>NC_079191.1:252715747-253315747 GCF_029499605.1 Hyla sarda | reverse complement strand
TAAAGAAATGATATGCCTGCAGCAGCTGTTATCCCTTAGCTTCTGCAACATAGCCTAAGGACTGTAGCCGCCATTAACCCCTGGCCGCTCAGAAGAAAAATGCCCGCAGCAGCTGTTATCCCTTAGCTGCTGCAACGTAGCCTAATGACTGCAGCCGCCATTAATCCCTGGCCGCTCTGAAGAAAAATGCCCGCAGCAGCTGATATCCCTTAGCTGCTGCAACATAGCCTGATAATTACAGCCGCCATTGCCCTTGGCCGCTCATTGTGAATCAAAACCATTCTGGGCTGTGGATGAGTGGAAGACTGTTGTTCCTGTCACATTTTACCCACCAGTACTCTGCCCTAAAGTACTGTAACCCTTACCACCTTATCTCCCCTCCTCTAACAGAGACCTTTCCACCTTTCACCTTCCATCGCTATTCATGTCCCCCATCTCCCCTTCAAGACTGCCTATCACCTTCTGAGCCTCTGCCCCAGACAAAGTACATGCCACCTACTCTCCCCCTTTCTCATACCCCACACAATACCCCTGCCACCTTCTGTACCCCCTCTCCTAACAGTCCATCAACCTTTCTGCCTTCTAGATCCTCCCCCCCAACCCTTCCTGGCTTCTGCCTCTATCACCCTACCCTCACAAAGCCCACTCACAGAGCCACTGGCACCTTTTGACTTTCCCCAACAGAGCCCTTGCCTCCTTTTCGTGTTCCATGCCACGGTCCTTCCCCCCCAGGCCTGAGACATGGAACACATTAGGTGACAAGGGTTCTGTTGTGGGAAGTCAGAAGGTGTCAGGGGCTCTGTGGGTGGAGGGGGGGCTTGTTGGGGTAGGTGGCTTGAAACAGATGCCAGAGGGGGTTGTGAATTTGGAAGGCAGAAAGGAGGAAGGACCGCTGTTAGGGCATGGGATACAGAAAGTGGTAGGGGTACTGTGTGGAGTATGGGAAAGAGGGGAAAGTAGATGGTTATGGCTCTACTTAGGACAGGGGCCCAGAAGGAGGCAAGAAGTCTTGAAGGGGAGCTGGGGCTACGGATTACGATGGAAGGGTAAGGTTTTAGGAGCTCTGTTAGAGGAGGGGGGAGAAGGTGGTAGGGGTACAGTGCCTTAGGGGAACAGAATGTGACAGGGGCCCTAGGGGTCGGGGAGACATGGTGGAAGAGGGTCTGCTGGGTTCAAGGATACAGAGAGTTGCAAGGACTTCTCGATGGGGAGTAGCCTCTGTAGGGGTGGGGGAAAAGGGTACAGAAGGTGGTAGGCACTCTGTGGGGGAAAGGTGACAGGACCTCTGTGGAAGGACAGAGAGGCACAAAGTGACAGGCAAGCAGTTTTCTTACCTGAGACCGCTACTTAGCCTGTCCTTGGTGATACCTTGGCCGGAACTGCTGTCTTCACTGCACTGGCAGACATTGGGACTTCCGCCACCACAGCCCGGCAAAGAGTTTATTTTTAATATCTTTTTCTTATTAGCAGGAACATTTGGTGCCGCCTCCTCACTCTGGACACATACCCAGGAGAGTAATACTACTAACCTCTGCATCAGCCTCAGCATTTCCGGATATCTGCCCCAACTGGAAGGAGCTTCTATGAAACAGTAAGTTCCTATTTAATATTCATGTAGTGGCTACCAAAGCATGGCTTGTTGCAGTGATAATGGGGGGGTTATCATTGTGGCACCATGTGTCAGTAGCTTTATTAGCTAGCTAACCCTAAAATTTGTCTCTCTTTGTCCTCATAGTGATGCAATGTGCATCTCTGTGGAAAGGGGGAGCTCTCTCTGGTTGGCAGCGGTGGTGGGTTTCCGGATGTCTGCCAGTGCAGTGAGTACAGCAGTTCCTGCCAAGATGTCACAAAGGACAGGTTAAGCAGCAGTCCAAGGCAAGAGGACTGCTTTCCTGTCACTTTGTGCCCCCCTGTCCTTCCACAGAGGCCCTGTCACCTTTCCCCCACATGGTGTCTTCTACCTTCTGCACCATTCTTTCCTACCCCCACAGAGGCTACACCCCATCGAGAAGTTCTTGCAATTCTCTGTATCCTTGAACCCAGCAGAGTCTCTGCCACATTGTGTCTTTCTGACCCCGAA
The DNA here is from genome assembly GCF_029499605.1 of Hyla sarda. NCBI lineage: Eukaryota > Metazoa > Chordata > Amphibia > Anura > Hylidae > Hyla > Hyla sarda. The sequence continues at coordinate 253,313,667 of NC_079191.1, read as the reverse complement.
AGCTTACCGCAGCAGTACAAAGCTTATTTATTGCCATTGGAAAGGCATGATGGTTCACAAAAATAAGCCCGCAGCAGCTGTTTTCCCTTAGCTGCTGCAAAATAGCCTATTGATGACAGCCGCCATAAAGCCCTGGCCGCTCAGGAGAGGAATGATATGCCCGCAGCAGCTGTTGTCCCTTAGCTGCTGCAACATAGCCTAATGACTGTAGCCGCCATTAATCCCTGGCCGCTCAAGATAGAAATGATATGCCCGCAGCAGCTGTTGTCCCTTAGCTGCTGCAACATAGCCTACTGACTACAGCTGCCGTATGCCCCTGGCCGCTTTGTAAAGAAATGATATGCCTGCAGCAGCTGTTATCCCTTAGCTTCTGCAACATAGCCTAAGGACTGTAGCCGCCATTAACCCCTGGCCGCTCAGAAGAAAAATGCCCGCAGCAGCTGTTATCCCTTAGCTGCTGCAACGTAGCCTAATGACTGCAGCCGCCATTAATCCCTGGCCGCTCTGAAGAAAAATGCCCGCAGCAGCTGATATCCCTTAGCTGCTGCAACATAGCCTGATAATTACAGCCGCCATTGCCCTTGGCCGCTCATTGTGAATCAAAACCATTCTGGGCTGTGGATGAGTGGAAGACTGTTGTTCCTGTCACATTTTACCCACCAGTACTCTGCCCTAAAGTACTGTAACCCTTACCACCTTATCTCCCCTCCTCTAACAGAGACCTTTCCACCTTTCACCTTCCATCGCTATTCATGTCCCCCATCTCCCCTTCAAGACTGCCTATCACCTTCTGAGCCTCTGCCCCAGACAAAGTACATGCCACCTACTCTCCCCCTTTCTCATACCCCACACAATACCCCTGCCACCTTCTGTACCCCCTCTCCTAACAGTCCATCAACCTTTCTGCCTTCTAGATCCTCCCCCCCAACCCTTCCTGGCTTCTGCCTCTATCACCCTACCCTCACAAAGCCCACTCACAGAGCCACTGGCACCTTTTGACTTTCCCCAACAGAGCCCTTGCCTCCTTTTCGTGTTCCATGCCACGGTCCTTCCCCCCCAGGCCTGAGACATGGAACACATTAGGTGACAAGGGTTCTGTTGTGGGAAGTCAGAAGGTGTCAGGGGCTCTGTGGGTGGAGGGGGGGCTTGTTGGGGTAGGTGGCTTGAAACAGATGCCAGAGGGGGTTGTGAATTTGGAAGGCAGAAAGGAGGAAGGACCGCTGTTAGGGCATGGGATACAGAAAGTGGTAGGGGTACTGTGTGGAGTATGGGAAAGAGGGGAAAGTAGATGGTTATGGCTCTACTTAGGACAGGGGCCCAGAAGGAGGCAAGAAGTCTTGAAGGGGAGCTGGGGCTACGGATTACGATGGAAGGGTAAGGTTTTAGGAGCTCTGTTAGAGGAGGGGGGAGAAGGTGGTAGGGGTACAGTGCCTTAGGGGAACAGAATGTGACAGGGGCCCTAGGGGTCGGGGAGACATGGTGGAAGAGGGTCTGCTGGGTTCAAGGATACAGAGAGTTGCAAGGACTTCTCGATGGGGAGTAGCCTCTGTAGGGGTGGGGGAAAAGGGTACAGAAGGTGGTAGGCACTCTGTGGGGGAAAGGTGACAGGACCTCTGTGGAAGGACAGAGAGGCACAAAGTGACAGGCAAGCAGTTTTCTTACCTGAGACCGCTACTTAGCCTGTCCTTGGTGATACCTTGGCCGGAACTGCTGTCTTCACTGCACTGGCAGACATTGGGACTTCCGCCACCACAGCCCGGCAAAGAGTTTATTTTTAATATCTTTTTCTTATTAGCAGGAACATTTGGTGCCGCCTCCTCACTCTGGACACATACCCAGGAGAGTAATACTACTAACCTCTGCATCAGCCTCAACATTTCCGGATATCTGCCCCAACTGGAAGGAGCTTCTATGAAACAGTAAGTTCCTATTTAATATTCATGTAGTGGCTACCAAAGCATGGCTTGTTGCAGTGATAATGGGGGGGTTATCATTGTGGCACCATGTGTCAGTAGCTTTATTAGCTAGCTAACCCTAAAATTTGTCTCTCTTTGTCCTCATAGTGATGCAATGTGCATCTCTGTGGAAAGGGGGAGCTCTCTCTGGTTGGCAGCGGTGGTGGGTTTCCGGATGTCTGCCAGTGCAGTGAGTACAGCAGTTCCTGCCAAGATGTCACAAAGGACAGGTTAAGCAGCAGTCCAAGGCAAGAGGACTGCTTTCCTGTCACTTTGTGCCCCCCTGTCCTTCCACAGAGGCCCTGTCACCTTTCCCCCACATGGTGTCTTCTACCTTCTGCACCATTCTTTCCTACCCCCACAGAGGCTACACCCCATCGAGAAGTTCTTGCAATTCTCTGTATCCTTGAACCCAGCAGAGTCTCTGCCACATTGTGTCTTTCTGACCCCGAAAGCTTACCGCAGCAGTACAAAGCTTATTTATTGCCATTGGAAAGGCATGATGGTTCACAAAAATAAGCCCGCAGCAGCTGTTTTCCCTTAGCTGCTGCAAAATAGCCTATTGATGACAGCCGCCATAAAGCCCTGGCCGCTCAGGAGAGGAATGATATGCCTGCAGCAGCTGTTGTCCCTTAGCTGCTGCAACATAGCCTAATGACTGTAGCCGCCATTAATCCCTGGCCGCTCAAGATAGAAATGATATGCCCGCAGCAGCTGTTGTCCCTTAGCTGCTGCAACATAGCCTACTGACTACAGCTGCCGTATGCCCCTGGCCGCTTTGTAAAGAAATGATATGCCTGCAGCAGCTGTTATCCCTTAGCTTCTGCAACATAGCCTAAGGACTGTAGCCGCCATTAACCCCTGGCCGCTCAGAAGAAAAATGCCCGCAGCAGCTGTTATCCCTTAGCTGCTGCAACGTAGCCTAATGACTGCAGCCGCCATTAATCCCTGGCCGCTCTGAAGAAAAATGCCCGCAGCAGCTGATATCCCTTAGCTGCTGCAACATAGCCTGATAATTACAGCCGCCATTGCCCTTGGCCGCTCATTGTGAATCAAAACCATTCTGGGCTGTGGATGAGTGGAAGACTGTTGTTCCTGCCACATTTTACCCACCAGTACTCTGCCCTAAAGTACTGTAACCCTTACCACCTTATCTCCCCTCCTCTAACAGAGACCTTTCCACCTTTCACCTTCCATCGCTATTCATGCCCCCCATCTCCCCTTCAAGACTGCCTATCACCTTCTGAGCCTCTGCCCCAGACAAAGTTCATGCCACCTACTCTCCCCCTTTCTCATACCCCACACAATACCCCTGCCACCTTCTGTACCCCCTCTCCTAACAGTCCATCAACCTTTCTGCCTTCTAGATCCTCCCCCCCAACCCTTCCTGGCTTCTGCCTCTATCACCCTACCCTCACAAAGCCCACTCACAGAGCCACTGGCACCTTTTGACTTTCCCCAACAGGGCCCTTGCCTCCTTTTCGTGTTCCATGCCACGGTCCTTCCCCCCCAGGCCTGAGACATGGAACACATTAGGTGACAAGGGTTCTGTTGTGGGAAGTCAGAAGGTGTCAGGGGCTCTGTGGGTGGAGGGGGGGCTTGTTGGGGTAGGTGGCTTGAAACAGATGCCAGAGGGGGTTGTGAATTTGGAAGGCAGAAAGGAGGAAGGACCGCTGTTAGGGCATGGGATACAGAAAGTGGTAGGGGTACTGTGTGGAGTATGGGAAAGAGGGGAAAGTAGATGGTTATGGCTCTACTTAGGACAGGGGCCCAGAAGGAGGCAAGAAGTCTTGAAGGGGAGCTGGGGCTACAGATTACGATGGAAGGGTAAGGTTTTAGGAGCTCTGTTAGAGGAGGGGGGAGAAGGTGGTAGGGGTACAGTGCCTTAGGGGAACAGAATGTGACAGGGGCCCTAGGGGTCGGGGAGACATGGTGGAAGAGGGTCTGCTGGGTTCAAGGATACAGAGAGTTGCAAGGACTTCTCGATGGGGAGTAGCCTCTGTAGGGGTGGGGGAAAAGGGTACAGAAGGTGGTAGGCACTCTGTGGGGGAAAGGTGACAGGACCTCTGTGGAAGGACAGAGAGGCACAAAGTGACAGGCAAGCAGTTTTCTTACCTGAGACCGCTACTTAGCCTGTCCTTGGTGATACCTTGGCCGGAACTGCTGTCTTCACTGCACTGGCAGACATTGGGACTTCCGCCACCACAGCCCGGCAAAGAGTTTATTTTTAATATCTTTTTCTTATTAGCAGGAACATTTGGTGCCGCCTCCTCACTCTGGACACATACCCAGGAGAGTAATACTACTAACCTCTGCATCAGCCTCAACATTTCCGGATATCTGCCCCAACTGGAAGGAGCTTCTATGAAACAGTAAGTTCCTATTTAATATTCATGTAGTGGCTACCAAAGCATGGCTTGTTGCAGTGATAATGGGGGGGTTATCATTGTGGCACCATGTGTCAGTAGCTTTATTAGCTAGCTAACCCTAAAATGTGTCTCTCTTTGTCCTCATAGTGATGCAATGTGCATCTCTGTGGAAAGGGGGAGCTCTCTCTGGTTGGCAGCGGTGGTGGGTTTCCGGATGTCTGCCAGTGCAGTGAGTACAGCAGTTCCTGCCAAGATGTCACAAAGGACAGGTTAAGCAGCAGTCCAAGGCAAGAGGACTGCTTTCCTGTCACTTTGTGCCCCCCTGTCCTTCCACAGAGGCCCTGTCACCTTTCCCCCACATGGTGTCTTCTACCTTCTGCACCATTCTTTCCTACCCCCACAGAGGCTACACCCCATCGAGAAGTTCTTGCAATTCTCTGTATCCTTGAACCCAGCAGAGTCTCTGCCACATTGTGTCTTTCTGACCCCGAAAGCTTACCGCAGCAGTACAAAGCTTATTTATTGCCATTGGAAAGGCATGATGGTTCACAAAAATAAGCCCGCAGCAGCTGTTTTCCCTTAGCTGCTGCAAAATAGCCTATTGATGACAGCCGCCATAAAGCCCTGGCCGCTCAGGAGAGGAATGATATGCCCGCAGCAGCTGTTGTCCCTTAGCTGCTGCAACATAGCCTAATGACTGTAGCCGCCATTAATCCCTGGCCGCTCAAGATAGAAATGATATGCCCGCAGCAGCTGTTGTCCCTTAGCTGCTGCAACATAGCCTACTGACTACAGCTGCCGTATGCCCCTGGCCGCTTTGTAAAGAAATGATATGCCTGCAGCAGCTGTTATCCCTTAGCTTCTGCAACATAGCCTAAGGACTGTAGCCGCCATTAACCCCTGGCCGCTCAGAAGAAAAATGCCCGCAGCAGCTGTTATCCCTTAGCTGCTGCAACGTAGCCTAATGACTGCAGCCGCCATTAATCCCTGGCCGCTCTGAAGAAAAATGCCCGCAGCAGCTGATATCCCTTAGCTGCTGCAACATAGCCTGATAATTACAGCCGCCATTGCCCTTGGCCGCTCATTGTGAATCAAAACCATTCTGGGCTGTGGATGAGTGGAAGACTGTTGTTCCTGCCACATTTTACCCACCAGTACTCTGCCCTAAAGTACTGTAACCCTTACCACCTTATCTCCCCTCCTCTAACAGAGACCTTTCCACCTTTCACCTTCCATCGCTATTCATGTCCCCCATCTCCCCTTCAAGACTGCCTATCACCTTCTGAGCCTCTGCCCCAGACAAAGTTCATGCCACCTACTCTCCCCCTTTCTCATACCCCACACAATACCCTTGCCACCTTCTGTACCCCCTCTCCTAACAGTCCATCAACCTTTCTGCCTTCTAGATCCTCCCCCCCAACCCTTCCTGGCTTCTGCCTCTATCACCTTACCCTCACAAAGCCCACTCACAGAGCCACTGGCACCTTTTGACTTTCCCCAACAGGGCCCTTGCCTCCTTTTCGTGTTCCATGCCACGGTCCTTCCCCCCCAGGCCTGAGACATGGAACACATTAGGTGACAAGGGTTCTGTTGTGGGAAGTCAGAAGGTGTCAGGGGCTCTGTGGGTGGAGGGGGGGCTTGTTGGGGTAGGTGGCTTGAAACAGATGCCAGAGGGGGTTGTGAATTTGGAAGGCAGAAAGGAGGAAGGACCGCTGTTAGGGCATGGGATACAGAAAGTGGTAGGGGTACTGTGTGGAGTATGGGAAAGAGGGGAAAGTAGATGGTTATGGCTCTACTTAGGACAGGGGCCCAGAAGGAGGCAAGAAGTCTTGAAGGGGAGCTGGGGCTACGGATTACGATGGAAGGGTAAGGTTTTAGGAGCTCTGTTAGAGGAGGGGGGAGAAGGTGGTAGGGGTACAGTGCCTTAGGGGAACAGAATGTGACAGGGGCCCTAGGGGTCGGGGAGACATGGTGGAAGAGGGTCTGCTGGGTTCAAGGATACAGAGAGTTGCAAGGACTTCTCGATGGGGAGTAGCCTCTGTAGGGGTGGGGGAAAAGGGTACAGAAGGTGGTAGGCACTCTGTGGGGGAAAGGTGACAGGACCTCTGTGGAAGGACAGAGAGGCACAAAGTGACAGGCAAGCAGTTTTCTTACCTGAGACCGCTACTTAGCCTGTCCTTGGTGATACCTTGGCCGGAACTGCTGTCTTCACTGCACTGGCAGACATTGGGACTTCCGCCACCACAGCCCGGCAAAGAGTTTATTTTTAATATCTTTTTCTTATTAGCAGGAACATTTGGTGCCGCCTCCTCACTCTGGACACATACCCAGGAGAGTAATACTACTAACCTCTGCATCAGCCTCAACATTTCCGGATATCTGCCCCAACTGGAAGGAGCTTCTATGAAACAGTAAGTTCCTATTTAATATTCATGTAGTGGCTACCAAAGCATGGCTTGTTGCAGTGATAATGGGGGGGTTATCATTGTGGCACCATGTGTCAGTAGCTTTATTAGCTAGCTAACCCTAAAATTTGTCTCTCTTTGTCCTCATAGTGATGCAATGTGCATCTCTGTGGAAAGGGGGAGCTCTCTCTGGTTGGCAGCGGTGGTGGGTTTCCGGATGTCTGCCAGTGCAGTGAGTACAGCAGTTCCTGCCAAGATGTCACAAAGGACAGGTTAAGCAGCAGTCCAAGGCAAGAGGACTGCTTTCCTGTCACTTTGTGCCCCCCTGTCCTTCCACAGAGGCCCTGTCACCTTTCCCCCACATGGTGTCTTCTACCTTCTGCACCATTCTTTCCTACCCCCACAGAGGCTACACCCCATCGAGAAGTTCTTGCAATTCTCTGTATCCTTGAACCCAGCAGAGTCTCTGCCACATTGTGTCTTTCTGACCCCGAAAGCTTACCGCAGCAGTACAAAGCTTATTTATTGCCATTGGAAAGGCATGATGGTTCACAAAAATAAGCCCGCAGCAGCTGTTTTCCCTTAGCTGCTGCAAAATAGCCTATTGATGACAGCCGCCATAAAGCCCTGGCCGCTCAGGAGAGGAATGATATGCCCGCAGCAGCTGTTGTCCCTTAGCTGCTGCAACATAGCCTAATGACTGTAGCCGCCATTAATCCCTGGCCGCTCAAGATAGAAATGATATGCCCGCAGCAGCTGTTGTCCCTTAGCTGCTGCAACATAGCCTACTGACTACAGCTGCCGTATGCCCCTGGCCGCTTTGTAAAGAAATGATATGCCTGCAGCAGCTGTTATCCCTTAGCTTCTGCAACATAGCCTAAGGACTGTAGCCGCCATTAACCCCTGGCCGCTCAGAAGAAAAATGCCCGCAGCAGCTGTTATCCCTTAGCTGCTGCAACGTAGCCTAATGACTGCAGCCGCCATTAATCCCTGGCCGCTCTGAAGAAAAATGCCCGCAGCAGCTGATATCCCTTAGCTGCTGCAACATAGCCTGATAATTACAGCCGCCATTGCCCTTGGCCGCTCATTGTGAATCAAAACCATTCTGGGCTGTGGATGAGTGGAAGACTGTTGTTCCTGTCACATTTTACCCACCAGTACTCTGCCCTAAAGTACTGTAACCCTTACCACCTTATCTCCCCTCCTCTAACAGAGACCTTTCCACCTTTCACCTTCCATCGCTATTCATGTCCCCCATCTCCCCTTCAAGACTGCCTATCACCTTCTGAGCCTCTGCCCCAGACAAAGTACATGCCACCTACTCTCCCCCTTTCTCATACCCCACACAATACCCCTGCCACCTTCTGTACCCCCTCTCCTAACAGTCCATCAACCTTTCTGCCTTCTAGATCCTCCCCCCCAACCCTTCCTGGCTTCTGCCTCTATCACCCTACCCTCACAAAGCCCACTCACAGAGCCACTGGCACCTTTTGACTTTCCCCAACAGAGCCCTTGCCTCCTTTTCGTGTTCCATGCCACGGTCCTTCCCCCCCAGGCCTGAGACATGGAACACATTAGGTGACAAGGGATCTGTTGTTGGAAGTCAGAAGGTGTCAGGGACTCTGTGGGTGGAGGGGGGGCTTGTTGGGGTAGGTGGCTTGAAACAGATGCCAGAGGGGGTTGTGAATTTGGAAGGCAGAAAGGAGGAAGGACCGCTGTTAGGGCATGGGATACAGAAAGTGGTAGGGGTACTGTGTGGAGTATGGGAAAGAGGGGAAAGTAGATGGTTATGGCTCTACTTAGGACAGGGGCCCAGAAGGAGGCAAGAAGTCTTGAAGGGGAGCTGGGGCTACGGATTACGATGGAAGGGTAAGGTTTTAGGAGCTCTGTTAGAGGAGGGGGGAGAAGGTGGTAGGGGTACAGTGCCTTAGGGGAACAGAATGTGACAGGGGCCCTAGGGGTCGGGGAGACATGGTGGAAGAGGGTCTGCTGGGTTCAAGGATACAGAGAGTTGCAAGGACTTCTCGATGGGGAGTAGCCTCTGTAGGGGTGGGGGAAAAGGGTACAGAAGGTGGTAGGCACTCTGTGGGGGAAAGGTGACAGGACCTCTGTGGAAGGACAGAGAGGCACAAAGTGACAGGCAAGCAGTTTTCTTACCTGAGACCGCTACTTAGCCTGTCCTTGGTGATACCTTGGCCGGAACTGCTGTCTTCACTGCACTGGCAGACATTGGGACTTCCGCCACCACAGCCCGGCAAAGAGTTTATTTTTAATATCTTTTTCTTATTAGCAGGAACATTTGGTGCCGCCTCCTCACTCTGGACACATACCCAGGAGAGTAATACTACTAACCTCTGCATCAGCCTCAACATTTCCGGATATCTGCCCCAACTGGAAGGAGCTTCTATGAAACAGTAAGTTCCTATTTAATATTCATGTAGTGGCTACCAAAGCATGGCTTGTTGCAGTGATAATGGGGGGGTTATCATTGTGGCACCATGTGTCAGTAGCTTTATTAGCTAGCTAACCCTAAAATTTGTCTCTCTTTGTCCTCATAGTGATGCAATGTGCATCTCTGTGGAAAGGGGGAGCTCTCTCTGGTTGGCAGCGGTGGTGGGTTTCCGGATGTCTGCCAGTGCAGTGAGTACAGCAGTTCCTGCCAAGATGTCACAAAGGACAGGTTAAGCAGCAGTCCAAGGCAAGAGGACTGCTTTCCTGTCACTTTGTGCCCCCCTGTCCTTCCACAGAGGCCCTGTCACCTTTCCCCCACATGGTGTCTTCTACCTTCTGCACCATTCTTTCCTACCCCCACAGAGGCTACACCCCATCGAGAAGTTCTTGCAATTCTCTGTATCCTTGAACCCAGCAGAGTCTCTGCCACATTGTGTCTTTCTGACCCCGAAAGCTTACCGCAGCAGTACAAAGCTTATTTATTGCCATTGGAAAGGCATGATGGTTCACAAAAATAAGCCCGCAGCAGCTGTTTTCCCTTAGCTGCTGCAAAATAGCCTATTGATGACAGCCGCCATAAAGCCCTGGCCGCTCAGGAGAGGAATGATATGCCCGCAGCAGCTGTTGTCCCTTAGCTGCTGCAACATAGCCTAATGACTGTAGCCGCCATTAATCCCTGGCCGCTCAAGATAGAAATGATATGCCCGCAGCAGCTGTTGTCCCTTAGCTGCTGCAACATAGCCTACTGACTACAGCTGCCGTATGCCCCTGGCCGCTTTGTAAAGAAATGATATGCCTGCAGCAGCTGTTATCCCTTAGCTTCTGCAACATAGCCTAAGGACTGTAGCCGCCATTAACCCCTGGCCGCTCAGAAGAAAAATGCCCGCAGCAGCTGTTATCCCTTAGCTGCTGCAACGTAGCCTAATGACTGCAGCCGCCATTAATCCCTGGCCGCTCTGAAGAAAAATGCCCGCAGCAGCTGATATCCCTTAGCTGCTGCAACATAGCCTGATAATTACAGCCGCCATTGCCCTTGGCCGCTCATTGTGAATCAAAACCATTCTGGGCTGTGGATGAGTGGAAGACTGTTGTTCCTGTCACATTTTACCCACCAGTACTCTGCCCTAAAGTACTGTAACCCTTACCACCTTATCTCCCCTCCTCTAACAGAGACCTTTCCACCTTTCACCTTCCATCGCTATTCATGTCCCCCATCTCCCCTTCAAGACTGCCTATCACCTTCTGAGCCTCTGCCCCAGACAAAGTACATGCCACCTACTCTCCCCCTTTCTCATACCCCACACAATACCCCTGCCACCTTCTGTACCCCCTCTCCTAACAGTCCATCAACCTTTCTGCCTTCTAGATCCTCCCCCCCAACCCTTCCTGGCTTCTGCCTCTATCACCCTACCCTCACAAAGCCCACTCACAGAGCCACTGGCACCTTTTGACTTTCCCCAACAGAGCCCTTGCCTCCTTTTCGTGTTCCATGCCACGGTCCTTCCCCCCCAGGCCTGAGACATGGAACACATTAGGTGACAAGGGTTCTGTTGTGGGAAGTCAGAAGGTGTCAGGGGCTCTGTGGGTGGAGGGGGGGCTTGTTGGGGTAGGTGGCTTGAAACAGATGCCAGAGGGGGTTGTGAATTTGGAAGGCAGAAAGGAGGAAGGACCGCTGTTAGGGCATGGGATACAGAAAGTGGTAGGGGTACTGTGTGGAGTATGGGAAAGAGGGGAAAGTAGATGGTTATGGCTCTACTTAGGACAGGGGCCCAGAAGGAGGCAAGAAGTCTTGAAGGGGAGCTGGGGCTACGGATTACGATGGAAGGGTAAGGTTTTAGGAGCTCTGTTAGAGGAGGGGGGAGAAGGTGGTAGGGGTACAGTGCCTTAGGGGAACAGAATGTGACAGGGGCCCTAGGGGTCGGGGAGACATGGTGGAAGAGGGTCTGCTGGGTTCAAGGATACAGAGAGTTGCAAGGACTTCTCGATGGGGAGTAGCCTCTGTTGGGGTGGGGGAAAAGGGTACAGAAGGTGGTAGGCACTCTGTGGGGGAAAGGTGACAGGACCTCTGTGGAAGGACAGAGAGGCACAAAGTGACAGGCAAGCAGTTTTCTTACCTGAGACCGCTACTTAGCCTGTCCTTGGTGATACCTTGGCCGGAACTGCTGTCTTCACTGCACTGGCAGACATTGGGACTTCCGCCACCACAGCCCGGCAAAGAGTTTATTTTTAATATCTTTTTCTTATTAGCAGGAACATTTGGTGCCGCCTCCTCACTCTGGACACATACCCAGGAGAGTAATACTACTAACCTCTGCATCAGCCTCAACATTTCCGGATATCTGCCCCAACTGGAAGGAGCTTCTATGAAACAGTAAGTTCCTATTTAATATTCATGTAGTGGCTACCAAAGCATGGCTTGTTGCAGTGATAATGGGGGGGTTATCATTGTGGCACCATGTGTCAGTAGCTTTATTAGCTAGCTAACCCTAAAATTTGTCTCTCTTTGTCCTCATAGTGATGCAATGTGCATCTCTGTGGAAAGGGGGAGCTCTCTCTGGTTGGCAGCGGTGGTGGGTTTCCGGATGTCTGCCAGTGCAGTGAGTACAGCAGTTCCTGCCAAGATGTCACAAAGGACAGGTTAAGCAGCAGTCCAAGGCAAGAGGACTGCTTTCCTGTCACTTTGTGCCCCCCTGTCCTTCCACAGAGGCCCTGTCACCTTTCCCCCACATGGTGTCTTCTACCTTCTGCACCATTCTTTCCTACCCCCACAGAGGCTACACCCCATCGAGAAGTTCTTGCAATTCTCTGTATCCTTGAACCCAGCAGAGTCTCTGCCACATTGTGTCTTTCTGACCCCGAAAGCTTACCGCAGCAGTACAAAGCTTATTTATTGCCATTGGAAAGGCATGATGGTTCACAAAAATAAGCCCGCAGCAGCTGTTTTCCCTTAGCTGCTGCAAAATAGCCTATTGATGACAGCCGCCATAAAGCCCTGGCCGCTCAGGAGAGGAATGATATGCCCGCAGCAGCTGTTGTCCCTTAGCTGCTGCAACATAGCCTAATGACTGTAGCCGCCATTAATCCCTGGCCGCTCAAGATAGAAATGATATGCCCGCAGCAGCTGTTGTCCCTTAGCTGCTGCAACATAGCCTACTGACTACAGCTGCCGTATGCCCCTGGCCGCTTTGTAAAGAAATGATATGCCTGCAGCAGCTGTTATCCCTTAGCTTCTGCAACATAGCCTAAGGACTGTAGCCGCCATTAACCCCTGGCCGCTCAGAAGAAAAATGCCCGCAGCAGCTGTTATCCCTTAGCTGCTGCAACGTAGCCTAATGACTGCAGCCGCCATTAATCCCTGGCCGCTCTGAAGAAAAATGCCCGCAGCAGCTGATATCCCTTAGCTGCTGCAACATAGCCTGATAATTACAGCCGCCATTGCCCTTGGCCGCTCATTGTGAATCAAAACCATTCTGGGCTGTGGATGAGTGGAAGACTGTTGTTCCTGTCACATTTTACCCACCAGTACTCTGCCCTAAAGTACTGTAACCCTTACCACCTTATCTCCCCTCCTCTAACAGAGACCTTTCCACCTTTCACCTTCCATCGCTATTCATGTCCCCCATCTCCCCTTCAAGACTGCCTATCACCTTCTGAGCCTCTGCCCCAGACAAAGTACATGCCACCTACTCTCCCCCTTTCTCATACCCCACACAATACCCCTGCCACCTTCTGTACCCCCTCTCCTAACAGTCCATCAACCTTTCTGCCTTCTAGATCCTCCCCCCCAACCCTTCCTGGCTTCTGCCTCTATCACCCTACCCTCACAAAGCCCACTCACAGAGCCACTGGCACCTTTTGACTTTCCCTAACAGAGCCCTTGCCTCCTTTTCGTGTTCCATGCCACGGTCCTTCCCCCCCAGGCCTGAGACATGGAACACATTAGGTGACAAGGGTTCTGTTGTGGGAAGTCAGAAGGTGTCAGGGGCTCTGTGGGTGGAGGGGGGGCTTGTTGGGGTAGGTGGCTTGAAACAGATGCCAGAGGGGGTTGTGAATTTGGAAGGCAGAAAGGAGGAAGGACCGCTGTTAGGGCATGGGATACAGAAAGTGGTAGGGGTACTGTGTGGAGTATGGGAAAGAGGGGAAAGTAGATGGTTATGGCTCTACTTAGGACAGGGGCCCAGAAGGAGGCAAGAAGTCTTGAAGGGGAGCTGGGGCTACGGATTACGATGGAAGGGTAAGGTTTTAGGAGCTCTGTTAGAGGAGGGGGGAGAAGGTGGTAGGGGTACAGTGCCTTAGGGGAACAGAATGTGACAGGGGCCCTAGGGGTCGGGGAGACATGGTGGAAGAGGGTCTGCTGGGTTCAAGGATACAGAGAGTTGCAAGGACTTCTCGATGGGGAGTAGCCTCTGTAGGGGTGGGGGAAAAGGGTACAGAAGGTGGTAGGCACTCTGTGGGGGAAAGGTGACAGGACCTCTGTGGAAGGACAGAGAGGCACAAAGTGACAGGCAAGCAGTTTTCTTACCTGAGACCGCTACTTAGCCTGTCCTTGGTGATACCTTGGCCGGAACTGCTGTCTTCACTGCACTGGCAGACATTGGGACTTCCGCCACCACAGCCCGGCAAAGAGTTTATTTTTAATATCTTTTTCTTATTAGCAGGAACATTTGGTGCCGCCTCCTCACTCTGGACACATACCCAGGAGAGTAATACTACTAACCTCTGCATCAGCCTCAACATTTCCGGATATCTGCCCCAACTGGAAGGAGCTTCTATGAAACAGTAAGTTCCTATTTAATATTCATGTAGTGGCTACCAAAGCATGGCTTGTTGCAGTGATAATGGGGGGGTTATCATTGTGGCACCATGTGTCAGTAGCTTTATTAGCTAGCTAACCCTAAAATTTGTCTCTCTTTGTCCTCATAGTGATGCAATGTGCATCTCTGTGGAAAGGGGGAGCTCTCTCTGGTTGGCAGCGGTGGTGGGTTTCCGGATGTCTGCCAGTGCAGTGAGTACAGCAGTTCCTGCCAAGATGTCACAAAGGACAGGTTAAGCAGCAGTCCAAGGCAAGAGGACTGCTTTCCTGTCACTTTGTGCCCCCCTGTCCTTCCACAGAGGCCCTGTCACCTTTCCCCCACATGGTGTCTTCTACCTTCTGCACCATTCTTTCCTACCCCCACAGAGGCTACACCCCATCGAGAAGTTCTTGCAATTCTCTGTATCCTTGAACCCAGCAGAGTCTCTGCCACATTGTGTCTTTCTGACCCCGAAAGCTTACCGCAGCAGTACAAAGCTTATTTATTGCCATTGGAAAGGCATGATGGTTCACAAAAATAAGCCCGCAGCAGCTGTTTTCCCTTAGCTGCTGCAAAATAGCCTATTGATGACAGCCGCCATAAAGCCCTGGCCGCTCAGGAGAGGAATGATATGCCCGCAGCAGCTGTTGTCCCTTAGCTGCTGCAACATAGCCTAATGACTGTAGCCGCCATTAATCCCTGGCCGCTCAAGATAGAAATGATATGCCCGCAGCAGCTGTTGTCCCTTAGCTGCTGCAACATAGCCTACTGACTACAGCTGCCGTATGCCCCTGGCCGCTTTGTAAAGAAATGATATGCCTGCAGCAGCTGTTATCCCTTAGCTTCTGCAACATAGCCTAAGGACTGTAGCCGCCATTAACCCCTGGCCGCTCAGAAGAAAAATGCCCGCAGCAGCTGTTATCCCTTAGCTGCTGCAACGTAGCCTAATGACTGCAGCCGCCATTAATCCCTGGCCGCTCTGAAGAAAAATGCCCGCAGCAGCTGATATCCCTTAGCTGCTGCAACATAGCCTGATAATTACAGCCGCCATTGCCCTTGGCCGCTCATTGTGAATCAAAACCATTCTGGGCTGTGGATGAGTGGAAGACTGTTGTTCCTGCCACATTTTACCCACCAGTACTCTGCCCTAAAGTACTGTAACCCTTACCACCTTATCTCCCCTCCTCTAACAGAGACCTTTCCACCTTTCACCTTCCATCGCTATTCATGTCCCCCATCTCCCCTTCAAGACTGCCTATCACCTTCTGAGCCTCTGCCCCAGACAAAGTTCATGCCACCTACTCTCCCCCTTTCTCATACCCCACACAATACCCTTGCCACCTTCTGTACCCCCTCTCCTAACAGTCCATCAACCTTTCTGCCTTCTAGATCCTCCCCCCCAACCCTTCCTGGCTTCTGCCTCTATCACCTTACCCTCACAAAGCCCACTCACAGAGCCACTGGCACCTTTTGACTTTCCCCAACAGGGCCCTTGCCTCCTTTTCGTGTTCCATGCCACGGTCCTTCCCCCCCAGGCCTGAGACATGGAACACATTAGGTGACAAGGGTTCTGTTGTGGGAAGTCAGAAGGTGTCAGGGGCTCTGTGGGTGGAGGGGGGGCTTGTTGGGGTAGGTGGCTTGAAACAGATGCCAGAGGGGGTTGTGAATTTGGAAGGCAGAAAGGAGGAAGGACCGCTGTTAGGGCATGGGATACAGAAAGTGGTAGGGGTACTGTGTGGAGTATGGGAAAGAGGGGAAAGTAGATGGTTATGGCTCTACTTAGGACAGGGGCCCAGAAGGAGGCAAGAAGTCTTGAAGGGGAGCTGGGGCTACGGATTACGATGGAAGGGTAAGGTTTTAGGAGCTCTGTTAGAGGAGGGGGGAGAAGGTGGTAGGGGTACAGTGCCTTAGGGGAACAGAATGTGACAGGGGCCCTAGGGGTCGGGGAGACATGGTGGAAGAGGGTCTGCTGGGTTCAAGGATACAGAGAGTTGCAAGGACTTCTCGATGGGGAGTAGCCTCTGTAGGGGTGGGGGAAAAGGGTACAGAAGGTGGTAGGCACTCTGTGGGGGAAAGGTGACAGGACCTCTGTGGAAGGACAGAGAGGCACAAAGTGACAGGCAAGCAGTTTTCTTACCTGAGACCGCTACTTAGCCTGTCCTTGGTGATACCTTGGCCGGAACTGCTGTCTTCACTGCACTGGCAGACATTGGGACTTCCGCCACCACAGCCCGGCAAAGAGTTTATTTTTAATATCTTTTTCTTATTAGCAGGAACATTTGGTGCCGCCTCCTCACTCTGGACACATACCCAGGAGAGTAATACTACTAACCTCTGCATCAGCCTCAGCATTTCCGGATATCTGCCCCAACTGGAAGGAGCTTCTATGAAACAGTAAGTTCCTATTTAATATTCATGTAGTGGCTACCAAAGCATGGCTTGTTGCAGTGATAATGGGGGGGTTATCATTGTGGCACCATGTGTCAGTAGCTTTATTAGCTAGCTAACCCTAAAATTTGTCTCTCTTTGTCCTCATAGTGATGCAATGTGCATCTCTGTGGAAAGGGGGAGCTCTCTCTGGTTGGCAGCGGTGGTGGGTTTCCGGATGTCTGCCAGTGCAGTGAGTACAGCAGTTCCTGCCAAGATGTCACAAAGGACAGGTTAAGCAGCAGTCCAAGGCAAGAGGACTGCTTTCCTGTCACTTTGTGCCCCCCTGTCCTTCCACAGAGGCCCTGTCACCTTTCCCCCACATGGTGTCTTCTACCTTCTGCACCATTCTTTCCTACCCCCACAGAGGCTACACCCCATCGAGAAGTTCTTGCAATTCTCTGTATCCTTGAACCCAGCAGAGTCTCTGCCACATTGTGTCTTTCTGACCCCGAAAGCTTACCGCAGCAGTACAAAGCTTATTTATTGCCATTGGAAAGGCATGATGGTTCACAAAAATAAGCCCGCAGCAGCTGTTTTCCCTTAGCTGCTGCAAAATAGCCTATTGATGACAGCCGCCATAAAGCCCTGGCCGCTCAGGAGAGGAATGATATGCCCGCAGCAGCTGTTGTCCCTTAGCTGCTGCAACATAGCCTAATGACTGTAGCCGCCATTAATCCCTGGCCGCTCAAGATAGAAATGATATGCCCGCAGCAGCTGTTGTCCCTTAGCTGCTGCAACATAGCCTACTGACTACAGCTGCCGTATGCCCCTGGCCGCTTTGTAAAGAAATGATATGCCTGCAGCAGCTGTTATCCCTTAGCTTCTGCAACATAGCCTAAGGACTGTAGCCGCCATTAACCCCTGGCCGCTCAGAAGAAAAATGCCCGCAGCAGCTGTTATCCCTTAGCTGCTGCAACGTAGCCTAATGACTGCAGCCGCCATTAATCCCTGGCCGCTCTGAAGAAAAATGCCCGCAGCAGCTGATATCCCTTAGCTGCTGCAACATAGCCTGATAATTACAGCCGCCATTGCCCTTGGCCGCTCATTGTGAATCAAAACCATTCTGGGCTGTGGATGAGTGGAAGACTGTTGTTCCTGTCACATTTTACCCACCAGTACTCTGCCCTAAAGTACTGTAACCCTTACCACCTTATCTCCCCTCCTCTAACAGAGACCTTTCCACCTTTCACCTTCCATCGCTATTCATGTCCCCCATCTCCCCTTCAAGACTGCCTATCACCTTCTGAGCCTCTGCCCCAGACAAAGTACATGCCACCTACTCTCCCCCTTTCTCATACCCCACACAATACCCCTGCCACCTTCTGTACCCCCTCTCCTAACAGTCCATCAACCTTTCTGCCTTCTAGATCCTCCCCCCCAACCCTTCCTGGCTTCTGCCTCTATCACCCTACCCTCACAAAGCCCACTCACAGAGCCACTGGCACCTTTTGACTTTCCCCAACAGAGCCCTTGCCTCCTTTTCGTGTTCCATGCCACGGTCCTTCCCCCCCAGGCCTGAGACATGGAACACATTAGGTGACAAGGGTTCTGTTGTGGGAAGTCAGAAGGTGTCAGGGGCTCTGTGGGTGGAGGGGGGGCTTGTTGGGGTAGGTGGCTTGAAACAGATGCCAGAGGGGGTTGTGAATTTGGAAGGCAGAAAGGAGGAAGGACCGCTGTTAGGGCATGGGATACAGAAAGTGGTAGGGGTACTGTGTGGAGTATGGGAAAGAGGGGAAAGTAGATGGTTATGGCTCTACTTAGGACAGGGGCCCAGAAGGAGGCAAGAAGTCTTGAAGGGGAGCTGGGGCTACGGATTACGATGGAAGGGTAAGGTTTTAGGAGCTCTGTTAGAGGAGGGGGGAGAAGGTGGTAGGGGTACAGTGCCTTAGGGGAACAGAATGTGACAGGGGCCCTAGGGGTCGGGGAGACATGGTGGAAGAGGGTCTGCTGGGTTCAAGGATACAGAGAGTTGCAAGGACTTCTCGATGGGGAGTAGCCTCTGTTGGGGTGGGGGAAAAGGGTACAGAAGGTGGTAGGCACTCTGTGGGGGAAAGGTGACAGGACCTCTGTGGAAGGACAGAGAGGCACAAAGTGACAGGCAAGCAGTTTTCTTACCTGAGACCGCTACTTAGCCTGTCCTTGGTGATACCTTGGCCGGAACTGCTGTCTTCACTGCACTGGCAGACATTGGGACTTCCGCCACCACAGCCCGGCAAAGAGTTTATTTTTAATATCTTTTTCTTATTAGCAGGAACATTTGGTGCCGCCTCCTCACTCTGGACACATACCCAGGAGAGTAATACTACTAACCTCTGCATCAGCCTCAACATTTCCGGATATCTGCCCCAACTGGAAGGAGCTTCTATGAAACAGTAAGTTCCTATTTAATATTCATGTAGTGGCTACCAAAGCATGGCTTGTTGCAGTGATAATGGGGGGGTTATCATTGTGGCACCATGTGTCAGTAGCTTTATTAGCTAGCTAACCCTAAAATTTGTCTCTCTTTGTCCTCATAGTGATGCAATGTGCATCTCTGTGGAAAGGGGGAGCTCTCTCTGGTTGGCAGCGGTGGTGGGTTTCCGGATGTCTGCCAGTGCAGTGAGTACAGCAGTTCCTGCCAAGATGTCACAAAGGACAGGTTAAGCAGCAGTCCAAGGCAAGAGGACTGCTTTCCTGTCACTTTGTGCCCCCCTGTCCTTCCACAGAGGCCCTGTCACCTTTCCCCCACATGGTGTCTTCTACCTTCTGCACCATTCTTTCCTACCCCCACAGAGGCTACACCCCATCGAGAAGTTCTTGCAATTCTCTGTATCCTTGAACCCAGCAGAGTCTCTGCCACATTGTGTCTTTCTGACCCCGAAAGCTTACCGCAGCAGTACAAAGCTTATTTATTGCCATTGGAAAGGCATGATGGTTCACAAAAATAAGCCCGCAGCAGCTGTTTTCCCTTAGCTGCTGCAAAATAGCCTATTGATGACAGCCGCCATAAAGCCCTGGCCGCTCAGGAGAGGAATGATATGCCCGCAGCAGCTGTTGTCCCTTAGCTGCTGCAACATAGCCTAATGACTGTAGCCGCCATTAATCCCTGGCCGCTCAAGATAGAAATGATATGCCCGCAGCAGCTGTTGTCCCTTAGCTGCTGCAACATAGCCTACTGACTACAGCTGCCGTATGCCCCTGGCCGCTTTGTAAAGAAATGATATGCCTGCAGCAGCTGTTATCCCTTAGCTTCTGCAACATAGCCTAAGGACTGTAGCCGCCATTAACCCCTGGCCGCTCAGAAGAAAAATGCCCGCAGCAGCTGTTATCCCTTAGCTGCTGCAACGTAGCCTAATGACTGCAGCCGCCATTAATCCCTGGCCGCTCTGAAGAAAAATGCCCGCAGCAGCTGATATCCCTTAGCTGCTGCAACATAGCCTGATAATTACAGCCGCCATTGCCCTTGGCCGCTCATTGTGAATCAAAACCATTCTGGGCTGTGGATGAGTGGAAGACTGTTGTTCCTGTCACATTTTACCCACCAGTACTCTGCCCTAAAGTACTGTAACCCTTACCACCTTATCTCCCCTCCTCTAACAGAGACCTTTCCACCTTTCACCTTCCATCGCTATTCATGTCCCCCATCTCCCCTTCAAGACTGCCTATCACCTTCTGAGCCTCTGCCCCAGACAAAGTACATGCCACCTACTCTCCCCCTTTCTCATACCCCACACAATACCCCTGCCACCTTCTGTACCCCCTCTCCTAACAGTCCATCAACCTTTCTGCCTTCTAGATCCTCCCCCCCAACCCTTCCTGGCTTCTGCCTCTATCACCCTACCCTCACAAAGCCCACTCACAGAGCCACTGGCACCTTTTGACTTTCCCTAACAGAGCCCTTGCCTCCTTTTCGTGTTCCATGCCACGGTCCTTCCCCCCCAGGCCTGAGACATGGAACACATTAGGTGACAAGGGTTCTGTTGTGGGAAGTCAGAAGGTGTCAGGGGCTCTGTGGGTGGAGGGGGGGCTTGTTGGGGTAGGTGGCTTGAAACAGATGCCAGAGGGGGTTGTGAATTTGGAAGGCAGAAAGGAGGAAGGACCGCTGTTAGGGCATGGGATACAGAAAGTGGTAGGGGTACTGTGTGGAGTATGGGAAAGAGGGGAAAGTAGATGGTTATGGCTCTACTTAGGACAGGGGCCCAGAAGGAGGCAAGAAGTCTTGAAGGGGAGCTGGGGCTACGGATTACGATGGAAGGGTAAGGTTTTAGGAGCTCTGTTAGAGGAGGGGGGAGAAGGTGGTAGGGGTACAGTGCCTTAGGGGAACAGAATGTGACAGGGGCCCTAGGGGTCGGGGAGACATGGTGGAAGAGGGTCTGCTGGGTTCAAGGATACAGAGAGTTGCAAGGACTTCTCGATGGGGAGTAGCCTCTGTAGGGGTGGGGGAAAAGGGTACAGAAGGTGGTAGGCACTCTGTGGGGGAAAGGTGACAGGACCTCTGTGGAAGGACAGAGAGGCACAAAGTGACAGGCAAGCAGTTTTCTTACCTGAGACCGCTACTTAGCCTGTCCTTGGTGATACCTTGGCCGGAACTGCTGTCTTCACTGCACTGGCAGACATTGGGACTTCCGCCACCACAGCCCGGCAAAGAGTTTATTTTTAATATCTTTTTCTTATTAGCAGGAACATTTGGTGCCGCCTCCTCACTCTGGACACATACCCAGGAGAGTAATACTACTAACCTCTGCATCAGCCTCAACATTTCCGGATATCTGCCCCAACTGGAAGGAGCTTCTATGAAACAGTAAGTTCCTATTTAATATTCATGTAGTGGCTACCAAAGCATGGCTTGTTGCAGTGATAATGGGGGGGTTATCATTGTGGCACCATGTGTCAGTAGCTTTATTAGCTAGCTAACCCTAAAATTTGTCTCTCTTTGTCCTCATAGTGATGCAATGTGCATCTCTGTGGAAAGGGGGAGCTCTCTCTGGTTGGCAGCGGTGGTGGGTTTCCGGATGTCTGCCAGTGCAGTGAGTACAGCAGTTCCTGCCAAGATGTCACAAAGGACAGGTTAAGCAGCAGTCCAAGGCAAGAGGACTGCTTTCCTGTCACTTTGTGCCCCCCTGTCCTTCCACAGAGGCCCTGTCACCTTTCCCCCACATGGTGTCTTCTACCTTCTGCACCATTCTTTCCTACCCCCACAGAGGCTACACCCCATCGAGAAGTTCTTGCAATTCTCTGTATCCTTGAACCCAGCAGAGTCTCTGCCACATTGTGTCTTTCTGACCCCGAAAGCTTACCGCAGCAGTACAAAGCTTATTTATTGCCATTGGAAAGGCATGATGGTTCACAAAAATAAGCCCGCAGCAGCTGTTTTCCCTTAGCTGCTGCAAAATAGCCTATTGATGACAGCCGCCATAAAGCCCTGGCCGCTCAGGAGAGGAATGATATGCCCGCAGCAGCTGTTGTCCCTTAGCTGCTGCAACATAGCCTAATGACTGTAGCCGCCATTAATCCCTGGCCGCTCAAGATAGAAATGATATGCCCGCAGCAGCTGTTGTCCCTTAGCTGCTGCAACATAGCCTACTGACTACAGCTGCCGTATGCCCCTGGCCGCTTTGTAAAGAAATGATATGCCTGCAGCAGCTGTTATCCCTTAGCTTCTGCAACATAGCCTAAGGACTGTAGCCGCCATTAACCCCTGGCCGCTCAGAAGAAAAATGCCCGCAGCAGCTGTTATCCCTTAGCTGCTGCAACGTAGCCTAATGACTGCAGCCGCCATTAATCCCTGGCCGCTCTGAAGAAAAATGCCCGCAGCAGCTGATATCCCTTAGCTGCTGCAACATAGCCTGATAATTACAGCCGCCATTGCCCTTGGCCGCTCATTGTGAATCAAAACCATTCTGGGCTGTGGATGAGTGGAAGACTGTTGTTCCTGCCACATTTTACCCACCAGTACTCTGCCCTAAAGTACTGTAACCCTTACCACCTTATCTCCCCTCCTCTAACAGAGACCTTTCCACCTTTCACCTTCCATCGCTATTCATGTCCCCCATCTCCCCTTCAAGACTGCCTATCACCTTCTGAGCCTCTGCCCCAGACAAAGTTCATGCCACCTACTCTCCCCCTTTCTCATACCCCACACAATACCCTTGCCACCTTCTGTACCCCCTCTCCTAACAGTCCATCAACCTTTCTGCCTTCTAGATCCTCCCCCCCAACCCTTCCTGGCTTCTGCCTCTATCACCTTACCCTCACAAAGCCCACTCACAGAGCCACTGGCACCTTTTGACTTTCCCCAACAGGGCCCTTGCCTCCTTTTCGTGTTCCATGCCACGGTCCTTCCCCCCCAGGCCTGAGACATGGAACACATTAGGTGACAAGGGTTCTGTTGTGGGAAGTCAGAAGGTGTCAGGGGCTCTGTGGGTGGAGGGGGGGCTTGTTGGGGTAGGTGGCTTGAAACAGATGCCAGAGGGGGTTGTGAATTTGGAAGGCAGAAAGGAGGAAGGACCGCTGTTAGGGCATGGGATACAGAAAGTGGTAGGGGTACTGTGTGGAGTATGGGAAAGAGGGGAAAGTAGATGGTTATGGCTCTACTTAGGACAGGGGCCCAGAAGGAGGCAAGAAGTCTTGAAGGGGAGCTGGGGCTACGGATTACGATGGAAGGGTAAGGTTTTAGGAGCTCTGTTAGAGGAGGGGGGAGAAGGTGGTAGGGGTACAGTGCCTTAGGGGAACAGAATGTGACAGGGGCCCTAGGGGTCGGGGAGACATGGTGGAAGAGGGTCTGCTGGGTTCAAGGATACAGAGAGTTGCAAGGACTTCTCGATGGGGAGTAGCCTCTGTAGGGGTGGGGGAAAAGGGTACAGAAGGTGGTAGGCACTCTGTGGGGGAAAGGTGACAGGACCTCTGTGGAAGGACAGAGAGGCACAAAGTGACAGGCAAGCAGTTTTCTTACCTGAGACCGCTACTTAGCCTGTCCTTGGTGATACCTTGGCCGGAACTGCTGTCTTCACTGCACTGGCAGACATTGGGACTTCCGCCACCACAGCCCGGCAAAGAGTTTATTTTTAATATCTTTTTCTTATTAGCAGGAACATTTGGTGCCGCCTCCTCACTCTGGACACATACCCAGGAGAGTAATACTACTAACCTCTGCATCAGCCTCAACATTTCCGGATATCTGCCCCAACTGGAAGGAGCTTCTATGAAACAGTAAGTTCCTATTTAATATTCATGTAGTGGCTACCAAAGCATGGCTTGTTGCAGTGATAATGGGGGGGTTATCATTGTGGCACCATGTGTCAGTAGCTTTATTAGCTAGCTAACCCTAAAATTTGTCTCTCTTTGTCCTCATAGTGATGCAATGTGCATCTCTGTGGAAAGGGGGAGCTCTCTCTGGTTGGCAGCGGTGGTGGGTTTCCGGATGTCTGCCAGTGCAGTGAGTACAGCAGTTCCTGCCAAGATGTCACAAAGGACAGGTTAAGCAGCAGTCCAAGGCAAGAGGACTGCTTTCCTGTCACTTTGTGCCCCCCTGTCCTTCCACAGAGGCCCTGTCACCTTTCCCCCACATGGTGTCTTCTACCTTCTGCACCATTCTTTCCTACCCCCACAGAGGCTACACCCCATCGAGAAGTTCTTGCAATTCTCTGTATCCTTGAACCCAGCAGAGTCTCTGCCACATTGTGTCTTTCTGACCCCGAAAGCTTACCGCAGCAGTACAAAGCTTATTTATTGCCATTGGAAAGGCATGATGGTTCACAAAAATAAGCCCGCAGCAGCTGTTTTCCCTTAGCTGCTGCAAAATAGCCTATTGATGACAGCCGCCATAAAGCCCTGGCCGCTCAGGAGAGGAATGATATGCCCGCAGCAGCTGTTGTCCCTTAGCTGCTGCAACATAGCCTAATGACTGTAGCCGCCATTAATCCCTGGCCGCTCAAGATAGAAATGATATGCCCGCAGCAGCTGTTGTCCCTTAGCTGCTGCAACATAGCCTACTGACTACAGCTGCCGTATGCCCCTGGCCGCTTTGTAAAGAAATGATATGCCTGCAGCAGCTGTTATCCCTTAGCTTCTGCAACATAGCCTAAGGACTGTAGCCGCCATTAACCCCTGGCCGCTCAGAAGAAAAATGCCCGCAGCAGCTGTTATCCCTTAGCTGCTGCAACGTAGCCTAATGACTGCAGCCGCCATTAATCCCTGGCCGCTCTGAAGAAAAATGCCCGCAGCAGCTGATATCCCTTAGCTGCTGCAACATAGCCTGATAATTACAGCCGCCATTGCCCTTGGCCGCTCATTGTGAATCAAAACCATTCTGGGCTGTGGATGAGTGGAAGACTGTTGTTCCTGTCACATTTTACCCACCAGTACTCTGCCCTAAAGTACTGTAACCCTTACCACCTTATCTCCCCTCCTCTAACAGAGACCTTTCCACCTTTCACCTTCCATCGCTATTCATGTCCCCCATCTCCCCTTCAAGACTGCCTATCACCTTCTGAGCCTCTGCCCCAGACAAAGTACATGCCACCTACTCTCCCCCTTTCTCATACCCCACACAATACCCCTGCCACCTTCTGTACCCCCTCTCCTAACAGTCCATCAACCTTTCTGCCTTCTAGATCCTCCCCCCCAACCCTTCCTGGCTTCTGCCTCTATCACCCTACCCTCACAAAGCCCACTCACAGAGCCACTGGCACCTTTTGACTTTCCCCAACAGAGCCCTTGCCTCCTTTTCGTGTTCCATGCCACGGTCCTTCCCCCCCAGGCCTGAGACATGGAACACATTAGGTGACAAGGGTTCTGTTGTGGGAAGTCAGAAGGTGTCAGGGGCTCTGTGGGTGGAGGGGGGGCTTGTTGGGGTAGGTGGCTTGAAACAGATGCCAGAGGGGGTTGTGAATTTGGAAGGCAGAAAGGAGGAAGGACCGCTGTTAGGGCATGGGATACAGAAAGTGGTAGGGGTACTGTGTGGAGTATGGGAAAGAGGGGAAAGTAGATGGTTATGGCTCTACTTAGGACAGGGGCCCAGAAGGAGGCAAGAAGTCTTGAAGGGGAGCTGGGGCTACGGATTACGATGGAAGGGTAAGGTTTTAGGAGCTCTGTTAGAGGAGGGGGGAGAAGGTGGTAGGGGTACAGTGCCTTAGGGGAACAGAATGTGACAGGGGCCCTAGGGGTCGGGGAGACATGGTGGAAGAGGGTCTGCTGGGTTCAAGGATACAGAGAGTTGCAAGGACTTCTCGATGGGGAGTAGCCTCTGTAGGGGTGGGGGAAAAGGGTACAGAAGGTGGTAGGCACTCTGTGGGGGAAAGGTGACAGGACCTCTGTGGAAGGACAGAGAGGCACAAAGTGACAGGCAAGCAGTTTTCTTACCTGAGACCGCTACTTAGCCTGTCCTTGGTGATACCTTGGCCGGAACTGCTGTCTTCACTGCACTGGCAGACATTGGGACTTCCGCCACCACAGCCCGGCAAAGAGTTTATTTTTAATATCTTTTTCTTATTAGCAGGAACATTTGGTGCCGCCTCCTCACTCTGGACACATACCCAGGAGAGTAATACTACTAACCTCTGCATCAGCCTCAACATTTCCGGATATCTGCCCCAACTGGAAGGAGCTTCTATGAAACAGTAAGTTCCTATTTAATATTCATGTAGTGGCTACCAAAGCATGGCTTGTTGCAGTGATAATGGGGGGGTTATCATTGTGGCACCATGTGTCAGTAGCTTTATTAGCTAGCTAACCCTAAAATGTGTCTCTCTTTGTCCTCATAGTGATGCAATGTGCATCTCTGTGGAAAGGGGGAGCTCTCTCTGGTTGGCAGCGGTGGTGGGTTTCCGGATGTCTGCCAGTGCAGTGAGTACAGCAGTTCCTGCCAAGATGTCACAAAGGACAGGTTAAGCAGCAGTCCAAGGCAAGAGGACTGCTTTCCTGTCACTTTGTGCCCCCCTGTCCTTCCACAGAGGCCCTGTCACCTTTCCCCCACATGGTGTCTTCTACCTTCTGCACCATTCTTTCCTACCCCCACAGAGGCTACACCCCATCGAGAAGTTCTTGCAATTCTCTGTATCCTTGAACCCAGCAGAGTCTCTGCCACATTGTGTCTTTCTGACCCCGAAAGCTTACCGCAGCAGTACAAAGCTTATTTATTGCCATTGGAAAGGCATGATGGTTCACAAAAATAAGCCCGCAGCAGCTGTTTTCCCTTAGCTGCTGCAAAATAGCCTATTGATGACAGCCGCCATAAAGCCCTGGCCGCTCAGGAGAGGAATGATATGCCCGCAGCAGCTGTTGTCCCTTAGCTGCTGCAACATAGCCTAATGACTGTAGCCGCCATTAATCCCTGGCCGCTCAAGATAGAAATGATATGCCCGCAGCAGCTGTTGTCCCTTAGCTGCTGCAACATAGCCTACTGACTACAGCTGCCGTATGCCCCTGGCCGCTTTGTAAAGAAATGATATGCCTGCAGCAGCTGTTATCCCTTAGCTTCTGCAACATAGCCTAAGGACTGTAGCCGCCATTAACCCCTGGCCGCTCAGAAGAAAAATGCCCGCAGCAGCTGTTATCCCTTAGCTGCTGCAACGTAGCCTAATGACTGCAGCCGCCATTAATCCCTGGCCGCTCTGAAGAAAAATGCCCGCAGCAGCTGATATCCCTTAGCTGCTGCAACATAGCCTGATAATTACAGCCGCCATTGCCCTTGGCCGCTCATTGTGAATCAAAACCATTCTGGGCTGTGGATGAGTGGAAGACTGTTGTTCCTGCCACATTTTACCCACCAGTACTCTGCCCTAAAGTACTGTAACCCTTACCACCTTATCTCCCCTCCTCTAACAGAGACCTTTCCACCTTTCACCTTCCATCGCTATTCATGTCCCCCATCTCCCCTTCAAGACTGCCTATCACCTTCTGAGCCTCTGCCCCAGACAAAGTTCATGCCACCTACTCTCCCCCTTTCTCATACCCCACACAATACCCTTGCCACCTTCTGTACCCCCTCTCCTAACAGTCCATCAACCTTTCTGCCTTCTAGATCCTCCCCCCCAACCCTTCCTGGCTTCTGCCTCTATCACCTTACCCTCACAAAGCCCACTCACAGAGCCACTGGCACCTTTTGACTTTCCCCAACAGGGCCCTTGCCTCCTTTTCGTGTTCCATGCCACGGTCCTTCCCCCCCAGGCCTGAGACATGGAACACATTAGGTGACAAGGGTTCTGTTGTGGGAAGTCAGAAGGTGTCAGGGGCTCTGTGGGTGGAGGGGGGGCTTGTTGGGGTAGGTGGCTTGAAACAGATGCCAGAGGGGGTTGTGAATTTGGAAGGCAGAAAGGAGGAAGGACCGCTGTTAGGGCATGGGATACAGAAAGTGGTAGGGGTACTGTGTGGAGTATGGGAAAGAGGGGAAAGTAGATGGTTATGGCTCTACTTAGGACAGGGGCCCAGAAGGAGGCAAGAAGTCTTGAAGGGGAGCTGGGGCTACGGATTACGATGGAAGGGTAAGGTTTTAGGAGCTCTGTTAGAGGAGGGGGGAGAAGGTGGTAGGGGTACAGTGCCTTAGGGGAACAGAATGTGACAGGGGCCCTAGGGGTCGGGGAGACATGGTGGAAGAGGGTCTGCTGGGTTCAAGGATACAGAGAGTTGCAAGGACTTCTCGATGGGGAGTAGCCTCTGTAGGGGTGGGGGAAAAGGGTACAGAAGGTGGTAGGCACTCTGTGGGGGAAAGGTGACAGGACCTCTGTGGAAGGACAGAGAGGCACAAAGTGACAGGCAAGCAGTTTTCTTACCTGAGACCGCTACTTAGCCTGTCCTTGGTGATACCTTGGCCGGAACTGCTGTCTTCACTGCACTGGCAGACATTGGGACTTCCGCCACCACAGCCCGGCAAAGAGTTTATTTTTAATATCTTTTTCTTATTAGCAGGAACATTTGGTGCCGCCTCCTCACTCTGGACACATACCCAGGAGAGTAATACTACTAACCTCTGCATCAGCCTCAACATTTCCGGATATCTGCCCCAACTGGAAGGAGCTTCTATGAAACAGTAAGTTCCTATTTAATATTCATGTAGTGGCTACCAAAGCATGGCTTGTTGCAGTGATAATGGGGGGGTTATCATTGTGGCACCATGTGTCAGTAGCTTTATTAGCTAGCTAACCCTAAAATTTGTCTCTCTTTGTCCTCATAGTGATGCAATGTGCATCTCTGTGGAAAGGGGGAGCTCTCTCTGGTTGGCAGCGGTGGTGGGTTTCCGGATGTCTGCCAGTGCAGTGAGTACAGCAGTTCCTGCCAAGATGTCACAAAGGACAGGTTAAGCAGCAGTCCAAGGCAAGAGGACTGCTTTCCTGTCACTTTGTGCCCCCCTGTCCTTCCACAGAGGCCCTGTCACCTTTCCCCCACATGGTGTCTTCTACCTTCTGCACCATTCTTTCCTACCCCCACAGAGGCTACACCCCATCGAGAAGTTCTTGCAATTCTCTGTATCCTTGAACCCAGCAGAGTCTCTGCCACATTGTGTCTTTCTGACCCCGAAAGCTTACCGCAGCAGTACAAAGCTTATTTATTGCCATTGGAAAGGCATGATGGTTCACAAAAATAAGCCCGCAGCAGCTGTTTTCCCTTAGCTGCTGCAAAATAGCCTATTGATGACAGCCGCCATAAAGCCCTGGCCGCTCAGGAGAGGAATGATATGCCCGCAGCAGCTGTTGTCCCTTAGCTGCTGCAACATAGCCTAATGACTGTAGCCGCCATTAATCCCTGGCCGCTCAAGATAGAAATGATATGCCCGCAGCAGCTGTTGTCCCTTAGCTGCTGCAACATAGCCTACTGACTACAGCTGCCGTATGCCCCTGGCCGCTTTGTAAAGAAATGATATGCCTGCAGCAGCTGTTATCCCTTAGCTTCTGCAACATAGCCTAAGGACTGTAGCCGCCATTAACCCCTGGCCGCTCAGAAGAAAAATGCCCGCAGCAGCTGTTATCCCTTAGCTGCTGCAACGTAGCCTAATGACTGCAGCCGCCATTAATCCCTGGCCGCTCTGAAGAAAAATGCCCGCAGCAGCTGATATCCCTTAGCTGCTGCAACATAGCCTGATAATTACAGCCGCCATTGCCCTTGGCCGCTCATTGTGAATCAAAACCATTCTGGGCTGTGGATGAGTGGAAGACTGTTGTTCCTGTCACATTTTACCCACCAGTACTCTGCCCTAAAGTACTGTAACCCTTACCACCTTATCTCCCCTCCTCTAACAGAGACCTTTCCACCTTTCACCTTCCATCGCTATTCATGTCCCCCATCTCCCCTTCAAGACTGCCTATCACCTTCTGAGCCTCTGCCCCAGACAAAGTACATGCCACCTACTCTCCCCCTTTCTCATACCCCACACAATACCCCTGCCACCTTCTGTACCCCCTCTCCTAACAGTCCATCAACCTTTCTGCCTTCTAGATCCTCCCCCCCAACCCTTCCTGGCTTCTGCCTCTATCACCCTACCCTCACAAAGCCCACTCACAGAGCCACTGGCACCTTTTGACTTTCCCCAACAGAGCCCTTGCCTCCTTTTCGTGTTCCATGCCACGGTCCTTCCCCCCCAGGCCTGAGACATGGAACACATTAGGTGACAAGGGATCTGTTGTTGGAAGTCAGAAGGTGTCAGGGACTCTGTGGGTGGAGGGGGGGCTTGTTGGGGTAGGTGGCTTGAAACAGATGCCAGAGGGGGTTGTGAATTTGGAAGGCAGAAAGGAGGAAGGACCGCTGTTAGGGCATGGGATACAGAAAGTGGTAGGGGTACTGTGTGGAGTATGGGAAAGAGGGGAAAGTAGATGGTTATGGCTCTACTTAGGACAGGGGCCCAGAAGGAGGCAAGAAGTCTTGAAGGGGAGCTGGGGCTACGGATTACGATGGAAGGGTAAGGTTTTAGGAGCTCTGTTAGAGGAGGGGGGAGAAGGTGGTAGGGGTACAGTGCCTTAGGGGAACAGAATGTGACAGGGGCCCTAGGGGTCGGGGAGACATGGTGGAAGAGGGTCTGCTGGGTTCAAGGATACAGAGAGTTGCAAGGACTTCTCGATGGGGAGTAGCCTCTGTAGGGGTGGGGGAAAAGGGTACAGAAGGTGGTAGGCACTCTGTGGGGGAAAGGTGACAGGACCTCTGTGGAAGGACAGAGAGGCACAAAGTGACAGGCAAGCAGTTTTCTTACCTGAGACCGCTACTTAGCCTGTCCTTGGTGATACCTTGGCCGGAACTGCTGTCTTCACTGCACTGGCAGACATTGGGACTTCCGCCACCACAGCCCGGCAAAGAGTTTATTTTTAATATCTTTTTCTTATTAGCAGGAACATTTGGTGCCGCCTCCTCACTCTGGACACATACCCAGGAGAGTAATACTACTAACCTCTGCATCAGCCTCAACATTTCCGGATATCTGCCCCAACTGGAAGGAGCTTCTATGAAACAGTAAGTTCCTATTTAATATTCATGTAGTGGCTACCAAAGCATGGCTTGTTGCAGTGATAATGGGGGGGTTATCATTGTGGCACCATGTGTCAGTAGCTTTATTAGCTAGCTAACCCTAAAATTTGTCTCTCTTTGTCCTCATAGTGATGCAATGTGCATCTCTGTGGAAAGGGGGAGCTCTCTCTGGTTGGCAGCGGTGGTGGGTTTCCGGATGTCTGCCAGTGCAGTGAGTACAGCAGTTCCTGCCAAGATGTCACAAAGGACAGGTTAAGCAGCAGTCCAAGGCAAGAGGACTGCTTTCCTGTCACTTTGTGCCCCCCTGTCCTTCCACAGAGGCCCTGTCACCTTTCCCCCACATGGTGTCTTCTACCTTCTGCACCATTCTTTCCTACCCCCACAGAGGCTACACCCCATCGAGAAGTTCTTGCAATTCTCTGTATCCTTGAACCCAGCAGAGTCTCTGCCACATTGTGTCTTTCTGACCCCGAAAGCTTACCGCAGCAGTACAAAGCTTATTTATTGCCATTGGAAAGGCATGATGGTTCACAAAAATAAGCCCGCAGCAGCTGTTTTCCCTTAGCTGCTGCAAAATAGCCTATTGATGACAGCCGCCATAAAGCCCTGGCCGCTCAGGAGAGGAATGATATGCCCGCAGCAGCTGTTGTCCCTTAGCTGCTGCAACATAGCCTAATGACTGTAGCCGCCATTAATCCCTGGCCGCTCAAGATAGAAATGATATGCCCGCAGCAGCTGTTGTCCCTTAGCTGCTGCAACATAGCCTACTGACTACAGCTGCCGTATGCCCCTGGCCGCTTTGTAAAGAAATGATATGCCTGCAGCAGCTGTTATCCCTTAGCTTCTGCAACATAGCCTAAGGACTGTAGCCGCCATTAACCCCTGGCCGCTCAGAAGAAAAATGCCCGCAGCAGCTGTTATCCCTTAGCTGCTGCAACGTAGCCTAATGACTGCAGCCGCCATTAATCCCTGGCCGCTCTGAAGAAAAATGCCCGCAGCAGCTGATATCCCTTAGCTGCTGCAACATAGCCTGATAATTACAGCCGCCATTGCCCTTGGCCGCTCATTGTGAATCAAAACCATTCTGGGCTGTGGATGAGTGGAAGACTGTTGTTCCTGTCACATTTTACCCACCAGTACTCTGCCCTAAAGTACTGTAACCCTTACCACCTTATCTCCCCTCCTCTAACAGAGACCTTTCCACCTTTCACCTTCCATCGCTATTCATGTCCCCCATCTCCCCTTCAAGACTGCCTTGCCTATCACCTTCTGAGCCTCTGCCCCAGACAAAGTACATGCACCTACTCTCCCCCTTTCTCATACCCCACACAATACCCCTGCCACCTTCTGTACCCCCTCTCCTAACAGTCCATCAACCTTTCTGCCTTCTAGATCCTCCCCCCCAACCCTTCCTGCTTCTGCCTCTATCACCCTACCCTCACAAAGCCCACTCACAGAGCCACTGGCACCTTTTGACTTTCCCCAACAGAGCCCTTGCCTCCTTTTCGTGTTCCATGCCACGGTCCTTCCCCCCCAGGCCTGAGACATGGAACACATTAGGTGACAAGGGTTCTGTTGTGGGAAGTCAGAAGGTGTCAGGGGCTCTGTGGGTGGAGGGGGGGCTTGTTGGGGTAGGTGGCTTGAAACAGATGCCAGAGGGGGTTGTGAATTTGGAAGGCAGAAAGGAGGAAGGACCGCTGTTAGGGCATGGGATACAGAAAGTGGTAGGGGTACTGTGTGGAGTATGGGAAAGAGGGGAAAGTAGATGGTTATGGCTCTACTTAGGACAGGGGCCCAGAAGGAGGCAAGAAGTCTTGAAGGGGAGCTGGGGCTACGGATTACGATGGAAGGGTAAGGTTTAGGAGCTCTGTTAGAGGAGGGGGAGAAGGTGGTAGGGGTACAGTGCCTTAGGGGAACAGAATGTGACAGGGGCCCTAGGGGTCGGGGAGACATGGTGGAAGAGGGTCTGCTGGGTTCAAGGATACAGAGAGTTGCAAGGACTTCTCGATGGGGAGTAGCCTCTGTTGGGTGGGGGAAAAGGGTACAGAAGGTGGTAGGCACTCTGTGGGGGAAAGGTGACAGGACCTCTGTGGAAGGACAGAGAGGCACAAAGTGACAGGCAAGCAGTTTTCTTACCTGAGGACCGCTACTTAGCCTGTCCTTGGTGATACCTTGGCCGGAACTGCTGTCTTCACTGCACTGGCAGACATTGGGACTTCCGCCACCACAGCCCGGCAAAGAGTTTATTTTTAATATCTTTTTCTTATTAGCAGGAACATTTGGTGCCGCCTCCTCACTCTGGACACATACCCAGGAGAGTAATACTACTAACCTCTGCATCAGCCTCAACATTTCCGGATATCTGCCCCAACTGGAAGGAGCTTCTATGAAACAGTAAGTTCCTATTTAATATTCATGTAGTGGCTACCAAAGCATGGCTTGTTGCAGTGATAATGGGGGGGTTATCATTGTGGCACCATGTGTCAGTAGCTTTATTAGCTAGCTAACCCTAAAATTTGTCTCTCTTTGTCCTCATAGTGATGCAATGTGCATCTCTGTGGAAAGGGGGAGCTCTCTCTGGTTGGCAGCGGTGGTGGGTTTCCGGATGTCTGCCAGTGCAGTGAGTACAGCAGTTCCTGCCAAGATGTCACAAAGGACAGGTTAAGCAGCAGTCCAAGGCAAGAGGACTGCTTTCCTGTCACTTTGTGCCCCCCTGTCCTTCCACAGAGGCCCTGTCACCTTTCCCCACATGGTGTCTTCTACCTTCTGCACCATGTCTTTCCTACCCCCACAGAGGCTACACCCCATCGAGAAGTTCTTGCAATTCTCTGTATCCTTGAACCCAGCAGAGTCTCTGCCACATTGTGTCTTTCTGACCCCGAAAGCTTACCGCAGCAGTACAAAGCTTATTTATTGCCATTGAAAGGCATGATGGTTCACAAAAATAAGCCCGCAGCAGCTGTTTTCCCTTAGCTGCTGCAAAATAGCCTATTGATGACAGCCGCCATAAAGCCCTGGCCGCTCAGGAGAGGAATGATATGCCCGCAGCAGCTGTTGTCCCTTAGCTGCTGCAACATAGCCTAATGACTGTAGCCGCCATTAATCCCTGGCCGCTCAAGATAGAAATGATATGCCCGCAGCAGCTGTTGTCCCTTAGCTGCTGCAACATAGCCTACTGACTACAGCTGCCGTATGCCCCTGGCCGCTTTGTAAAGAAATGATATGCCTGCAGCAGCTGTTATCCCTTAGCTTCTGCAACATAGCCTAAGGACTGTAGCCGCCATTAACCCCTGGCCGCTCAGAAGAAAAAATGCCCGCAGCAGCTGTTATCCCTTAGCTGCTGCAACGTAGCCTAATGACTGCAGCCGCCATTAATCCCTGGCCGCTCTGAAGAAAAATGCCCGCAGCAGCTGATATCCCTTAGCTGCTGCAACATAGCCTGATAATTACAGCCGCCATTGCCCTTGGCCGCTCATTGTGAATCAAAACCATTCTGGGCTGTGGATGAGTGGAAGACTGTTGTTCCTGTCACATTTTACCCACCAGTACTCTGCCCTAAAGTACTGTAACCCTTACCACCTTATCTCCCCTCCTCTAACAGAGACCTTTCCACCTTTCACCTTCCATCGCTATTCATGTCCCCCATCTCCCCTTCAAGACTGCCTATCACCTTCTGAGCCTCTGCCCCAGACAAAGTACATGCCACCTACTCTCCCCTTTCTCATACCCCACACAATACCCCTGCCACCTTCTGTACCCCCTCTCCTAACAGTCCATCAACCTTTCTGCCTTCTAGATCCTCCCCCCCAACCCTTCCTGGCTTCTGCCTCTATCACCCTACCCTCACAAAGCCCACTCACAGAGCCACTGGCACCTTTTGACTTTCCCTAACAGAGCCCTTGCCTCCTTTTCGTGTTCCATGCCACGGTCCTTCCCCCCCAGGCCTGAGACATGGAACACATTAGGTGACAAGGGTTCTGTTGTGGGAAGTCAGAAGGTGTCAGGGGCTCTGTGGGTGGAGGGGGGGCTTGTTGGGGTAGGTGGCTTGAAACAGATGCCAGAGGGGGTTGTGAATTTGGAAGGCAGAAAGGAGGAAGGACCGCTGTTAGGGCATGGGATACAGAAAGTGGTAGGGGTACTGTGTGGAGTATGGGAAAGAGGGGAAAGTAGATGGTTATGGCTCTACTTAGGACAGGGGCCCAGAAGGAGGCAAGAAGTCTTGAAGGGGAGCTGGGGCTACGGATTACGATGGAAGGGTAAGGTTTTAGGAGCTCTGTTAGAGGAGGGGGGAGAAGGTGGTAGGGGTACAGTGCCTTAGGGGAACAGAATGTGACAGGGGCCCTAGGGGTCGGGGAGACATGGTGGAAGAGGGTCTGCTGGGTTCAAGGATACAGAGAGTTGCAAGGACTTCTCGATGGGGAGTAGCCTCTGTAGGGGTGGGGGAAAAGGGTACAGAAGGTGGTAGGCACTCTGTGGGGGAAAGGTGACAGGACCTCTGTGGAAGGACAGAGAGGCACAAAGTGACAGGCAAGCAGTTTTCTTACCTGAGACCGCTACTTAGCCTGTCCTTGGTGATACCTTGGCCGGAACTGCTGTCTTCACTGCACTGGCAGACATTGGGACTTCCGCCACCACAGCCCGGCAAAGAGTTTATTTTTAATATCTTTTTCTTATTAGCAGGAACATTTGGTGCCGCCTCCTCACTCTGGACACATACCCAGGAGAGTAATACTACTAACCTCTGCATCAGCCTCAACATTTCCGGATATCTGCCCCAACTGGAAGGAGCTTCTATGAAACAGTAAGTTCCTATTTAATATTCATGTAGTGGCTACCAAAGCATGGCTTGTTGCAGTGATAATGGGGGGGTTATCATTGTGGCACCATGTGTCAGTAGCTTTATTAGCTAGCTAACCCTAAAATTTGTCTCTCTTTGTCCTCATAGTGATGCAATGTGCATCTCTGTGGAAAGGGGGAGCTCTCTCTGGTTGGCAGCGGTGGTGGGTTTCCGGATGTCTGCCAGTGCAGTGAGTACAGCAGTTCCTGCCAAGATGTCACAAAGGACAGGTTAAGCAGCAGTCCAAGGCAAGAGGACTGCTTTCCTGTCACTTTGTGCCCCCCTGTCCTTCCACAGAGGCCCTGTCACCTTTCCCCCACATGGTGTCTTCTACCTTCTGCACCATTCTTTCCTACCCCCACAGAGGCTACACCCCATCGAGAAGTTCTTGCAATTCTCTGTATCCTTGAACCCAGCAGAGTCTCTGCCACATTGTGTCTTTCTGACCCCGAAAGCTTACCGCAGCAGTACAAAGCTTATTTATTGCCATTGGAAAGGCATGATGGTTCACAAAAATAAGCCCGCAGCAGCTGTTTTCCCTTAGCTGCTGCAAAATAGCCTATTGATGACAGCCGCCATAAAGCCCTGGCCGCTCAGGAGAGGAATGATATGCCCGCAGCAGCTGTTGTCCCTTAGCTGCTGCAACATAGCCTAATGACTGTAGCCGCCATTAATCCCTGGCCGCTCAAGATAGAAATGATATGCCCGCAGCAGCTGTTGTCCCTTAGCTGCTGCAACATAGCCTACTGACTACAGCTGCCGTATGCCCCTGGCCGCTTTGTAAAGAAATGATATGCCTGCAGCAGCTGTTATCCCTTAGCTTCTGCAACATAGCCTAAGGACTGTAGCCGCCATTAACCCCTGGCCGCTCAGAAGAAAAATGCCCGCAGCAGCTGTTATCCCTTAGCTGCTGCAACGTAGCCTAATGACTGCAGCCGCCATTAATCCCTGGCCGCTCTGAAGAAAAATGCCCGCAGCAGCTGATATCCCTTAGCTGCTGCAACAT
Organism: Hyla sarda; assembly: GCF_029499605.1. Classification (NCBI taxonomy): domain Eukaryota; kingdom Metazoa; phylum Chordata; class Amphibia; order Anura; family Hylidae; genus Hyla; species Hyla sarda. The sequence continues at coordinate 253,276,994 of NC_079191.1, read as the reverse complement.
AGCCTGATAATTACAGCCGCCATTGCCCTTGGCCGCTCATTGTGAATCAAAACCATTCTGGGCTGTGGATGAGTGGAAGACTGTTGTTCCTGTCACATTTTACCCACCAGTACTCTGCCCTAAAGTACTGTAACCCTTACCACCTTATCTCCCCTCCTCTAACAGAGACCTTTCCACCTTTCACCTTCCATCGCTATTCATGTCCCCCATCTCCCCTTCAAGACTGCCTATCACCTTCTGAGCCTCTGCCCCAGACAAAGTACATGCCACCTACTCTCCCCCTTTCTCATACCCCACACAATACCCCTGCCACCTTCTGTACCCCCTCTCCTAACAGTCCATCAACCTTTCTGCCTTCTAGATCCTCCCCCCCAACCCTTCCTGGCTTCTGCCTCTATCACCCTACCCTCACAAAGCCCACTCACAGAGCCACTGGCACCTTTTGACTTTCCCCAACAGAGCCCTTGCCTCCTTTTCGTGTTCCATGCCACGGTCCTTCCCCCCCAGGCCTGAGACATGGAACACATTAGGTGACAAGGGATCTGTTGTTGGAAGTCAGAAGGTGTCAGGGACTCTGTGGGTGGAGGGGGGGCTTGTTGGGGTAGGTGGCTTGAAACAGATGCCAGAGGGGGTTGTGAATTTGGAAGGCAGAAAGGAGGAAGGACCGCTGTTAGGGCATGGGATACAGAAAGTGGTAGGGGTACTGTGTGGAGTATGGGAAAGAGGGGAAAGTAGATGGTTATGGCTCTACTTAGGACAGGGGCCCAGAAGGAGGCAAGAAGTCTTGAAGGGGAGCTGGGGCTACGGATTACGATGGAAGGGTAAGGTTTTAGGAGCTCTGTTAGAGGAGGGGGGAGAAGGTGGTAGGGGTACAGTGCCTTAGGGGAACAGAATGTGACAGGGGCCCTAGGGGTCGGGGAGACATGGTGGAAGAGGGTCTGCTGGGTTCAAGGATACAGAGAGTTGCAAGGACTTCTCGATGGGGAGTAGCCTCTGTAGGGGTGGGGGAAAAGGGTACAGAAGGTGGTAGGCACTCTGTGGGGGAAAGGTGACAGGACCTCTGTGGAAGGACAGAGAGGCACAAAGTGACAGGCAAGCAGTTTTCTTACCTGAGACCGCTACTTAGCCTGTCCTTGGTGATACCTTGGCCGGAACTGCTGTCTTCACTGCACTGGCAGACATTGGGACTTCCGCCACCACAGCCCGGCAAAGAGTTTATTTTTAATATCTTTTTCTTATTAGCAGGAACATTTGGTGCCGCCTCCTCACTCTGGACACATACCCAGGAGAGTAATACTACTAACCTCTGCATCAGCCTCAACATTTCCGGATATCTGCCCCAACTGGAAGGAGCTTCTATGAAACAGTAAGTTCCTATTTAATATTCATGTAGTGGCTACCAAAGCATGGCTTGTTGCAGTGATAATGGGGGGGTTATCATTGTGGCACCATGTGTCAGTAGCTTTATTAGCTAGCTAACCCTAAAATTTGTCTCTCTTTGTCCTCATAGTGATGCAATGTGCATCTCTGTGGAAAGGGGGAGCTCTCTCTGGTTGGCAGCGGTGGTGGGTTTCCGGATGTCTGCCAGTGCAGTGAGTACAGCAGTTCCTGCCAAGATGTCACAAAGGACAGGTTAAGCAGCAGTCCAAGGCAAGAGGACTGCTTTCCTGTCACTTTGTGCCCCCCTGTCCTTCCACAGAGGCCCTGTCACCTTTCCCCCACATGGTGTCTTCTACCTTCTGCACCATTCTTTCCTACCCCCACAGAGGCTACACCCCATCGAGAAGTTCTTGCAATTCTCTGTATCCTTGAACCCAGCAGAGTCTCTGCCACATTGTGTCTTTCTGACCCCGAAAGCTTACCGCAGCAGTACAAAGCTTATTTATTGCCATTGGAAAGGCATGATGGTTCACAAAAATAAGCCCGCAGCAGCTGTTTTCCCTTAGCTGCTGCAAAATAGCCTATTGATGACAGCCGCCATAAAGCCCTGGCCGCTCAGGAGAGGAATGATATGCCCGCAGCAGCTGTTGTCCCTTAGCTGCTGCAACATAGCCTAATGACTGTAGCCGCCATTAATCCCTGGCCGCTCAAGATAGAAATGATATGCCCGCAGCAGCTGTTGTCCCTTAGCTGCTGCAACATAGCCTACTGACTACAGCTGCCGTATGCCCCTGGCCGCTTTGTAAAGAAATGATATGCCTGCAGCAGCTGTTATCCCTTAGCTTCTGCAACATAGCCTAAGGACTGTAGCCGCCATTAACCCCTGGCCGCTCAGAAGAAAAATGCCCGCAGCAGCTGTTATCCCTTAGCTGCTGCAACGTAGCCTAATGACTGCAGCCGCCATTAATCCCTGGCCGCTCTGAAGAAAAATGCCCGCAGCAGCTGATATCCCTTAGCTGCTGCAACATAGCCTGATAATTACAGCCGCCATTGCCCTTGGCCGCTCATTGTGAATCAAAACCATTCTGGGCTGTGGATGAGTGGAAGACTGTTGTTCCTGTCACATTTTACCCACCAGTACTCTGCCCTAAAGTACTGTAACCCTTACCACCTTATCTCCCCTCCTCTAACAGAGACCTTTCCACCTTTCACCTTCCATCGCTATTCATGTCCCCCATCTCCCCTTCAAGACTGCCTATCACCTTCTGAGCCTCTGCCCCAGACAAAGTACATGCCACCTACTCTCCCCCTTTCTCATACCCCACACAATACCCCTGCCACCTTCTGTACCCCCTCTCCTAACAGTCCATCAACCTTTCTGCCTTCTAGATCCTCCCCCCCAACCCTTCCTGGCTTCTGCCTCTATCACCCTACCCTCACAAAGCCCACTCACAGAGCCACTGGCACCTTTTGACTTTCCCCAACAGAGCCCTTGCCTCCTTTTCGTGTTCCATGCCACGGTCCTTCCCCCCCAGGCCTGAGACATGGAACACATTAGGTGACAAGGGTTCTGTTGTGGGAAGTCAGAAGGTGTCAGGGGCTCTGTGGGTGGAGGGGGGGCTTGTTGGGGTAGGTGGCTTGAAACAGATGCCAGAGGGGGTTGTGAATTTGGAAGGCAGAAAGGAGGAAGGACCGCTGTTAGGGCATGGGATACAGAAAGTGGTAGGGGTACTGTGTGGAGTATGGGAAAGAGGGGAAAGTAGATGGTTATGGCTCTACTTAGGACAGGGGCCCAGAAGGAGGCAAGAAGTCTTGAAGGGGAGCTGGGGCTACGGATTACGATGGAAGGGTAAGGTTTTAGGAGCTCTGTTAGAGGAGGGGGGAGAAGGTGGTAGGGGTACAGTGCCTTAGGGGAACAGAATGTGACAGGGGCCCTAGGGGTCGGGGAGACATGGTGGAAGAGGGTCTGCTGGGTTCAAGGATACAGAGAGTTGCAAGGACTTCTCGATGGGGAGTAGCCTCTGTTGGGGTGGGGGAAAAGGGTACAGAAGGTGGTAGGCACTCTGTGGGGGAAAGGTGACAGGACCTCTGTGGAAGGACAGAGAGGCACAAAGTGACAGGCAAGCAGTTTTCTTACCTGAGACCGCTACTTAGCCTGTCCTTGGTGATACCTTGGCCGGAACTGCTGTCTTCACTGCACTGGCAGACATTGGGACTTCCGCCACCACAGCCCGGCAAAGAGTTTATTTTTAATATCTTTTTCTTATTAGCAGGAACATTTGGTGCCGCCTCCTCACTCTGGACACATACCCAGGAGAGTAATACTACTAACCTCTGCATCAGCCTCAACATTTCCGGATATCTGCCCCAACTGGAAGGAGCTTCTATGAAACAGTAAGTTCCTATTTAATATTCATGTAGTGGCTACCAAAGCATGGCTTGTTGCAGTGATAATGGGGGGGTTATCATTGTGGCACCATGTGTCAGTAGCTTTATTAGCTAGCTAACCCTAAAATTTGTCTCTCTTTGTCCTCATAGTGATGCAATGTGCATCTCTGTGGAAAGGGGGAGCTCTCTCTGGTTGGCAGCGGTGGTGGGTTTCCGGATGTCTGCCAGTGCAGTGAGTACAGCAGTTCCTGCCAAGATGTCACAAAGGACAGGTTAAGCAGCAGTCCAAGGCAAGAGGACTGCTTTCCTGTCACTTTGTGCCCCCCTGTCCTTCCACAGAGGCCCTGTCACCTTTCCCCCACATGGTGTCTTCTACCTTCTGCACCATTCTTTCCTACCCCCACAGAGGCTACACCCCATCGAGAAGTTCTTGCAATTCTCTGTATCCTTGAACCCAGCAGAGTCTCTGCCACATTGTGTCTTTCTGACCCCGAAAGCTTACCGCAGCAGTACAAAGCTTATTTATTGCCATTGGAAAGGCATGATGGTTCACAAAAATAAGCCCGCAGCAGCTGTTTTCCCTTAGCTGCTGCAAAATAGCCTATTGATGACAGCCGCCATAAAGCCCTGGCCGCTCAGGAGAGGAATGATATGCCCGCAGCAGCTGTTGTCCCTTAGCTGCTGCAACATAGCCTAATGACTGTAGCCGCCATTAATCCCTGGCCGCTCAAGATAGAAATGATATGCCCGCAGCAGCTGTTGTCCCTTAGCTGCTGCAACATAGCCTACTGACTACAGCTGCCGTATGCCCCTGGCCGCTTTGTAAAGAAATGATATGCCTGCAGCAGCTGTTATCCCTTAGCTTCTGCAACATAGCCTAAGGACTGTAGCCGCCATTAACCCCTGGCCGCTCAGAAGAAAAATGCCCGCAGCAGCTGTTATCCCTTAGCTGCTGCAACGTAGCCTAATGACTGCAGCCGCCATTAATCCCTGGCCGCTCTGAAGAAAAATGCCCGCAGCAGCTGATATCCCTTAGCTGCTGCAACATAGCCTGATAATTACAGCCGCCATTGCCCTTGGCCGCTCATTGTGAATCAAAACCATTCTGGGCTGTGGATGAGTGGAAGACTGTTGTTCCTGTCACATTTTACCCACCAGTACTCTGCCCTAAAGTACTGTAACCCTTACCACCTTATCTCCCCTCCTCTAACAGAGACCTTTCCACCTTTCACCTTCCATCGCTATTCATGTCCCCCATCTCCCCTTCAAGACTGCCTATCACCTTCTGAGCCTCTGCCCCAGACAAAGTACATGCCACCTACTCTCCCCCTTTCTCATACCCCACACAATACCCCTGCCACCTTCTGTACCCCCTCTCCTAACAGTCCATCAACCTTTCTGCCTTCTAGATCCTCCCCCCCAACCCTTCCTGGCTTCTGCCTCTATCACCCTACCCTCACAAAGCCCACTCACAGAGCCACTGGCACCTTTTGACTTTCCCTAACAGAGCCCTTGCCTCCTTTTCGTGTTCCATGCCACGGTCCTTCCCCCCCAGGCCTGAGACATGGAACACATTAGGTGACAAGGGTTCTGTTGTGGGAAGTCAGAAGGTGTCAGGGGCTCTGTGGGTGGAGGGGGGGCTTGTTGGGGTAGGTGGCTTGAAACAGATGCCAGAGGGGGTTGTGAATTTGGAAGGCAGAAAGGAGGAAGGACCGCTGTTAGGGCATGGGATACAGAAAGTGGTAGGGGTACTGTGTGGAGTATGGGAAAGAGGGGAAAGTAGATGGTTATGGCTCTACTTAGGACAGGGGCCCAGAAGGAGGCAAGAAGTCTTGAAGGGGAGCTGGGGCTACGGATTACGATGGAAGGGTAAGGTTTTAGGAGCTCTGTTAGAGGAGGGGGGAGAAGGTGGTAGGGGTACAGTGCCTTAGGGGAACAGAATGTGACAGGGGCCCTAGGGGTCGGGGAGACATGGTGGAAGAGGGTCTGCTGGGTTCAAGGATACAGAGAGTTGCAAGGACTTCTCGATGGGGAGTAGCCTCTGTAGGGGTGGGGGAAAAGGGTACAGAAGGTGGTAGGCACTCTGTGGGGGAAAGGTGACAGGACCTCTGTGGAAGGACAGAGAGGCACAAAGTGACAGGCAAGCAGTTTTCTTACCTGAGACCGCTACTTAGCCTGTCCTTGGTGATACCTTGGCCGGAACTGCTGTCTTCACTGCACTGGCAGACATTGGGACTTCCGCCACCACAGCCCGGCAAAGAGTTTATTTTTAATATCTTTTTCTTATTAGCAGGAACATTTGGTGCCGCCTCCTCACTCTGGACACATACCCAGGAGAGTAATACTACTAACCTCTGCATCAGCCTCAACATTTCCGGATATCTGCCCCAACTGGAAGGAGCTTCTATGAAACAGTAAGTTCCTATTTAATATTCATGTAGTGGCTACCAAAGCATGGCTTGTTGCAGTGATAATGGGGGGGTTATCATTGTGGCACCATGTGTCAGTAGCTTTATTAGCTAGCTAACCCTAAAATTTGTCTCTCTTTGTCCTCATAGTGATGCAATGTGCATCTCTGTGGAAAGGGGGAGCTCTCTCTGGTTGGCAGCGGTGGTGGGTTTCCGGATGTCTGCCAGTGCAGTGAGTACAGCAGTTCCTGCCAAGATGTCACAAAGGACAGGTTAAGCAGCAGTCCAAGGCAAGAGGACTGCTTTCCTGTCACTTTGTGCCCCCCTGTCCTTCCACAGAGGCCCTGTCACCTTTCCCCCACATGGTGTCTTCTACCTTCTGCACCATTCTTTCCTACCCCCACAGAGGCTACACCCCATCGAGAAGTTCTTGCAATTCTCTGTATCCTTGAACCCAGCAGAGTCTCTGCCACATTGTGTCTTTCTGACCCCGAAAGCTTACCGCAGCAGTACAAAGCTTATTTATTGCCATTGGAAAGGCATGATGGTTCACAAAAATAAGCCCGCAGCAGCTGTTTTCCCTTAGCTGCTGCAAAATAGCCTATTGATGACAGCCGCCATAAAGCCCTGGCCGCTCAGGAGAGGAATGATATGCCCGCAGCAGCTGTTGTCCCTTAGCTGCTGCAACATAGCCTAATGACTGTAGCCGCCATTAATCCCTGGCCGCTCAAGATAGAAATGATATGCCCGCAGCAGCTGTTGTCCCTTAGCTGCTGCAACATAGCCTACTGACTACAGCTGCCGTATGCCCCTGGCCGCTTTGTAAAGAAATGATATGCCTGCAGCAGCTGTTATCCCTTAGCTTCTGCAACATAGCCTAAGGACTGTAGCCGCCATTAACCCCTGGCCGCTCAGAAGAAAAATGCCCGCAGCAGCTGTTATCCCTTAGCTGCTGCAACGTAGCCTAATGACTGCAGCCGCCATTAATCCCTGGCCGCTCTGAAGAAAAATGCCCGCAGCAGCTGATATCCCTTAGCTGCTGCAACATAGCCTGATAATTACAGCCGCCATTGCCCTTGGCCGCTCATTGTGAATCAAAACCATTCTGGGCTGTGGATGAGTGGAAGACTGTTGTTCCTGCCACATTTTACCCACCAGTACTCTGCCCTAAAGTACTGTAACCCTTACCACCTTATCTCCCCTCCTCTAACAGAGACCTTTCCACCTTTCACCTTCCATCGCTATTCATGTCCCCCATCTCCCCTTCAAGACTGCCTATCACCTTCTGAGCCTCTGCCCCAGACAAAGTTCATGCCACCTACTCTCCCCCTTTCTCATACCCCACACAATACCCTTGCCACCTTCTGTACCCCCTCTCCTAACAGTCCATCAACCTTTCTGCCTTCTAGATCCTCCCCCCCAACCCTTCCTGGCTTCTGCCTCTATCACCTTACCCTCACAAAGCCCACTCACAGAGCCACTGGCACCTTTTGACTTTCCCCAACAGGGCCCTTGCCTCCTTTTCGTGTTCCATGCCACGGTCCTTCCCCCCCAGGCCTGAGACATGGAACACATTAGGTGACAAGGGTTCTGTTGTGGGAAGTCAGAAGGTGTCAGGGGCTCTGTGGGTGGAGGGGGGGCTTGTTGGGGTAGGTGGCTTGAAACAGATGCCAGAGGGGGTTGTGAATTTGGAAGGCAGAAAGGAGGAAGGACCGCTGTTAGGGCATGGGATACAGAAAGTGGTAGGGGTACTGTGTGGAGTATGGGAAAGAGGGGAAAGTAGATGGTTATGGCTCTACTTAGGACAGGGGCCCAGAAGGAGGCAAGAAGTCTTGAAGGGGAGCTGGGGCTACGGATTACGATGGAAGGGTAAGGTTTTAGGAGCTCTGTTAGAGGAGGGGGGAGAAGGTGGTAGGGGTACAGTGCCTTAGGGGAACAGAATGTGACAGGGGCCCTAGGGGTCGGGGAGACATGGTGGAAGAGGGTCTGCTGGGTTCAAGGATACAGAGAGTTGCAAGGACTTCTCGATGGGGAGTAGCCTCTGTAGGGGTGGGGGAAAAGGGTACAGAAGGTGGTAGGCACTCTGTGGGGGAAAGGTGACAGGACCTCTGTGGAAGGACAGAGAGGCACAAAGTGACAGGCAAGCAGTTTTCTTACCTGAGACCGCTACTTAGCCTGTCCTTGGTGATACCTTGGCCGGAACTGCTGTCTTCACTGCACTGGCAGACATTGGGACTTCCGCCACCACAGCCCGGCAAAGAGTTTATTTTTAATATCTTTTTCTTATTAGCAGGAACATTTGGTGCCGCCTCCTCACTCTGGACACATACCCAGGAGAGTAATACTACTAACCTCTGCATCAGCCTCAGCATTTCCGGATATCTGCCCCAACTGGAAGGAGCTTCTATGAAACAGTAAGTTCCTATTTAATATTCATGTAGTGGCTACCAAAGCATGGCTTGTTGCAGTGATAATGGGGGGGTTATCATTGTGGCACCATGTGTCAGTAGCTTTATTAGCTAGCTAACCCTAAAATTTGTCTCTCTTTGTCCTCATAGTGATGCAATGTGCATCTCTGTGGAAAGGGGGAGCTCTCTCTGGTTGGCAGCGGTGGTGGGTTTCCGGATGTCTGCCAGTGCAGTGAGTACAGCAGTTCCTGCCAAGATGTCACAAAGGACAGGTTAAGCAGCAGTCCAAGGCAAGAGGACTGCTTTCCTGTCACTTTGTGCCCCCCTGTCCTTCCACAGAGGCCCTGTCACCTTTCCCCCACATGGTGTCTTCTACCTTCTGCACCATTCTTTCCTACCCCCACAGAGGCTACACCCCATCGAGAAGTTCTTGCAATTCTCTGTATCCTTGAACCCAGCAGAGTCTCTGCCACATTGTGTCTTTCTGACCCCGAAAGCTTACCGCAGCAGTACAAAGCTTATTTATTGCCATTGGAAAGGCATGATGGTTCACAAAAATAAGCCCGCAGCAGCTGTTTTCCCTTAGCTGCTGCAAAATAGCCTATTGATGACAGCCGCCATAAAGCCCTGGCCGCTCAGGAGAGGAATGATATGCCCGCAGCAGCTGTTGTCCCTTAGCTGCTGCAACATAGCCTAATGACTGTAGCCGCCATTAATCCCTGGCCGCTCAAGATAGAAATGATATGCCCGCAGCAGCTGTTGTCCCTTAGCTGCTGCAACATAGCCTACTGACTACAGCTGCCGTATGCCCCTGGCCGCTTTGTAAAGAAATGATATGCCTGCAGCAGCTGTTATCCCTTAGCTTCTGCAACATAGCCTAAGGACTGTAGCCGCCATTAACCCCTGGCCGCTCAGAAGAAAAATGCCCGCAGCAGCTGTTATCCCTTAGCTGCTGCAACGTAGCCTAATGACTGCAGCCGCCATTAATCCCTGGCCGCTCTGAAGAAAAATGCCCGCAGCAGCTGATATCCCTTAGCTGCTGCAACATAGCCTGATAATTACAGCCGCCATTGCCCTTGGCCGCTCATTGTGAATCAAAACCATTCTGGGCTGTGGATGAGTGGAAGACTGTTGTTCCTGTCACATTTTACCCACCAGTACTCTGCCCTAAAGTACTGTAACCCTTACCACCTTATCTCCCCTCCTCTAACAGAGACCTTTCCACCTTTCACCTTCCATCGCTATTCATGTCCCCCATCTCCCCTTCAAGACTGCCTATCACCTTCTGAGCCTCTGCCCCAGACAAAGTACATGCCACCTACTCTCCCCCTTTCTCATACCCCACACAATACCCCTGCCACCTTCTGTACCCCCTCTCCTAACAGTCCATCAACCTTTCTGCCTTCTAGATCCTCCCCCCCAACCCTTCCTGGCTTCTGCCTCTATCACCCTACCCTCACAAAGCCCACTCACAGAGCCACTGGCACCTTTTGACTTTCCCCAACAGAGCCCTTGCCTCCTTTTCGTGTTCCATGCCACGGTCCTTCCCCCCCAGGCCTGAGACATGGAACACATTAGGTGACAAGGGTTCTGTTGTGGGAAGTCAGAAGGTGTCAGGGGCTCTGTGGGTGGAGGGGGGGCTTGTTGGGGTAGGTGGCTTGAAACAGATGCCAGAGGGGGTTGTGAATTTGGAAGGCAGAAAGGAGGAAGGACCGCTGTTAGGGCATGGGATACAGAAAGTGGTAGGGGTACTGTGTGGAGTATGGGAAAGAGGGGAAAGTAGATGGTTATGGCTCTACTTAGGACAGGGGCCCAGAAGGAGGCAAGAAGTCTTGAAGGGGAGCTGGGGCTACGGATTACGATGGAAGGGTAAGGTTTTAGGAGCTCTGTTAGAGGAGGGGGGAGAAGGTGGTAGGGGTACAGTGCCTTAGGGGAACAGAATGTGACAGGGGCCCTAGGGGTCGGGGAGACATGGTGGAAGAGGGTCTGCTGGGTTCAAGGATACAGAGAGTTGCAAGGACTTCTCGATGGGGAGTAGCCTCTGTTGGGGTGGGGGAAAAGGGTACAGAAGGTGGTAGGCACTCTGTGGGGGAAAGGTGACAGGACCTCTGTGGAAGGACAGAGAGGCACAAAGTGACAGGCAAGCAGTTTTCTTACCTGAGACCGCTACTTAGCCTGTCCTTGGTGATACCTTGGCCGGAACTGCTGTCTTCACTGCACTGGCAGACATTGGGACTTCCGCCACCACAGCCCGGCAAAGAGTTTATTTTTAATATCTTTTTCTTATTAGCAGGAACATTTGGTGCCGCCTCCTCACTCTGGACACATACCCAGGAGAGTAATACTACTAACCTCTGCATCAGCCTCAACATTTCCGGATATCTGCCCCAACTGGAAGGAGCTTCTATGAAACAGTAAGTTCCTATTTAATATTCATGTAGTGGCTACCAAAGCATGGCTTGTTGCAGTGATAATGGGGGGGTTATCATTGTGGCACCATGTGTCAGTAGCTTTATTAGCTAGCTAACCCTAAAATTTGTCTCTCTTTGTCCTCATAGTGATGCAATGTGCATCTCTGTGGAAAGGGGGAGCTCTCTCTGGTTGGCAGCGGTGGTGGGTTTCCGGATGTCTGCCAGTGCAGTGAGTACAGCAGTTCCTGCCAAGATGTCACAAAGGACAGGTTAAGCAGCAGTCCAAGGCAAGAGGACTGCTTTCCTGTCACTTTGTGCCCCCCTGTCCTTCCACAGAGGCCCTGTCACCTTTCCCCCACATGGTGTCTTCTACCTTCTGCACCATTCTTTCCTACCCCCACAGAGGCTACACCCCATCGAGAAGTTCTTGCAATTCTCTGTATCCTTGAACCCAGCAGAGTCTCTGCCACATTGTGTCTTTCTGACCCCGAAAGCTTACCGCAGCAGTACAAAGCTTATTTATTGCCATTGGAAAGGCATGATGGTTCACAAAAATAAGCCCGCAGCAGCTGTTTTCCCTTAGCTGCTGCAAAATAGCCTATTGATGACAGCCGCCATAAAGCCCTGGCCGCTCAGGAGAGGAATGATATGCCCGCAGCAGCTGTTGTCCCTTAGCTGCTGCAACATAGCCTAATGACTGTAGCCGCCATTAATCCCTGGCCGCTCAAGATAGAAATGATATGCCCGCAGCAGCTGTTGTCCCTTAGCTGCTGCAACATAGCCTACTGACTACAGCTGCCGTATGCCCCTGGCCGCTTTGTAAAGAAATGATATGCCTGCAGCAGCTGTTATCCCTTAGCTTCTGCAACATAGCCTAAGGACTGTAGCCGCCATTAACCCCTGGCCGCTCAGAAGAAAAATGCCCGCAGCAGCTGTTATCCCTTAGCTGCTGCAACGTAGCCTAATGACTGCAGCCGCCATTAATCCCTGGCCGCTCTGAAGAAAAATGCCCGCAGCAGCTGATATCCCTTAGCTGCTGCAACATAGCCTGATAATTACAGCCGCCATTGCCCTTGGCCGCTCATTGTGAATCAAAACCATTCTGGGCTGTGGATGAGTGGAAGACTGTTGTTCCTGTCACATTTTACCCACCAGTACTCTGCCCTAAAGTACTGTAACCCTTACCACCTTATCTCCCCTCCTCTAACAGAGACCTTTCCACCTTTCACCTTCCATCGCTATTCATGTCCCCCATCTCCCCTTCAAGACTGCCTATCACCTTCTGAGCCTCTGCCCCAGACAAAGTACATGCCACCTACTCTCCCCCTTTCTCATACCCCACACAATACCCCTGCCACCTTCTGTACCCCCTCTCCTAACAGTCCATCAACCTTTCTGCCTTCTAGATCCTCCCCCCCAACCCTTCCTGGCTTCTGCCTCTATCACCCTACCCTCACAAAGCCCACTCACAGAGCCACTGGCACCTTTTGACTTTCCCTAACAGAGCCCTTGCCTCCTTTTCGTGTTCCATGCCACGGTCCTTCCCCCCCAGGCCTGAGACATGGAACACATTAGGTGACAAGGGTTCTGTTGTGGGAAGTCAGAAGGTGTCAGGGGCTCTGTGGGTGGAGGGGGGGCTTGTTGGGGTAGGTGGCTTGAAACAGATGCCAGAGGGGGTTGTGAATTTGGAAGGCAGAAAGGAGGAAGGACCGCTGTTAGGGCATGGGATACAGAAAGTGGTAGGGGTACTGTGTGGAGTATGGGAAAGAGGGGAAAGTAGATGGTTATGGCTCTACTTAGGACAGGGGCCCAGAAGGAGGCAAGAAGTCTTGAAGGGGAGCTGGGGCTACGGATTACGATGGAAGGGTAAGGTTTTAGGAGCTCTGTTAGAGGAGGGGGGAGAAGGTGGTAGGGGTACAGTGCCTTAGGGGAACAGAATGTGACAGGGGCCCTAGGGGTCGGGGAGACATGGTGGAAGAGGGTCTGCTGGGTTCAAGGATACAGAGAGTTGCAAGGACTTCTCGATGGGGAGTAGCCTCTGTAGGGGTGGGGGAAAAGGGTACAGAAGGTGGTAGGCACTCTGTGGGGGAAAGGTGACAGGACCTCTGTGGAAGGACAGAGAGGCACAAAGTGACAGGCAAGCAGTTTTCTTACCTGAGACCGCTACTTAGCCTGTCCTTGGTGATACCTTGGCCGGAACTGCTGTCTTCACTGCACTGGCAGACATTGGGACTTCCGCCACCACAGCCCGGCAAAGAGTTTATTTTTAATATCTTTTTCTTATTAGCAGGAACATTTGGTGCCGCCTCCTCACTCTGGACACATACCCAGGAGAGTAATACTACTAACCTCTGCATCAGCCTCAACATTTCCGGATATCTGCCCCAACTGGAAGGAGCTTCTATGAAACAGTAAGTTCCTATTTAATATTCATGTAGTGGCTACCAAAGCATGGCTTGTTGCAGTGATAATGGGGGGGTTATCATTGTGGCACCATGTGTCAGTAGCTTTATTAGCTAGCTAACCCTAAAATTTGTCTCTCTTTGTCCTCATAGTGATGCAATGTGCATCTCTGTGGAAAGGGGGAGCTCTCTCTGGTTGGCAGCGGTGGTGGGTTTCCGGATGTCTGCCAGTGCAGTGAGTACAGCAGTTCCTGCCAAGATGTCACAAAGGACAGGTTAAGCAGCAGTCCAAGGCAAGAGGACTGCTTTCCTGTCACTTTGTGCCCCCCTGTCCTTCCACAGAGGCCCTGTCACCTTTCCCCCACATGGTGTCTTCTACCTTCTGCACCATTCTTTCCTACCCCCACAGAGGCTACACCCCATCGAGAAGTTCTTGCAATTCTCTGTATCCTTGAACCCAGCAGAGTCTCTGCCACATTGTGTCTTTCTGACCCCGAAAGCTTACCGCAGCAGTACAAAGCTTATTTATTGCCATTGGAAAGGCATGATGGTTCACAAAAATAAGCCCGCAGCAGCTGTTTTCCCTTAGCTGCTGCAAAATAGCCTATTGATGACAGCCGCCATAAAGCCCTGGCCGCTCAGGAGAGGAATGATATGCCCGCAGCAGCTGTTGTCCCTTAGCTGCTGCAACATAGCCTAATGACTGTAGCCGCCATTAATCCCTGGCCGCTCAAGATAGAAATGATATGCCCGCAGCAGCTGTTGTCCCTTAGCTGCTGCAACATAGCCTACTGACTACAGCTGCCGTATGCCCCTGGCCGCTTTGTAAAGAAATGATATGCCTGCAGCAGCTGTTATCCCTTAGCTTCTGCAACATAGCCTAAGGACTGTAGCCGCCATTAACCCCTGGCCGCTCAGAAGAAAAATGCCCGCAGCAGCTGTTATCCCTTAGCTGCTGCAACGTAGCCTAATGACTGCAGCCGCCATTAATCCCTGGCCGCTCTGAAGAAAAATGCCCGCAGCAGCTGATATCCCTTAGCTGCTGCAACATAGCCTGATAATTACAGCCGCCATTGCCCTTGGCCGCTCATTGTGAATCAAAACCATTCTGGGCTGTGGATGAGTGGAAGACTGTTGTTCCTGCCACATTTTACCCACCAGTACTCTGCCCTAAAGTACTGTAACCCTTACCACCTTATCTCCCCTCCTCTAACAGAGACCTTTCCACCTTTCACCTTCCATCGCTATTCATGTCCCCCATCTCCCCTTCAAGACTGCCTATCACCTTCTGAGCCTCTGCCCCAGACAAAGTTCATGCCACCTACTCTCCCCCTTTCTCATACCCCACACAATACCCTTGCCACCTTCTGTACCCCCTCTCCTAACAGTCCATCAACCTTTCTGCCTTCTAGATCCTCCCCCCCAACCCTTCCTGGCTTCTGCCTCTATCACCTTACCCTCACAAAGCCCACTCACAGAGCCACTGGCACCTTTTGACTTTCCCCAACAGGGCCCTTGCCTCCTTTTCGTGTTCCATGCCACGGTCCTTCCCCCCCAGGCCTGAGACATGGAACACATTAGGTGACAAGGGTTCTGTTGTGGGAAGTCAGAAGGTGTCAGGGGCTCTGTGGGTGGAGGGGGGGCTTGTTGGGGTAGGTGGCTTGAAACAGATGCCAGAGGGGGTTGTGAATTTGGAAGGCAGAAAGGAGGAAGGACCGCTGTTAGGGCATGGGATACAGAAAGTGGTAGGGGTACTGTGTGGAGTATGGGAAAGAGGGGAAAGTAGATGGTTATGGCTCTACTTAGGACAGGGGCCCAGAAGGAGGCAAGAAGTCTTGAAGGGGAGCTGGGGCTACGGATTACGATGGAAGGGTAAGGTTTTAGGAGCTCTGTTAGAGGAGGGGGGAGAAGGTGGTAGGGGTACAGTGCCTTAGGGGAACAGAATGTGACAGGGGCCCTAGGGGTCGGGGAGACATGGTGGAAGAGGGTCTGCTGGGTTCAAGGATACAGAGAGTTGCAAGGACTTCTCGATGGGGAGTAGCCTCTGTAGGGGTGGGGGAAAAGGGTACAGAAGGTGGTAGGCACTCTGTGGGGGAAAGGTGACAGGACCTCTGTGGAAGGACAGAGAGGCACAAAGTGACAGGCAAGCAGTTTTCTTACCTGAGACCGCTACTTAGCCTGTCCTTGGTGATACCTTGGCCGGAACTGCTGTCTTCACTGCACTGGCAGACATTGGGACTTCCGCCACCACAGCCCGGCAAAGAGTTTATTTTTAATATCTTTTTCTTATTAGCAGGAACATTTGGTGCCGCCTCCTCACTCTGGACACATACCCAGGAGAGTAATACTACTAACCTCTGCATCAGCCTCAACATTTCCGGATATCTGCCCCAACTGGAAGGAGCTTCTATGAAACAGTAAGTTCCTATTTAATATTCATGTAGTGGCTACCAAAGCATGGCTTGTTGCAGTGATAATGGGGGGGTTATCATTGTGGCACCATGTGTCAGTAGCTTTATTAGCTAGCTAACCCTAAAATTTGTCTCTCTTTGTCCTCATAGTGATGCAATGTGCATCTCTGTGGAAAGGGGGAGCTCTCTCTGGTTGGCAGCGGTGGTGGGTTTCCGGATGTCTGCCAGTGCAGTGAGTACAGCAGTTCCTGCCAAGATGTCACAAAGGACAGGTTAAGCAGCAGTCCAAGGCAAGAGGACTGCTTTCCTGTCACTTTGTGCCCCCCTGTCCTTCCACAGAGGCCCTGTCACCTTTCCCCCACATGGTGTCTTCTACCTTCTGCACCATTCTTTCCTACCCCCACAGAGGCTACACCCCATCGAGAAGTTCTTGCAATTCTCTGTATCCTTGAACCCAGCAGAGTCTCTGCCACATTGTGTCTTTCTGACCCCGAAAGCTTACCGCAGCAGTACAAAGCTTATTTATTGCCATTGGAAAGGCATGATGGTTCACAAAAATAAGCCCGCAGCAGCTGTTTTCCCTTAGCTGCTGCAAAATAGCCTATTGATGACAGCCGCCATAAAGCCCTGGCCGCTCAGGAGAGGAATGATATGCCCGCAGCAGCTGTTGTCCCTTAGCTGCTGCAACATAGCCTAATGACTGTAGCCGCCATTAATCCCTGGCCGCTCAAGATAGAAATGATATGCCCGCAGCAGCTGTTGTCCCTTAGCTGCTGCAACATAGCCTACTGACTACAGCTGCCGTATGCCCCTGGCCGCTTTGTAAAGAAATGATATGCCTGCAGCAGCTGTTATCCCTTAGCTTCTGCAACATAGCCTAAGGACTGTAGCCGCCATTAACCCCTGGCCGCTCAGAAGAAAAATGCCCGCAGCAGCTGTTATCCCTTAGCTGCTGCAACGTAGCCTAATGACTGCAGCCGCCATTAATCCCTGGCCGCTCTGAAGAAAAATGCCCGCAGCAGCTGATATCCCTTAGCTGCTGCAACATAGCCTGATAATTACAGCCGCCATTGCCCTTGGCCGCTCATTGTGAATCAAAACCATTCTGGGCTGTGGATGAGTGGAAGACTGTTGTTCCTGTCACATTTTACCCACCAGTACTCTGCCCTAAAGTACTGTAACCCTTACCACCTTATCTCCCCTCCTCTAACAGAGACCTTTCCACCTTTCACCTTCCATCGCTATTCATGTCCCCCATCTCCCCTTCAAGACTGCCTATCACCTTCTGAGCCTCTGCCCCAGACAAAGTACATGCCACCTACTCTCCCCCTTTCTCATACCCCACACAATACCCCTGCCACCTTCTGTACCCCCTCTCCTAACAGTCCATCAACCTTTCTGCCTTCTAGATCCTCCCCCCCAACCCTTCCTGGCTTCTGCCTCTATCACCCTACCCTCACAAAGCCCACTCACAGAGCCACTGGCACCTTTTGACTTTCCCCAACAGAGCCCTTGCCTCCTTTTCGTGTTCCATGCCACGGTCCTTCCCCCCCAGGCCTGAGACATGGAACACATTAGGTGACAAGGGTTCTGTTGTGGGAAGTCAGAAGGTGTCAGGGGCTCTGTGGGTGGAGGGGGGGCTTGTTGGGGTAGGTGGCTTGAAACAGATGCCAGAGGGGGTTGTGAATTTGGAAGGCAGAAAGGAGGAAGGACCGCTGTTAGGGCATGGGATACAGAAAGTGGTAGGGGTACTGTGTGGAGTATGGGAAAGAGGGGAAAGTAGATGGTTATGGCTCTACTTAGGACAGGGGCCCAGAAGGAGGCAAGAAGTCTTGAAGGGGAGCTGGGGCTACGGATTACGATGGAAGGGTAAGGTTTTAGGAGCTCTGTTAGAGGAGGGGGGAGAAGGTGGTAGGGGTACAGTGCCTTAGGGGAACAGAATGTGACAGGGGCCCTAGGGGTCGGGGAGACATGGTGGAAGAGGGTCTGCTGGGTTCAAGGATACAGAGAGTTGCAAGGACTTCTCGATGGGGAGTAGCCTCTGTAGGGGTGGGGGAAAAGGGTACAGAAGGTGGTAGGCACTCTGTGGGGGAAAGGTGACAGGACCTCTGTGGAAGGACAGAGAGGCACAAAGTGACAGGCAAGCAGTTTTCTTACCTGAGACCGCTACTTAGCCTGTCCTTGGTGATACCTTGGCCGGAACTGCTGTCTTCACTGCACTGGCAGACATTGGGACTTCCGCCACCACAGCCCGGCAAAGAGTTTATTTTTAATATCTTTTTCTTATTAGCAGGAACATTTGGTGCCGCCTCCTCACTCTGGACACATACCCAGGAGAGTAATACTACTAACCTCTGCATCAGCCTCAACATTTCCGGATATCTGCCCCAACTGGAAGGAGCTTCTATGAAACAGTAAGTTCCTATTTAATATTCATGTAGTGGCTACCAAAGCATGGCTTGTTGCAGTGATAATGGGGGGGTTATCATTGTGGCACCATGTGTCAGTAGCTTTATTAGCTAGCTAACCCTAAAATGTGTCTCTCTTTGTCCTCATAGTGATGCAATGTGCATCTCTGTGGAAAGGGGGAGCTCTCTCTGGTTGGCAGCGGTGGTGGGTTTCCGGATGTCTGCCAGTGCAGTGAGTACAGCAGTTCCTGCCAAGATGTCACAAAGGACAGGTTAAGCAGCAGTCCAAGGCAAGAGGACTGCTTTCCTGTCACTTTGTGCCCCCCTGTCCTTCCACAGAGGCCCTGTCACCTTTCCCCCACATGGTGTCTTCTACCTTCTGCACCATTCTTTCCTACCCCCACAGAGGCTACACCCCATCGAGAAGTTCTTGCAATTCTCTGTATCCTTGAACCCAGCAGAGTCTCTGCCACATTGTGTCTTTCTGACCCCGAAAGCTTACCGCAGCAGTACAAAGCTTATTTATTGCCATTGGAAAGGCATGATGGTTCACAAAAATAAGCCCGCAGCAGCTGTTTTCCCTTAGCTGCTGCAAAATAGCCTATTGATGACAGCCGCCATAAAGCCCTGGCCGCTCAGGAGAGGAATGATATGCCCGCAGCAGCTGTTGTCCCTTAGCTGCTGCAACATAGCCTAATGACTGTAGCCGCCATTAATCCCTGGCCGCTCAAGATAGAAATGATATGCCCGCAGCAGCTGTTGTCCCTTAGCTGCTGCAACATAGCCTACTGACTACAGCTGCCGTATGCCCCTGGCCGCTTTGTAAAGAAATGATATGCCTGCAGCAGCTGTTATCCCTTAGCTTCTGCAACATAGCCTAAGGACTGTAGCCGCCATTAACCCCTGGCCGCTCAGAAGAAAAATGCCCGCAGCAGCTGTTATCCCTTAGCTGCTGCAACGTAGCCTAATGACTGCAGCCGCCATTAATCCCTGGCCGCTCTGAAGAAAAATGCCCGCAGCAGCTGATATCCCTTAGCTGCTGCAACATAGCCTGATAATTACAGCCGCCATTGCCCTTGGCCGCTCATTGTGAATCAAAACCATTCTGGGCTGTGGATGAGTGGAAGACTGTTGTTCCTGCCACATTTTACCCACCAGTACTCTGCCCTAAAGTACTGTAACCCTTACCACCTTATCTCCCCTCCTCTAACAGAGACCTTTCCACCTTTCACCTTCCATCGCTATTCATGTCCCCCATCTCCCCTTCAAGACTGCCTATCACCTTCTGAGCCTCTGCCCCAGACAAAGTTCATGCCACCTACTCTCCCCCTTTCTCATACCCCACACAATACCCTTGCCACCTTCTGTACCCCCTCTCCTAACAGTCCATCAACCTTTCTGCCTTCTAGATCCTCCCCCCCAACCCTTCCTGGCTTCTGCCTCTATCACCTTACCCTCACAAAGCCCACTCACAGAGCCACTGGCACCTTTTGACTTTCCCCAACAGGGCCCTTGCCTCCTTTTCGTGTTCCATGCCACGGTCCTTCCCCCCCAGGCCTGAGACATGGAACACATTAGGTGACAAGGGTTCTGTTGTGGGAAGTCAGAAGGTGTCAGGGGCTCTGTGGGTGGAGGGGGGGCTTGTTGGGGTAGGTGGCTTGAAACAGATGCCAGAGGGGGTTGTGAATTTGGAAGGCAGAAAGGAGGAAGGACCGCTGTTAGGGCATGGGATACAGAAAGTGGTAGGGGTACTGTGTGGAGTATGGGAAAGAGGGGAAAGTAGATGGTTATGGCTCTACTTAGGACAGGGGCCCAGAAGGAGGCAAGAAGTCTTGAAGGGGAGCTGGGGCTACGGATTACGATGGAAGGGTAAGGTTTTAGGAGCTCTGTTAGAGGAGGGGGGAGAAGGTGGTAGGGGTACAGTGCCTTAGGGGAACAGAATGTGACAGGGGCCCTAGGGGTCGGGGAGACATGGTGGAAGAGGGTCTGCTGGGTTCAAGGATACAGAGAGTTGCAAGGACTTCTCGATGGGGAGTAGCCTCTGTAGGGGTGGGGGAAAAGGGTACAGAAGGTGGTAGGCACTCTGTGGGGGAAAGGTGACAGGACCTCTGTGGAAGGACAGAGAGGCACAAAGTGACAGGCAAGCAGTTTTCTTACCTGAGACCGCTACTTAGCCTGTCCTTGGTGATACCTTGGCCGGAACTGCTGTCTTCACTGCACTGGCAGACATTGGGACTTCCGCCACCACAGCCCGGCAAAGAGTTTATTTTTAATATCTTTTTCTTATTAGCAGGAACATTTGGTGCCGCCTCCTCACTCTGGACACATACCCAGGAGAGTAATACTACTAACCTCTGCATCAGCCTCAACATTTCCGGATATCTGCCCCAACTGGAAGGAGCTTCTATGAAACAGTAAGTTCCTATTTAATATTCATGTAGTGGCTACCAAAGCATGGCTTGTTGCAGTGATAATGGGGGGGTTATCATTGTGGCACCATGTGTCAGTAGCTTTATTAGCTAGCTAACCCTAAAATTTGTCTCTCTTTGTCCTCATAGTGATGCAATGTGCATCTCTGTGGAAAGGGGGAGCTCTCTCTGGTTGGCAGCGGTGGTGGGTTTCCGGATGTCTGCCAGTGCAGTGAGTACAGCAGTTCCTGCCAAGATGTCACAAAGGACAGGTTAAGCAGCAGTCCAAGGCAAGAGGACTGCTTTCCTGTCACTTTGTGCCCCCCTGTCCTTCCACAGAGGCCCTGTCACCTTTCCCCCACATGGTGTCTTCTACCTTCTGCACCATTCTTTCCTACCCCCACAGAGGCTACACCCCATCGAGAAGTTCTTGCAATTCTCTGTATCCTTGAACCCAGCAGAGTCTCTGCCACATTGTGTCTTTCTGACCCCGAAAGCTTACCGCAGCAGTACAAAGC
The DNA here is from genome assembly GCF_029499605.1 of Hyla sarda. Lineage (NCBI taxonomy): Eukaryota > Metazoa > Chordata > Amphibia > Anura > Hylidae > Hyla > Hyla sarda. The sequence goes on along the minus strand of NC_079191.1, from coordinate 253,255,852 downwards.
TTATTTATTGCCATTGGAAAGGCATGATGGTTCACAAAAATAAGCCCGCAGCAGCTGTTTTCCCTTAGCTGCTGCAAAATAGCCTATTGATGACAGCCGCCATAAAGCCCTGGCCGCTCAGGAGAGGAATGATATGCCCGCAGCAGCTGTTGTCCCTTAGCTGCTGCAACATAGCCTAATGACTGTAGCCGCCATTAATCCCTGGCCGCTCAAGATAGAAATGATATGCCCGCAGCAGCTGTTGTCCCTTAGCTGCTGCAACATAGCCTACTGACTACAGCTGCCGTATGCCCCTGGCCGCTTTGTAAAGAAATGATATGCCTGCAGCAGCTGTTATCCCTTAGCTTCTGCAACATAGCCTAAGGACTGTAGCCGCCATTAACCCCTGGCCGCTCAGAAGAAAAATGCCCGCAGCAGCTGTTATCCCTTAGCTGCTGCAACGTAGCCTAATGACTGCAGCCGCCATTAATCCCTGGCCGCTCTGAAGAAAAATGCCCGCAGCAGCTGATATCCCTTAGCTGCTGCAACATAGCCTGATAATTACAGCCGCCATTGCCCTTGGCCGCTCATTGTGAATCAAAACCATTCTGGGCTGTGGATGAGTGGAAGACTGTTGTTCCTGTCACATTTTACCCACCAGTACTCTGCCCTAAAGTACTGTAACCCTTACCACCTTATCTCCCCTCCTCTAACAGAGACCTTTCCACCTTTCACCTTCCATCGCTATTCATGTCCCCCATCTCCCCTTCAAGACTGCCTATCACCTTCTGAGCCTCTGCCCCAGACAAAGTACATGCCACCTACTCTCCCCCTTTCTCATACCCCACACAATACCCCTGCCACCTTCTGTACCCCCTCTCCTAACAGTCCATCAACCTTTCTGCCTTCTAGATCCTCCCCCCCAACCCTTCCTGGCTTCTGCCTCTATCACCCTACCCTCACAAAGCCCACTCACAGAGCCACTGGCACCTTTTGACTTTCCCCAACAGAGCCCTTGCCTCCTTTTCGTGTTCCATGCCACGGTCCTTCCCCCCCAGGCCTGAGACATGGAACACATTAGGTGACAAGGGATCTGTTGTTGGAAGTCAGAAGGTGTCAGGGACTCTGTGGGTGGAGGGGGGGCTTGTTGGGGTAGGTGGCTTGAAACAGATGCCAGAGGGGGTTGTGAATTTGGAAGGCAGAAAGGAGGAAGGACCGCTGTTAGGGCATGGGATACAGAAAGTGGTAGGGGTACTGTGTGGAGTATGGGAAAGAGGGGAAAGTAGATGGTTATGGCTCTACTTAGGACAGGGGCCCAGAAGGAGGCAAGAAGTCTTGAAGGGGAGCTGGGGCTACGGATTACGATGGAAGGGTAAGGTTTTAGGAGCTCTGTTAGAGGAGGGGGGAGAAGGTGGTAGGGGTACAGTGCCTTAGGGGAACAGAATGTGACAGGGGCCCTAGGGGTCGGGGAGACATGGTGGAAGAGGGTCTGCTGGGTTCAAGGATACAGAGAGTTGCAAGGACTTCTCGATGGGGAGTAGCCTCTGTAGGGGTGGGGGAAAAGGGTACAGAAGGTGGTAGGCACTCTGTGGGGGAAAGGTGACAGGACCTCTGTGGAAGGACAGAGAGGCACAAAGTGACAGGCAAGCAGTTTTCTTACCTGAGACCGCTACTTAGCCTGTCCTTGGTGATACCTTGGCCGGAACTGCTGTCTTCACTGCACTGGCAGACATTGGGACTTCCGCCACCACAGCCCGGCAAAGAGTTTATTTTTAATATCTTTTTCTTATTAGCAGGAACATTTGGTGCCGCCTCCTCACTCTGGACACATACCCAGGAGAGTAATACTACTAACCTCTGCATCAGCCTCAACATTTCCGGATATCTGCCCCAACTGGAAGGAGCTTCTATGAAACAGTAAGTTCCTATTTAATATTCATGTAGTGGCTACCAAAGCATGGCTTGTTGCAGTGATAATGGGGGGGTTATCATTGTGGCACCATGTGTCAGTAGCTTTATTAGCTAGCTAACCCTAAAATTTGTCTCTCTTTGTCCTCATAGTGATGCAATGTGCATCTCTGTGGAAAGGGGGAGCTCTCTCTGGTTGGCAGCGGTGGTGGGTTTCCGGATGTCTGCCAGTGCAGTGAGTACAGCAGTTCCTGCCAAGATGTCACAAAGGACAGGTTAAGCAGCAGTCCAAGGCAAGAGGACTGCTTTCCTGTCACTTTGTGCCCCCCTGTCCTTCCACAGAGGCCCTGTCACCTTTCCCCCACATGGTGTCTTCTACCTTCTGCACCATTCTTTCCTACCCCCACAGAGGCTACACCCCATCGAGAAGTTCTTGCAATTCTCTGTATCCTTGAACCCAGCAGAGTCTCTGCCACATTGTGTCTTTCTGACCCCGAAAGCTTACCGCAGCAGTACAAAGCTTATTTATTGCCATTGGAAAGGCATGATGGTTCACAAAAATAAGCCCGCAGCAGCTGTTTTCCCTTAGCTGCTGCAAAATAGCCTATTGATGACAGCCGCCATAAAGCCCTGGCCGCTCAGGAGAGGAATGATATGCCCGCAGCAGCTGTTGTCCCTTAGCTGCTGCAACATAGCCTAATGACTGTAGCCGCCATTAATCCCTGGCCGCTCAAGATAGAAATGATATGCCCGCAGCAGCTGTTGTCCCTTAGCTGCTGCAACATAGCCTACTGACTACAGCTGCCGTATGCCCCTGGCCGCTTTGTAAAGAAATGATATGCCTGCAGCAGCTGTTATCCCTTAGCTTCTGCAACATAGCCTAAGGACTGTAGCCGCCATTAACCCCTGGCCGCTCAGAAGAAAAATGCCCGCAGCAGCTGTTATCCCTTAGCTGCTGCAACGTAGCCTAATGACTGCAGCCGCCATTAATCCCTGGCCGCTCTGAAGAAAAATGCCCGCAGCAGCTGATATCCCTTAGCTGCTGCAACATAGCCTGATAATTACAGCCGCCATTGCCCTTGGCCGCTCATTGTGAATCAAAACCATTCTGGGCTGTGGATGAGTGGAAGACTGTTGTTCCTGTCACATTTTACCCACCAGTACTCTGCCCTAAAGTACTGTAACCCTTACCACCTTATCTCCCCTCCTCTAACAGAGACCTTTCCACCTTTCACCTTCCATCGCTATTCATGTCCCCCATCTCCCCTTCAAGACTGCCTATCACCTTCTGAGCCTCTGCCCCAGACAAAGTACATGCCACCTACTCTCCCCCTTTCTCATACCCCACACAATACCCCTGCCACCTTCTGTACCCCCTCTCCTAACAGTCCATCAACCTTTCTGCCTTCTAGATCCTCCCCCCCAACCCTTCCTGGCTTCTGCCTCTATCACCCTACCCTCACAAAGCCCACTCACAGAGCCACTGGCACCTTTTGACTTTCCCCAACAGAGCCCTTGCCTCCTTTTCGTGTTCCATGCCACGGTCCTTCCCCCCCAGGCCTGAGACATGGAACACATTAGGTGACAAGGGTTCTGTTGTGGGAAGTCAGAAGGTGTCAGGGGCTCTGTGGGTGGAGGGGGGGCTTGTTGGGGTAGGTGGCTTGAAACAGATGCCAGAGGGGGTTGTGAATTTGGAAGGCAGAAAGGAGGAAGGACCGCTGTTAGGGCATGGGATACAGAAAGTGGTAGGGGTACTGTGTGGAGTATGGGAAAGAGGGGAAAGTAGATGGTTATGGCTCTACTTAGGACAGGGGCCCAGAAGGAGGCAAGAAGTCTTGAAGGGGAGCTGGGGCTACGGATTACGATGGAAGGGTAAGGTTTTAGGAGCTCTGTTAGAGGAGGGGGGAGAAGGTGGTAGGGGTACAGTGCCTTAGGGGAACAGAATGTGACAGGGGCCCTAGGGGTCGGGGAGACATGGTGGAAGAGGGTCTGCTGGGTTCAAGGATACAGAGAGTTGCAAGGACTTCTCGATGGGGAGTAGCCTCTGTTGGGGTGGGGGAAAAGGGTACAGAAGGTGGTAGGCACTCTGTGGGGGAAAGGTGACAGGACCTCTGTGGAAGGACAGAGAGGCACAAAGTGACAGGCAAGCAGTTTTCTTACCTGAGACCGCTACTTAGCCTGTCCTTGGTGATACCTTGGCCGGAACTGCTGTCTTCACTGCACTGGCAGACATTGGGACTTCCGCCACCACAGCCCGGCAAAGAGTTTATTTTTAATATCTTTTTCTTATTAGCAGGAACATTTGGTGCCGCCTCCTCACTCTGGACACATACCCAGGAGAGTAATACTACTAACCTCTGCATCAGCCTCAACATTTCCGGATATCTGCCCCAACTGGAAGGAGCTTCTATGAAACAGTAAGTTCCTATTTAATATTCATGTAGTGGCTACCAAAGCATGGCTTGTTGCAGTGATAATGGGGGGGTTATCATTGTGGCACCATGTGTCAGTAGCTTTATTAGCTAGCTAACCCTAAAATTTGTCTCTCTTTGTCCTCATAGTGATGCAATGTGCATCTCTGTGGAAAGGGGGAGCTCTCTCTGGTTGGCAGCGGTGGTGGGTTTCCGGATGTCTGCCAGTGCAGTGAGTACAGCAGTTCCTGCCAAGATGTCACAAAGGACAGGTTAAGCAGCAGTCCAAGGCAAGAGGACTGCTTTCCTGTCACTTTGTGCCCCCCTGTCCTTCCACAGAGGCCCTGTCACCTTTCCCCCACATGGTGTCTTCTACCTTCTGCACCATTCTTTCCTACCCCCACAGAGGCTACACCCCATCGAGAAGTTCTTGCAATTCTCTGTATCCTTGAACCCAGCAGAGTCTCTGCCACATTGTGTCTTTCTGACCCCGAAAGCTTACCGCAGCAGTACAAAGCTTATTTATTGCCATTGGAAAGGCATGATGGTTCACAAAAATAAGCCCGCAGCAGCTGTTTTCCCTTAGCTGCTGCAAAATAGCCTATTGATGACAGCCGCCATAAAGCCCTGGCCGCTCAGGAGAGGAATGATATGCCCGCAGCAGCTGTTGTCCCTTAGCTGCTGCAACATAGCCTAATGACTGTAGCCGCCATTAATCCCTGGCCGCTCAAGATAGAAATGATATGCCCGCAGCAGCTGTTGTCCCTTAGCTGCTGCAACATAGCCTACTGACTACAGCTGCCGTATGCCCCTGGCCGCTTTGTAAAGAAATGATATGCCTGCAGCAGCTGTTATCCCTTAGCTTCTGCAACATAGCCTAAGGACTGTAGCCGCCATTAACCCCTGGCCGCTCAGAAGAAAAATGCCCGCAGCAGCTGTTATCCCTTAGCTGCTGCAACGTAGCCTAATGACTGCAGCCGCCATTAATCCCTGGCCGCTCTGAAGAAAAATGCCCGCAGCAGCTGATATCCCTTAGCTGCTGCAACATAGCCTGATAATTACAGCCGCCATTGCCCTTGGCCGCTCATTGTGAATCAAAACCATTCTGGGCTGTGGATGAGTGGAAGACTGTTGTTCCTGTCACATTTTACCCACCAGTACTCTGCCCTAAAGTACTGTAACCCTTACCACCTTATCTCCCCTCCTCTAACAGAGACCTTTCCACCTTTCACCTTCCATCGCTATTCATGTCCCCCATCTCCCCTTCAAGACTGCCTATCACCTTCTGAGCCTCTGCCCCAGACAAAGTACATGCCACCTACTCTCCCCCTTTCTCATACCCCACACAATACCCCTGCCACCTTCTGTACCCCCTCTCCTAACAGTCCATCAACCTTTCTGCCTTCTAGATCCTCCCCCCCAACCCTTCCTGGCTTCTGCCTCTATCACCCTACCCTCACAAAGCCCACTCACAGAGCCACTGGCACCTTTTGACTTTCCCTAACAGAGCCCTTGCCTCCTTTTCGTGTTCCATGCCACGGTCCTTCCCCCCCAGGCCTGAGACATGGAACACATTAGGTGACAAGGGTTCTGTTGTGGGAAGTCAGAAGGTGTCAGGGGCTCTGTGGGTGGAGGGGGGGCTTGTTGGGGTAGGTGGCTTGAAACAGATGCCAGAGGGGGTTGTGAATTTGGAAGGCAGAAAGGAGGAAGGACCGCTGTTAGGGCATGGGATACAGAAAGTGGTAGGGGTACTGTGTGGAGTATGGGAAAGAGGGGAAAGTAGATGGTTATGGCTCTACTTAGGACAGGGGCCCAGAAGGAGGCAAGAAGTCTTGAAGGGGAGCTGGGGCTACGGATTACGATGGAAGGGTAAGGTTTTAGGAGCTCTGTTAGAGGAGGGGGGAGAAGGTGGTAGGGGTACAGTGCCTTAGGGGAACAGAATGTGACAGGGGCCCTAGGGGTCGGGGAGACATGGTGGAAGAGGGTCTGCTGGGTTCAAGGATACAGAGAGTTGCAAGGACTTCTCGATGGGGAGTAGCCTCTGTAGGGGTGGGGGAAAAGGGTACAGAAGGTGGTAGGCACTCTGTGGGGGAAAGGTGACAGGACCTCTGTGGAAGGACAGAGAGGCACAAAGTGACAGGCAAGCAGTTTTCTTACCTGAGACCGCTACTTAGCCTGTCCTTGGTGATACCTTGGCCGGAACTGCTGTCTTCACTGCACTGGCAGACATTGGGACTTCCGCCACCACAGCCCGGCAAAGAGTTTATTTTTAATATCTTTTTCTTATTAGCAGGAACATTTGGTGCCGCCTCCTCACTCTGGACACATACCCAGGAGAGTAATACTACTAACCTCTGCATCAGCCTCAACATTTCCGGATATCTGCCCCAACTGGAAGGAGCTTCTATGAAACAGTAAGTTCCTATTTAATATTCATGTAGTGGCTACCAAAGCATGGCTTGTTGCAGTGATAATGGGGGGGTTATCATTGTGGCACCATGTGTCAGTAGCTTTATTAGCTAGCTAACCCTAAAATTTGTCTCTCTTTGTCCTCATAGTGATGCAATGTGCATCTCTGTGGAAAGGGGGAGCTCTCTCTGGTTGGCAGCGGTGGTGGGTTTCCGGATGTCTGCCAGTGCAGTGAGTACAGCAGTTCCTGCCAAGATGTCACAAAGGACAGGTTAAGCAGCAGTCCAAGGCAAGAGGACTGCTTTCCTGTCACTTTGTGCCCCCCTGTCCTTCCACAGAGGCCCTGTCACCTTTCCCCCACATGGTGTCTTCTACCTTCTGCACCATTCTTTCCTACCCCCACAGAGGCTACACCCCATCGAGAAGTTCTTGCAATTCTCTGTATCCTTGAACCCAGCAGAGTCTCTGCCACATTGTGTCTTTCTGACCCCGAAAGCTTACCGCAGCAGTACAAAGCTTATTTATTGCCATTGGAAAGGCATGATGGTTCACAAAAATAAGCCCGCAGCAGCTGTTTTCCCTTAGCTGCTGCAAAATAGCCTATTGATGACAGCCGCCATAAAGCCCTGGCCGCTCAGGAGAGGAATGATATGCCCGCAGCAGCTGTTGTCCCTTAGCTGCTGCAACATAGCCTAATGACTGTAGCCGCCATTAATCCCTGGCCGCTCAAGATAGAAATGATATGCCCGCAGCAGCTGTTGTCCCTTAGCTGCTGCAACATAGCCTACTGACTACAGCTGCCGTATGCCCCTGGCCGCTTTGTAAAGAAATGATATGCCTGCAGCAGCTGTTATCCCTTAGCTTCTGCAACATAGCCTAAGGACTGTAGCCGCCATTAACCCCTGGCCGCTCAGAAGAAAAATGCCCGCAGCAGCTGTTATCCCTTAGCTGCTGCAACGTAGCCTAATGACTGCAGCCGCCATTAATCCCTGGCCGCTCTGAAGAAAAATGCCCGCAGCAGCTGATATCCCTTAGCTGCTGCAACATAGCCTGATAATTACAGCCGCCATTGCCCTTGGCCGCTCATTGTGAATCAAAACCATTCTGGGCTGTGGATGAGTGGAAGACTGTTGTTCCTGCCACATTTTACCCACCAGTACTCTGCCCTAAAGTACTGTAACCCTTACCACCTTATCTCCCCTCCTCTAACAGAGACCTTTCCACCTTTCACCTTCCATCGCTATTCATGTCCCCCATCTCCCCTTCAAGACTGCCTATCACCTTCTGAGCCTCTGCCCCAGACAAAGTTCATGCCACCTACTCTCCCCCTTTCTCATACCCCACACAATACCCTTGCCACCTTCTGTACCCCCTCTCCTAACAGTCCATCAACCTTTCTGCCTTCTAGATCCTCCCCCCCAACCCTTCCTGGCTTCTGCCTCTATCACCTTACCCTCACAAAGCCCACTCACAGAGCCACTGGCACCTTTTGACTTTCCCCAACAGGGCCCTTGCCTCCTTTTCGTGTTCCATGCCACGGTCCTTCCCCCCCAGGCCTGAGACATGGAACACATTAGGTGACAAGGGTTCTGTTGTGGGAAGTCAGAAGGTGTCAGGGGCTCTGTGGGTGGAGGGGGGGCTTGTTGGGGTAGGTGGCTTGAAACAGATGCCAGAGGGGGTTGTGAATTTGGAAGGCAGAAAGGAGGAAGGACCGCTGTTAGGGCATGGGATACAGAAAGTGGTAGGGGTACTGTGTGGAGTATGGGAAAGAGGGGAAAGTAGATGGTTATGGCTCTACTTAGGACAGGGGCCCAGAAGGAGGCAAGAAGTCTTGAAGGGGAGCTGGGGCTACGGATTACGATGGAAGGGTAAGGTTTTAGGAGCTCTGTTAGAGGAGGGGGGAGAAGGTGGTAGGGGTACAGTGCCTTAGGGGAACAGAATGTGACAGGGGCCCTAGGGGTCGGGGAGACATGGTGGAAGAGGGTCTGCTGGGTTCAAGGATACAGAGAGTTGCAAGGACTTCTCGATGGGGAGTAGCCTCTGTAGGGGTGGGGGAAAAGGGTACAGAAGGTGGTAGGCACTCTGTGGGGGAAAGGTGACAGGACCTCTGTGGAAGGACAGAGAGGCACAAAGTGACAGGCAAGCAGTTTTCTTACCTGAGACCGCTACTTAGCCTGTCCTTGGTGATACCTTGGCCGGAACTGCTGTCTTCACTGCACTGGCAGACATTGGGACTTCCGCCACCACAGCCCGGCAAAGAGTTTATTTTTAATATCTTTTTCTTATTAGCAGGAACATTTGGTGCCGCCTCCTCACTCTGGACACATACCCAGGAGAGTAATACTACTAACCTCTGCATCAGCCTCAACATTTCCGGATATCTGCCCCAACTGGAAGGAGCTTCTATGAAACAGTAAGTTCCTATTTAATATTCATGTAGTGGCTACCAAAGCATGGCTTGTTGCAGTGATAATGGGGGGGTTATCATTGTGGCACCATGTGTCAGTAGCTTTATTAGCTAGCTAACCCTAAAATTTGTCTCTCTTTGTCCTCATAGTGATGCAATGTGCATCTCTGTGGAAAGGGGGAGCTCTCTCTGGTTGGCAGCGGTGGTGGGTTTCCGGATGTCTGCCAGTGCAGTGAGTACAGCAGTTCCTGCCAAGATGTCACAAAGGACAGGTTAAGCAGCAGTCCAAGGCAAGAGGACTGCTTTCCTGTCACTTTGTGCCCCCCTGTCCTTCCACAGAGGCCCTGTCACCTTTCCCCCACATGGTGTCTTCTACCTTCTGCACCATTCTTTCCTACCCCCACAGAGGCTACACCCCATCGAGAAGTTCTTGCAATTCTCTGTATCCTTGAACCCAGCAGAGTCTCTGCCACATTGTGTCTTTCTGACCCCGAAAGCTTACCGCAGCAGTACAAAGCTTATTTATTGCCATTGGAAAGGCATGATGGTTCACAAAAATAAGCCCGCAGCAGCTGTTTTCCCTTAGCTGCTGCAAAATAGCCTATTGATGACAGCCGCCATAAAGCCCTGGCCGCTCAGGAGAGGAATGATATGCCCGCAGCAGCTGTTGTCCCTTAGCTGCTGCAACATAGCCTAATGACTGTAGCCGCCATTAATCCCTGGCCGCTCAAGATAGAAATGATATGCCCGCAGCAGCTGTTGTCCCTTAGCTGCTGCAACATAGCCTACTGACTACAGCTGCCGTATGCCCCTGGCCGCTTTGTAAAGAAATGATATGCCTGCAGCAGCTGTTATCCCTTAGCTTCTGCAACATAGCCTAAGGACTGTAGCCGCCATTAACCCCTGGCCGCTCAGAAGAAAAATGCCCGCAGCAGCTGTTATCCCTTAGCTGCTGCAACGTAGCCTAATGACTGCAGCCGCCATTAATCCCTGGCCGCTCTGAAGAAAAATGCCCGCAGCAGCTGATATCCCTTAGCTGCTGCAACATAGCCTGATAATTACAGCCGCCATTGCCCTTGGCCGCTCATTGTGAATCAAAACCATTCTGGGCTGTGGATGAGTGGAAGACTGTTGTTCCTGTCACATTTTACCCACCAGTACTCTGCCCTAAAGTACTGTAACCCTTACCACCTTATCTCCCCTCCTCTAACAGAGACCTTTCCACCTTTCACCTTCCATCGCTATTCATGTCCCCCATCTCCCCTTCAAGACTGCCTATCACCTTCTGAGCCTCTGCCCCAGACAAAGTACATGCCACCTACTCTCCCCCTTTCTCATACCCCACACAATACCCCTGCCACCTTCTGTACCCCCTCTCCTAACAGTCCATCAACCTTTCTGCCTTCTAGATCCTCCCCCCCAACCCTTCCTGGCTTCTGCCTCTATCACCCTACCCTCACAAAGCCCACTCACAGAGCCACTGGCACCTTTTGACTTTCCCCAACAGAGCCCTTGCCTCCTTTTCGTGTTCCATGCCACGGTCCTTCCCCCCCAGGCCTGAGACATGGAACACATTAGGTGACAAGGGTTCTGTTGTGGGAAGTCAGAAGGTGTCAGGGGCTCTGTGGGTGGAGGGGGGGCTTGTTGGGGTAGGTGGCTTGAAACAGATGCCAGAGGGGGTTGTGAATTTGGAAGGCAGAAAGGAGGAAGGACCGCTGTTAGGGCATGGGATACAGAAAGTGGTAGGGGTACTGTGTGGAGTATGGGAAAGAGGGGAAAGTAGATGGTTATGGCTCTACTTAGGACAGGGGCCCAGAAGGAGGCAAGAAGTCTTGAAGGGGAGCTGGGGCTACGGATTACGATGGAAGGGTAAGGTTTTAGGAGCTCTGTTAGAGGAGGGGGGAGAAGGTGGTAGGGGTACAGTGCCTTAGGGGAACAGAATGTGACAGGGGCCCTAGGGGTCGGGGAGACATGGTGGAAGAGGGTCTGCTGGGTTCAAGGATACAGAGAGTTGCAAGGACTTCTCGATGGGGAGTAGCCTCTGTAGGGGTGGGGGAAAAGGGTACAGAAGGTGGTAGGCACTCTGTGGGGGAAAGGTGACAGGACCTCTGTGGAAGGACAGAGAGGCACAAAGTGACAGGCAAGCAGTTTTCTTACCTGAGACCGCTACTTAGCCTGTCCTTGGTGATACCTTGGCCGGAACTGCTGTCTTCACTGCACTGGCAGACATTGGGACTTCCGCCACCACAGCCCGGCAAAGAGTTTATTTTTAATATCTTTTTCTTATTAGCAGGAACATTTGGTGCCGCCTCCTCACTCTGGACACATACCCAGGAGAGTAATACTACTAACCTCTGCATCAGCCTCAACATTTCCGGATATCTGCCCCAACTGGAAGGAGCTTCTATGAAACAGTAAGTTCCTATTTAATATTCATGTAGTGGCTACCAAAGCATGGCTTGTTGCAGTGATAATGGGGGGGTTATCATTGTGGCACCATGTGTCAGTAGCTTTATTAGCTAGCTAACCCTAAAATGTGTCTCTCTTTGTCCTCATAGTGATGCAATGTGCATCTCTGTGGAAAGGGGGAGCTCTCTCTGGTTGGCAGCGGTGGTGGGTTTCCGGATGTCTGCCAGTGCAGTGAGTACAGCAGTTCCTGCCAAGATGTCACAAAGGACAGGTTAAGCAGCAGTCCAAGGCAAGAGGACTGCTTTCCTGTCACTTTGTGCCCCCCTGTCCTTCCACAGAGGCCCTGTCACCTTTCCCCCACATGGTGTCTTCTACCTTCTGCACCATTCTTTCCTACCCCCACAGAGGCTACACCCCATCGAGAAGTTCTTGCAATTCTCTGTATCCTTGAACCCAGCAGAGTCTCTGCCACATTGTGTCTTTCTGACCCCGAAAGCTTACCGCAGCAGTACAAAGCTTATTTATTGCCATTGGAAAGGCATGATGGTTCACAAAAATAAGCCCGCAGCAGCTGTTTTCCCTTAGCTGCTGCAAAATAGCCTATTGATGACAGCCGCCATAAAGCCCTGGCCGCTCAGGAGAGGAATGATATGCCCGCAGCAGCTGTTGTCCCTTAGCTGCTGCAACATAGCCTAATGACTGTAGCCGCCATTAATCCCTGGCCGCTCAAGATAGAAATGATATGCCCGCAGCAGCTGTTGTCCCTTAGCTGCTGCAACATAGCCTACTGACTACAGCTGCCGTATGCCCCTGGCCGCTTTGTAAAGAAATGATATGCCTGCAGCAGCTGTTATCCCTTAGCTTCTGCAACATAGCCTAAGGACTGTAGCCGCCATTAACCCCTGGCCGCTCAGAAGAAAAATGCCCGCAGCAGCTGTTATCCCTTAGCTGCTGCAACGTAGCCTAATGACTGCAGCCGCCATTAATCCCTGGCCGCTCTGAAGAAAAATGCCCGCAGCAGCTGATATCCCTTAGCTGCTGCAACATAGCCTGATAATTACAGCCGCCATTGCCCTTGGCCGCTCATTGTGAATCAAAACCATTCTGGGCTGTGGATGAGTGGAAGACTGTTGTTCCTGCCACATTTTACCCACCAGTACTCTGCCCTAAAGTACTGTAACCCTTACCACCTTATCTCCCCTCCTCTAACAGAGACCTTTCCACCTTTCACCTTCCATCGCTATTCATGTCCCCCATCTCCCCTTCAAGACTGCCTATCACCTTCTGAGCCTCTGCCCCAGACAAAGTTCATGCCACCTACTCTCCCCCTTTCTCATACCCCACACAATACCCTTGCCACCTTCTGTACCCCCTCTCCTAACAGTCCATCAACCTTTCTGCCTTCTAGATCCTCCCCCCCAACCCTTCCTGGCTTCTGCCTCTATCACCTTACCCTCACAAAGCCCACTCACAGAGCCACTGGCACCTTTTGACTTTCCCCAACAGGGCCCTTGCCTCCTTTTCGTGTTCCATGCCACGGTCCTTCCCCCCCAGGCCTGAGACATGGAACACATTAGGTGACAAGGGTTCTGTTGTGGGAAGTCAGAAGGTGTCAGGGGCTCTGTGGGTGGAGGGGGGGCTTGTTGGGGTAGGTGGCTTGAAACAGATGCCAGAGGGGGTTGTGAATTTGGAAGGCAGAAAGGAGGAAGGACCGCTGTTAGGGCATGGGATACAGAAAGTGGTAGGGGTACTGTGTGGAGTATGGGAAAGAGGGGAAAGTAGATGGTTATGGCTCTACTTAGGACAGGGGCCCAGAAGGAGGCAAGAAGTCTTGAAGGGGAGCTGGGGCTACGGATTACGATGGAAGGGTAAGGTTTTAGGAGCTCTGTTAGAGGAGGGGGGAGAAGGTGGTAGGGGTACAGTGCCTTAGGGGAACAGAATGTGACAGGGGCCCTAGGGGTCGGGGAGACATGGTGGAAGAGGGTCTGCTGGGTTCAAGGATACAGAGAGTTGCAAGGACTTCTCGATGGGGAGTAGCCTCTGTAGGGGTGGGGGAAAAGGGTACAGAAGGTGGTAGGCACTCTGTGGGGGAAAGGTGACAGGACCTCTGTGGAAGGACAGAGAGGCACAAAGTGACAGGCAAGCAGTTTTCTTACCTGAGACCGCTACTTAGCCTGTCCTTGGTGATACCTTGGCCGGAACTGCTGTCTTCACTGCACTGGCAGACATTGGGACTTCCGCCACCACAGCCCGGCAAAGAGTTTATTTTTAATATCTTTTTCTTATTAGCAGGAACATTTGGTGCCGCCTCCTCACTCTGGACACATACCCAGGAGAGTAATACTACTAACCTCTGCATCAGCCTCAACATTTCCGGATATCTGCCCCAACTGGAAGGAGCTTCTATGAAACAGTAAGTTCCTATTTAATATTCATGTAGTGGCTACCAAAGCATGGCTTGTTGCAGTGATAATGGGGGGGTTATCATTGTGGCACCATGTGTCAGTAGCTTTATTAGCTAGCTAACCCTAAAATTTGTCTCTCTTTGTCCTCATAGTGATGCAATGTGCATCTCTGTGGAAAGGGGGAGCTCTCTCTGGTTGGCAGCGGTGGTGGGTTTCCGGATGTCTGCCAGTGCAGTGAGTACAGCAGTTCCTGCCAAGATGTCACAAAGGACAGGTTAAGCAGCAGTCCAAGGCAAGAGGACTGCTTTCCTGTCACTTTGTGCCCCCCTGTCCTTCCACAGAGGCCCTGTCACCTTTCCCCCACATGGTGTCTTCTACCTTCTGCACCATTCTTTCCTACCCCCACAGAGGCTACACCCCATCGAGAAGTTCTTGCAATTCTCTGTATCCTTGAACCCAGCAGAGTCTCTGCCACATTGTGTCTTTCTGACCCCGAAAGCTTACCGCAGCAGTACAAAGCTTATTTATTGCCATTGGAAAGGCATGATGGTTCACAAAAATAAGCCCGCAGCAGCTGTTTTCCCTTAGCTGCTGCAAAATAGCCTATTGATGACAGCCGCCATAAAGCCCTGGCCGCTCAGGAGAGGAATGATATGCCCGCAGCAGCTGTTGTCCCTTAGCTGCTGCAACATAGCCTAATGACTGTAGCCGCCATTAATCCCTGGCCGCTCAAGATAGAAATGATATGCCCGCAGCAGCTGTTGTCCCTTAGCTGCTGCAACATAGCCTACTGACTACAGCTGCCGTATGCCCCTGGCCGCTTTGTAAAGAAATGATATGCCTGCAGCAGCTGTTATCCCTTAGCTTCTGCAACATAGCCTAAGGACTGTAGCCGCCATTAACCCCTGGCCGCTCAGAAGAAAAATGCCCGCAGCAGCTGTTATCCCTTAGCTGCTGCAACGTAGCCTAATGACTGCAGCCGCCATTAATCCCTGGCCGCTCTGAAGAAAAATGCCCGCAGCAGCTGATATCCCTTAGCTGCTGCAACATAGCCTGATAATTACAGCCGCCATTGCCCTTGGCCGCTCATTGTGAATCAAAACCATTCTGGGCTGTGGATGAGTGGAAGACTGTTGTTCCTGTCACATTTTACCCACCAGTACTCTGCCCTAAAGTACTGTAACCCTTACCACCTTATCTCCCCTCCTCTAACAGAGACCTTTCCACCTTTCACCTTCCATCGCTATTCATGTCCCCCATCTCCCCTTCAAGACTGCCTATCACCTTCTGAGCCTCTGCCCCAGACAAAGTACATGCCACCTACTCTCCCCCTTTCTCATACCCCACACAATACCCCTGCCACCTTCTGTACCCCCTCTCCTAACAGTCCATCAACCTTTCTGCCTTCTAGATCCTCCCCCCCAACCCTTCCTGGCTTCTGCCTCTATCACCCTACCCTCACAAAGCCCACTCACAGAGCCACTGGCACCTTTTGACTTTCCCCAACAGAGCCCTTGCCTCCTTTTCGTGTTCCATGCCACGGTCCTTCCCCCCCAGGCCTGAGACATGGAACACATTAGGTGACAAGGGTTCTGTTGTGGGAAGTCAGAAGGTGTCAGGGGCTCTGTGGGTGGAGGGGGGGCTTGTTGGGGTAGGTGGCTTGAAACAGATGCCAGAGGGGGTTGTGAATTTGGAAGGCAGAAAGGAGGAAGGACCGCTGTTAGGGCATGGGATACAGAAAGTGGTAGGGGTACTGTGTGGAGTATGGGAAAGAGGGGAAAGTAGATGGTTATGGCTCTACTTAGGACAGGGGCCCAGAAGGAGGCAAGAAGTCTTGAAGGGGAGCTGGGGCTACGGATTACGATGGAAGGGTAAGGTTTTAGGAGCTCTGTTAGAGGAGGGGGGAGAAGGTGGTAGGGGTACAGTGCCTTAGGGGAACAGAATGTGACAGGGGCCCTAGGGGTCGGGGAGACATGGTGGAAGAGGGTCTGCTGGGTTCAAGGATACAGAGAGTTGCAAGGACTTCTCGATGGGGAGTAGCCTCTGTAGGGGTGGGGGAAAAGGGTACAGAAGGTGGTAGGCACTCTGTGGGGGAAAGGTGACAGGACCTCTGTGGAAGGACAGAGAGGCACAAAGTGACAGGCAAGCAGTTTTCTTACCTGAGACCGCTACTTAGCCTGTCCTTGGTGATACCTTGGCCGGAACTGCTGTCTTCACTGCACTGGCAGACATTGGGACTTCCGCCACCACAGCCCGGCAAAGAGTTTATTTTTAATATCTTTTTCTTATTAGCAGGAACATTTGGTGCCGCCTCCTCACTCTGGACACATACCCAGGAGAGTAATACTACTAACCTCTGCATCAGCCTCAACATTTCCGGATATCTGCCCCAACTGGAAGGAGCTTCTATGAAACAGTAAGTTCCTATTTAATATTCATGTAGTGGCTACCAAAGCATGGCTTGTTGCAGTGATAATGGGGGGGTTATCATTGTGGCACCATGTGTCAGTAGCTTTATTAGCTAGCTAACCCTAAAATTTGTCTCTCTTTGTCCTCATAGTGATGCAATGTGCATCTCTGTGGAAAGGGGGAGCTCTCTCTGGTTGGCAGCGGTGGTGGGTTTCCGGATGTCTGCCAGTGCAGTGAGTACAGCAGTTCCTGCCAAGATGTCACAAAGGACAGGTTAAGCAGCAGTCCAAGGCAAGAGGACTGCTTTCCTGTCACTTTGTGCCCCCCTGTCCTTCCACAGAGGCCCTGTCACCTTTCCCCCACATGGTGTCTTCTACCTTCTGCACCATTCTTTCCTACCCCCACAGAGGCTACACCCCATCGAGAAGTTCTTGCAATTCTCTGTATCCTTGAACCCAGCAGAGTCTCTGCCACATTGTGTCTTTCTGACCCCGAAAGCTTACCGCAGCAGTACAAAGCTTATTTATTGCCATTGGAAAGGCATGATGGTTCACAAAAATAAGCCCGCAGCAGCTGTTTTCCCTTAGCTGCTGCAAAATAGCCTATTGATGACAGCCGCCATAAAGCCCTGGCCGCTCAGGAGAGGAATGATATGCCCGCAGCAGCTGTTGTCCCTTAGCTGCTGCAACATAGCCTAATGACTGTAGCCGCCATTAATCCCTGGCCGCTCAAGATAGAAATGATATGCCCGCAGCAGCTGTTGTCCCTTAGCTGCTGCAACATAGCCTACTGACTACAGCTGCCGTATGCCCCTGGCCGCTTTGTAAAGAAATGATATGCCTGCAGCAGCTGTTATCCCTTAGCTTCTGCAACATAGCCTAAGGACTGTAGCCGCCATTAACCCCTGGCCGCTCAGAAGAAAAATGCCCGCAGCAGCTGTTATCCCTTAGCTGCTGCAACGTAGCCTAATGACTGCAGCCGCCATTAATCCCTGGCCGCTCTGAAGAAAAATGCCCGCAGCAGCTGATATCCCTTAGCTGCTGCAACATAGCCTGATAATTACAGCCGCCATTGCCCTTGGCCGCTCATTGTGAATCAAAACCATTCTGGGCTGTGGATGAGTGGAAGACTGTTGTTCCTGTCACATTTTACCCACCAGTACTCTGCCCTAAAGTACTGTAACCCTTACCACCTTATCTCCCCTCCTCTAACAGAGACCTTTCCACCTTTCACCTTCCATCGCTATTCATGTCCCCCATCTCCCCTTCAAGACTGCCTATCACCTTCTGAGCCTCTGCCCCAGACAAAGTACATGCCACCTACTCTCCCCCTTTCTCATACCCCACACAATACCCCTGCCACCTTCTGTACCCCCTCTCCTAACAGTCCATCAACCTTTCTGCCTTCTAGATCCTCCCCCCCAACCCTTCCTGGCTTCTGCCTCTATCACCCTACCCTCACAAAGCCCACTCACAGAGCCACTGGCACCTTTTGACTTTCCCCAACAGAGCCCTTGCCTCCTTTTCGTGTTCCATGCCACGGTCCTTCCCCCCCAGGCCTGAGACATGGAACACATTAGGTGACAAGGGATCTGTTGTTGGAAGTCAGAAGGTGTCAGGGACTCTGTGGGTGGAGGGGGGGCTTGTTGGGGTAGGTGGCTTGAAACAGATGCCAGAGGGGGTTGTGAATTTGGAAGGCAGAAAGGAGGAAGGACCGCTGTTAGGGCATGGGATACAGAAAGTGGTAGGGGTACTGTGTGGAGTATGGGAAAGAGGGGAAAGTAGATGGTTATGGCTCTACTTAGGACAGGGGCCCAGAAGGAGGCAAGAAGTCTTGAAGGGGAGCTGGGGCTACGGATTACGATGGAAGGGTAAGGTTTTAGGAGCTCTGTTAGAGGAGGGGGGAGAAGGTGGTAGGGGTACAGTGCCTTAGGGGAACAGAATGTGACAGGGGCCCTAGGGGTCGGGGAGACATGGTGGAAGAGGGTCTGCTGGGTTCAAGGATACAGAGAGTTGCAAGGACTTCTCGATGGGGAGTAGCCTCTGTAGGGGTGGGGGAAAAGGGTACAGAAGGTGGTAGGCACTCTGTGGGGGAAAGGTGACAGGACCTCTGTGGAAGGACAGAGAGGCACAAAGTGACAGGCAAGCAGTTTTCTTACCTGAGACCGCTACTTAGCCTGTCCTTGGTGATACCTTGGCCGGAACTGCTGTCTTCACTGCACTGGCAGACATTGGGACTTCCGCCACCACAGCCCGGCAAAGAGTTTATTTTTAATATCTTTTTCTTATTAGCAGGAACATTTGGTGCCGCCTCCTCACTCTGGACACATACCCAGGAGAGTAATACTACTAACCTCTGCATCAGCCTCAACATTTCCGGATATCTGCCCCAACTGGAAGGAGCTTCTATGAAACAGTAAGTTCCTATTTAATATTCATGTAGTGGCTACCAAAGCATGGCTTGTTGCAGTGATAATGGGGGGGTTATCATTGTGGCACCATGTGTCAGTAGCTTTATTAGCTAGCTAACCCTAAAATTTGTCTCTCTTTGTCCTCATAGTGATGCAATGTGCATCTCTGTGGAAAGGGGGAGCTCTCTCTGGTTGGCAGCGGTGGTGGGTTTCCGGATGTCTGCCAGTGCAGTGAGTACAGCAGTTCCTGCCAAGATGTCACAAAGGACAGGTTAAGCAGCAGTCCAAGGCAAGAGGACTGCTTTCCTGTCACTTTGTGCCCCCCTGTCCTTCCACAGAGGCCCTGTCACCTTTCCCCCACATGGTGTCTTCTACCTTCTGCACCATTCTTTCCTACCCCCACAGAGGCTACACCCCATCGAGAAGTTCTTGCAATTCTCTGTATCCTTGAACCCAGCAGAGTCTCTGCCACATTGTGTCTTTCTGACCCCGAAAGCTTACCGCAGCAGTACAAAGCTTATTTATTGCCATTGGAAAGGCATGATGGTTCACAAAAATAAGCCCGCAGCAGCTGTTTTCCCTTAGCTGCTGCAAAATAGCCTATTGATGACAGCCGCCATAAAGCCCTGGCCGCTCAGGAGAGGAATGATATGCCCGCAGCAGCTGTTGTCCCTTAGCTGCTGCAACATAGCCTAATGACTGTAGCCGCCATTAATCCCTGGCCGCTCAAGATAGAAATGATATGCCCGCAGCCAACCCTTACCACCTTATCTCCCCTCCTCTAACAGAGACCTTTCCACCTTTCACCTTCCATCGCTATTCATGTCCCCCATCTCCCCTTCAAGACTGCCTATCACCTTCTGAGCCTCTGCCCCAGACAAAGTTCATGCCACCTACTCTCCCCCTTTCTCATACCTCACACCTCTGCTGGGGCTTGCAAGTCACACAGCTTGCCCCTTGCATCACCATCCTCCCTTCCTTTTAAAGCTGCAGCCCTGGCATGCTGCTGACGCGTTAACACTGCCACCATTGGTATGCCTCCCTGGGGTTTACCTTCCTCCCCCTCAGTTCCAGACATAACAATACAGGCATCATACACAGGGCTATCACTCCTTCCCTCCTCCTCCTTAGGCTCACAGGATTGGGACATATCACTCAATGCTGGTCCCTCATCCTTACATGTCACCAGGGGCACACCAACCCCTCCCCCTAGCCCATCTCACTAGGTTTTGGCATTGGCAATGCATTGTCACCACATTTCACAATACACCCCTTTCCACTTTTGGAAAACATTACTGGTTCAGTCACAGGTAAGCATTTATCAATCCCCTGCACTCCCTCCCAGTTACCACAGTTCACAGTGTCTCCCAAAGTCTTGCACAGTATCTCAGAATGAATAGGGCTCTCTCCTAGCCCATCCGGTGTGCAGGTAATGTCCTCTGGAGCATAATGACAGAGCATCCGACCCAAATCATTACCCAGCAGAACATTAACAGGGATGTCCTCAGAGACCCCCATCTCCCTTGCCTGTACCCCAATCCAGGTACACACGGGCCATGGGCACAGCAGGCCGCACACCTCCAATTCCTTTTAAAGCCATGGTTCTTCCAGGGATGATGTCCTCTGTATCCACCACTTCAGGCCACACCAAGTTAAAGGAGGCTCCAGAATCTTGCAACCCCACTGTCACCCGGTCACCCACAGTTACACTCTGCAGGTTATCTGCTCTTTTCTCCACTGCTCCGGACACCAGAAGAACGGCTGTGTGTCCTCCAGCTACTGGTGGAGAATTCCTTTTGTTGGGGCAAGTGGCACTCAGGTGCCCAATATTGTTGCATCTGTAACATCGGCGGGTGTCCCCCTGACCCAATGTGGCTCCTGTTGCTGATGGCAAGAACTTTCTGGCTGGCTTGGTGATTCTGGTGGTGCTCTGTGGGTGTGTGGCTCCCCTCCAGGTACTTGCTCCGGCTTGTGCAGATCCACTCTTTGCTGTCGGTGCCCGGTTGTTGGCGGAGTCATCTCCAAGTTCTGCTGCTTCCATTGCTGTCTTGGGCTTGCGGTCCAATATCCACTCTCTGGCTTCAAAGCTCCGTGTTTGGAGAAACTGATCCAGGACCATCAAGTCCTCCAGGGCCTCATAGGTAGTGACTTGTAGGCCCCCAGTCCATAGCCTGAATGCAGTCCTTAGCTGACCTGCATGCTGAGTGCAGCTTTCTGTGGCACTTTTTGCAAAGTCCGAAACTTTTTCCGATAAGCCTCTGGAGTCAGATTAAAACTTTTTAGCAGGGCAGATTTTATTGCCTCATAGTCCTGGTCACTCTCAGAGGGAAGCGAAGAAAACACATCCAGAGCTTTTCCTCGCAACCGTGGGGTTAGATATCATCCCCACTGTTCCTTAGGTAGATGGAACTGCCGGCAAACCTTTTCAAATCCCCTCAGGAACACATCCAGATCACCATCTTTTTCCAACATGGGGAAATGTTCCAAGCGGGGTTTGTGGTCTCCTTGATCCTGCACATCTCTTCACTGGGCCTCTCTTTCTGCGGCTCGTGCCTGGGCCTCTCTCTCTGCAGCTCGTATCTGTCCCTCTCTCTCTGCAGTTTGGTACTGGAGAAGCAGTTAGAGTTTCATATTAGCATCCACATTCCCAAGGTGTTGTAAGGCAGTCCACATATAAGAGTCCAAGGCCTCATGTGGAGTACTGTCCTGATGGGGAGTAATGTTATATTCCCCAGGAGATATCAGTCCTTGCCTCATGTCACTCAGCTCTTTTGCACAGGCATCATACTCCACAAGATCAGCAATAAGTTGATCCTTGTTCTTTCCTGCAGTAGGGATGTCCTTTTCTCGGCACATTAGCTCCAGTGCAGGCTTGGACTGCTTGCGATATGCCTCCATATTTCCGAGATGAGACAGAGGAGGTAAAACAGGAGATGGGAAGGACAGAACTGTCTTGCACTCTTTTTGTATGCCTTTTAAACCAGCACTGAGCTCTGTCTTTGGAATTTACACACAAGAAGATGTATGCAATTTCTTTTTAGTGCTAAGATTTCCTTACAGGTAAAATCCAGCAAGCCCTAAAAATCTCTAAATATATCCTGACACTGCCACCAGTTGTCACGATCACACCCTATCGGTCCAGCCAAGACATTAGAGAGAGAGTGATGGTGCAAGGGTTAAAGCTGCCAGACCTCTGGGTATCCACTACTAGTCCCAGCAAGTCACCAAATTAACCCTCAGATAAACGTGTTTCACCCAAGCTTCCTTCAGAAAGGTGAGCTCATATATTTAGAGATCAAAGACCAGAGCTGATTAACCAAACATTTAATCTGATAAAAGGTATCACAGTGCTATATATATATATATATAAAAATACAGAAACAAATGACATACAGTTACAAAAATATATAAAAGAGTTTAGGAAGTTCAGAAAGCAAAAATGAAGTTCTTACAGCGTAATATTATAGCAGTCCATGAGAGTGAGTCTCCAGCTGTTCTTAGGATGGTCTTGTCAGCTTGGGGCACAGATCTTAACAACTGACTCTAGCATTGTTACACATGATATATCTCCTTATATATGATATATTCCCCCCTCCCCTCTGGTCCCACCAGGGGGGGGGGGGGGGGCATCTCTTATCTCATATATGGGACCAGAGACCCCTTACATCCTGCCACTTCAAAGAAGCTCCTGACTTCAAAAAGAGGAAAACAGCAGACAGGCCCCAATTGACTGCAATACACAAAAACTAAGGATACACCGCCTGAATGACCCCTCACCCCCCAGGTCTTAGTTTATACATAGATGCAATTATAAAACACATGTATGTTTCCATACCTTTCAGACCTTGGGCCTGCGGGCGATCCGATCGTTCATTTTAATCGCGAACTGCCGCAGATGCCGGGATCTGTATTGATCCCGGCACCTGAGGGGTTAATGGCGGACGCCCGCGAGATCGCGGGCGTCGGCCATTGCCGGCGGGTCCCTGGCTGCTATCAGCAGCCGGGATCAGCCGCGCATGACACGGGCATCGCTCCGATGCCCGCGGTTATGCTTAGGACGTAAATGTACGTCCTGGTGCGTTAAGTACCACCTCACCAGGACGTACATTTACGTCCTGCGTCCTTAAGGGGTTAAGGATGCAGCCCTTTGTCACCTTAAGGACTGAGCCCTTTTTCGCAATTCTGACCACCGTCACTTTACGAATTAATAACGTGAAAACGCTTTTACCGAATATTCTGATTCTGAGATTGTTTTTTCGTGACATATTCTACTTTATTTTGGTGGTAAATTTTCGGCGTTAGAGTTTTAGTTTGGCAATATCTGGAGGGCTAACGTTTGGGCACCACTGTAACAGTGGTCTCCAAACTGTGACCCTCCAGATGTTGCAAAACTACAACATGCTGTCTGGGCATGCTGGGAGTTGCAGTTCGGCCTTCCTAGCGGTTGCCACAGTAAAGATCGTTTTACTTTCACTTTCAATCCCCCCCCCCCCCGTCGATTCCCTAGTATCCAGCAGGCTCCAGCGAAGATCCCGGGTCCCCAGGCATCTTCTCCTGCAGGTGCAGCCTCCATCTTCTACCCAGATCCCCTCGACATCCAGGGGCGGGCAGAACAGGGGGTTGCCATGGCAACCCCCTGTCCTGCGCTGCCATTGGTCAGAACTCCGTTCTGACTAATGGCAGGGGATAGGAGGAGATCGCAGCTCTGCGACCTCACTCCTATCCCTTAGGCTGATCGGGGCTGTTGCTGAAAACTCCGATCAGCCCTATTTCCCGGGTGATCGGGTCACCAGAGACCCGATCAGCCCGGAATTGGAGAAAATCGCATGTCTGAATTGACATGCGATTTTCTCCGATCGCCAACATGGGGGGGTTTCAGGACTCCCCTGGGCGATGTGCCGGGGTGCCTGCTGAATGATTTCAGCAGGCATCCGGCTCCGGTCCCCAACCGGCTAGCGGTGGGGACCGGATTTCCCACGGGCGTATGGATACGCCCTGTGTCCTTAAGGACTCGTAATGCGGGGCGTATCCATACGCCCTGTGTCCTGAAGAGGTTAATTTGCATTCATATGTATTATATGCCCTGGCATTCATGAATTTTTCTTGGTATCCTATGTATTATTATTCACCTACTTTTCTTTATTTGCCTTTCTTTGTCACTTATACAGTACATATATTTTTCTATACTCATCTGACTCATACTCATACTGACTATACTCATTCCCACCTGATATGTCTCCTATTAATCATTTATTATATGTGGCCATTGGTTTCTATTCCCTATTGGCTGTGTAGCGACTTGTCCCAGTCTGGTCCGAGGGGTTAAACTTTTCCAAGTTTCTGGCTTTGCTTAGTTGCTGTCATAAAGCCCTGACCTGTCCATAGGTCTGTCTCTTTAGCCATTCAGATACCTTGTGTGACCACAGCTGTTCACTGTCTAGTGCCTGTGCCTTTGTCTGTGAATGAACTTTGTTTCTGAATCTAGCATTCTGTATTGTATTTTGCTATCTACTATTCTGACTTTATCTGTGTTTCCTGGATTTAACCCCATGGAAAACTTTTTTTTTTTTTTAAATCAACTGGTGCCAGAAAGTTAAACAGATTTGTAAATTACTTCTATAAAAAAAATCTTAATCCTTTCAGTACTTTTTAGGGGCTTTATACTACTGAGGAAATGCTCATGACCACAGTGCTCTCTGCTGATCTCTGCTGTCCATTTTAGGAACTGTCCAGAGCAGGAGAAAATCATCATAGCAAACCTATGCTGCTCTGGACAGTTCCTAAAATGGACAGAGATCAGCAGAGAGAACTGTGGTCGTGACATAAGAGAAATCCAAAAAGAAAAGAATTTCCTCTGTAGTATATAGGCCCTAAAAAGTACTGGAAGGATTAAGATTTTTTAATAGAAGTAATTTACAAATCTGTTTAACTTTCTGGCACCAGTTGATTAAAGTTTTCCACGGGAGTACCCCTTTAACCCCGCTTTCTGACTTTGCATCTCTCTGGTTCTCTCGGTTATGATTTTGGCTTGTTGACTCTGATTTATCTGTTGGTTTGTTTGTCTCCCTTTTGTATTTGCAATGTGTGTTTTATTGTATTCATATACACAAAAATCCCCCATGGGGTACCCGGGGTATTTAATTCATAAATTCCAATTCCCTTCAGGGTTAACAACCCCTCCGGGACTAAGACCCCCGACTAGGGTCACCCTTTTAAAACTTCACTTTTATTTGTTATTTATTAAGATCAAAATGAGGTGCCAAAAATAATACAAAAGAAGGTGTTTAAAAACACAATATATAGGAATTGGATTGGTCCATTACTGGTTCCACTAATTCTATTTCCACTAAGGCTTCCATGTTAGGGACTCTTTTATTCCAATATTCTGGATCCTAAGACTCCAATCTTTATAGTCCACATAACACACAACCTCCTCTATCTGATTTACCAATTCCTATTATTGCTATTTAAAATGTGTTCCCTAGCATCCCCCCGACGTTTCGCTGAAGAGACCCAGCTTTATCAAGGTATAGGACACTAATGCTGGGAGTGGGTAATCACTGTGGTATATATGTCCTCTGTTTGTAGGTGTGGTCACTTTCCAGTTTACTTTGGCCAATTAGGGACTGCCACATCACTATTTCGTCTCTTAGTTATGATTCTATATCCTGTTACCTTCTGTCTTATTCCCGGATCACTTCCGGGTTATCTAAATCATGTGGTACCTATTTCCATCAGGACCTATCAAAATTCACGTTCCATCCTTGTTTCTTACTTGTTTATGATTCGTAATCCAATCCAGGTAGATATTATAGGCTTTCACCTTCTTACGTCACTAAGCCAACGATGTTAGTGCGATCAGGCATGCACATTCCTTCCCGTCCTACCCCTACTATCATACCACGGCTTTTCTCTATGGTATTTCCGGCACTTGCGCAGTGGGTTCAGTATTCCCATAGTAACAAGCAAACATACCTTGGCGCTTGCGCGATATCTCCCGGCTTCTCCGTGTTTGCGATCTTTCTCCACGGAGCTAGTGGCGCACGCGCACTATGGTATTCCCGGCGCTGGCGCATTGGGTGTATGTTGCCATAGAAACATGTAAACAAAATAATTAGCTCTATGACAGCTCTTGATCTCTCCATATGGTGTCATCTTAATATATTGTTTTATCTATTATCTCTTCCTATTAGTTTATGTTCTGTACCGGAATTATAGATACAGTAACCCCCCGACCTACGATGGCCCCGACATATGATAAAATCGACATACGATGGCCTCTCAGAGGCCATCGCATGTCGATGTCAGCATCGACATACGATGCTTTTATATGTCGGGGCCATCGCATTAACTGCTATCCAACAGCGCAAAATGCTTAAGCTGCTGTCGGATAGCAGTGTAATGTGCCCCAGCAGGTTCACTTACCTATTTCCGCTGCTCCGGGTCCACTTCGCGATCCTCCGGTGTCTTGTGCATCTTCTCCAGGGTCCGGGCCTCGCTTTCCGGCGTCGTTATTACGTCACTACGCACGCCGCGCCGGCGCAGCAGCGTAATAACGTCACCAGAAAGCGAGGCCCGGACCCTGCAGAAGATGTGCAAGACACCGGAGGATCGCGAAGAAGACACCGGAGCACCGGACAGCATCGGGAGCCCCTGGGACAGCATCGGGAGCGGTGAGGACCTGGTCCGGAGCGACGGGGACAGGTGAGTATAGCTTCCTATACTTTACATTGCACGGATCCCTCAACATACGATGGATTGGACAAACTATGGGTCGTTTGGAACAAATTACCATCGTATGTTGAGGGACCACTGTATATCTACATCCTAACCATATTGTAATTATTACCCCCACGGTATGGTTATTAAGGGGAGTATAAAATAGGGATACAAGACAATTTACTATATAATGGCCTATTATCTTATTCATTTCTTTGTTTATTTTCTTATAGATAGATTCTTCCGGATTTAACCAAGCTGGTCCACTAGGTAAGTATCACATGGATTAGATGTATAAGGGTGTATGAATAATTTTATCTTATTTCTTATTTTATTCTTTTGGAACAGGTCACTTTACTTCTATCAAAATAAAACCCATTCAGGTAAATACAGGAAGGACCCTATGCAAAATAACAGGGATGTAATTAAAATGTCATTGGCAAATTACCCACTTCTTCATTTAGTACTATTTTAACTACTATTCCACTCACTATATTACTAAATTGACTATATTTCAACCTATTTCATTCTAAAAATGCAGAGTAGGAGAAACCTTCATTAAGGCCATTAGATGATCTGCTCATCAGACGGAAAATCCATCTAGCTTCTTCCTTTTGGAGGAGATTATCTATCTCTCCTTTTCTTGGCCCCAATTGACTGTGGTAATTCCCCAAAATTGGATTGCTTCCAAACTATTCTTCTTACACTTCTCATGTGTCTACATATTGGGGTCTCAGCATTGGTGCGTATTGTACTCAAATGTTTACCCACACGTCTCCTCAGTTGTTGAACTGTTTTCCCTATATACAGTTTCGGGCAACCACATTTTGCTGCATAGACTACGTTTTTACTGTTACAGTTGATGAACTCCCTGATTTCATATTTCTTTCCATCAACTGGGTTAACAAAAGATTTGGTCCGTGGCATGAACTTACAGTTCACACAATGACCACAAGGATAAGAGCCTGGTGGTGGTAAAGTTGAGAGCCAATTCAAATCACTGGAAACTTCTATATCCTTCTGATGGCTATGTCATAGAGCTAATTATTTTGTTTACATGTTTCTATGGCAACATACACCCAATGCGCCAGCGCCGGGAATACAATAGTGCGCGTGCGCCACTAGCTCCGTGGAGAAAGATCGCAACCACGGAGAAGCCGGGAGATATCGCACAAGCGCCAAGGTATGTTTACTTGTTACTATGGGAATACTGAACCCAGTGCGCAAGCGCCGGAAATACCATAGAGAAAAGCCGTGGTATGATAGAAGGGGTAGGACGGGAAGAAATGCGCATGCCTGATCGCACTAACATTGTTGGTTTAGTGACGTAAGAAGGTGAAAGCCTATGAGATCTACCTGGATTGGATTACGAATCATAAACAAGTAAGAAACAAGGATGGAATGTGAATTTTGATAGGTCTTGATGGAAATAGGTACCACATGATTTAGATAACCCGGAAGTGATCCGGGAATAAGACAGAAGGTAACAGGATATAGAATCATAACTAAGAGACAAAATAGTGATGTGGCAGTCCCTGATTGGCCAAAGTAAACTGGAAAGTGACCACACCTACAAACAGAGGACATATATACCACAGTGATTACCCACTCCCAGCATTAGTGTCCTATACCTTGATAAAGCTGGGTCTCTCCAGCGAAACGTCGGGGGGATGCTAGGGAACACATTTTAAATAGCAATAATAGGAATTGGTAAATCAGATAGAGGAGGTTGTATGTTATGTGGACTATAAAGATTGGAGTCTTAGGATCCAGAATATTGGAATAAAAGAGTCCCTAACATGGAAGCCTTAGTGGAAATAGAATTAGTGGAACCAGTAATGGACCAATCCAATTCCTATATATTGTGTTTTTAAACACCTTCTTTTGTATTATTTTTTGCACCTCATTTTGATCTTAATAAATAACAAATAAAAGTGAAGTTTTAAAAGGGTGACCCTAGTCGGGGGTCTTAGTCCCGGAGGGGTTGTTAACCCTGAAGGGAATTGGTATTTTATTGTATTCCTGACAAATTTCTTGACCTGTGACTGAGTATTTTTGTAGTTTGTTATTTTGACTTGAAGTGTGTAGTGGTGGTGGATCCGTCAGTTAGGGCACATAAGCAATAAAATGGAACAGGGGTTCCGGGTGAGTTTAGGGCCTCACTAACTCCCTGTCCAGATGTGACAGGCTGGTTGTCAAATACATAAAGGGGTGTCTCCCAGATTTTGGGAGCTCCTGGCTATTTTCCAATTGGCATGGTTCGTGGTTATATTTTTTCATATGTAGGATGCAGTAGTACTGCCTCTGCACTTCCCTGTACTAACTTGACTTTTAGTACTGTGGTATTAGGGTAGGCTGTGGCCTTATTAATCCATTGGGAAGTATTGTCACCAATTTGTGCATGGTTATTTTGAAGTCTCATCCTTTTGTGTGATCTTCTATGGAGTCTTGCTTCTGCTCTGTCATGTAACAGGGTGGATTCTCTAGTCTGCATATATTGTCATTTTCACATATTTTACATGTTCTTTGTACATGCACTCGTCCTTTTTTGTATATATGTTGCAATAAAGATGTTGCTTTTTTGACCAGTCTTGATCTACATATGCCTTATCCTTTGTATTGATTATTTATATGGTGTAGGATCCATTTTGGGGATTCTTCTTTGTGTGTGTGCAGATATGCCACAAAGCCAAACTGTTAACAGCACTAAGGGATGCAACCACTGGAAAATATGACAAGATATGAGGACAAGACTTGAATTAATAAAATGAGTATATCATAGTAACAAGTACTAGATGTCCATTATACCTTAAACTAAATAATAATTGACAGCCTTATTTTGAAATAATTTTTATCCAGGCATTTTATATGTTTAACATTTTATAATATTATCTTCTCCTGTCAGTTATATCTCTAGAGTCATGCAAAAGATACATTCTGTTTTAAGGTTATTCATGGCAACAGAAGCCTGGACTGATGGTACATCTGTTATATACATGTACTGGGATTACAATTCAGTCATTACATAATACAGTGCCATGTTCTACTTATCTTTCTCTAGGCATATTGTATTTTGAATTATTAGCAGATGCAGCAACTGCACAGAATGTTACTCCCAGCTGGGTTAGAAATGCCTCATGTAAATGTGTTCATCTTGCTTAGAAATCAGTGTTTTATTTATAGCCACGATCTTGTTAGGCAGATAAACAGTTTAATAAGAAATATCTTGTATAATCATTCATCCCTGAGGAATGTGCATTAGCATTACAAGTTACACATGACAGCAGCAATGACAATATCATGTTTATTTTCATATCAAACAACCAAAACCACATACATTGCTACATTAGCTGAGAAAGTGACACACAGAGATGCAGCTAGGTCGCTGGCTACTGTTCCACCAATTTTTCATGTGGCAAGTGTTACACGAGCTCAGCTGTCAGGTTACGGGGTTGTCACATATAAAACTAATGACAATAAGGCACTAGGAACATGGTTGCCTTTATGTATTTCTCCCTTCCAGAGACAGACAATAATTCTGGAGCAATATTTTAAGGTCACCTAATTCTTGCGGTGATTTACATTGAACGAAATCTATAAGACGTGGTGGCGTTACTCATGAAACAGTTTCCTAAGTATACTAAACAACAAAGCCATTACTGTTCTGTACTTATATTGAAGAGTACAAACAACTTAACAATACCTGATACTACTGCAGTGGCTATTGTGTTGAAGGCTGTAGGTTGTTTTCAAACAATAGGTTTTATAAATTACAGCCCAAGGAACATTCATCGTCATATAGCTCTTTTCTAAATGCATCTTCAACCTGTTCTCCATCTAGAGTAGAAAATATAGTTCTATTCATAAGAGCTAAGTACTTAGAGATGTATTGTCCCCATACAAACTGTTGCATAGTCCGCCCATTGGGCCCATTGTCCATCAGAGAAGGTCAATTATGTTTATCACAGTCCCAAGATGACTCTTAGGTATCAGATTTTTCTTCTGGAGTTTCAGCAGGAGTTTCTCCTGAAGATGTTCCTCCTCCTTCAGCTCCTTCATCTAAATAAAAAAAAAGAGAAACTATAAATATGTAACAAGTTCTCATAGTTATAAGGCCTTATGACGCTGCGGTAGGGACGTTCACGATGCACGAAATCCACTGCACAGAAATACTCTGCATATTTTCCTATGAGAAGACACACAGGGCTACCTACAACAGCCCTGTGTGTGCAGTGAGGTTTGGAGGTGGAACCGTGAGTCACAGTCACGGTGGTGCACCTTCATCGGGAAGCCCAAAGCCCTGATGAAGCACTAATGAGTGCAAAACGTCTGCTGTAGCTTCTTGCTGTACACCCCCTTCATGTTCATCCCTCCGTGACGTTACTTGCACTTTGCTTGAAGACTGTCTGTAGTAGAGCACCAATGTATGACTCCAGCATAATTCTCCACGCTCCTATTGTACAAGAATTGCTATAATGATTCCTTGTGCCGATGTGATGGCAGTGCCCAACTATCCTGTTTTTCTCATTCTGGAAACTAGTTGACTAAAAGTTGCCTAATTTTACATTTAGAATAAAAAAAACTGTGCAGAGGTTCCCATAGCCTTTAAGGGGATAGAGTCTGTAACCATATTTACTGGTCTTTAGTAAAGAACGCAGCCTCCTCTTACTACCCCTGGAAAACACGTTTTGTTTGGCCATGCATTTCCTCAGCTGTCCCAGACATTTTTCCTACACTCTATGGCTTAAAGAGGAAGGTCTGAGTAAAACTTGTTTAATTTGCTTGTTTACAGAGACTGCTAAGTTGCCTGAGATATTTACATGTAACAATCTGTTCAATACTTTATTGTTGTTGCTTGTTATGCAGTTTATTGGGTATATTCTATTAAAACACATATAACCCCTATTAACAGTACGATATTACTCTCATGTGACCGCAAAGGAAAAAAATATTCACAGAGAATAAATAACATGTAATAACATCCACCACCACAAAATATTACACATGAAATATTGCCCATACATATATCACGTCAGTGGTCACCTGATTTATTGCACAGATATGATTGCCATCTAATAGTCACTTCCTGGTCCCTATTTCTGTTTCTGGATATATGATTTATTGTATTTATTTACCATACTGTATGCTAATGTCTATTGTGGCCACTGCCACTATGTGGATATACTATTATTACTATTTTTTGGTACGTGTATCTATCTGTTATTACAAGCTAATGTCAATTGTGGCCACTGCC
This sequence comes from Hyla sarda, assembly GCF_029499605.1. Taxonomy (NCBI): domain Eukaryota; kingdom Metazoa; phylum Chordata; class Amphibia; order Anura; family Hylidae; genus Hyla; species Hyla sarda. Next base: position 253,224,132 of record NC_079191.1, on the reverse strand, counting down.
ACTATAGAATATATAATATAAGACAATTTCATATATGACCACTGCTATTATGTGTACCATAATGAAACCTTGCATTTCATAGAGAAATCACTTACAGCGTATTACCATCTTGACATTCAAGGGTTAATACCTATGAGGTACCATGAGAACATGCCTTTGTTTGGCATTTAACTACACTATAGAAGGCAGGATTCTGTTTCTTGGATGCCGCCCTTCTGAATTTGAATTCCTCTATTATAGACTAAGTGCGATACCTGAGACTGGCCAGTCGGTGGGAGGACACGATCTTCGCTCTGGGATGACGCCGCACAGGGGAGGCGCAGGACGCTGCAGCCGTAACCCCAGTGGCGTCATCCTGGGTGGGGAATTAAGGGACTCCCTCTCCCAGTCAGAGGTAGTTCTCTCATGACGTAGGAGACACGTATCACAAAGGGGAGTGGTAAACATGTATAAAAAGACCGCGAAGGGTGAGAATGGTTGCCACTGCCACTCCACCCTGCCGGGATACTACAGCCTGAAAACATGTCTCCCTGATGAGCCAAGCAAAACGCTGCATTGGAGGCCAGGTTATTTTGTATTAAACATGTCAATTTATGACTAACAAAATATAAGGCATTCCTTTGTTTATGCATGATAGCACATGCACATTTGCACCTTATATCCTCAATAACTGTGCACATTAGGCTGATCGGAACTTGTGTAGGGATAGGGACGTGTAGGGATAGGGACCTGAGCCATGGGGGTCGTCCTTATCAGGACGAGTGCCCCAGTTACATGCCACACAGTGAGGGAACGGTGTGATTAGGGGCCAAATCTGCATCTCACTATAGGGACTAATAGGGAGTGCAGGGACAGCACACATCTTCCCTGCTATCTCTCCTTATGTCTCCCTTCTAAGGTCCCCTATGATGTCTTTTAAGACCGGAAGATGTGTAATATAATAAGCCACTAAAAGTGACTATTAGGTGGTAATAAATGACCACTGAAGTGATATACTGTATTTATGTACAATATTTCATGTGCAATATTTCGTGGTGGTGGATGTTATTTATTCTCTGTGAATATTTTCTTCCTTTGCGGTCACATGAGAGTAATATTGTACTGTTAACAGGGGTTGTATGTGTTTTAATAGAATATACCCAATAAACTGCATTTTATTTGTAAGTCATACCCCAGTTTTTTAAATTTTTTTGGAGTAATTTGTGATGGGGAATTTGTTATAGCCTGTATTTGACTTATTTCTGAGCTATCTTATTTTGTTGCTTGTTATATATACACAGTAGATATACTATATTTTTGATATACTGTAATATTGTATTGTATGATGACCGTACAGCTTTGGTTGCTGGCCTTATAGGTTGCGGTACTTGCCAGCACTCCCATACCCTATAATGATAACCGACATAAAGGATGTTCAGTTTCTCAGTTGGTAGCTAACACTGAACGGTCTGAACATCACTCTTGGCCCAGAAAGAGTTGAAGGCTGTCACACCCCCTTCCATAGACTTGCATTGAGGAGGTGGGATGTGACATCATGAGGGGGCGGGGCTATGACATCACAAGCTCCTGGCGCTGGCTCCAGTGTTCGGAACAGTTTGTTCCAAACGCTGAGCAGCAGAGTAAGAGAATTTAAGAGAATATAGCAAGGTGTGAACCTAGGGCTTGACCATCAGTGGAGACAAGTAATTTGGAGGTCAGTGTGGCCAGGGAGGACAGCACCTATTTACTGTGCATCTACAGCAGGTTGTCCATTGCAGAGGTAATGCAGTATAAACTGAAACTAGGGACACAGGTCCTGCATAAACGCTAAACATTGGCTTGCCTAGTGTACTTGCCCATGGATGTAAGTTGTCCTCCCAACATATCCAAATGAGGCCTAAAGATTCACAGAAAGCAGTGAGTGTCCTATTAAATCATTGCTGCTTTAGAGTTGTAGGCTGAGGTAGTCTAGCCAAAAAAAGTGAGCAGCTTGCAAACTCTTGCAAGCTGCTTCTGAATCAGTGTGGCAACCCGGAGCAGGTCAGCTCTAAAGTGTTTGCTAGGGTTGTGAGAGATGTCCCAGTATGGCTCTAAAGTTGGATGGGGGGGGGGCTTTACTCCTACCTGAGGAGTCTACACCTGGATCAAGGAGGGATTGTATGTGACATTAGCCTAGAAGGGGCTTGTGACTGCTATAAGGCCTAACATGTGGCACAGTTGGTTCAGTCTTCTGACAAAGTGGACTGAATAAGAGGGTGATAGGAAAGGCTAGATGAGCTTCTAAAGATAGGATCGGAACAGTAGTGATCATCTTCCTGTGTACACATTTAACTGGATTCATACATTTATTGTGGAAAGTTCTAAAAAAGTGGTATGAGGTCAACACCAATTTTGGGACGGTGTAAAGACAAGCCTGAGGACCCTGTAAAGTTAAAAGAGAGCTGTATGAGAAAGTGATAATAGTTGTGTTTTATGTACTGTTTACATTTTGTAGCAATAGTTATGTAGCAATAGCTATTCTAGAGTGTACTGCACCCAGCAAGCTTCTGTACCTTATGGAATCTGTAACCATTAAATGTGTTGTTCAACCATAGATTAACCCCTTAAGGACCAGGCCATTTTACACCTTAAGGACCAGAGTGTTTTTTGCACATCTGACCACTGTCACTTTAAACATTAATAACTCTGGAATGCTTTTAGTTATCATTCTGATTCCGAGATTGTTTTTTCGGGAAATATTCTACTTTAACTTAGTGGTAAAATTTTATGGTAAATTGCATCCTTTCTTGGTGAAAAATCCCCAAATTTGATGGAAAAAATGAAAATTTAGCATTTTTCTAACTTTGAAGCTCTCTGCTTGTAAGGAAAATGGATATTCAAAATATATATTTTTTGGGTTCACATATACAATATGTCTACTTTATGTTTGCATCATAAAATTTATTAGTTTTTACTTTTGGAAGACACCAGAGGGCTTCAAATTTCAGCAGCAATTTTGAAATTTTTCACAAAATTTTCAAACTCACTATTTTTCAGGGACCAGTTCAGTTTTGAAGTGGATTTGAAGGGTCTTCATATTAGAAATACCCCATAAAAGACCCCATTATGAAAACTACACCCCCAAAGTAGTCAAAATGACATTCAGTAAGTGTATTAACCCTTTAGGTGTTTCACAGGAATAGCAGCAAAGTGAAGGAGAAAATTCAAAATCTTCATTTTTTACACTCACATGTTCTTGTGGACCCAATTTTTTTATTTTTGCAAGGGGTAAAAAGGAGAGAATTTTTACTTGTATTTGTAGCCCAATTTCTCTGGAGTAAGGACATACCTCATATGTCTATGTTAATTGTTCAGCGGGGGCAGTAGAGGGCTCAGAAGGGAAGGAGCGACAAATGGTTTTTGGGGGGCATGTCACCTTTAGGAAGCCCCTATGGTGCCAGGACAGCAAAAAAAACACATGGCATACCATTTTGGAAACTAGACCCCTCGGGGAACGTAACAAGGGGTAATGTGAACCTTAATACCCTACAGGTGTTTCACGACTTTTGCATATGTAAAAAAATATATATTTTTTTTACCTAAAATGCTTGGTTTCCCAAAATCTTTACATTTTTAAAAAGGGTAATAGCAGAAAATACCCCCCAAACTTTGAAGCCCAATTTCTCCCGATTCAGAAAACACCCCATATGGGGGTGAAAAGTGCTCTGCTGGCGCACTACAGGTCTCAGAAGAGAAGGAGTCACATTTGGCTTTTTGAAAGCAAATTTTGCTCTGGGGGCATGCCGCATTTAGGAAGCCCCTATGGTGCCAGAACAGCAAAAAAAAAAACACATGGCATACCATTTTGGAAACTAGACCCCTCGGGGAACGTGACAAGGGGTAATGTGAACCTTAATACCCTACAGGTGTTTCATGACTTTTGCATATATGAAAAAAAATAATTTTTAACCTAAAATGCTTGGTTTCCCAAATTTTTACATTTTTAAAAGGGTAATAGCAGAAAATACCCCCCAAAATTTGAAGCCCAATTTCTCCCGATTCAGAAAACACCCCATATGGGGGTGAAAAGTGCTCTGCTGGCGCACTACAGGTCTCAGAAGAGAAGGAGTCACATTTGGCTTTTTGAAAGCAAATTTTGCTTTGGGGGCATGCCGCATTTAGGAAGCCCCTATGGTGCCAGAACAGCAAAAAAAAAAAAACACATGGCATACCATTTTGGAAACTAGACCCCTCGGGGAACGTAACAAGGGGTAAAGTGAACCTTAATACCCCACAGGTGATTCACGACTTTTGTATATGTAAAAAAAAAAATATTTTTTTTTTACCTAAAATGCTTGTTTTCCCAAAAATGTTACATCTTTAAAAAAGGGTAATAGCAGAAAATACCCCCCAAAATTTGTAACACAATTTCTCCCGAGTACGGCGATACCCCATATGTGACCCTAAACTGTTGGCTTGAAAGACGACAGGGCTCCAAAGTGAGAGCGCCATGCGCATTTGAGGCCTAAATTAGGGACTTGCATAGGGGTGGACATAGGGGTATTCTACGTCAGTGATTCCCAAACAGGGTGCCTCCAGCTGTTGTAAAACTCCCAGCATGCCTAGACAGTCAGTGGCTATCTGGCAATACTGGGAGTAGTTGTTTTGCAACAGCTGGAGGCTCCGTTTTGGAAACAGTGGCGTATCAGACGTTTATCATTTTTATTGGGGAGGGGAGGGGGGCTGTGTAGGGGTATGTGTATATGTAGTATTTTTTACTTTTTATTTTATTTTGTGTTAGTGTAGTGTAGTGTTTTTAGGGTACAGTCACACGGGCGGGGGTTCACAGTAGTTTCTCGCTGGCAGTTTGAGCTGCGGCAGAAAATTTGCCGCAGCTCAAACTTGCAGCCGGATACTTATTGTGAACCTCCGCCCATGTGAGTGTACCCTGTACGTTCACATTGGGGGGGAGAAACATCCAGCTGTTGCAAAACTACAACTCCCAGCATGTACGGTCTATCAGTGCATGCTGGGAGTTGTAGTTATGCAACAGCTGGAGGCATACTACTTTGGCTGGGGATGCTGGGGATTGTAGTTATGCAACAGCTGGAGACACACTGGTTTGCTACTTAACTCAGTTTGCCTTCAGCTGCTGCAAAACTACAACTCTCAGCAGTCACCGACAGCCAACGGGCATGCTGGGAGTTTTAGTTATGCAACCAGCAGATGCACCACTACAACTCCCAGCATGCACTTTAGCTGATTGTGCAAGCTGGGAGTTGTAGTTATACAACAGCTGAAGGTACACTTTTCCATAGAAAAAATGTGCCTCCAGCTGTTGCAAAACTATAAGTCCCAGCATGCCCATAAGGGAATGCTGGGAGTTGTGGTGGTCTGCCTCCTGCTGTTGCATAACTACAGCTCCCAGCATGCCCTTTTTGCATGCTGGGAGCTATTGCTAAGCAACAGCAGGAGGCTGTCACTCGCCTCCTGCTGCTGCTGCTGCTCCGGGCACAGGTCAGGTCAGTCCCTCGCCGCCGCCGCCGCTCCTGGGGCCCCGATCCCAACAGAGACGCCGGGGATCGGGGTCCCCAGCACCCGGGGTCTTCTTCCCACACCCGCTCACGTCCTCCGGAAGAGGAGCGGAGCGGGTTGCGGGAGTGACACCCGCAGCAGGCGCCCTGATTGGTCGGACGACGAATCAGGGCGATCGTGAGGTGGCACCAGTGCCACCTCACCACTGCTGGCTATGGCTGTTCGGGGCCGTCTCTGACGGCCCCGATCAGCCAGTAATTCCGGGTCACTGGAGACCCGATTGACCCAGAATCCGCCACAGATCACTGGACTGAATTGTCCAGCGATCTGCGGCCATCGCCGACATGGGCAGTCATCATGACCCCCCTGGGCGATATGCCCCGATGCCTGCTGAATGATTTCGGCAGGCATCGGGCACCGGCTCCACTCCAGATGGCTGCGGGTAAAGCACATGACGTTCTCATACGTCATGTGTCCTTAAGGACTCGGAAATGGAGACGTATGAGAACGTCATGTGTCCTTAAGGGGTTAAAAAATAGAAAAAGTAAAATTTCTCTGTTGATACCAACACAGTCTCTACTGTTTCTTTAAAGAGGGACCGCTGAAACACAATGTTACGTTTAAAAAAGACATATGGACTGGGGTTCATCTCATGAGACAACCTTTTTAACTAAGTATACAATAAATGTTTAGAAGTACTAATATAATTACCTTGAGATACACAGAGCTCCGCTAGTTTCTGTGGCAGATCTGAAGTCTCAGCTCCTGCTGGAGAACCTAAAATATCTGGTAAGGCATTGCGGCGACCTGATCTTCCTGATGCTGCAAAATCTGTAACCACAGGCTCCACATCAGTCATTTCTGACCTCTGTCTTCATAGCCACATCTGAAAATTAGAACATGCAAATGTTAGATTCCCATTCCTAGGTGTAAAGCACTATATCTAATATGTATAATAAATAAAAAAAGACAAATTTATTTTAAAAAAATGCTTTCTTTGTAAATGTCTACTGAAGAGTACCTGTCATCTAGTAAAACTTTTGCTATGTTATTCCTTATGAAATGTTATGCCTATTTGCCATATATCTTCATTAAAAAAAAATCTATCTTTCCATCAGTTTTATACCTTGTGGCCACTAGGGGTCTCTGTTCTGTAGCATTCAACAGGCCCTGCATAGCACTCGGACTTGTGCCGGACTGGCGCAAGTCTGAACTCTGGAAGTGCTGGTGGGTCGGGACATGAGCGCGGCTCTGCATACCTCTCGTTCCCTGCCTGTCAATTATTAGCAGACTTTATAAAAGCATAACTCAAGAAATAATAGGCAAAATTAAAAAAGAAAAAATGCAGGAGCCTGAGGATGAACAGGGGAACAGACAAGGAGGATAATCCCTCTTAACTTTGCGGCAGGTACTCTTTAATGAAATTACTGATTTCATATAATTTATTATTTACATTTGATTGCAAAGACAGACTTTCAACAGGCTTTACACTATGGCCACTGTCATTAGGAAAACCTAGCAAAAGTTTTGATCGGCAAGGGTCTGAGTGTTCATACCTCTGAGAAAGAGAGGGAGAAGTTCACAATTGGCATGTTCTCTCCCGACTCCGTGATACATGATCCAGACAAACTCGCTATGTAAGTCTAGGAGAATGTCTCGATCACGTGACTCAGCTGGGTGGAAAAGGCAGTGAGAGGAGCATGCGGCGGCAGCAGCACAGACTTTTTCCAGCTCATTATCCTGATCTGGGGAAGTCTGAACACTCCCGTCAATCAGAATAATTTCATGATGACTGGTACTCTGCCCCTAGACATCTTATCCCCTATCCAAAGGATTCAATAGGGTATAAGATGTCTGATCTCCCTGCAGCACCCGGCGTTCGTTTAGAATGCCGTCTGCAGCATCGGAGGCTCGTTACGTCATGGCCAAGCCCCTCTAGACATCACAACCAAACTCTCACAACTCTACCATAGACTTGCATTGAGAGGAAAGGCCTGATGTCACAAGGGAGGGCCTGGCCATGACATCAGCGCCGCATCGCTAGTCATCAGGCACGGAGCGAAGTTCGCTCTGTGTACCGGATGACTGTGGTGCCACAGCAGAAATCGCGGAGGGTCCCAGTGGAGGGACCCCCGCATTCAGACATCTTATCCCCTATTCTTTGAATAGGAGATAAGATGTCTAGGGACGGAGTACCCCATTATGGGTAGGGTCACACACAGTATATTCTCTGCATATTTTATGCTGCAGATGTGCTGCCGGCACCCTGGTCCCTGTAGCTCTGTGTGTCCACTCATAGCGGCAGGTTTCCCACCAGCAGTCACAAGCTGACACACACATCAGGCCTCAGCAGAAAGCTTACTCTGCAGTTGCTCTGTGACTGCTGGCAGGCCATTCGCAGGGTCAAGGAGATTTCTGGGACTTTTATATTGAAGACTTGTCCTTAGCTTAGGCTATCAATATCCGACCTGTAGGAAATCTGACTCTTGATATCTCCGCCATTCAGCTATATGAAGACACTGTGGTATTTATGTGAGGGTTGTGGCCTCATTCCCCACCATGCTGTTATTAGTGACTGTACTGGGTATTGCAGGTTTTTCCATTCACTTGAATGGGACAAAGCTACTGTTCACAGCACAGCTGCTACAATCATAGCCGTAAATGTTGGCACCCCTGAAATTGTTCAAGAAAATAAAGTATTTCTCACAGAAAAGGATTGCAGTAACATGTTTTGCTATACACACGTTTATTTCCTTTGTAACTTGAACTAATTGAACTAATCCAAAAAGGGAGGAAAGAAAGCAAATTGGACATAATAACACACCAAACTCCAAAAATGGGCTGGGCAAAATTATTGGCACCCTTTTAAAATTGTGGAAAAATAAGATAGTTTCAAGCATGTGATACTCCTTTAAATCCCCTGGGGAAAGTAACAGGTGTGGGCAATATAAACATCACACCTGAAAGCAGATAAAAAGGAGAGACGTTCACTTAGTCTTTGCATTTTGTGTCTGTGTTTGCCAAATTAAGCATGGACAACAGAAAGAGGAGAAGAGAACTGTCTGAGGACTTGAGAACCAAAATTGTGGAAAAATATCAACAATCTCAAGGTTACAAGTCCATCTTTAGAGATCTAGATTTGCCTTTGTCCACAGTGCCCAACATTAGCTGCAGTGCCATGGGTTGCAAACTTCTTGATAATCTCCCTGAGCGTGGACGAAAGAGAAAAATTGATGAAAGGTGTCAATGTAAGATAGTCCGGATGGTGGATAAGCATCCCCAAACAAGTTCCAAAGATATTCAAGCTGTCCTGCAGGCTCAGGGAGAATCAGTGTCAGCGCAAACTATCCGTCCACATTTAAATGAAATGAAGCGCTATGGCAGGAGACCCAGGAGGACCCCACTGCTGACACAGAGACATAAAAAAAGCAAGACTACATATTGCCAAAATGAACTTGAGTAAGCCAAAATCCTTCTGGAAAAACATCTTGTGGACAGATGAGATCAAGATAGAGCTTTTTGGTAAAGCACATCATTCTACTGTTTACCGAAAACAGAATGAGGCCTACAAAGAAAAGAACACAGTACCTACAGGGAAATATGCTTTTGGGGTAGTTTTGCTGCCTCTGGCACTGGGGCCTTGAATGTGTACAAGGCATCATGAAATCTGAGCATTACCAACTAATTTTGGGTCAAACTGTACAGCTCAGTGTCAGAAAGCTGGGTTTGCGTCCGAGATCTTGGGTCTTCCAGTCAATGACCCCAAACATATGTCAAAAAGCACCCAGAAATGGATGGCAACAAATTGCTGGAGTGTTTTGAAGTGGCCAGCAATGATTCTCTGTTATATGTCTACAAATCCTGGAAGTTGGTCCGCTCCAGTGCATGCAGCAGTGGGGCTAAGATTCGCGGTCAGCTGAATTGCTTCTTCTTTGCATATGGAGCAATTTATAATCACAAAAAGTTCATAGGAGCGTGTTTTTATTAACTATAATGTTTTTTATCCCACATGGTGAACAGCTTAAAAGTCATTTAGCAAATGAGATGAGTTGTGTAGATGTTTCATAAATACTTCTTTTGTTAAGCCAAAATAAAAAATAAATATCACAGTTGCAAGATTTTTACTGCAGTATATGATATAATATAAAAATGCAAATGCTGGATGTGCGGCTGTGTTTCTCAATTTGTGTTGTACATTTGTAGTCTCTCCCTTCTTCCATGGCCAGCACTCCGCTCCACCCATTTGGCCCAGGCATTTTTAATTAGCAGGAGACTGCATAAGGGTTTCCTCCTAGCATTCTCCCAGCCCTCTGGCAGTGAGCAAATGGTAGGTTTCACACTGGCGTGGTTCGCTGTGGCAGCCATTGTTTCTGTGATGCTTAGTCTGTGGAGTGGAGTGGCCCAGAGCCAGTGGCTTGGTTGGGCAGCGACAGTTTTATGGGCATGGTGTCTCGGAGGCAGTGGTTGCCGCCCGGCGCCACGCCATTGTCAGGTTAGGGACCCACTCTGACTAGGTGGCCTTGACGTGGCGAGTGGGCTTGTACTTTTTGATCAAAATGTATACTAACAACCTGTTAGTTTTTGAAATTATGCTGAGAAGCAAGTAGATCAAAATACAAATGGTGGGTGTGCGGCTATGTTTCTCTATTTGTGTTGTACATTTGTGATAATATTGTAATGCCCCAACAGGTGTGCACTCGTTGTGTTACCTTGCTGGTTTGACTTAAGGCCAAACTCCGAGGCGGAATCTAAGTACCTTAAAGGGTTATCAACCTTTATCCTGCTGCAGAATCCTAAAGTATACAAGGTTGCTGCCCCAAAAGTGTTTCCAGTATAGATAATGACTCCCTAGGCTGGTCAAAAAACCATAATGCCACAGGGATCAAGGCAGGAGACACAGCACAGTCCAATGTAGCTTATATAATGAGTAGCAGAAAGCAACTGAAATTAGTGGTGCTGGTCAGCAGCAGGACATTCAGCCCAGTGAAGGTTAAGCAGCCTTAAGGTGAAGATGTAGCAGAGCTGATGTTCTAGTAGCTGTAGGATGAATTAATACATGCACAGGTTCAATGTGGACAGCACAGGTCATACACATGAGGGTCAGTGTGGTATGCAAGAGTCAGGCAGAGGCACCATCAGATAAACAGGTACAGATTAGATACAGAATAGCAGATCAGGAAACATACCTTTGCTATGGAAAAACATAATATTGATCAGGCAAAGGTGTCCGGGCAGGGATAGGTAGAGGACACATTAGAGAAGTGCAAACTGGCCCTTTAAGTTGCAGCCAGTGCAAGTGCATAGCTCCTAGAGGGCAGTCCAAGAACTGCACTGCAGCTACTAGAGGCCAGAGGAAGAAGCCCAGAGTGGACAGTGGAGAAGTAGAGCACAGAATGTGGTCTGGCAACAGTGAATGCCTGGGCACGCTGCATGCCAGTGGATGCCAACCCGCCAGCATTACAAACATATTTGCATATTACATAATATCTGTAACATCATTATATAGAAGACTGGAGTAATAGTACATGTAAAACAATCTACATACACTGCCTTTCAGGGGCAGAAATACCATTGGTGCACCGAGTGCAGTTTTGCATATGTGCCCATTGGTCAAAGGGAGCTATTGGCACCTTAAAATCAACAAATAGCTCTATAATGTCTGTTAGATTATATGGTTGGTCATGAGCTAACACATTTCATAGCTGACTCTTATTAGTCATTTTTGTTGGATAATCATAAAGGGGTGCATTATAGTGAACTGTTGGAGAGCAAGGGGCCTATATGTTGCTCTTGCACAGGGGACCTCTTCTGTCTCTGTCAACGGCTATCTTTACCTTCTCTACATTAACGGGATTTCTGCTTAGGCCATGTGATATTTATGGGTACCCTGTCCATCAGTCAAAGTAGAGAGCCATCTATTTATCTGCCAGAAGTGGCCTAACCATTTATTACAGTCCAAAACCACTTGAATTCACCAAGCATACTACATGATCTAGCAGCAACCCGTTTCAGTAGCAGGACATTATTAGGTGCAACATTGTCCCCAGAAAGCCATAGCTAAGTGACAAATGCATAATATAGTCATCATACCAGGATGATGTAACACAGCAAGATTACATCACAAATGTGCTACATGTCCACACAGTCCAGTGCTCAATGTAGAATGTGAATAAGGCTAAGTCTCCACTTGTTATATTTTTTGGCAAAACGCCAAGAAAAATGCCAATTCTGCCGCATTGCGTTTTTTTGGCCAAAAAACGCTGCGGCCAGATGTTAGCTGTAAATCAATGAGAAATCGCAAATGTCGAATTCCACTTGGCGTTTTTTCACTTTGGCGTTTTTTGTTTTTTTTTATCCTTTTGGTGTTTTTTTTTTACTTTTTTTCGTTGTTTTCAGCTCCTTGGCGTTTTGAAAAAAACGCTGTATGTCGCTCAAACCAGCGTTTTTTCGCAAAATCGTTGGATTTTGCTCCAGTAGAAGTCTAAACAGAAATCTTTCTTGGACTTTAGCGATCCAAAAAAGTGATGGCGATAAAATTTCGTAGGGTACCATTATCAAAATGTAAAAAAAATATTCAGTAGTGAAGGAAAAAATTGTATCTAACGAAATTTATATTATTTAAAAAAAAAAATTTTATTACCTTTTAAACTGGGATCAATTTATGTGTGCGGGGAAATAAAAATGTAGCCGACAGTGTGTGTGTTTCACTTTTTTGCTTTATTTTTTACATTTATTTTAGTTAGTACTACTACTCCCAGCATGGAACACACTTCTATGGTCCCTGCCCTGACGTATATTTACATTTATTCATATTTCCCGCAGAGCTGTGATTGACCAGATGGGTCCAGCCAATCACAGCTCTCTGTGAGAAATAGGAACATGTGTATATATACGGCCGTGCAGGGGACCATAGAAGAGCGCCGGCCGCATCCATACATTATACTGGAGGATCGCAGCGGGTGTCAGAAGATCACGGCGGATGTCACTCCTCCTAACTGCAGGTAATACTACTCCCAACATGGAGTACACTCTGCCTCATGCTGGGAGCTGTAGTATCTGCATTAATAGACAGATTGCAACGGGTGTCAGAAGTTACACTCGCTGTGATCTGTTTATTAATGCAGATACTACAGCTCCCAGCATGGAGCAGAGTGTGCTCCATGTTGGGCGTTGTAGTACTTGCAGATAAGAACAGATCGCAGCGGGTATCGCTACTGACATCTGCTGTGACCGTCCTGTCTATAGCAGAGATGGAGTGGCTGTATACATCGCTCGCATCCCAGCCCTGCCCTGCACTATACTCGGCCACTCATTCATCTTTTCCTCAGAGCTGTGATTGGCTGCAACCATCCGGCCAATCACAGCTCTGGGCGGAAAATATGAATGAGTGATATGAATTTCTATTGACATCACTGGCCGGAGTATAGTGCGGAGAGGCGAGCAATGTATAGACCCGCTCGCTTCTCTGCTATATTATGGATGATCGCATTTGGTGTCAGGACTGACACCCGGGGCGATATGTCTATAGTACCGGTACTACTACTCCCATCACGGAACAGTCTGTTCCATGCAGGGAGTAGTAGTACTACATAAAAAAAATTTAAAATTGAGAAAAAAAAGTGAAACACACACACTTTATTAAAAAATAATAAAAATTGGGTTATAAAATATACACATTGCGTTTAATAAAAATGTTTCCATCACTGCTGCGTCCTTTTTTTTTTTTTTTTGGAACCCAACAAATTTTAGGTACCAAAAAAACGCCAAGGTGCAATTTCCGCACAAATGAAAAAAATGCCGAAAATCCCTAAAAACGCAGGACAAAAAACCAAGTGAAAACTTAGCCTAAGAGACACATTGGAACACCCTCCAAGTAAGTTTTACATTTTACAGTCCATTGATTCTTTTCGCTCACTTTGTACTGTCATTGTCACTTTTACCCTTTGGAAGAGATGACTCACGCTCTGAGTTATAATTTTCGACCAAACGGTTATGTGTGAATGTTGATCTGACACATGCTATATAGAAATTAAGGGCAAGGAGAAGACCAGGTGAATGTGCTACCGGAAAGTACTAGAGACATCTGTCTGACTCCATCTCATCATCAGTCAATACAATGATTCATTCTAGAAAAATACATGCTTAACCTTTAAATCTGTTTGTCCTTTTCTTTTTTTACTACTTGCAATTACGTCAAACATCTCCATGTCCTCACTTTCTGGGTAATGTATTAGATCTATATTTTTCACAAAAAAAATATCGGATTAATAAGTACTAGCAAGCTAGTTCCAGGACAAGGGGGAATAATGGCGCAAGGGGATAAAGATGGAGGAGGAATAATGGCACAAGGGGATAAAGATGGAGGAGGAATAATAACACAGGGGGATAAAGATGGAGGAGGAATAATAACACAAGGGGATCAGAGAGAGGAGGAATAATAACACAAGGGGATCAGAGGGAGGAGGAATAATAACAAGGGGATAAAGATGGAGGAGGGAATAATAACACAAGGGGATTAATATGGAGGGGGGGGTTGATTATCCCCCCCTCCATCTTTATCCCCTGGTGTTATTATTCCCCCTCCATCTTTATCCCCTTGTCCCATTATTCCCCACTCCATCTGATCCCCTTTTGCCATATTGGATGATAATGGCACAAGGGGATAAAGATGGAGGAGGAATAATAACACAAGGGGATAAAGATGGAGGAGGAATAATGACACAAGGGGATAAAGATTGGAGGGGGAATAATGACACAAGGGGATAAAGATGGAGGGGGAATAATGACACAAGGGGATAAAGATGGAGGAGGAATAATGACACAAGGGGATAAAGATGGAGGGGGAATAATGACACAAGGGGATAAAGGTGGAGGAGGAATAATAACACAAGGGGATAAAGATGGAGGAGGAATAATGACACAAGGGGATAAGGATGGAGGAGGAATAATGACACAAGGGGATAAAGATGGAGGGGGAATAATGACACAAGGGGATAAAGATGAAGGAGGAATAATGACACAAGGGGATAAAGATGGAGGAGGAATAATGACACAAGGGGATAAAGATGGAGGAGGAATAATGACACAAGGGGATAAAGATGGAGGAGGAATAATGACACAAGGGGATAAAGATGGAGGGGGAATAATGACACAAGGGGATAAAGATGGAGGAGGAATAATAACACAAGGGGATAAAGATGGAGGAGGAATAATGACACAAGGGGATAAAGATGGAGGGGGAATAATAACACAAGGGGATAAAGATGGAGGAGGAATAATGACACAAGGGGATAAAGATGGAGGAGGAATAATGACACAAGGGGATAAAGATGGAGGAGGAATAATGACACAAGGGGATAAAGATGGAGGAGGAATAATGACACAAGGGGATAAAGATGGAGGGGGAATAATGACACAAGGGGATAAAGATGAAGGAGGAATAATAACACAAGGGGATAAAGATGGAGGAGGAATAATGACACAAGGGGATAAAGATGGAGGGGGAATAATAACACAAGGGGATAAAGATGGAGGAGGAATAATGACACAAGTGGATAAAGATGGAGGAGGAATAATGACACAAGGGGATAAAGATGGAGGGGGAATAATGACACAAGGGGATAAAGATGAAGGAGGAATAATGACACAAGGGGATAAAGATGGAGGAGGAATAATGACACAAGGGGATAAAGATGGAGGAGGAATAATGGCACAAGGGGATAAAGATGGAGGAGGAATAATGACACAAGGGGATAAAGATGGAGGAGGAATAATAACACAAGGGGATAAAGATGGAGGAGGAATAATGACACAAGGGGATAAAGATGGAGGAGGAATAATGACACAAGGGGATAAAGATAGAGGAGGAATAATGACACAAGGGGATAAAGATGGAGGGGGGATGCATTAGTATAAAGGTAAGAACACGCCTTTTGTCCGAGGGTACCCCTCGCGCGCAAGTTCCTTGCGAGGGGGTACCCGCGGACATACTTTCAGCCTTTGGGGGTACAGTCGCCAAAAAGGTTGAGAACCACTGCTTTAGTTGTCTTTTTCAACTTGCTCTGCTGTATTGTAATTTTTTCTTCATTTTGTGTAGAATCTACTTTTAGTGCAACTTTTAAAGCACTTATAGTGCGGAGCCGAGGTATGCTTTTTTCAGATAGAGGTCAGGTATGACATACACATATGGGTACTATATGGGATGTCATGAGGTCACAATGGTCCTGTTGCCCATAGTCTTTACTAATTTATTGAAAATGAAAAAATATAATAGTGCATTTACATAAGTATTCAGACCCTTTACTTAGCACTTAGTTGAGCTCCTTTGGCAGCAATTACAGCATTAAGTTTTCTTGGGTATGATGCCACAAGGTTTTCATACCTGGATTTTGGAACTTTCTGCCATTCCTCTCTGTAGTTCTGTCATGTTGAATGGGGACCAATGGGGGACAGACATTTTCAGGTCTCTCCAGAGATGTTTCATTAGGTTTAATTCAGGGTCACTTCCGTTTTACACAAAGTAAATGGCAAAAACGGACAAAAATACCAAAATCAGGAATTGCATATTTTTTGGTCACTTCATATAGCAGAAAAAAAGTTATCAAAAAGTCCATTTAAAAAAAATGTACCATTAAAAACTAAAGATTGCGGTGCAAAAAAATGAGCCCTCATACAGCCACGTATACAGAAAAATAAAAAAGTTATAGGATCAGAAGATGACATTTTTAAGGCTACTAATTTTCTTACAAAAAGTTATATAAGTTTGGTATCATTGTTATCATATGGACCTACAGAATAAAGATTATGGGGGATTTATAAAAATCTGTGTAGGGGTAAAGCTGACCAGTTGCACATAGCAACCAATCAGATTGCTTCTTACATTTTGCAGAGGCCTTGTTAACAATGAAAAAGCGATTTGATTGTTTGGTATAGGCAACTGGTCGAATTTTCCTCTGCACAGGTTTTGATAAATTTCCCCCATGTTACCGAAAAGTGCACTACGTAGATATCCCTTGAGGCTAGGTTTCCACTTGTTTTTTGGCAAAAACGCCAATAAAAATGCCCCTTCTGCCACATGGCGTTTTTTTTTGGTGAGCTGCAAGTCAATAGGGAACTGCAAAATGCCATATCCACTTGGCGTTTTTCAGTTTGGCATTTTTTTAAATCCTTTTGGCGTTTTTCTGCTATTTTGTGCTCCTTGGCAGTTTTTCAAAAACGACCTCTTGTTGAGACTTTGGCGTTTTTCGGGAAAAACTAAAAATTTTTGAAATTTTTAAACAGGGATCAATTTATATAGGAGGGTAGGGCACTAAAAATGTAGCCGACAGTAATAAAAATTTAGTGTGTGTGTTTTTTTCACTTTTTATTTATTTTATTTTTTTTACATTTTTTAGGTAGTATTACTACTTCCAGCATGGAACACACTGTTTCATGATGGGAGTAGTAGTACATGTACTAATTGACAGCTCGCCCCGGTTCAGTTGCGATCCTTCTGTATAATTTATAGATGCGGCCGGCTACTCTTCTATGGTCCCCTGCACTGCCGTATATATATACACCTATTCATATTTCCCACAGAGAGCTGTTATTGGCCAGATGGTTCCAGCCAAGTGACCCTCCGCCATGATCTTTGCTTAACTGCAGGTACTACAGCTCCCAACATTGAAGTACACACTGCTCCATGCTGGGAGCTGTAGTACCTGCATTAATAGACAGATCGCAGCGGGTGTCAGAAGTTACACTTGCTGCGATCTGTCTATTAATGCATGTACTACAGTTCCCAGCATGGAGCAGAGTGTGCTCCATGTTGGGAGTAGTACTACTTGTAGTTACGAACAGATCACATCTGGAACCATCTGGCCAATCACAGCTCTCTGCAGGAAATATTAATAGGTGTGCAGGGGACCATAGAAGAGCGGCCGCCGCATCCATACATTATACAGAAGGATCGCAACAGGCGATCTGTCTATTAGTTCAGGTACTACTACTCCCATCATGGAACAGTGTGTTCCATGCTGGGAGTAGTAGTACTACCTAAAAAAAAAAAAGGGAAATGCACACACACTACATTTTTATTATTGTCAGCTACATTTTTAGTGCTTTACCCGCTCACATAAATTAATCCCTGTTTAAAAATTAATAAAAATTTCGTACTGTATCTTTTTTATTATTTTTTTTTAATGGTACCCTACGAAATTTTAATTAAAAAAAAAGTATCTCCATAACTTTTTTGGATTGCTAAAGTCCAAAAAAGAATAAAAAACGCCTGAAAAAACGCCAAACTAGGTTTTGCCGGGCGTTTTGAAAAACCAGCCTCCGAGCCCAAAATTGCTGAAGAACGCCAAAAGGATTAAATAAACGCCAAAGTGGATCTGGCATTTTGAAGTTTACTACTAACTTGCAGCCAACATCTGGACGCGGCGTTTTTTCGCTGAAAAAACGCCATGCAGGAAAATTTATTTTAAGAGTTATGGATTTTAAAAGGCGAGGAGGAAAAAATGAAAATGCCAAAAATGAAAAATAGCTGAGTTAATAAGGTGTTAAAACGAATGCATTATGTTAATAAATGTAACTTTTTTTTTTCTTTCTTTGATTTATAAATAAGTCAAAATTACAATCCATTGATTTCAGGATGTGTTTATTCTCAATAAAATGTTATTTCTAATAAGCTGAAATATTAAAATACTAACCTGACCTGAGTGCATTATGTATGCAATCCCCTAGTGTAAATCATTATTACACGGAACAGAAGATAATTGCACGGCTTACAATGGGGGGGGGGGGCACTTGTTACCAATCCACAGTGAGAAGATATCTGCCCTGAATTTTAATCAGGTACAAATCACTCCAGCTGAGTTTAAGAAACATTCGCTAGAACGCTTCATTGTAAGCTTCAAATAAGCTTTGCGCTCAATACTTCACACTGTGTGTTAACCCTTCTATTTTTCTTATGAGTAGCTGCTCTATATTTAAGACATACATTTGCATCCACTTTTATTACTACTCCATTAGGGAGATTTATCAAAACCTGCATAGAAGAAGAGTGGTGCAGTTGACCATAGTAACCAATCCGAGGTCTTTTTCCATTTTTTTAAAGGCTTTTTTTTTATTAAAAAAAAATTAAAGAAGCAATAAGATTGGTTGCTATGGGCAGCGGTGCCGCTCTCCCCACATATACTTACTTGCATGAACTAACTGTTTTGTCAGTTAGTTGCTGAAGAATAATCCTGTTACTTTTATTTATTATAAACATAACAACTCTATGGAGGAGATTTATCAAAACCTGTGCAGAGGAAAACTTGCCCAGTTGCCCATAGCAACCAATCAGATCGCTTCTTTCATTTTTATGAAGGCCTGTGAAAAATGAAAGAAGCAATCTGATTGGTTGCTATGGGCAACTGGGCAAGTTTTCCTCTGCATAGGTTTTGATAAATCTCCCCCTATATGTTTATACTGGATCTTTATGCTCCTCCCCCTATTGGTGCATTTACACTATGCAGTGTCTACCTGGTGGAACTCCAGGACCATACAGACCTACACCATCAGCATTGACGGCAATGTTATATCTAAGAAGATTCCGTTGGAAGAATGAACCTGTTCAACGTCCGGTATTTGTATATTCTGCTGCTGAAATTCAGTAGTGTGCATGATGCAGCTGAATCCCATTAAGGGTGTGTTCCCACCTGGCGTAAACGCAGTGTATTTTTAATGCTGCGCAAAATTTGTGGCAGCAGTGGGAAATACGCTGCGTATTCCTTGCTCACTATACACACAGGGCTTTCCGGCAGCAGCCCTATGTGTGCAGTGAGTTTTGGAGGCGGAGCCGCGTGTCATGTCGGCACACGACCCCGCCTCCAAAACACACTACATGCATAGGGCTGGCGCCAGAAAGCCCTGTGTGTATAGTGAGCAAGGAATACGCAGCGTATTTCCCACTGCTGCCACAAATGGGAACGCATGCTAAAATCAATGTGATTCCTGCTGCGCCGGAATTCCCTAGCAAAATTTCTCTGCTCAGAAACTCTGTAGTGTGAATGCGCCCTTACCATGGGAAAGATAAAAAAAAAAATCTGTTCCACGTAAATCCCTTTCCCCCACCAAATACCTCATCGGCCCCCAAAAGACTACATGTCTTTTCAGATTTTTTTTTTATAGTGAACTTTTGTGTGGTTTCATGAAGTATTTAGGACATTGGATGGAATGGCATTGTACTATATTATGAGAAGGCCATCTCAAAAATTATTTCCAGCTTTTATTAACATATTAACAGATATTCGGAATCGAAGTTTAATTTCCTGCTAGTTTGCCATTTTGTTATTTAATTATTGGTTAATGTACATGACAATTTTCAAGGCTTAATGTGATTTAATGGGAGGAGATGCTTTGTTCCTTTCTGCATTTTGGCAAGGGATGAGCAGATAAGGAACATTAAGACTAAGTGTTTTATCTTTTATTAAGTAATAAGTCATAAATAATTTCATTTTAATGTGAGCGCTGGTATCCAAAGTTATTATATTAGCCTCGGATATTTTGTTGTTAAAAGCAGTGATGTGATACAAAAGCATGGTTTGAGTCCTGAAAAAAAAAAAAAAGAATACATTTGTGGGAAACAGCCTGATAGTAACCTGGAGACATGCAGTGCCTTGCAAAAGTATTTAACCCCCCCCCCCTTTGACTTTTGTCGTATTTTGGAACATTACAGAAGTGAAATGAGAAAAAAAAATATGAATAAAACTATTGTTACGAAATAGAACACAGAAAATTGGCATGTGGCATTTGTTAGGAAGCCCATAAAAAGCTCTGGTCCAACTAATTACCTTCAGAAGTCACATAATTAGTGAAATGATGTCCACCTGTGTGCAATCTAAGTGTCAAATTATCTGTCATTACATACACACCTTTTTTGAAAGGCCCCAGAGGCTGCAACACCTAAGCAAGAGGCATCAGTAACCAAATACTACCATGAAGGCCAAGGAACTCTCCAAACAAGTAAGGGACAATGAGGTGCATTTACTAAGGGGTTTAGTAATTTTTTTCTGACTATTTTTGGCGCAAAATTGTCGCAATTGCGCCTACCCTATAAATTGTGCGACTTTCCCTAGCAAGAGCTAGAAAGTAAAAAAAAAAATTCCCGCTTAATTTACGCAAGTTTTCAGTTTTTACTTGCAGTGGTCAGGAATTTATTAACTGAGACAGTCGTAATTGCGCAATAAACTGTCGCAACGGCCATAAAAATTGACTAAATTTACTCCAGCTCCAACATGGAGCAGGAAAAGCTACTGCCGCCCGGGCTCCGACATACTTTCTCCCCGCTACCCTCACTGCGCTACCGGGACACTACAGTGATTTACATTCCCCCCCCCCCCCCTCTCACCTGCCAGCGCCACACAACTCCCATCTGTCTGCTGTTGCAAGACTACAAGTCCCAGCATGGCCTTACAGTGAGGACACGCTGGGAGTTGTAGTTTTGTAGCAGCGGGAGCTGAGCGGCGCGGGCGGGAGACAAGGGGGGGGGGGGGGTGTAGCGGGGAGGCCGTATGAGGAGCCCGGGCAGGAGACAAGGGGGGGGGGTGTAGCGGGGAGGCCGTATGAGGAGCCCGGGCGGCTGCACTGTAATGTCAGCCCGGGCTCCTGCCCTGAGAGCCATAGGCTTTGGCTGTCAGGGCAAGCTGGGTGTTGTAGTTTTGCAACAGCTGGAGGGCCACAGTTTGCAGACCACTGGTGTGTGGTCTGTAAACTGTAGTCCTCCAGCTGTTGCAAAACTAAACAGCTGAAGGGGACCGGCGAAGAAGTTCACTTACCCTTCCGAGGCTCCAGCGACGATCGGTGACGGAGATCGTCGCGCGGCAGTATCGTGCAGCGCTGGATCCTACGGAAGCCGGTAAGTTGCGCAAGCTTCCCAACCAGGGTGCCTCCAAATGTTGCAAGACTACAACTCCCAGCATGCCTGGACACCCTTTGGCTGTCCAGGCATGCTGGGAGTTGTAGTTTTGCAACAGCTGGAGGCACCCTTGTTGGGAAACACTGGCCTAAAACTGTGTTTCCCAACCAGGGTGCCTCCAGATGTTGCAGGACTACAACTCCCAGCATGCCTGGACAGCCATTGGCTGTCCAGGCATGCTGGGATTTGTAGTTTTGCAACAGCTGGAGGGCCACAGTTTGCAGACCACTGGTTTGTGGTCTGTAAACTGTAGTCCTCCAGCTGTTGCAAAACTAAACAGCCGAAGGGGACCGGCGAAGAAGTTCACTTACCCTTCCGAGGCTCCAGCGACGATCGCTGTCGGAGATCGTCGCGCGGCACTGTCGCGCGGCAGTGTCGTGCAGCGCTGGATCCTACGGAAGCCGGTAAGTTGCGCAAGCTTCCCAACCAGGGTGCCTCCAAATGTTGCAAGACTACAACTCCCAGCATGCCTGGACACCCTTTGGCTGTCCAGGCATGCTGGGAGTTGTAGTTTTGCAACAGCTGGAGGCACCCTTGTTGGGAAACACTGGCCTAAAACTGTGTTTCCCAACCAGGGTGCCTCCAGATGTTGCAGGACTACAACTCCCAGCATGCCTGGACAGCCATTGGCTGTCCAGGCATGCTGGGATTTGTAGTTTTGCAACAGCTGGAGGGCCACAGTTTGCAGACCACTGGTTTGTGGTCTGTAAACTGTAGTCCTCCAGCTGTTGCAAAACTAAACAGCCGAAGGGGACCGGCGAAGAAGTTCACTTACCCTTCCGAGGCTCCAGCGACGATCGCTGTCGGAGATCGTCGCGCGGCACTGTCGCGCGGCAGTGTCGTGCAGCGCTGGATCCTACGGAAGCCGGTAAGTTGCGCAAGCTTCCCAACCAGGGTGCCTCCAGTTGTTGCAAGACTACAACTCCCAGCATGCCTGGACAGCCTTTGGCTGTCCGGGCATGCTGGGAGTTGTAGTTTAGCAACAGCTGGAGGCACCCTGGTTGGGAAACACTGGCCTAAAACAGTTGGGAAACACTGGCCTAAAACAGTGTTTCCCAACCAGGGTGCCTCCAGATGTTGCAAGACTACAACTCCCAGCATGCCTGGACAGCCTTTGACTGTCCAGGCATGCTGGGGCTTGTAGTTTTGCAACATCTGGAGGCACCCTGGTTGGGAAACACTGTTTTAGGCCAGTGTTTCCCAGCCAGGTTGCCTCCAGATGTTGCAAAACTACAACTCCCAGCATGCCTAGACAGCCTTTGACTGTCCAGGCATGCTGGGACTTGTAGTTTTGCAACATCTGGAGGCACCTTGGTTGGGAAACACTGTTTTAGGCCAGTGTTTCCCAGCCAGGTTGCCTCCAGATGTTGCAAAACTACAACTCCCAGCATGCCTAGACAGCCTTTGACTGTCCAGGCATGCTGGGACTTGTAGTTTTGCAACATCTGGAGGCACCCTGGTTGGGAAACACTGGCCTAAAACAGTGTTTCCCAACCAGGGTGCCTCCAGATGTTGCAAAACTACAAGTCCCAGGTTGGGAAACACTGTGCCCGGCCTCCGCCCCACCTTACTGTAAGGGCATGCTGGGAGTTGTAGTCCTGCAGCTGGGGGCAGGGGACAAGCTTGTCACTTGCCCACACATCTCCTGCACCACACAACTACAACTCCCAGCATGTCCTTACTGTAAGGGCATGCTGGCAGTTGTAGTCGTGCGGGGCGGGAGATGTGTGAGCAGGTGATAATAAATGTACTAACCCATTTTTTTTTCTTCTCATTTCAGATCCGTGTATCCTGTGGATTCCTTCGGATTCGGTGGACTACTTCGATGACCAGCGTTTTTCTTTGTTTGATTTTAATAAAAATGGTTAACGAGGGCTTGTGGGGGAGTGTTTTTTGTAATTAAAAATTTTTTAAAACCTGTTGTGTTTTTTTCTTACTTTACTAGCTTGTCCATTACTAACCTGGGCTTAGCGCTAGCCACAAAAACAGCTAGCGCTAACCCCCTATTATTACCCCGGTACCCAACGCCACAGGGGTGCCGGGAAGAGCCGGTACCAACAGGCCTGGAGCGTCAAAAATGGCGCTCCTGGGCCTAAGCGGTAACAGGCTGGCGTTATTTAGGCTGGGGAGGGCCAGTAACAATGGTCCTCGCCCACCCTGGGAATGTCAGGCTGTTACTGTTTGGTTGGTATTTGGCTGAGAATGAAAATAGGGGGGACCCTATGCGTTTTTTTTTTTTAAATAAATAATTAAATATATAAAACGCATAGGGTCCCCCTATTTTTCTCAACCAAATACCAACCAAACAGTAACAGCCTGACGTTACCAGGGTGGGCGAGGACCATTGTTACTGGCCCTCCCCAACCTAAATAACGCCAGCCTGTTACCGCCTAGCCCCAGGAGCGCCATTTTTGATGCTCCGGGCCTGTTGGTACTGGCTCTTCCCGGCACCCCTGTGGTGTTGGGTACCGGGGTAATAATTGGGGGTTAGCGCTAGCTGTTTTGGTGGCTAACGCTAAGCCCGGCTTAGTAATGGACTCAGTCTATAAGACAGCTTCCACTACTAAGCCTGTCTAGTAAAATAAAAAAAAAAACACAACAGGTTTAAAAAAAAATTTATTACAAAAAACACTCCCCCCACAAGCCCTCGTTAACCATTTTATTAACATCAAGCAAAGAAAAACGCTGGTCATCGAAGTAGTCCACCGAATCCGAAGGAGTCCACAGGATACACAGATCTGTAGAAGAAGTAACAAAAAAAAAAAAGTGTAAGTACATTTAGGGAGAAAAAAACTGTTAAAAAAATGTAATAAACACACACACTAAACACCGTTTACCACTTCTGAGCCATGACTACAATTTACAGTGATCCCTCAACTTACAATGGCCTCAACATACAATAGTTTCAACATACAATGGTCTTTTCTGGACCATTGTAAGTTGACACCAGACTCAACATACAATGCTACAGACAGTCCAGATCTGTAAAACGTGTCAATGGCTGGAAGAACCAACCAATCAAAATGGGCATTCACTGGTAAAACCCCTGTATTACTGAAGTGTATGCACTGACTGGTGTCTGGTATTACATGTTCTGTACACTTTACCTGTATCAGGGTTAGCTGCTCTTTTGGACACCAGGTGAGGGCGACTCCATTACTTGTTTGGGACATTGCCTGTACTGTACAGGACCCCTGAAGAAGCTCCTGTCCTCTACATAGACCAGTGTTTCCCAAGCAGGGTGGCCCCATCTTTTGCAAAACTACAACTCCCAGCATGCCCGGACAGCCTTTGGCTGTCCAGGCATGCTGGGAGTTATAGTTTTGCAACAGCTGGAGGCTCCCTGCTTGGGAAACACTGACATAGACAGTGATTTACAGCTCCCAGCAGCTCTTTATTACTTTTATATGTAAGGATTTGCTTTATCTGTATTAGTTATCTACTTATTTTTCTTTGTCACTTTTTCCTATTTTGGATGACATTTTGGTGCCTTTAGAACCAATTACCAGGTTTCCATAGAGTTATGGTCTCAACATACAATGGTTTCAACTTACAATGGTTTTCCTGGGACCAATTAATATTGTAACTTGAGGGACCACTGTAGTTATTGAATTATTTAGATGTGGTGAAAAAGCTAAAAAAAAACTCAAAAACAAAAGATCCAGAAGGAAACCTAGCAGCCAAACCTATTCAGACAGCTGGAAAAAGGAACAGACTATTTTTTCTACTACATGAAGTAAATTTCCCACTTTCGCCTATGTGTGCCAAATTTATTAATGCCGTGCAACAATTTAGTAAATTTGTCGCACATAATCAAAAATGAAGTAGAAAAAAACAGGGTAAAAAACAGACTACATAGTAAAAGATTAGTAAATGCCCCTCAATGTTGTTGAGAAGTACAAGTCAAGTATATGCACCTACAAAATTATACCACCCAATAAGCAATGCAGAGAACTTAGTAGTATAAAAATATAAATCTTTATTTCAATATCCAATAAAAATAGTGGAAAAACAAATAGATGTGCAATTTAAAACCACAAAACACAGAGAAAGAACAAGAGTAAACATGGTACTGAGGTGAGCCTGCAGGAAATAGCCTGTATGCCTCACCAGTATGCAGTATATCTGAGATGACCACTGACAAAGTAACTGAAATAAGAATAATGGGGGAGATTTATCAAAACCTGTGCAGAGGAAGAGTGGTGCAGTTGCCCATAGCAACCAATCACATTGCTTCTTTCATTTTCCAAATGGAAAATGAAAGAAGCAATCTGATTGGTTGCTATGGGCAACTACACCACTCTTCCTCTGCACAGGTTTTGATAAATCTCCCCAAATATGTGTAAATATGAATATGAAGTGACCAAAAAATATGCATTTTTGGAATTTGGTCTGTTTTTTTTATGTGTACACCATTGACCATGCACATTCAGACACTTGCACACGCGGTGGTATCCCATTATGTTTACTTTTTATTACATTATTTAATTTTAAAAAATGGGAAAGGGGGGGCATTCAAACTTGTATTAGGAAGGGTTTATTTAACTTTTATAAACTTTTTTTTTTTTTTTTATTCCCATGGGGGGCTATACCATGCAATCTTTTGATTGCATGCACTGTTCAATCCAGAGCTTTGGCTCAGCATTGATCAATGTTATTGGTGCTCTTCTGCTCTAGCCTGCAGAGTCTGGTGAGAGCTCCAAGGCATCGATCGGATGGCAAGGAGGCAAGTAAGGGCCCTCCCGCCATCCACTCAGCTGATCGGGGCGGGTGTCCCAATAAGCTGCCCTGAGCTAACCGGCACCATTAACCCTGCATTTTAGACACCGCGATCAACTTTGATCATGGTGTATATAGGGTTAAGGCTGGGCATCAGCCCAATTGGCAATGTCCAACATTAACCGTGGGTCCTGGCTGCTGAGTAACAGGACCAGGGCATACAGGTACACCCTTGGTCCTTAAAGGAGTATTCCGCCCATAGACATCTTATCCCCTATCCAAAGGATAGGGGATAAGATGTCAGATCGCCGGGGTCCCGCTGCTGGGGAGCCCCGGGATCCCCGCTGCGGCACTGCGCTATCATTACAGCACAGAGCGAGTTCGCTCTGCACGTAATGACGAGCAATACAGGGGCTGGAGCATCGTTACGTCACGGCTCGGCCCCTCGTGACGTCACGGCCCGCCCCTTTCAATACAAGTCTATGGGAGGGAGCGTGGCGGTCGTCACGCCCCCTGCCATAGACTTGCATTAAGGGGACGGGCCGTGATGTCACGAGGGGCGGAGCCATGACGTCACGCGGCTCCGTCCCCTGTACCGCCCGTCATTACGCACAGAGCGAACTCGCTCTGTGCTGTAATGATAGCGCAGTGCCGCAGCGGGGATCCCGGGGCTCCCTAGCAGCGGCCATCTGACATCTTATCCTTATCCTTTGGATAGCGGATAAGATGTCTAGGGGCGGAGTACCCCTTTAAGTACCAGGACGCAAGGGTGTACCTGTATGCCCTTCGTCCTAATGGGGTTAAAAGCCATTTCATTTTAACTCCTATCCTAAATCGTGCATAACAAGGGTAAAACAACTGCAGCAATGACACATTTTAACCATGCAGTTTTTGTCACACAAAAACA
The DNA here is from genome assembly GCF_029499605.1 of Hyla sarda. Taxonomy (NCBI): domain Eukaryota; kingdom Metazoa; phylum Chordata; class Amphibia; order Anura; family Hylidae; genus Hyla; species Hyla sarda. The sequence goes on along the minus strand of NC_079191.1, from coordinate 253,197,073 downwards.
TGTATTGTAGAAAAACTTTCAAAGCTGATACAAAAGACATCTACCATTTTCACCCTTCAAGCAAGAGCTAGACTACTACTACTATTACACCACACACTACTACACATCACAGCTAGAGACCCTGCCCACAACCCTACAGGTAAATTCCAATACTGAAAGTGAAACACTGTAACAGTACATATAAATGGTATGGTGAACAGTTCGTTTTGGTCATTTAGACCCAGAATTCCTAAAGCTTCTGTGTGTAAAATCTGGAGCGCTTCCTTTTGTCTCAGCTCTTTCTCTTTGTACCTGCAGTTGATGAGACAAAAGGAAGTACTCTAGATTTTACGCACAGAAGCCTCAGGAATTCTGGGTCTAAATGACCGAAACAAGCTGAATGTCTTTTTATAAGAGTTGGCCTTTTGCCTATTACAGTTTTGTACGTTACATTTTGTATTTTTTAACATTTCTATATAGTGTTTTTTCTTCACATTCTCCTGAGTATTGATGTCATCAGAAGTTTCCCATATAGGGTCTCCTTTGGATGATGTGGATGAGGCCAGAGGAAGCGGGGAATACTGCGAAATGGTGTTGTTGCCTCAAGCACGCCCAGCTATGCCGCAGTGTTTTTTTTCATTTTCCATGTGCCGGGAACCTGTTCTTATTTAAATGCCTGAATAAAAGTTGAAGATTTTAAGAGGTGAGTGCTCGGCAGCTTATTTTTCTCAATATTTTTTGATTTTTTTTTCATGCCTCATTTTCTTAGCTCCTTGCACCCCTTGTGTTGCTGTGACTCCTCTATGTGCTATTGAAATTTTTCAGTTTGCTTAGTTAGCATCCAGTGGAGTTACCCGCATCTTTCCTCTATTTGTGCCTATTTATATAATACACCATTTAATTGTTGTCCTAGTTAATTAATGATACAATTTTATAGTTCGTACTATCTTTGCTTTTATAAACCTTCGTTGTTTTTTTTTATTTTTATTTTTTGTGTGTAACATCAGTAGTTATGGTACAGTCGGCCAATTCTTTATAATTTATATTCTTATTAAAATCAGATAATACAAAGAAATTGACTTGACTCTTTTAAAAACTACGTGAAAAAGTTGGCTTTTATTGTAGAGAAAAGAGCAATTTGGCTGGAATTATAAATGTCTACAATAGAATGATCTTATTAACATTTACAGGAGGACAGCCATGATGAACTCTCAACATAATACACAGTAAATCTAATTGAAGTTCAGCTCAGGGTGCCGGTTGATAGAAATGATTCTGTAAAGTTGGAAATTTCCAAAGATGTGTAACTATACTGATAGGAGAGGCATGGATAGAAGATCTTATAAGAAAAGAGTAAAGGAATGAGATATCAGAGAGACATGAATAACTTAAAGGGGTACTCCAGTGGAAAACTTTTTATTTTTTGAATCAACTGGTGCCAGAAAGTTAAACAGATTTGTAAATTACTTCTATTAATCTTAATCTTTCCAGTACTTATTAGCTGCTGAATACGACAGAGGAAATATTTTATTTTTGGAATACAGTGCTCTCTGCTGACATCATGAGCACAGTGCTCTCTGCTGACATCTCTGTCCATTTTAGGAACTGTCCAGAGCAGCATATGTTTGCTCTGGGGATTTTCTCCTACTCTGAACAGTTCTTAAAATGGACAGAGATGTCAGCAGAGAGCACTGTGGTCATAATATCAGCAGAGAGCACTGTGTTCCAAAAAGAAAATAATTTCCTCTGTAGTATTTCGCAACTAATAAGTACTGGAAGGATTAAGATTTTTAATAGAAGTAATTCACAAATCTGTTTAACTTTCTGGCACCAGTTGATTTAAAAAAAAATAATGTTTTCCACCGGAGTACCCCTTTAAACAAGTGTACAAAATATTTGATGAAAAGCTATTTCACTTAAAACCCCTAAAAAAGTCAAGGGGCACTCCCCTATCTAAACAAAAAAGTTTACGGTAGATTATTTATTATAGGAGCTGTGAATCTTTGGAATAGACTACTGCAATAGATGGTGACAGCAGAATCAGGTGATAGCTTCAAAAAAGCTTAGAAGATTTTTTACGACAAAATAACATTGACGGTTAGGTAAATCTGTGATATTAAATGTTGATCCAGTCACAACTTGGGTACTGGAGGGAAATGTTTCCATTTTTTGCGGGGCGGTTTGGTTCATGCCTTTTCTTATCTACCGCTGCAGCAATAGGGGAAAAACAAAGTTCTACGATTATTTATCCCCCTTCCTCTACATCTTCTCACTGCCCTTGGTTGACCTCAATGCACAGACATTTTTCAACTTTTATACTTCTTACATAACTACATAATTAACTAAGTGAGAAAACAACAGAAGGTGCACCCTCTGTTAACAAACCTCCAGATATTATTGTGAGGTCATATTTTAAAATAGAACTCAATAAAATCATCCCAGTTTTTTCACGTAAAACAAGGACATGCTCCACTTAAACTCCAGCAGTACATTGCTGGACACTAAGTAATCCACTGAGATTTATGACTGCCGGCATTTAACATAGCAGCCAGTATGAGGTGGAAATGACAGCTGCATCCTTTCTACTATGAGGGGAATAAATCATGATGTTATTTCTTAATAAGTTATGTATATTGCTTCACTTCTTTTCTTTTTTTTTTTTCACTGCAATGAATTGAATGGTTTCAAGTCTAGAAAAGGGTCATTATGAACCCTAATTCAAACTTTTAACTAGGGGAAACTGGGGTAAAGATTATGCGTGACACCCAATAAAAGTAGCTTAAAATACATTCATATTATATACACACATACATGTTTATCAAATTGTACATAGCCTTAAACCACTGGTAAGGTTAAAAATAAATATGCTCGAGGGCGCATGCGCGCGACTCGCTAGGAAGGACGTCTCCTCTGTGAGCTCCGCGCCACCGGCCGGGATAAAGCATCCTCAGCGCTGACTCAACAGCTCCAGTGACCCGAATCTACTCCACAGTGCTTCCTTATCCTCCAGAGATGGACATGGGCAAGTCAGGAGGCTCCCAGAGATCGCTATCTCAAACCATCCCGGAGATCTTCAGAGCGGGGCCTAAATCTAACATGGCGCCGACACCATCTCGCGCTTCGAGCCCAACTCCGGCAGAGGATGACGACATCGCGGATTCTATACCACTCATACCCATACCCGATGAACCGCTGAACCCCATACAGGTACTTTTCAAGACAGAATTGGGGAAAGCGGTGGCTGACTTTACCAGACAGGTGGGTGAGCTGGGTCAAAGGGTTTCTGATATGGAGCTGAGGGCGGATGATTTAGCAGACGCCATTGACAGTGATCGCACTGTGATTGCAGACCACACTGAACGCCTTGACTTGCTGGAGTTAAAAATTGAAGACTTGGAGAACAGGTCACGTAGAGCTAATATTCGAATACGTGGCCTGCCGGAGTCCTTCACGGACCTCACTGCTACTGCTCTGGACTTGTTCAAACGCCTCTTGCCTCAGGTAGAGGGGTCCTTGCTGAGGATGGACCGTATCCACAGAGGTCTGGGCCGGCCTAAGGGCCCCGACATTCCCAGAGATGTAGTACTACGCCTACACTATCCTGAGATGCGGGACAAAATACTGCAAGCAGCCCGTAACCTGTCCCCTCTCCCAGGCTTTCCGCCTTCGGTACACCTGTATGCAGATTTAGCCCCTTCTACATTGGAGAGGAGACGCAACATGAGACCCGTCACTCTTGCTCTACAAAAGGCGCAAATTCGATATAAATGGGGGTTCCCCTTTAACCTGCAGTTTCAGGTCCGATCTCAGCAGTATATCATCCGGTCCCCTTCAGAAGCTCTGGAAATCCTGCATAAAGAGAATATACCATTTGATGACCACGTCCCCCCCACTTCTAAATCACCTGCCCTGAAAGAATGTGGCAGAGGGCTGAGGTCCCTCACAAGCGACACCGCACCCACTCCCAGAAACCTGCTTGACTCACCGTCTCCCTGTGAAGAAGCATATTTTCGACATGGATCGAATCTCTGAGCCTTACCTTCCACCCTTGTACATGGATCGGCATGGCCATGACTAAGGGTCTTGTTACCTGAAACGCGTAGGCTTACGCTCTGTCCTGTCCATTTATCTGCTTTTATGCCAATAAACACTATTGCAACGGACATCGAGTGCTGGACGTTCTCTCTTGATATCTAGGAATTTCTCTTTCTTCCTCTCTATCTGATTTGTACAGACTGAATTTCAGACCCCTCTATAAATCGATTAGAGAGGATTTTGCTAGATGGGATCTCCCACATATATCATGGCTAGGCAGAATACATACGATTAAAATGTTGGTACTTCCCAAGATTTTGTACTTATTCCGCACTCTCCCGATACCGGTTTCCATGTCAGATTTACATAGACTTCAGTCGGATGCTTTCCGATTCATTTGGCAACGGAAACCCTCCCGCATCCCCAAATCGGTAATGTATTACCACAAGAGATTGGGAGGCCTCTCTGTGCCCAATTTTGCGAGGTACTACAAGGCAGCTAGATTAGCACAGCTACTATTGTGTAATGCGCAGTCAGCTTTCCCCAGGTGGATAGAGGTTGAAAACTCTCTCCTGTCACCTCACTCTCTATCTTCCCTTATGTGGATCTCCTCTCCGATCTCTCCATACATACCTTATGCTGCTACTATCTCTCTCTACTCCCTTCTCCTGTGGCGGTCTACCCGCTTCAAGCTATCCCTACAGTCTCCAGTCTCCTTTCCTTTCTCCGGAATCCCACCTTTTCACCTGGCCTCCGCCCATCGGACTTCTCATGGTGGACTTCTCAGAATCTTATCCTTCTACATCATTTCTTGATGGGCAAGAGGCTGATGTCCCCATCTGAATTCATAACCAGATACCGCCCTCCCCCTGAGGAATTTTTCCATCTTTCCCAAATACTGTCCTTTTATTGCTCCCTAATACCCTCTAACATGCTCATTTCCCCAACGTCATACGAAACCATGGCCATCTACTCTCCACTCCGATTAGGCACTCTGTCCCTCCTGTACTCTTCATTCAATCAACCTACGCCCGATACAAAACTTGCATTCATGTCGCGATGGGAGACGGATTTTAATATTGATCTTACCCTTTCTTCGTGGCATGAATGTTGTACGACTTTGAGCAAAGGTAGTTGGCAGGTGTCTCTGACAGAAACTGCTCTGAAGATTCTACACCGCACATACTATGTTCCCGCCAGACTCCACACTATCTATCCCTTGGTATCCCCCCGGTGCTTTAGGGGTTGCTCGGACATAGGAGATATGCTCCATATTTGGTGGACGTGCCCCAAAGTCTCCACCTTTTGGAACCAAGTGTCTGACTTAATTTCTGCCACCCTGAACCGTGTGTTTAATTGTGAACAAGCACAAGCCTAATGGGATGCCTAATGCTTTATTTCGCTTAACTCAGTTAATACTATTGGCTGCCCGCATACATATTGCCTCTAAATGGAAATCCCCTGACCTCTCGCTACCTATGGTGATCTCCCGTATTAACAATATTATGGTCATGGAACGATTAAACGCCTTAAGATTTGATAACATGCAGGGGTTTGAGAAGATATGGGACCCTTGGCTTTCCTCTCCTCATGCCCCTGACATGTCCTACTATTTTACTCTATGATTCTGTGATTTTGTCTATAAACAGGACCCCCACCCCCATAGGACCGGTCTCGCCCATTATTAATGTTACCCTTACTCCTTTTAGATGATCTGCAGCTCCATCCAAACCCTAGTGTCTCTTCCTATCACCCTTATCCGCCCCTCCTCATGTGTCATTCACCGGACTAGTTCTAATACGAGTTCTAGTTATGTTGCCTGGCACCCAGCCTGCTTCTGTTCATACTGCACCTTTGACGTGCCTTAGTTGATGATTTGTTGTTGATTATGTCTTTTCAACCAAGCGCCTGTGTGCGTAATGCAAGGTTTATTTACCTTATCTCTGTGTTTTAATAAATTTTCTCTTTTTGACACAAAAAAAAATAAATATGCTCCAGAATCATGTGACATCAACAGCCTGAGCCCATCCTTTTTAAAGGGGTTGTTCGGCATTTGTCAACTTATCCCCTATTCACCATTGTCTGCCTCCAGCACTTCTATTCGAACACCATTCTGGAGATCGAGGAGGGGCCCATCCTCCCCATATGATCGGACACTTATTAGAATTAGTTTTGACCTTGTAGAAGGTAGCGTGACAGAGCTGAATAATGCTATACAGTTATGATGACCTTTACAAATGAAATGGGCACTGTCAGTATCAAAACATTTTTATTAGGGATCGACCGATTATCAGTTTGGCCGATATTATCGGCCGATAATCACGATTTTGGGCATTATCGGTATCGGCAATTACCTTGACGATATGCCGATAATGCCCTGCACCGACCGCCCCCCCCCCCACGACCCACCGCCCCGCCCCACCGTGTCGCACTCCCCACTGCACCGCCCCAACCCCATTGCCTCCTCCATCCCCGGTTTTATAATTACCTGTTCCCGGGGTCCATGCTACTTCTGGCTCCTGCTGCATCTGGCTCCGGTCACTGTGCGCAATGACGAGTGACGTGACGCGATGTCACCGTCAGTGCGCACAGTGACCGCTCAGGAGGATGCCACCGGAGCCAGATGTAGAGTGGGCCCCTGGAACAGGTAATTCAATGATCTGCAGCGGTGTGGGGGGATAAAGAGCCGATAACTTATACCGAAATATCGGTATAAGCTATTGGCCCTAACCTCCACAGATTATCGGTATCGGCCCTAAAAAAACGATATCGGTTGATCCCTAACTTTTATATGTTGTACATCTTGACAACACAAACCTTTTTAATATACTTCGCAAAAAATGTATCTCCTTTTTATAGAAATCAAGGCTTATAAAAAGAAGGACCACTAGGGGTCCCTATACCACCAAGAACATAATCCTGTCCAGCTGCAGCCCAGGAAGTGAGGGCGGGACTAGCAGTCCTCTGTGCTCACTCCTGTCCTATCAGACTCCTTTCTAAAAATAGAGAGTAGAGGGTTACAGAGCAGTCTGTAGTGATTGGATAAAGAGACCTAGCACAGCACACTCGGACACACCCTTTCCTGTCTGTTTAAATGATCACTTTAAATATTGGATAAGAAAACACTCACAAAAGGCAACTTAAACGATACCCACCACACTGCTAATGCATGAGCCAGGAGGAGTGCTTGGCAGGAGAAATAATAGAGGGAATGTGTATCTTAAACATGGAAAGTAAGAGAAAAGAATCCAGGAAAGATGGATTTCCTCAATGGACCCAGTTCACTTAGTCTCTGATGAATATTTTGTTCTGGGCCTAGATTTATGTGGATACGTAAATAGTTGTCAGTGGGCTAACTATTTCCTCTCCCTCCAGTACAGACTTTGTGTAGGCTCCTTGTTAAGCTCAGGTAAAACTGCTTCACCCATTAATGGACACTACAGACTCTGTAACTAGTGAGGTGTCAGAGAGCAAAAGTCAAAAGAGATGCACATACACAAGGGGAGAGAAGTGAATTCTGTAAATATCTATAAGAAATCACTGGTTCCACAAAAAATCCAGCCCTCCACTGGCAGGCTTAAAGGGGTATTCTGGCCAAATAGGGGATAAGATGTCTAATTGCGGGGGGCCCGCCGCTGGGACCCCCCACGATCTCCGTGCAGCACCCACATTCAATGCAGGGCTGCTTCTCCAGTCAAGGAAACTTTTGTGTTTCAGGGACTGGAGACGTGACGTCACACCATGCCCCCTCCATGGCATGACATCACAAGGAGGCGTGGGATGACGTCACGTCTCCAGTCACGGAAACACAGAAGTTTCCGAGTTTGCGGGTGCTGCACAAGATCGCGCGCGGGGGGGGGGTCAGTGGCAGGCCCCCCGCGATAAGACATCTTATCCCCTATCCTTTGAATAAGGGATAAGATTTGGGCAGAATACCCCTTTAAATAGGGGCCATGTGTGTCGCTGACAAATCATCAGCTAATTACATCAGCCCTTAACATGCCACAGTCGCAGAATAAAACAATACGCTCAATAAAATAAAATGTACATAGAGAATCTAAACATGATAATCTGAGAAACACATATGTTAACACATAAATGGAGGCCTTCAGCTACATTGAGAAAGTTACCCGAAATAAGACAAGCACAAAGACTCAATAACTATTATCGATTTTTTAAATAACATTATAGAGTGAGAACATGTCCCTTTACTAAATATTGATATGATGGTAACAGAACAGTTGGTATGAACTTTAGAAAGCATTAATAATTATTTGTTTATCTGTCTATTATTTCTTTTCTGTGGTATTGCTTTCTGCTGGTTTGTTCATACAATTGTTTGATAAAGGGATATGCCCCCTTTATTTTGCTCTGTCCTAGCAGATGATGATAACTTCAATGTGTACATTTCTATATATAGGCACATACTCACATGTACCTGTACGTTATTTTATTTCATTTGGAGTTACTGATTTTTCGTTTTTTAAATGTCAGGAGTCTCAATCTCCTTGGTGCCTTTCCAGCATTGAATATATTTTTTCCTTGACCCATACAACACATGTATGTGTTGTATAAAAAGACTAAGCAAGGGAAATTACACATTTACTGTTTAGTCATTTCCCCACATGTAAAATCTGCGACTAAACAGGAAACATGCTGCGTTTGTAGTCTTAACTTTGTAGCTATTATTCTCACGTCTAGGGTTACTGCCAAACAATGACCTGGCAGGCCATGATATTGAAACAAAGCCTGCAATTCTTCAAATCATTCCAAATACAAGAAATGGTATCAGGACAAATTAACAATATAACAATAGGTAGCCCTATCTAAGGTCAGACAACTGAGGTGTAGGCTAACTCCAATGAGCTTCATGGAATATATAAATGTCCAGTAGTAGGGACACTGAAAGTAGAGAATCCTCCAAAGAGCAATATACATTGAACAAGGTAGTGTGTGTATATATATATATATATATATATATATATATATATATATATAGCAACTGGGTATAAATATGCGTATGTATGCAAAAAGCTCTGGTAGCTCATTGGGAGAATGCAGACCTACTATCCTACTACTTAGGGCTCAAGTTGTAAACTAAAAAATATGCTCCCACTTAAAGGAAAATTGTCAGCTTTCTCCCCCCGCACTAACCAGCAGTACTGGCTTGTAGTGCGGGGGACGCTGAGCAGTTTGATGCTTACCGTGCCCGGATCCGCCACGCCATTCGGCCCTCATCTTCTATTTTCGGGATATGCTAATAAGGTACTAACTGGCACCGGCCGGGCTAACTGGCACTCTGGCGTTGGTGCCACTGGCCACAGCACTGCACAGCTCATCAATATTCCTCCCCTCCCTCTGCCTCTCCCTCTTCTCCCTGCTCTGTAATGAAGAGAGAGGGGGGTAATATTGATGAGCTGCTGCCAACGGCACTGACGTCAGAGCGCCAGATAGCCTGGCTGGTGCCAGTTAGCACCTTATTAGCATATCCCAAAAATAGAAGATTAGGGCCAGACGGTGCGGTGGATCCAGTACGGTAAGCATCAAACTGATCAGCATCCCCCGCACTACCAGCCAGTACCGCTGGTTAGTGCGGGGGGAGAAAGTTGACGGTTTTCTTTTAAAAACCAATGGCAAATAACATTATCAAAGACAGCAAAACATACAGTTGACAGACATACACCACAAAAGAAGAACAAACAAAAGGACAAACATAAAAGCAGCTACCACCCAGATTTCCCAAAATTAAGGACCAGTCACAAAAGACATATCATAAGAAGTGACTTGACAAATCGTATATCAATAAGGAAACTACTCATGTCTGATCTCCAATGTTCCCAAAGTGCCTGAGAGTGCCGCGCATTGAAAGGGGTGCATGACAAAAGCCAATTCTGTGGTATCGTAAAAACTTGTTAAGAATAGTTTCCACTTGGCAATACATTTCTTCGCCATGCACTCCTTATGCTGTAAGACTATTTTCATATCCAAGGTAAACAGCTGTTTTAATGCCTCCGTAAGGTGTGGTATAGTCGGTACGTTAGGTGATAACCAGTCTCGTAAGATGTGCACTTTCGTTAGTGTGAGTATGGAGTGAGCAATGGGATGGAGGAGAGTATATGAGTATGAACCGTCAGATTCAGATACTGAGATATGAAATAGTGCCTCATAATAGCTCAGTTCCCCCGTAAATGGGCTAACATGTTTAAAGGGGTACTCCGCCCCTAGACATCTTATCCCCTATCCAAAGGATAGGGGATAAGATGTTAGATCGCCGCGGTGCCGCTGCTGGGGAGCCCTGGGATCCCCGCTGCGGCACTGCGCTATCATTACAGCACAGAGCGAGTTCGCTCTGTGCGTAAGGACGGGCGATACAGGGGACGGAGCCGCATAACGTCATGGCTTCGCCCCTCATGACATCATGGCCCGTCCCCTTAATGCAAGTCTATGGCAGGGGGCGTGACCGCCGCGCCCCCTCCCATAGACTTGTATTGAAAGGGGCGGGCCGTGACGTCACGAGGGGTGGAGCCGTGACGAAACGATGGCCCCTGTATTGCGCGTCATTACGTGCAGAGCGAACTCGCTCTGTGCTGTAATGATAGCGCAGTGCTGCAGCGGGGATCCCGGGGCTCCCCAGCAGCGGCACTGCGGCGATCTGACATCCTATCCCCTATCCTTTGGGTAGGGGATAAGATGTCTAGGGGCGGAGTACCCCTTTAAGTAGGTCTGACACCTCCCTCCAATAGCCCTCCACTTTGGGGCATTGCCAAAGACAATGAAATAAATCTGCCCTATCTAGTTTGCATTTTGGACAATGTGGGATTCGGTCAAGTTTCCCTGACGAGGGTAAGAGAATGAACACATAAATGGCTGAGTCAATTAGTTTCAATTGCATTTCCCTCCATGAGCCCAGAGGACATGAGCCCAGAAGTCAAAGAGGCCCAATAATATATTTGGCCACTTCCGAATTCCATAGCGTTTTGGTCCAGTAAGCACCAAAGTTATCTGGAGACGAACGAATAAACCACTTACGGAGTTTGGTGTAAAGGTGTGAGATGAATCTATCCTCTGTCGAGATCACTAGGGCATCAAAATCATTATTAATGGTTTCATGATGTATATCACAGAGTTTGGAGAAAAAATGCCTTTTAAGTTGTGCATACTGTAAAAAATGAGAGGATGAAACATTATAAGTAGCTGTTAATTCTGGTAAAGTGAACCAGTGGCCTTCAGTACCATTCGTGAAATCTCCCATATTATTGATTCCCTACGACCTCCACAGTAGAAATAGAGCATTATCATGTCCTGCAGGAAAATTGGGAGTATGCAATGGAGATGTTTGGAAATTAGATAAGAAAGACCAATCCATTTACGAAGAATTTTCCAAGAAGCCAATGTATGTCTAAACAGGAGAGATCGTTTGATGATTGGCGGAAGAGACAAGAGAGGGCAGTGAAGTAGGTCGTCCTTAAGAAGCCATGGAGGAGCATGCATTTCCAATTGAGGATTGGAGAATCTAGTAGAGCCTTGAAACCAATCCACAATGTGATGCAATAAGCAGGCTAGGTTGTAACCTCTAATATATGGGAAATCCCCCCCCCCCCTTCCCATGTAGAAACCATGAAAGTGCGTAGTGCAATTCTCGGTCTCTTTTCGGACCATAGAAGTCTAGTGAAGGTAGAAGTGAGAACATTGGAATGTTTCATAAGGAATGGGATAGTCTGTAACGGATAGAGTAGTTTAGAAAAGCTGCACATTTTGAGTAGGTGACAGTGGCCTAATAGGGGGAGAGGTAGGTAAAGAAAGGGGGGTGTGGTCAGAAATGACCATGTCCTTTATCTGGGTATCGAGCACTAGTGGGAGAACTGAAGTATGTACAAAAATGTAACCAGGAGGACTGTTCATGGGAGTAATAATTCTTGACCAGGAGGACTGTGCGTGGGAGTAATAATTCTTGACCAGGAGGACTGTGCGTGGGAGTAATAATTCTTGACCAGGAGGACTGTGTGTGGGAGTAATAAGTAAATTGATGTTCAGCAGGGTTCTGTAGATGCCAGGGATCCACCAGTGCCATCCAGTCAAGAAGTGGTGACAATAATTTGCCTTTTTGCGCAGGTTCACCTGGGCTAGTCAATGTGCGATCATCTGATAGACGATCCTCATGTGCGTTTAGCACTGTGTTGACATCCCCTCCCACTTTTATAGAAGAGATCGGGTCTGTCAAGATCTGAGCTTCCAGAGCGGAGAAACACTCCACATTAGATGCATTGGGGCTAGATACGTTGTATAACCTTAGGGTGCCACTGGGTGAATCTAACAACAATATATGAAGACGACCTTCATTATCATGGTCAGACTGAACAATCTTATGGAAAAGATGTTTACTATTTAGTGTTATAACCCCTGCTTTTCTATCATCCGAGGGAGATCCTAAAACTGTCCCAACCCACAATTTTTTCATTCTCAAAAAGTCAGGTTCAGTCAGATGTGTCTCTTGCAACATAGCTACATGTCAACATTGCAACTTGTCAACCTTTAGTTTACGCAAATGTTTCAAAACTTTCATATATTTTTGAGGGGAACGCAACCCCTTCATGTTCCATGTGACTATACACAGATACTAAACCTGTGAGATCCAGGTATGATCTCCTGAGATCCATCAGTAATGTGATTTAAGAGGATGTACTGGGTGGTATCTGCTGACATGTAACAAGACAAAATACACATAAAGTCAGGCACAAACAAAAAATACATAGAAAGTGAGAGCCAATGGCCCAGGAAAAAGAACATTCCTACTAGGCAACATTGTGCGCCATTCATGACTTCCTTTTTTCAGGGAGAGTACCGGCTTTGAATAGAACGTAAAAACGGCTGTAGTCCGAAAAAAAACTAATATAACCACATCACAGCATAACATGCAGATTATTCCACAACATAAGGGGGGGGGGGGGGGGTTCCAGGGAGAGAACAAGGTGGGAAGAAGAGAGGGGGGAGGATGAGAGAAAGCGAGGATCAGGGGAATAAACAGGGAAGATCAGGGAGGGTAGGGAAAAGGTGGAAAAGATAGGTAAGCATTGAGGGGAGAAATGTGAAAACCTTCCTGCCAGCCCATTAAATGGGCCAGAATAAACAGTTAGGACATTACTTATGATAACTTATTAGCGGAAGGTTAAACACATAAGCAGATCAAATAAAATGATAAAGCAGCCAAACAGTGGTACTTGATAACTTAAGAGGGGTGCATGGCCCTATACAGAAATGCTATAGGATCACGTGTTCTCTCATATGCAATTGATCACAATCATGTCACAACGTGACAGAGTTCAGGTGACTAAGTCAGAACCTTGTTCAGGCAAGGCTGGAGATGATGGCGGTGTGGTGTCCAAAGGGGGCAGCTGAAGGACTTGCTGGGGACCACTGAAAGGATACTATAGTGTTAGCTGGTATAGCTCGTTTGTCTCCTGTGCTATTTCTTTTCCAGACTGACGAAGACTGCCGCTGCAATAGGGTCCATCTGAATGGAACCTCCAGGAACCGGTATCTGAGGGTCAGAATTCACTTGAAAAAAGGACATAGCCTCCAGGGATGTACAGAACGTTTTCACCTTGCCATCAGTCAGTTGTACGCGGAGAATAGCTGGGTATTGAAGGCGGAACTTTAAACCTTTCTTGAAAGGGTATGAGCAGATGAAGCTGAAGGCTTTATGTTGTTTAGTATCAGCCGCTGTATAGTCCGCAAAGAGAACCCCTTTGTAGCCTCTGATAAGTAAAGGAGTTTAATGGGTTCTGAAAGCCTGAAGTATGACTTCTTTATCGTTGTAATCAAGGTAGCGCATGATTACTTGCCGGGGGCGTGCATCAGGCTTGTTATGTTGGTCCACGGAGGGTAATAGAGGAGGGCCTACTCTGTGTGCTCAAACCACGCGCATCGGGTGTTTAAGTCCCAGCGATTCCGGAAAGGTGGATTCACACAGTTGTTGTAGTTGCTGGGGGCGATATAGTCTCAGGCAGGCCGACCATCCACAAATTGTTCCGCCTAGACCTATTCTCGAGGTCTTCTAGGCGGTCATGCATATAGGCATTGTCCTTGAGAATTGATTTAATGGCGGATACTGATGTAGTTACATCTTCTACAGATTGCACCCTATACTCCAGAACTCCACCAATTTGAGAAGTAGTGGTTGCTGGAGTGAGACAGAGATAGTTCTTATCATCATCTCCTGTAAAGCCGGGAATAAGCGTTCAGCTACTATGACTGCCAGTTTCTTAAAATCGACTGCCATGAGGGAGCCGCAGCACCTCCAGTACCTGTATTTGAAGTGTCATCACAGGAGTCCAGGGTTATCAGGAACAGTTCTGGGATGGAAGGTTTGGAGACATCGATCTCTGCCACCGGAGAGCTTCCGCTGTGGGGCTGCATGAGGCAAAAGTGGTGTTCGCGCCATCCTCCGTCCTATCTGCCGATGCCATTTTGGCCGTTCCCTTCGCCTGTGAGGCCGGCGGCTGGTCTGAGTGGCCCTGGGATTTAGCAAAATAGCGATCCATTTATAGATTCCTCCCCTCCGGCCAATGTCTCGGTAGAGATGAGTTTTTATGAGCTGTGACGGGAGCTGCTGAAAGAGCGTCCTCACATCTCCGCACCGGAACCGCAAGTCCCCTATTTACTGTATCTGTTTGTTTGTGGGGGGGTTGTTGCAGGACACATTCATATGAATTGGACAGCCTGTAACAAAACTGACATATACAGACTCAAAATATACTGTATGTGGATCTCAAGGATCACTGGACAGAAGAATGTATAAATCCTATAAATTTATTTAAAACGTATATACATATGAACCATTCAGCATATCGTACGAGTCTATCACCCACAGGGCCCTTGTGGGTGCAACCCTCGCTATATAATAATAGCCCTATAAATATATAAACTGCATAAACAACAACATATAAAAACACTATTGATGATAACAATGCCCCACAATATCATAGATCGCACTGCCTGGTTATATTAATATTTTCTGTACATAATGGTAATGCAACAGTTCTGTAAAAAGGTTCTGCAAACAGTTTTGTCAATGTTTTCAGAACTGTTCTCTTAAAAAACATTTACAGAACTGTTCTATTACCAATTTCCATATTATACGGAGCATATGGTTGCTATAAAATCCATGACTGCTACCTGAACCGTTTGCGGAACCATTTACAGAACTGTTGCATTGCCATACCATACTGAAAACATTAAAATAGCAGGGCAGCGCAATCTAAGATATTGTGGGGCATTATTATCATCAATAGCATTTTTTAATATTGGCTGATAAGTTTATATTTTGATGCTTATACAGTTTATATTTTTATAGTGTTATTATTATATAGCGAGGGTTGCACCCACAAGAGCCTTGTGGGTGATAGCCCCGTACGAAATGCTGACTGATTCATATGTATATATACATTTAAATTAATTTATAAGCTTTATACATTCTTTTTTCCAGTGATCTTTGAGATCCACATACAGTAAATGTTAGATTATTTATCTATTTTCCTCCTTGGGGTATGGAGTAAATGTGGGTTGCTCAGACAAGGTGATTTTTATTGGAGTGAGCCTGATCTGCTATTATTTTTGTCATATACAAACCCTCTCATTCTCCATATGTTATTGTCTTTCTGATAGTGGCCATAGTGTGTCTAAGCTTCTATGGGGAAGACAGACTTTTCATAAGCATAAAATCAATACCCTATATTGGTTAAAGGCCAAAAGGACACAGATACAAATATTTTCGATGGTAGATGGCAATACAAGACAGATACAGAGTAACAATGTGCATTGACCCCAAAGGCTATGTTTACAATTATTGTATTACATTCACTGTTAATGTTGCCATACTGGCAGATTGGTATGCTCACATATGCTGCCATGTATCTAAGCCAGTGTTTACCAACCAGGACGCCTCCAGCGGTTGCAAAACTACAACTCACAACATGCCCTGACAGCCTAGGCTGTCGGGGCATGCTGGAAGTTGGAGTTTTACAACCGCTGGAGGCATCCTGGCTAGTCATTACTGATATAAGAATACCCACATTGTTCCAAGCAAAAAAGAATAAAATAACATATTCACAAAAAAGAAGCATCTCTAGTCTCCCTTTCCAAGAATGACTTCCATTGGGTAGATGTCTGTTGTGTTGACTGATACCTGACTTTTACAGACATTTGTTTATATTATTTGAACACCTCGGGGAGTTTTTAATCTCACAGCATGTGTCTCACATGGCTTTTGTGTACTAGTAGCTTCCTAAATGCTGAACGAACATAATGTGTTGTCCTTGCATCTGTTGCATTTGTAACCTTAAACACCTTCATAAAGTCTGCTCCACTTTTAGCCTCAGCCACATAATCATATTATTACCTAAAGCTCACTTATGTGGAAACTAATCTGGGCCTGTGATCACAAGCTCCACGCATTCAGCACATTTTACTTAACCCCTTAAGGACCAGGCCATTTTACACCTTAAGGACCGGAGCGTTTTTTGCAATCCTGGCCACTGTCACTTTAAACATTAATAACTCTGGAATGCTTTTAGTTATCATTCTGATTCCGAGATTGTTTTTTCGTGACATATTCTACTTTAACTTAGTGGTAAAATTTTATGATAACTTGCATCCTTTCTTGGTGAAAAATCCCCAAATTTGATGAAGAAAATGAAAATTTTGCATTTTTCTAACTTTGAAGCTCTCTGCTTGTAAGTAAAATGGATATTCAAAATATATTTTTTTTGGGTTCACATACACAATTTGTCTACTTTATGTTTGCATCATAAAATTTATGAGTTTTTACTTTTGGAAGACACCATAGGGCTTCAAAGTTCAGCAGCAATTTTGAAATTTTTCACAAAATTTTCAAACTCACTATTTTCCAGGGACCAGTTCAGTTTTCAAGTGGATTTGAAGGGTCTTCATATTAGAAATACCCCATAAAAGACCCCATTATAAAAATGACACCCCCAAAGTATTCAAAATGACATTCAGTCAGCATTTTAACCCTTTAGGTGTTTCACAGGAATAGCAGCAAAGTGAAGGAGAAAATTCAAAATCTTCATTTTTTACACTCGCATGTTCTTGTAGACCCAATTTTTGAATTTTTGCAAGGGGTAAAAAGGAGAAAATTTTTACTTGTATTTGTAACCCAATTTCTCTCGAGTAAGCACATACCTCATATGTCTATGTTAATTTTTCAGCGGGCGCAGTAGAGGGCTCAGAATGTAAGGAGCGACAAATGGTTTTTGGGGGGCATGCCGCATTTAGGAAGCCCCTATGGTGCCAGGACAGCAAAAAAAAAACACATGGCATACCATTTTGGAAACTAGACTACAGGTGTTTCACGACTTTTGCATATGTAAAAAAAAAAAAAATTTTTTACCTAAAATGCTTGTTTTCCCAAAATGTTTACATTTTTAAAAAGGGTAATAGCGGAAAATACCCCCCAAAATTTGAAGCCCAATTTCTGCAGATTCAGAAAACACCCCATATGGGGGTGAAAAGTGCTCTGCTGGCGCACTACAGGTCTCAGAAGAGAAGGAGTCACATTTGGCTTTTTGAAAGCAAATTTTGCTCTGGGGGCATGCCGCATTTAGGAAGCCCCTATGGTGCCAGAACAGCAAAAAAAAAAAAACATGGCATACCATTTTGGAAACTAGACCCCTCGGGGAACGTAACAAGGGGTAATGTGAACCTTAATACCCTACAGGTGTTTCACGACTTTTGCATATGTAAAAAAAATATATATTTTTTTACCTAAAATGCTTGGTTTCCCAAAATTTTTACAATTTGAAAAAGGGTAATAGCAGAAAATACCCCCCAAAATTTGAAGCCCAATTTCTCCCGATTCAGAAAACACCCCATATGGGGGTGAAAAGTGCTCTGCTGGTGCACTACAGGTCTCAAAATAGAAGGAGTCACATTTGGCTTTTTGAAAGCGAATTTTGCTCTGGGGGCATGCCGCATTTAGGAAGCCCCTATGGTGCCAGGACAGCAAAAAAAAAAAACACATGGGATACCATTTTGGAAACTAGACCCCTCGGGGAACGTAACAAGGGGTAAAGTGAACCTTAATACCCCACAGGTGATTCACGACTTTTGCATATGTAAAAAAATATATATATTTTTTTACCTAAAATGCTTGTTTTCCCAAAAAATTTTACATTTTTAAAAAGGGTAATAGCAGAAAATACCCCCCAAAATGTGTTAGGCAATTTCTCCCGAGTACGGCGATACCCCATATGTGGCCCTAAACTGTTGCCTTGAAATACGACAGGGCTCCAAAGTGAGAGCGCCATGCGCATTTGAGGCCTAAATTAGGGACTTGCATAGGGGTGGACATAGGGGTATTCTACGCCAGTGATTCCCAAACAGGGTGCCTCCAGCTGTTGTAAAACTCCCAGCATGCCTAGACAGTCAACGGCTATCTGGCACTACTGGGAGTAGTTGTTTTGCAACAGCTGGAGGCTCCGTTTTGGAAACAGTGGCGTACCAGACGTTTATCATTTTTATTGGGGAGGGGAGGGGGGTTGTATAGGGGTATGTGTATATGTAGTGTTTTTTACTTTTTATTTTATGTTAGTGTAGTGTTTAGGGTACAGTCACACGGGCGGGGGTTCACAGTAGTTTCTCGCTGGCAGTTTGAGCTGCGGCAGAAAATTTGACGCAGCTCAAACTTGCAGCCGGATACTTACTGTAATCCTCCGCCCATGTGAGTGTACCCTGTACGTTCACATTGGGGGGGGGACGGACATCCAGCTGTTGCAAAACTACAACTCCCAGCATGTACGGTCTATCAGTGCATGCTGGGAGTTGTAGTTTTGCAACCGCTGGAGGCTCCGTTTTGGAAACAGTGGCGTACCAAACTTTTTTCATTTTTATTGGGGAGGGGAGGGGGGTTGTATAGGGGTATGTGTATATGTAGTGTTTTTTACTTTTTATTTTATTGTGTGTTAGTGTAGTGTTTAGGGTACAGTCACACGGGCGGGGGTTCACAGTAGTTTCTCGCTGGCAGTTTGAGCTGCGGCAGAAATTTTGCCGCACCTCAAACTTGCAGCCGGATACTTACTGTAATCCTCCGCCCATGTGAGTGTACCCTGTACATTCACATTGGGGGGGGGGGGGGGGAACATCCACCTGTTGCAAAACTACAACTCCCAGCATGTACGGTCTATCAGTGCATGCTGGGAGTTGTAGTTTTGCAACAGCTGGAGGCACACTGGTTGTGAAACACCGAGTTTGGTAACAAGCTCAGTGTTTTGCAACCAGTGTGCCTTCAGCTGTTGCAAAAGCTACAACCCCCAGCATGTACGGACAGCGGAAGGGCATGCTGGGTCTTGTAGTTATGCAACAGCTGGAGGCATACTACTTTGGCTGGGGATGCTGGGGATTGTAGTTACGCAACATCTGGAGACACACTGGTTTGCTACTTAACTCAGTGTGCCTTCAGCTGTTGCAAAACTACAACTCTCAGCAGTCACCGACAGCCAACGGGCATGCTGGGAGTTGAAGTTATGCAACCACCAGATGCACCACTACAACTCCCAGCATGCACTTTAGCTGATTGTGCAAGCTGGGAGTTGTAGTTATACAACAGCTGAAGGTACACTTTTCCATAGAAAGAATGTTCCTCCAGCTGTTGCAAAACTACAAGTCCCAGCATGCCCATAAGGGAATGCTGGGAGTTGTGGTGGTCTGCCTCCTGCTGTTGCATAACTACAGCTCCCAGCATGCCCTTTTTGCATGCTGGGAGCTGTTGCTAAGCTGTCACTCACCTCCAACGATCCTCGCCGCACAGCTCAGTCCCTCGTCGTCGGCGCCGCCGCTGCTCCTGGGGCCCCACTCCCAACAGGGGCGCCGGGGATCGGGGTCCCCAGCACCCAGGGTGCACGTCACGCACCCGCTCACGTTCTCCAGAAGAGGGGCGGAGCGGGTTGCGGGAGTGACACCCGCAGCAGGCGCCCTGATTGGTCGGCCGGTAATCCGGCCGACGAATCAGGGCGATCGTGAGGTGGCACCAGTGCCACCTCACCCCTGCTGGCTCTGGCTGTTCCGGCCCCGATCAGCCAATAATTCCGGGTCACCGGGTCACTGGAGACCCGATTGACCCGGAATCCGCCGCAGATCGCTGGACTGAATTGTCCAGCGATCTGCGGCCATCGCCGACATGGGGGGTCATCATGACCCCCCTGGGCGATATGCTCCGATGCCTGCTGAACGATTTCAGCAGGCATCGGGCACCGGCTCCGCTCCAGATGGTTGCGGGGGGTCGGTAAAACACATGACGTTCTCATACGTCATGTGTCCTTAAGGACTCGGAAATGGAGACGTATGAGAACATCATGTGTCCTTAAGGGGTTAAAGGAGTAGTCCAGTCCTGAAAGGGGTAAGTTTCAGATCACGGGGGGTCCAACTGTTGGGGCCCCCCGCAATCTCCTGTACGGGGCCCCGGCTTGCTGGCCAGAGAGCGCATTTTGACCATGGCACGAAGCGGCAGCAGACACACACCCTCATTACAACTCTATGGCAAGGCCGGTGATTGCCGAAGGCAATGGTCCAGCTTTGCCATAGAGTTGCATTGAGGGGGCGTGTCAGCTGCGGGCTGCCAGGGCCCCGTACGGGAGATTGCGGGGGGTCCCAACAGTCGGACCATTAGGATAGGGGATACATTTTTCAAGACTGGAGATCTTTAAGGAGAGAACTTACTATAAATCTAAATAAAGAAAAAAATCTGTCTAAAATGTACGTACAACATCCTGTATCCAAACTATTTCAGAACTAAAAATACTAATTATTCTTCCATTAGTGTTCTGAAAAAAGGAGACTCAAGTGGCTTTAAAAAAATTAAGTTCAATACTGTGCTTTAATGTTGAAATTAACAGCATTGAAATAGTGACTTTTTATAGCTTTGGATAGCCGCTAAAGCATCCTGTTCTAAGAAATGAAATGGTAAGATGTGTTCGGTATAAGAAAGCAGTAGGCATTAGTCTAAAATGTGATAATGACAAAATTGGACTTAAAGCTCCCTTTTGTGAATCAGTCTTGTATCTCCTCAGAAAAATGGAATAAATGCCTGTAAAATCTGGTCTGTATTGTGAAATTCCTTGTATGATTTGTGCTTGTCATGGCAGAATAGAAATGGTTCTTGTAACCTACTACCAATCAGAAGGAATTCTTTTCCAGACATTACAGGTAAATTTGTCTTTTAAAAGTCTAGAGAACAATGATAAGTCTAGAGAACAATGATAAGTGAGTTTAAAAGCATTATTTTAAATGTATGCATCTGACATATCAAGTCACTTTTACTTATCTTGTAACAATTGTGGAACAAGAGAGAGCTTATTTGCTATAGCAGCTGATCATTCAGATGCTATAGGGCCTTTTTATTATATCTACTTTACTACCGGGAGACAAACACTGGTAGTAGTAATTGTAGTACAATGAGCTTGATGACTTTAAACACGGCACTGTGGTAGGATGTCACTTTAGCCACAATTCACTTAATGAAATTGCTGATCCGTTAGATTTTCCCTGGTCAAGTTGAAGTGCTGTTAGGCTCCTTTCACACTATATGTTTCTCCATTTTAAAGACCCATTACAACATCCCATTAAGAAAACCCTTAAAAACGGGCGTTAAGAAATCCCATTCAAGTCTATGGGATTTTTTGATTTGTTCCGTTCTGTTCCGGACGTTATTTGTGACAAGAGAAAAAACTTTACATGCACTAATTTTTCTCCCGTCACAAATAACGTCCATTATTTATAGCGGGTGATAAGGAATAATCAAAAAATCCCATAGACTTGAATGGGATATTTTAACAGCCGTTTTTAAGGGTTTTTTTAACAGGACATTATAACAGGTCTTTAAAACGGAGCAACATATAGTGTGAAAGGAGCCTTATTGTGCAGTGAATGAGACTAGGAGTAACAAAACAAGTCTCAAATGTTGACGATTTTCATCCAACAAGGCCATATAGGTGAGGTGGTTAGATGTCAACATACTTTTATTCATATTGACCCAGATTTACTAAAACAAATACTTTAGATAACATAAATATACACTAGGGAGTTTAAAGAGGCACTGTCATTATGAAAAACTTTTTATATTTTGTAGTACTACTGATAAGATAACTTTTTTAAATATACATTTATGTAAAAAAAAAATTCAATTTTACTAAAAAATCTAAAATGAAAATAGCCACCACTAGGGGTCATCTCTCTTTATGCAGACAGACTACTCTGTATTTTGCAACACACTGGATACTGGCTATGAAGTGTGTTGGTATCCAGTATAGGAGATCACTGCTGCACCACTACAGCCTTCAGATGTTCCTAAACTACAACTCCCATGATGGGAGTTGTAGTTTTACAACAACTGGGGGTACAATCTTTGTAAAACTATGTTTCAGAGCTATGTTTTGCAACAGCTAAAGGTAACACTGCTCTAACACAGTGGTTTACAAACTCTGCAGCTCTAGCTGTTGCAATGCAAAACTACAACTCCCAGCATGCTTCAACAGCCAAAGCTTTCTCTGACTCCTGAATGACAAAATAGCTGATCAGACATTCAGGAGTCTGTGAAAGCTGAATGACACACATAGTGACAGTTATGTTGATTAGCATTCAGCTTTACTAGGAACAGATAGAAAATGTATGAATAAAAACTACTGTGCAGTGATTTGCAGACTGCCAGGCTACTCCAAACTCAGAGCAGATGAGTCATCACAGTGAGGGAAAGAGACAGACACGCCCCCTCCATAAGGCAAGAACAAAAAGCAAGTGAGCAACATATAAATGCTATTTGTTAGGGATATATAGGTCTTAGACACATGCAAATGACATGCACATGGTCTGGATAAGGTACTGAGTAACATATCACTTATTTTATTTTATTTTTTTGCACTATGACAGGTACACTTTAAGAATATACCAAATTTTTATAGTGGCTCATCGCATTTCCTGCTGTGCAGCAGATTTTGCAAACAATGTATGACCCTACCCTTAACCAACTTTTTGTTGGCCTATTTTATGCTATTTTTACACCAAAACCTGGGTATGATTTTTGGTGCAGAGCACCATTTTAGACCACATTCCCTTTACACCAGACTATATCCTTTCCTGGTAAGCCATGCAAAACACACAAAATTATCTAATAGACAAATAATTAATCTATATATATAAAACTCAATGTGTGTGTGTGTGTATGTGTATGTTCCACAGTCACGTCCAAACGGCTAAAGATATTAACATGAAACTTGGCACACATGTTACTTATATGTCAACAACAAACATAGGATAGGTAATTTAACCCTTACTCATCCCCATTTGCCAGGGTCGGGGTTTTTATTTAAAGTCCCATACAAGTCTTTGGCAAATATATTTTACTGCATAACTTCCAAACGGCTGGAGATATTTCGATAATACTTGGTCACATGTTACTTATATGTTCACTTTAAATGTAGGATAGTTAATTTAACCCTTAACTATCCCATTTGTGAGGGTCGGGTTTTTTGTTTAAAGTCCCATGCAAATCAATGGGAAATGTATGTTCCCACATAACTTCCGTACGGCTGGAGATATTTCAATACCTGGTACACATATTACAGGCCGGGATATGAGGACGGGATGGGAGGTCGAGATAGGAGGTCGAGATAGCAGGTCATGATAGGAGGTCGAGATAGGAGGATGGGATAGGAGGACGGGATAGGAGGACGGAATAAGAGGTCGGGATAGGAGGTCGGGATAGGAGGTCAGGGTATGAGGACGGGATATGGCTAAGCTTCCTCTGTTGATTTTCCTCCACAACAAGGATTAGGAAGGAAAAACCGGGCAATGCCGGGTACTCAGCTAGTGGTAAATAAAATGCATGTTAGCCAGTATTACCGTTTACCAATGATAAAAAAAAGTATCTCCATCTATAGACTGTTCATTCTTCTACATATTTCACCTTTTCTCTTAATGTGACCATGATATTAAAAGAGTTTTACCATCATCCGCTTTCCACAGCAAACTTAATATTTTGTTAGGTTAAATGAAATTAAATGACCTTATTTCTTTGTCTTTGCCTTCTTTTCATTCTCTGTATGTAGGTAACTGTATACAGTGTAGCAGCTGTATATGTTGCAGTCTATTTGGCTGTATATTCACTGTGTGTGAGGAGAACTGAACAAGTAAGCATCCCTGACCATGCCTACAAGATGTATGCCATCGCAACAAGCAATTTTACAAGAGAGCATCCAGCCTATATTTAGGTTTTACTGTTGTTGTTTTTTTTTTTTTTTTTTTTTTTTTTATTACTTTTATTTGGAAATATCTTTAAATATATTTCAGTTTAGACATACATATCTTCACGGTAAAACCCCTTTAAGATTTGTTAGGAGACTAGATTGCAGAGACAGACAGTGACACCATTTTTGTCACTACACCAAGGCTTTAAAATATAGTCAGATGTGGAACTGAATCTTTTCAAACCATCAGGGCAAATTCATTTCTTCCACAGATTATAAGCAGTATAGCCGTATACTGAATGTCATGCATCCAAGATACATGTGATCTGTATCTAATGCATCCACCTTTCTCCGTTGCTATGAATCAGAGATACAGATGACTCAATCCAGCACAGTAGGTAGAAGCACTTCTACGGCAATGCTGTAATCAAATTACTTACTTTCCATAATGCACATGTAATATAAAAGCAGAAGATAGTGGGTGGTTGGAATGGCTTTTATTCGACTCCTGTTCATACCTCTTTGTCTTTTTGATCATATGTGAGGCAATAGCTCTACAAGGACACCATATAACAATGTAGACTACTTAAAGTGGCAAGTACAATAAGTTGTCATGTTAACAGCTTTCTTTCAACAGACTCTTGAAACGCAATACCCTGTACAAGCCACTGACTTAAACTAGCCTTGAACAATAAAGAAGCATATACTGTGCTCCCTTGACCTTTACCCTGTGAAATTATAATTGTTTACAATGCCATTGTATAAACATACCTCATTATGCTGAAGGAAATTGGCACATTTTGTATTTTCTGCACAAAAATAAATAAATAAAGACAAGATTTTGTAAATATAGTGGTCTATAGGTTACAATGTTTTCATTTTCCATCTGGAGCATTGAAACTTCATACCACATGTAACTTACAATGCCATAACATTCCTACAATTGGCCACTGTGAACCATTACATTGAGGTCTTTTTACTGAGCTGCAGCACCTGATTAACTGTCTATTTACAGTGCACATGTATTGTCCAAATATTGTTGTGCTCTTTACCTGTGCTAGAGTACTGTACTGCTATCATTGATTGTAAGCTTATGCAAGCAGGACCCTCTCTCCTCTGGTTTAAATGGTACCTGTCATTAGTAATAACAATTAATATGTTATAGATGAGCTTATTTGAAATACGTTTCTAATATACTTCTTGATAAAATTTTTTATCTTTTCCTGCCTTTAGTCCTGCTTGCAGATTGTCATCCACACTAGTCTGGCAGAGAACAAAAGTCAAGAAATGCAGGTGGGACCTCAGCTTAGCACAGTATATAGAGTGTACAGTAGAGTTCAGAGAGATTGGGGTGGGGGGGTGGGTGCAGTCTCTGTCAATCACAGCCAATCTCACAGTGAACTGCTCTGGACTGTGTGTAGCAGAGTGAACCAGTGTACCAGTGTTGTTAACAAAAACTTTTTATATATTGTAAATAATATGATTATATGTATATTTGTAATAGTAAAAATTTTAAAAGTTAAAAAAATCTGTATATTTTTTTGTGAAAAAATTGCTGTCCGTTCAGCTATTGCCTGTGTGTTTCTGTGAGACCAAATACAGGAAGTGTTGGCAGGACAAGCAGGGCTCTGTGCAGGCTCCTGGCTTGTCAATCATCCTGATGTGTAAGCCAGGAGCATGTCATAGAGCCTCACTGCACAGAGCCCTGCTTGTCCACCCACATTTCCTGTATTTGGTCTCCTCACATAGACAAACATGCAATAGCTGCAGGGAAAAATATATACACGTTTTTTATCCAGTGTGTATATATATTTCAAATATACATATAATGGTATTATCTACATTATATAAAACATTTTTGTTAGTGACAGGTACACTTTAAGATGATGTCACACCTGCTGGGGAACGCTCCTTACCAGTCTGTGAATCTGAAACTGAGCAGAAAATACAGAGCAATATCAAGGTAGAAAATAAAAAATAATAATAATAAGGACAAGGACAGGAGTGGCTTATCAGGATGGGGGCAGTGAACTAGGAGGATAACAAAATTTATCAAGATTATGACAGGTACTCTTTAACCCCTTAAAGGGGTAGTCCAGTGGTGAAAAACTAAGGATAGGGGATAAGTTTGAGATCGCGGGGGGTCCGACCGCTGGGGCCCCCTGCGATCTCTCTGTACGGGGCCCCGGCTCTCCGCCCAGATAGTGGGTGTCGACCCCCGCACGAGGCGGCGGCCGACACGCCCCCTCAATACATCTCAATGGCAGAGTCGGAGATTGCCGAAGGCAGCGCTTCGGCTCTGGCATAGAGTTGTATTGAGGGGGGCGTGTCGGCCGCCGCCTCGTGCGGAGGTCGACACGCCCCCTTCCCGCGGGCTGTCGGGGCTCCGTACAGGAGATCGCAGGGGGCCCCAGCGGTCGGACCCCCCCGCGATCTGCAACTTATCCCCTATCCTTAGGATAGGGGATAAGTTGCTCACCACTGAGTCACCACTGGACTACTCCTTTAACGACCACACGGACCATATTTATGTCCGTGCCAGCTCCCAATCTGTGAACCGCGCTCAGAAGCTGAGCGCGCTTTGTAACTGCTGGGTCCCGGTTGCTATCAGCAACCAGGACCCACGGCTAATACCGGACATCGCCGATCGGGATGATGTCCGGTATTAACCCCTTAGACACCGTGATCAAGTTGATTGTGGCATCTAAAATGGGAGAAATCCATACCGGCTAGCTCAGTTGAGCTGTTAGGGACCGCCGTGGTGAAATCGTGGTGTCCCAAAAAGCTGAGAGGACAGCGGGAGGTGCCTTACCTTCTTCCAGGCTGTCCGATCAGAGTTTGATTGCTCCAAGCCTGAAATCCAGGCTTGAGCAATCAAGGGCAGAAAACACTAATCAATGCATTCCTATGTCAATGCATTGAACAGTGCCTGCAATGTTATAGCCCCTAGAGGGGGCTATTAAACTGCATAAAAAAGTTAAAAAAAAGTAGAATCACCCCCTATTTTCCCATTTAAAAAAAAACCTGTGTAAATAGAAATAAACATGTGGTATCGTCATGTGTGTAAAGGTCTGAACTATGAAAATATATAGTTAATTAAACTGCACAGTCAATGGCATACGCACGCAAAAGAATTCCAAATTTTTGGGCACTTTTTATACCATCAAAATTGAATAAAAAATTATCAAGGGGGCGTGGCTTGACGCGTTGGGGAAGAGACACGTGCCTTAGGAGCTCTGAACAGGGCGAGCGCTTTGGAGTTTTTTTCACCCTAATATGGGAGGCAGATCAAACGGAAAGGCCGGCAAATGTGACATTGAAGGTGCAAGCTCCCACACAATACTCATTACGGCCTTCTTCCAGCAATATATCCCCTCTGTGCCCTCACAAGAAGCGTCGGTGCGGCCTGCCACACCAGAAACACGGACCTCAGTCCCTGCACTGGATCCCCGCGAGGAGTCTCCTCTCCTGCCATCCTCGGCCACCTCGGATCACCCGCACCTCTCTGTCGCATCACCCAAATGCTACCACCTACCTGGAGAGATGTCTGCGCAGGACCCGGCGGTGAGTATTCCCTGCGGCTACTACTTAGCGGGCGCATGAGCACTGCGGCCATCTCTCTGCCCTCCATATCTCACAGACTCTGTCACATATACCAGTCTCGCAGCAACAGCAGCTGCCCTCCCAGTCATATGCTGCAGCGGCCTCACAGGCATCTGTGGTGGCTGTACCTCGCTCCCCGCTACCTTAACTCACCAGCCTGGAGCCCATTAACCCACTGTCTGCTACCACTGCCGGGTCTGCACCCACAGCTCCCCCTGCAGACATATCTCCTGTTAGTGCAGAAGCACTGCCACCTACCTTAAAGGCAACAAAAAAAGTCCCATTGGGTTATGGGTTTAATTATAAATTCTCCAATCCCCTTCTGGGAGGGGACCCTCCCTTCCGGGGAACAATACCCTACCTGTAATCCAATTAAAATTTAACTTTTATTCTTATTCCTAAAAAAATGTCTGTGACAACGTGAAACTTATATATGATTAAAACTGTCAGGAAATACAGTGTGTCTTCTACTAGGACAGCAAAGGCGCCGGAGTGCATATTGGCGTTCAGGTAACTATCTCAATCTGCGTAATTATTCTGATTGGCCGGCTGTGCATACATAAGGTACCCCACACCAGTTGCCCACCACTCCTTGACAAAGCCCCGCTGGGTGAAACGCGTTGGAGGTCTGGTGGGTAACTGGGGAGGGGAGGGAGTTTCATTGATTCATGCCACCATTACATGTGGTCTTCATTGCCATCCGGCTTTGTGTGCTTTTTAATTATATTGGTCTTATCCTTCTATTTTGTACGCTTTTGGCACTTTATTCATGTGATTTGTACTGTAACTGACACGTGCACATTTATTTATTAATGAGGCAATGTTGCCCTTATATGTGCCTTATGTGTATATGATTTTTTCAATTTCACTTTGATATACTTGTCTCTTTGCACCATTGCTTAGCACACCTGGACTATTTCTTTACCCCCGTCATTGTCTCCCCCTGCTCCCTGGTTCCCACCTTTGTTGTTTGTCCACGCTGTGTGTGTATTTTATATGTTTTTGAATTATCCTAAATAAAATTTATTTTATTTTACATATGGTCCGTTTTCAAGTGATTTTTCCCTTTTTCTTGGTTCTATAGTTAGAATGTTTACCACAGGACCCTATACATTTATGAGCATATCTCCTTCCTTTTTGGTGGTTTGATCATCATTGAGCAGTTAGACAGAAAACTTCAGAAGCTAATAGCTATTGGAAGGATTAAGATTTTTTAATAGAAGTAATTTACAAATCTGTTTAACTTTCCGGAGCCAGTTGATATATGTAAAAAAAAGGTTTTGCCTGGAATACCTCTTTAAAGCAGCCGCTGCACATGGACTGGGGCTCTGGACATTCCTCCTCAGATGATACCCTCACGGATACCAGGAGCTCCTCTCATCATCCATGTACCTACGGGGCATCACCGGGGGCATCCTATGCTCGTCCTCCTTCCTCTGTATTACCGGATTACTGACGCCTGAAATGGCGGCCAACACTCTTAAAGACCATCCAGAGCTCCAGGCTCTGCTAGCTCTCCTGCCGACCTCATGACCTTAGCCTCTGACTTGAAAGTGGCTTGGAGGCAGGACCTCAAACCTGTCAAATCTGAACTTTCGCATCTGCGTGCCCATGTGGCACAACTAGAGGACTTTCGTACTTCTGTTTCTACTCAACTCCAAGACATGTAAGTTGCTACAAAGAACCTATCACTCCAGCAGGCTGCTGATACCGACCATCTAGATGACCTCGACAATCGCATTGGAGGAACAACATCAGGATCAAGGGCCTCCCTGAATCTGTCCCCCCCCCCCCCCAAGAGCTCTCTAACACACTTCAGAGGATCTTCAATGAGATCCTGAAAAAGCCGCCTCACCATCCTGTCGAACTTGATAGGGCGCACAGCCAAGCATCCTGACCGTACCAAAGCGAGGGATGTCATCTGCAGGGTTCACCACTTCTTGCTGAAGGAAGAAATAATGGCAAAGGCAAGACATCTCCAACATCTCTCTTTCAATGGAGCAGCCATCCAGCTTTTCCCTGACCTCTCACTCCACTCAAAATGAGAGCGGCCCTGCGACCCCTGCTTCAACTCCTGAAAAACGCTCAGATACTTTATCGCTGAGACTTCCCCTTCTCCTTGACGGCCAGGTTCGGGTCTACCTTCCTGCCTTCCTGTCCACATTCAAACTTCCCTTGATCCCGCTTCCGGATTGGATTGGCATGTTCGTCAACACCCCAGCTCAGAAACCCGAGACTTCTGAGCGACGCACTCCACTGCAGAGCAGTGTACCTGGACTGCTGCCTGCACCTCTACCCCCTCAAGACCTGAGATCGATATGAATGTTTGATCTTTTTCATTGTTCTTCTCACATATCCAATAACCATTTCCTGGTCTGGGCCTTCCCTTGAAGCTTTTGCTTGCTGGCCTTGACGTGGAAAAGGTTACCTGTTCCACTTGTTACACATGCCTCCCATGATATCTACCATATCGGCCCCTGGGCCGCCTACTAGTTCACTAGCCTCCACAATGCCCTCGGTTCCTATGTGTTTATACCTCATAGGACCTCACTTATTAGTCAATATGCCCTGGTTCTGGGTTCATTTTGTTCCCTGGTTTTCACACAGATGCTGCTGTAGACTTCCTCTCCTCAGAAAGGCTAGTCTGAAACAGATCTGTCTATTTCTCTGAGTAGGAAGACTGGATTGAGCAAGCTTCTTTTTTATATATCAACTGGCTCCAGAAAGTTTAACAGATTTTAAAATTACTTCTATTAAAAAATCTTAGCACTTAGACAGAAAAGAACAACCTTAACTTCAGAAGCTCATAAGTACTGAAAGGATTAAGATTTTTTTATAGAAGTCATTTACAAATCTGTTTAACTTTCTGGAGCCAGTTGATATATATAAAAAAGTTTTTTCCTGGAATACCCCTTTAACCATTAGTTCTCTCAACCTTACCTGGTACATCACAGATTCAATTGTATATGTGTACAACATATTTATAATACTATGTGTAATCACGGATGAGCACCCATGTGGAGCCACATTTTTCAAGTGGTTGTGTCTGATGGAAAATAAAAGGGAATTGAGATGCAGTAACCCAGTGCACTAGACAACAACAGCTGGTGAAACACAATCGTGCTGAAAAACTTGGCTTATACTCGAGTATACACGGTACATTTAGATGGGTATATAGAAAAAGAATAAGATAAACAAGTATTTATTACAGGATATATAGCTAATAATAATAATAGATACTATTACAGCTATGGTATCAATTATATATTGGATACTCTACTGTACTAGGCATAGAGGGTAAGCACAATTCTGTCCAAGAGTGGTAATTCATAATAGGAAAGCTGACCTTCTCCTTCAATGGAGTTGCTAAGAAAGGAAATATTACAGCAATTGTGTTTGACAATTGCACAGCAGGAGGGATCTGTTACACCTCCATTGTTCTTTATAGACATATAACTGAAGTGATAGATTAAAGCTATTGTTTTTAAAGCCACTTGTCCAGACCAGCTGTATTTGTATGAGGAAGCTCTATATCATCCCTTTCAATGTCCAATCAGTAGATATAAATAGTACAGCAGACAAAGCACATATTTCTCTGAAATAAAAGTGCTGACACCAGGCTTATTGCAGTTGTCACTATTGATTTAACCATACAGAGATGGTTTGGGTAATTTGTAGAGACTAAAGTTTCCAGACATGTGGAAACACTGTTTATGCATATCAGGGGAAAAATAAACAAAAATGGACAATAAAAAAGGAAAATAATGGGAAAACACAGTACATGAGGCCCCATGTCACCATTACGAAAACATAAGACATAATACAAAAATGAAAAGAAATCTGGAAGACTTTGTAAATACAAATATAACCAATTACAGTGGAGCATCTCCTCTGCTTTAAATCCTGCACATCAAATATGTAAAGCAAAAACACAAAAAAGAAAATATCAAATATGTGCAGGATACTGTATGTGTGAATACACCCTAAATGAGGAATCAAGTCAAATTCCATAACTTTTGGGAATAGATTAGGTACACATTAAAGGGAAACAGACAGCAGGTTAGGGCATCCCAACGCTAATAGGTACCATTACCATATGCATTATAAACAGTTTTATGGATATGCAAATGAGGACGGATGCCACTGCTGGCCCAATCATCTAACAACATCTCCTCATAAGCGCTGTGTAGCCCCTCTGCAATGGCCTTGAGTTACATCACTGCTGTGTTTATCATGGTTGTAACCCCAGTGCACCGAATTGCCTAATTTGCATATCAATAAAATGGATATTACAGATAAATTTAGCATTGGAGCATCATATTAAAGGTACTATAATGCTCACAGTAATGGTCCCTATCAGCGTGTATCAGCAGGTTAGTACTTCCTTTAAATGGGCACTGTCAGATCCAAAAAGGTTTTATATGTTGTTACAGATGAAAATTAAAGACCTTTCGTAATAAGGTTGTTTAAACAATTTTAAATATTTAACCTCTTACCGCAAATGGACGTTCCTAAACGTCCTAAGTGCGGTCCCTGTCTATAACGGGATGGTCCCGGAGCCTATTCACAGCCGGGACCCGCAGCTAATAGCGCGCGGTCGCGATCGTTCGGCCACGCGCTATTAACCCTTCCGATGCGGCGCTCAAAGCTGTGCGCCGCATCGAAAGTGAAACTCAATGCTTCCCGGCTGCTCAGTCGGGCTGATCGGGGTCATCGAGATAAAATCGCGAGGCCCCGATCAGCTACCCGGAGAGAAGAAGGTCTCTTACCTTCTCCGGCGGCATCCGGCGTCCGATTGATTACTCCCAGCCTGAGTTACAGGCTGGAGCAATCAGTCACCGATTTCACTGATTGTTGCCAAGGCAGCAGTCTGTGAATGAAATCAGCCATTGCAAGCTGATAGGTCTCTATCAGCTTGCAAAAAAAAAAGTGTAAAAAAAAATTAACTCTTTTTCAGGTATTCCCTTCCGAATTAATAGTTTAAATCACCTGGCATTTCCTAGTAACAAAATAAAACAGTGTAAATAAAAATACACATATGTGGTATCACCGCGTGGGAAAATGTCCGAATTATAAAAATACACCGCTTTTTAAACCGCACATTCAATGGCGTACGCGCAAAAAAATTCCAAAGTACAAAATAGCGCATTTTTGATCACTTTTTATACCACAAAAAAGTGAATAAAAAGTGATCAAAAAGTCACTTCAGATCACGGCGCAAAAAATTAGCCCTCATAGCCCCCTGAACACAGAAAAATAAAAAAGTTATAGGGCTCAGAAAATGACAATTTTAAACATATAAATTTTCCTGCATGTATTTATGATTTTTTTCTGAATGTATGCACAGTCAAACCTATATAAGTAGGGTATCATTTTAACCATATGGACCTACAGAATAAAGATAAGGTGTCATTTTTACCGAAAAATGTACTGCGTAGCAACGGAAGCCCCCAAAATTTACAAAATGGCATTTTTTCTTCAAGTTGCACAATGAATTTTTTTTCTGTTTTGCCGTGGATTTTTCGGTAAAAGGACTAATGTCACTGTAAATTAGAATTGGTGGCGCAAAAAATTAGCCATAATACAGATTTTTAGGTGTAAAATTTACAGGGTTATGATTTTTTAAAGGCAAAGAAGAAAAATGAA
This sequence comes from Hyla sarda, assembly GCF_029499605.1. NCBI lineage: Eukaryota > Metazoa > Chordata > Amphibia > Anura > Hylidae > Hyla > Hyla sarda. The sequence continues at coordinate 253,163,558 of NC_079191.1, read as the reverse complement.
AATGCAAAAACATGAAATCGCTCAGTCCTTAAGGGGTTAATAAATACCTACTGGGACACTAACCAGTCCTAACCATGGGTCATGGACAAGAGATGACTTATGGACAAGGCTGCATGAGCAGACACACCAATCACCTGCCACCACCACAAGGAGGGACACGGCCCCTTCCCCTGAGAGGATTTCTAACACTGTGAGCTAACAAAAAGAAGAATTTTTTAAATAAATATAGGCGATAGAGGCATACAAATTAGATGTACATGGTCAGGATATTCATTTTTTTCCCTTTTTTTGTAGGATCTGACGGGTAACTTTTTTAACGTCTTCCCTTTGCTAGATCCAATTTTGGAATTGGTTAAAAAACACTGAATGAAAAAACTCCAGTCACAGGGTTCTAAAAATCTTTGCATGTGACACCATGCTTAGAGACAAACTACCTGTCTGTCTCCAACTGGTTCACAATTTTTTTTTTTACTTGACTATGCTACAGGGGCTGTAAAGTTAGTGTAGTTCATAATATAGTGTCTGTACCTGTGTGTGACGGTTTTCTCACAATTCTTATGTGATTTTCCCAATATTTATTTTTTCCAGCAAACAAAATGACTGTTGTCTCAGATTTTTCCCAGGTTGCAATGCGGCCGAGACCTGACTCACTAGTCAGCTGATGACAGGGACCCTGTCTGCTACAATGGGTGGAGGGATCGCTTGGTGGGAGAGAGCTCAATCTGCAACTAATGAAGCAGCTGTAGGTACCCTGATTGAAAACAAAAGGTCTTTTCAATGGATGCAGTTCATTAGGAATTATGGGATTTGTAGTATAAAAAAGAAAACTCAAACAGGAAATACAAGTTCACAAAAACCTAGTCACAGTATTATGGTAATCTCACAACATAGCCATTTAGCCCCAAGACAAGCGCAGATCTTTCCTAAGCATGTCCATTACTGTCTGCCAGGTACATACTAAAATCACCTTATGGTGGATAACCCCTTTAATATAATCTATACAGAAACATGAAAACTACAATATCATTGGTGGAGAAAACAGAACAAAGCCAGAAATTAAGCATAAGGAGGGATTTTACTAAAGTGTGTACATCAGTTTTCTGGTGTAAAAAGTAAAAATAAATTGTAAATAAATTCCCACTAAAGCATTTTGAAAAAGCATTCGTATAGGTCACCATATAGAGATTTGTCCACAAAACACTTTGATGGCATGTCCCTCTGCTGGTGCAGGAAAGGGTTAATGCATGCATTGTTGTGCCATGAATCCATACCAGATTTCTGCTAAACCCAAACACGAATAAGACTGCAGTATGTATATTAAGATGCTTTTTGCAATGTTATTGTAGCATAATGAAGTTTTGTAAAGACGCTGAATGCATCTGGAAAAGCAGTGAAGAAATATAATTTATTTAAAGAAAGGATCAATTATCTTCCTGGCTTATCTGAAAATATCTTTTGACCTTTACTTTAATGAAAGTTCAACAAATTGAGATGCAAATGAGTATAGACACGGGGAGATTGATTAAAATTGTTGCTGAAGATGAATTTGGGACTGCGTACAAAGTGACATTATTTGTACGCAGTGATTTGATCCTGATTTCAAAATGGTATCATTTTTGTGCTCACACATCATATAATGTTTACCATCTCTGATCCTTCATTTCCACACTAGTATACATATTAACTGAAGTGTTGCCCTATTCACTTGCATCAAGGCTACAGTTCCTTACATCACCACTACTAATAGACAGCAATTTGAGGATGAGAGTAGGTGAACATTTTAAGGGGTACTCCAGGGAAGTGTGTGTGTGCGTGTGTATGTATATATATATATATATATATATATATTCTTTGCCATTTTTTCCTCCCCTTGCCTACATCTCCCAGCAATCATTGCAGCTCTGCTCTGCCACCCCCCACCCTCCTGCTCTGAGCAGCAGAGAGTTATTATGTGTCTGATTGGCTAAGGATGCACACACCTCCCAGTTTTCAGCACTAAAGGGAGCATGATTCATCAGTGCAGGGCAGAAACCATATGGTCTGTTTCTCTTACCAAGGTGGGGGCTGCTTTCAGAGATGGATTTGGACAGAGACAGAGTGGATGGCTGGATGATGTCATTCCCGCACTGCATGTTAGTGACAACCAAAGAGGGGAAACTGCTATATATAGCAAATGAATGATATTTACACAATTGAATAGGTTGATGAGAGGGAAATGATGAGCTATGGGTTTAGTTCCCAGAAGAAACCCTTTAAGACTGGCCTTTTTCATCAATCGGCCTGCTGAGAGTTGAACCCCTTATGATCTAATATTAATGGCCTGTATGAAGAATAGGCCATCAATTTTACACGTTGGACAACTCCTTTAACTTAATTTACTTGAAATAGATAATTTTTCATGTATTTCTTCATTACATGTTTTCCTCGCTTTATCTAATTGCTTGTTGCTTAGGCTTTCATAGAAGACAAATGAATGTACTTAGCTGCTCACTTTATCTCATGTATACAGCCATGTTGTGAATCATCTCCGGTGCTCTACGATATGCTGTTTCTGTATATTTCTCTTCACTACATTTAACAATGTATCTGGCTGCGGAGAGCTTATACATTTCCTTTAACCTGATGCTAAGACTTGCTAATGCGTCATTATGTAAGATAACATCTTGTTGGATCTGATTAGATACTATTTCTAGTTTCTATGTGTAATTCTTTTAGGTACTGAAGCCACTATAATTCAAGTATCTGTAATACAATACATGAGGTAAAGATGTTTTCCTGCCACAGCATAATCCATCCATACATACCGTATCTTTAAGTAAGATACTGTTGGGGAGGAAAGGAATATTTGACCAGTTGCCCATAGCAACCAATCACAGCGCTTGTTTTATGTTAATTAAAAAAAAAAATAGCAATCTGATTGGTTGCTATGGGAAACTGGTAAACTTTTCCTTTGCATAGGTTTTGATAAATGTCCCCCTGTTTTTTAAAATGTTTACCCAAACAAAGTAATACAGGTAGAGTATTGTTGTATTATGACATTTACATCTGATTTTTCAATCTCTATTGACTTCTAGGAGAAATAGATTTTTCTCCCTTTTGCAGCATGTAGACTGTGTATAAAGAAGAAAAAAACCTTTTTTTTGTATTTCATCACAAAGAGGTATGGAAACCTGCTGTGTCAAAATATTTAGATGTAGACACTGAGCAATGACACCTGCACAGTTCATACGTATGAAGATAAAAAGCACACTTAGGCAGAGGTAAAGTGCATATAGCATAATGATGGTTGGACATCAGCGCCCATGGGGGTACTACTCCTAAAAGAAGCAGTGAGTTCCTTTGATGGTTACATTTTCTGCAAGCCTCTAAGGCTAATGGGAGCAGGGCGATAAGTGGTGAGTGACTGGGCAGAGGCCCACAAGTGAACAGGAAACACTGCAGCACTATGGGGAACAATACCGATGAGTCCAAGAGAGTAAACCCCAAAGTCAGGGCCCAAGGGAAAACTGAAGAAAGGCCCAACAGTGCAAGATCTTTACATAAAGAGGATAAAATTAGTTGTTAAAGGGGTACTCCTGTGGAAAACACATTTTTAAAAATCAACTGGTGCCAAAAAGTTAAACAGATTACTTCAATTAAAAAATCTTAATCCTTCCAGTACTTATCAACTGCTGTATGTTCCACAGGAAGTTGAGTTGTTCTTTTCAGTCTACCACAGTACTCTCTGCTGACACCTCTGTCCATGTCTTGAACTGTCCAGAGTAGCAGCAAATCCCCATAGCAAACCTCTCCTGCTCTGGACAGTTTCTGACACAGACACAGGTGTTCGCAGAGAGCACTGTGGTTAGACAGAAAATAAATCTACAACTTCCTCTGGAACATACAGCAGCTGATAAATACTGGAAGGATTAAGATTTTTAAATATAAGTAAATTACAAATCGGTTTAACTTTCTGCTACCAGTTGATAAGAAAAAAAAATTCTCAACCGGAGTACCCCTTTAAGGGGCAGAACATAAGTTCTGCGGTTTCATGTTGGATGCAGCTTCTGGCCCTCCAGACTCTGCAGGATGAGGAACTGAAGCAGCAATTTAGTGTCCACGAGTTGCTTTCAGACCCTGTCCAGACAATTTTTCTGATACACATTATTTTTAAACTACTGCATATGAATACTGCAGCCTGGGAGTTATCTATCTGTCTATACAAGTTTCCAGCCACAGCACCCTTTTTCATTTTCTTAATGTTTCCTCTACCAAGTTTGGAGGTATATCCCTTATAGTTATGACAGAAGATGATCAACACCATGAGCAATGCTGTTATCTATCCATTTCAAAGGTTGTCCCTAAAAAAAAGCATTGTATGATATGTTAAAGATGCTCTCTGGGCCATCAATATCAGATCAGTTAGGGTCTGACTTCCAGCACCAACCCACGTTCATGATAAAAAAAAGTGAAGGCAATCTCTGTACAGTGCTCCAGAATATGCAGGCACTATATAAAATGTATTCCATCTAAATTTATTTCATTATCTAACCTTACATTATATTATCCTAATTGTGTTCAAGGATGCGTTGCTACCTTTTCCTTACGGATGTGTGAGAATTTTTTTATTTTTTCCTTTATTTATTCTTCTGGGTTTAATAAAGGATTTGAAGGGTTGTAGAGGGACTGCTAATGAGTTCTCAGGTATTTGTAGAAAGATTTGGGAGCTGATTTTTCTAATTGTAAGGCAGGCAGTGACTGCTGTGTACAAGCGAGAGCAGAGCTACATGTGTCTAGATCCGTATTCTGATAGCCTAGCTAGCCTAGCCGCCAGTCCTCTGACGAAGCTGGGTTGCCAGCGATACGTCAGGGCTCAGGCTTGTGTTATGTTTTAACAGCAGTGGTCACAGTCAGCCTTATCATTAAGATGTGCTAGCAGCCTCAATAGTGGCCTCAATAGCATCCAAATAAGCAGACACATGAATATGTGCTAGACTGACCCTGTGTTTTTAAAATTGTGTGGTACTTACACCCAGTGGTGTTTAGTCCAATCACTACATGTGTTCTAGTTGTTTATTGTGAGTTACCCTGTTACCTCCTGGGGTTTGTTGTTTAATGCATAGACCATATGCCCCACCAGACCATAGTGCTCAGACCATACACGCTGAATCAAATTGGTCTGCATGGCTGTCCTCCCAGAAGGAAGCCACTTCTAAAGATGGAGCACAAGAAAGCCAGCAAACAGTTTGCTGAAGACAAGCAAACTAGGGATATGGATTACTGGGACAGTGTCCTGTGGTCCGATGAGACAAAGACAAACATATTTAGTTCAGATGGTGTTAAGAGTATGTGAGTATGGAAGGAGTACTAACGCAAGTGTGTCTTGCCTACAGTCAAACATGGTAGTGGAGTGTCATGGTCTTGGCCTGCATGATTGCTGCTGCCATCCTCAAATGGAAGGCGAAGGAGCACAAGTCTCTAACATCTGACCAGCTCTGTCATCGTTGGAGGAGACGAAGAGGAGTCCAGGGACAACCTGTGTAGCTCTGGTGAGCTCCATGCTCAAAAGGCATAAGACAGTGCTAGAAAACAATGGGGGCCACACAAAATATTGACATTTTGGTCCCAATCGAGACATCTCCATTTAGGGGTGTACTCACCTTTGTTGCCAAGGTTTAGACATTAATGGCTGTGAGTTGAGTTATTTTGAGGGGACACAATATTAAACACTGTTATACAGGCTGTGCACTCAATACGTTACATTGTAGCAGAGTGTCATTCTTCAGTGTTGTCACATACAAAAATAAAATAAAATATTTACCAAAAGTGTACTCACTTATGTTAGATAATGTATACATTTTTGTACTGCACAAAAAAGTGGTAAGCTATGGTTTTCTATACTGTAATGAAATAGCATCTTAGGGTACGTTAAGACGAGCGGATCCCCAGCGTATTTTACGCTGCAGATCCTCCGCTGAAGGACCCCTACAGGGTGCCTTTAGATGTGCCTGCTCGGCGCAGCAGTACGCTGCTACAAGCAGACACACTGCTGCGATGTGCCAGTTGCTGCGCATGCATAGTGTACTCACATCGCGGCCGCTCCCCCTGCTCCCTGAGCTAGGCCGAGGGCAGCCGCGATGTGCGAGTACACTGTGCATGCGCACGGCAACTCGCACATCCCAGTGTGTCTGCTCGTAGCGGTGGATTGCCGCTTCGAGCAGGCACCTGTAAAAGCAGCATACAGCGGTCCTTCAGTAGCGGATCCACAGCGTACTATGCGCTGGGGATCCACTCGTGTCCACTCATGGATCCACACCACCAGCCGTTACACAGAGGTACAATTAAAACCAGCATCTTTTGGAAAGGGAGGTTCTCTGAAATGCTAATGTTTCACACCGTCAAGGCAGAGCAGCGTTACTAGTGAGATACTGCCTCATCCATCCCTCTCCCAAAAGTAGACAATATTTTTATGGGTGGAGAAACCCTCAGCCAGTGTAAAGGCTGCATTTTCTAGCATTAACTATGCCCCTAGCGACAAGCCCATCTACTGAAAAATATTTCTTTTTTGTTTATTGTGTCTTAACCCCTGAAGGTCAGAGGGATAAATTCTTGCCCTCATTGGAAAACTTCTGTATGGCCTGGTGGGAGGAGAGACACATCTATAGTACCGCCAATCTATTTAACTGCAGTATCATTTGGTATGGGTGGTTTATAAAGATGATGTGGTCATAATTTTTTTAAGTATAGTAATGATAATTCATTTTGATGTTTCTCTCTTAGTAGTATCAGCCTACAATACCATGTGTGCATGTGGGGGTATTCATACCAAATTGTGAAGTAAAAACAATCTCTGGAAAAAGCCTTTTACTGGCCACTAGCAACCATGTTTGTCCCAAGCCAAAAAAAAAAAACATAATTTAATGCCAGGTTAACTTGGTATTAACAATTTTGTGTGCCAGAAAGTTGTGCTAAACCTTTGAAAAGAGGGTGATAATAGCCTAGACATGCCCCTTGCTTGGAGGAGTAAAAATCAAGTTTTCGGGCGCTGATCAGATGCAGTAGATAAGTAAGGACCCAAGGTTATTGTTCAAAAAGCTGATTAGCGCAGCGTAACGCGTTTCCGGTCTGAAATTGACCCTTCGTCAGACAGGTGCATACAAAGGGATAGCAGAGCCCACAATAAATACCCTCATGGTGTCCTTGGAAAGGGCACGTCAATTAGGGAATTCACAGAGCAGTAGCATAAAAATTTGTTTACATAACACATTTAAAATCACAAAACTTTAAGAACATAAGCTTGCTTTTAATAAAATGTGTAGTTTAGGTGGTGTGAGAATCGGATAAGTTTAGTATTGAGTGTTTATTTGTTATTGAAATCACCTCAACTATAAGGCTTTACTGCATTAAGAGTAGCTTGTGCGAGTAGCGTCGCTAGCACAGTAAGTAACAGTGTGGGTTGCAGGTGAGGCAATATACAGCAGTCACAGAGTGGAATGTAGGCGGGGTTTATGCGCAGTAAATTGAAATGCTTTTAAAGTAGCCTGTGCTAGTGCAGTGGCTAGAACAGTGGGTGGCAGGAGAAGCTGATAGTGAGGTGATATACAGCCATCACGGAGTGGAATGTGGGAGGTATGTATGCGCAGTGAGTTCAATGGGGGAGATTTATCAATACCTGTGCAGAGAAAAATTTCCCCAGTTGCCCACAGCAACCAATCAGATCTCCTCTTTCATTTTGCAGAGGCCTTGTTAAAAATGAAAGAAGTGAGCTGATTGGTTGCTATGGGCATCTGGGCAACTTTTCCTCTGGACAGGTTTTGATAAATCTCCCTTAATGTGTATAAACCTTCTGTTCGATCAATGTCATAAAAATTATGCACATCGGTACGGGCTAGAGGATTGCTGACATATACAGGGTTTGTGTCTGTGATTTCAGAACGGTGCAACATATGTGCCCATCAGTGCAGGCCAGGAGATCGCTGACAGTATCATCGCTGATACATTGTATCGTTACATGAAGGGAGGTATTGCAGTGCCAAAACCATGCTGGTAGGGGAGAGATTGGCTTTGCTCATATATTAATGCGGACTGCCAAACATGCGGACATTGAGGGAACCACTGATTGGCAGATTCGGGGGGCAGTACGGGGAATATTAAAAGTCAAAGAGAACGGGGCTGTGTTTGGATTATCAGACCGTTTTCATATGTGTAAGTGTGAGATGGAAAAGATATATAAAAACAAACTTGGCTGATATCATGGTGGGTAATGTAAATCAACATAAGATATGATAATGTACATAATAAAATCACTGATTTAAAACTTATAGCACAATATGTCAAATCAACAATGATTTATAGCTTATAATTAACATATATATATTACAGGGATGTGGAAATTCTATCGCCCGACGCCCGGGACAAGTAGTTTTGGGCGCTGGGCAGGTGAATTGTTTATAGATTTAGCCCTGTATCGGGCTAGCAGGGACAGACCGACTTCCCCCTTATTTTTCTTTACTGCCGGTGTGAGGCGCAGGAGTGGATGCAAGTCTGCACCTCACACCGGCGCTCAGGGTATATGGAGGGGGCGGCAGCCCCCAGCTGACCGCAGAGCCCGAGGTCGCACGTTCGTATTACATAATTGAGCCACGCCCCCTTATCTAATCCTCCCGGAGGATGGAGGACGCAGCTACACATAACACAAGAAGACAGGGGGAGAGAAAGGATGTCCACAGCTCGGCACACAGCTCCTCCCCTCCCCCGCACACAGCTCTATCCCTCCCTCTGCTCTTTCTTCACAGGACCTAATCCACCACAGGGAGGCTGCATGTTTGCACGGAGAAAACACAGAGCAGGGGGGGAGAGAGTAGAGGACGTCCGGTGTGAGGGGAGATTTTCAAACTCATGAAACCTCACACCGGCCGGGACTACAGCTCTGATGTCCACTCATGGCGGCTCAGGTGAGGAGGCAGAGAATGGAGGCGACAGGAAGGGTGGTAGTATATGTAGGGTGTGAGTGTATGTGTGTATGTAATGTATGATGTGTGTGTATAATGTCTGTGTGTGATGTGTATGTAAAGTATAATGTGTGTATGATGTCTGTCTATGTGTGATGTGTATGTAATGTATAATGTATGTATGATGTCTGTGTATGATGTGTATGTAATGTATAATGCGTGTATGATGTCTGTCTATGTGTGATGTGTATGTAATGTATGATGTGTGTGTATAATGTCTGTGTGTGATGTGTATGTAAAGTATAATGTGTGTATGATGTCTGTCTATGTGTGATGTGTATGTAATGTATGTATGATGTCTGTGTGTGATGTGTATGTAATGTATGATGTGTGTATGATGTCTATGTGTGATGTGTATGTAATGTATAATGTGTGTATGATGTGTATGTAATGTATGATGTGTGTATGATGTCTGTCTATGTGTGATATGTATGTAATGTATAATGTGTGTATGATGTCTGTCTATGTGTGATGTGTATGTAATGTGTGATGTGTGTATGATGTCTGTGTTTGATGTGAATGTAATGTATAATGTGTGTATGATGTCTGTCTATGTAATGTATAATGTGTGTATGATGTCTGTGTGTGATGTGTATGTAATGTATAATGTGTGTATGATGTCTGTCTATGTGTGATGTGTATGTAATGTATAATGTGTGTATAATGTCTGTGTGTGATGTGTATGTAATGTATAATGTGTGTATGATGTCTGTCTATGTGTGATGTGTATGTAATGTATAATGTGTGTTTGATGTGAATGTAATGTATAATGTGTGTATGATGTCTGTCTATGTGTGATGTGTATGTAATGTTTAATGTGTGTATGTCTGTGTGTGATGTGTATGTAATGTATAATGTATGTATGATGTCTGTCTGTGTGTGATGTGTATGTAATGTATAATGTATGTATGATGTCTGTCTATGTGTGATGTGTATGTAATGTATAATGTGTGTATGATGTCTGTGTGTGATGTGTATGTAATGTATAATGTGTGTATGATGTCTGTGTGTGATGTGTGTAAAGTATAATGTGTGTATAATGTCTGTGTGTGATGTGTATGTAATGTATAATGTCTGTATAATGTCTGTGTGTGATGTGTATGTAATGTATAATGTATGTATGATGTCTGTCTATGTGTGATGTGTATGTAATGGATAATGTGTGTATGATGTCTAAGTGTGATGTTTATGTAATGTATGATGTGTGTATGATGTCTGTGTGATGTGTGTATGTATGTGATGTATGATGTGGGGTGGGCAGCGGTGTATGTATGATGTGTGCATATGTATAGTGTGAGTGTATGTGTGATGTGTGTATGTAATATATGATGTGGGGGGGGGGGCAGTGGCAGGTGTATGTATGATGTGTGCATATGTATGGTGTATATGCATGGTGTGAGTGTATATGTGTATGATGTATCTGTGACGTGTGTATGTAATGTATGATGTGGGGGGGGGGGGGGGGGGCACTGCCGCCAGTTGTGCCATCTAATTTTATTTATTTTTAGTGGTTTCTGGCCACCCACATTAAATTGCACCCCCAGAACCCCCCCCCCCCTTCATACTCGCCCGCCGACCAAGAGCCCCATGGATGCACGCAAACACGCCCGAACCAAAACTACAACTCCCAGCATGTTGCACCATAACCTAAACTGTAGAACTATAAAGTGTAACATGCTGGGAGTTGTAGTTTTAGTTCAGGTCAGCTGCAGAGCCATAGGCTGCATCAGGGCATGCTGGGAGTTGTAGTTACTAACTGCAATTCCCAGTATTCCCTGACACGTCCTATGGCTCTGCAGCTGACACGAACCAAAACTACAACTCCCAGCATGTTACACAATAACCTTAACTGTACTACTATACAGTGCAACATGCTGCAACACCCACACAACCATAGGCTGCATCAGGGCATGCTGGGAGTTGTAGTTATCTAGTAACTAAATGCAACTTCCAGCATTTTCTTACACAAAATGCACCATATAAACTGGAGAAGCAGAACTACCCCCCGTAACACATAAGTCCCTATGAAGACTGAAAAATAGTGATTAAAATATTGTAAAAAGTGCATATATATGTGAATAAGCCCCTTTCCTAATAAAAGTTTCCAATTTTCTTTAAATATAAATAATGTACAAAAATAAACATAAGTGGTATCGCTGCATGTGGAAATGTCCAGACTATTAAAATATGATGTTAATTAAACCGTATGGTGAACGGTGTAAATGTAAAAAATTGTCCAGAATTGCACATTTTTGGTCACTTCATATTAGAAATTTTTTATGGTGATAAAAAAGTTACATCTAGACTTTTCTGGGCTTGGCTCAGGTGTAAAAGGAGCTACAGCTCTCCCTCCCACCGCTAATAGCCTGGCGTGCTGCGATCACTGCGGCCACCATTAAACCATTAGATCATCGCTGTCTAAGTTTACAGCAGTGTCTAAAGGAATCTTATATCCATCCCTGGTGGTCTAGTGGGGTGGATCGTACTATTTTGGTTGAAATTATTTTATCTACCAGGACAAGTTGATTTTCTTGAGGGACAAGTAGATTGTGTTCCGCTTTAGTCCCTTGGACAAGTAGTTTTTTTTTAAATTTCCACACCCCTGTGTATATATATACTGCACACAACCACTAGAGGAAATACTACACATGGGGATGTGTAGCCATTCTACGAGTCTACGAGTGAGCTGTATCAAAGAGGTGCATGGATGGATAAACATGCATGTCTATACTCACATATATTTAATAATTACACATATACAGTTGAATCCACACGTGTGTACACATGCTGGAACATACATCTACAGGTGTTTATAATGCCTGTCTGTGTGGTATCACCTTGGATGTCTAGACTACGCAACCTGTGTGATACTAATAAAGGATGAACTATGCTTAAAAAAAGGGGACTAATGAACCTCAAAAGATGGTCAGGAGAATTGGAACATGTCGATGTGAGGTCTAAAGCCACAGTTGAATCCATATAGTCAAGAGAGAGAAGTCATATGTATGTTATTATCACGATCACACTAAAATGGTCTCCGATATTTCGTTGAGGCCGAGAGGCTGTAGTGAGCCACATTTAAAAATCCAATAGACCTTTAATTTCTTAAGTATTTCGAAGCGATTGGATTTACTTTCAGGGACCATTTCAATGGGAGTTACCGTGAAGGGCTTTTTAATCCCCCGATGGGAGTGGAAGCAATGCTTAGAAAGACTATGCAATAAGAAGCCCGTCTTGATGTTGAAACTGTGTTTATTAATCCTACTTCTTAGCTTCTGTGTTGTTCGCCCTATATACTGGAGGCCGCAACAACACTGTATTAGATAAATGACAAAGTCTGTTTCACAGGTAAGATGACTTTTTATATCAAAAACTTCACCTGTGGTTGCTGACCGGAAAGTTTGACATCCATGGGTAATTTCTTTACAGCACAAACAAAGTTTTTTCCCACAACGGAAGCTCCCAGTTTTGTTGGTGGCTTCCATATGTTTTGTTTGTTGTTGTTTCAATTGGCTGGGAGCAAGAAGGTTCTTTAAGGAAGGGGCTCTCCTATAGGTAACCGCTGGATTTTTCGGAATTATTCCCTTGACGAAATTGTCACTTTCTAAGAAGTGCCAATTGCTTTTGAGTATTTTTCAGATGGTATAAGAAGATGAACTGAAAATGGTAATGAAATTGCATTGAAATTGTTCCTTTTTTCTATTTTTTGCCTTTCTCCGTTAAACAGAGGGCTCCAGACAGTCCTTCTGAGATAGATTTTAGTTTTTTTCAAAAATGGCTACACATTCCCGACCCACCGCACCGCGTCGCACCCCCCACCATAGTGCTGGGTGGTATACCGGTATGAACTGGATACCGTTTTTTTTTTCTCCCACGGTATGGATTTTTGCCCATACCGCTATACCGGTCGGGCCCCTCCCCCACCCTCCGAGTCAATAAAAAAAATGTAATTTACCCGTAATGTGGGGGGGGGGGGCCGGGCCATCCATCCTTCCTGTAGTGTCCGGCGGCATTCCGGGTGGAGGGTGAACCGGTCCGAGCTGTCCTTCTCCGGGGGTCCTCTTCTCCACTCCAGGCAGGCTCCGGCCTAGTACACTGCATAGACGCCGCTACGCTACATCAGGTGCGTCGCTGCGCAGCGGCGTCTATGCAGCATTACTAGGCTGGAGCCTGCCCGGAGTGGAGAAGAGGACCCCCGGAGAAGAAGGACAGCCCGGACTGGTTCACCCTCCACCCGTAATGCCGCCGGACACTACAGGAAGGAAGGATGGCCCGGACCACCCTCCCCGGACAGTCCCTGCAGCAACTGGGAAAGTGAGTCAGGGTTCTGGGATGGACAAGGATCTGTATGACAGCCATTGGCTGTCCGGGCATGCTGAGAGTAGTAGTTTTGCAACAGCTGGAGGCACCCCGCGGCGCGGCGGTGGGAGCGGTGGCGGTGAAAGGGCTCAGGACCCCCGGACAGGCAGGGGGAGAGAAGCGGGTGACGGCGGTGGTCTATGGCACCGCAAAAGCCACTGCAGTGCATTGATTTAAAGCGCCCGCTTTAAATCAGTGATCTGCAGCGGTGTCGCATGGGGATAAATAGCCGATAACTTATACTGGAATATCGGTATAAGTTATCGGCTATCGGCCCTAACCTCCACAGATTATCGGTATCGGCCCTAAAAAAAACGATATCGGTCGATCCCTAATACATGTGTATATATATATATATATATATATATATATATACAGTAACCCCCCGACCTATGATAAAATCGACATACGATGGCCTCTCAGAGGCCATCGCATGTCGATGTCAGCATCAACATACGATGCTTTTATACGTCGGGGCCATCGCATTAACTGCTATCCGACAGTGCAAAATGCTTAAGCTGCTGTCGGATAGCAGTTTAAGCATCTCAGACAAGTTAGCTTACCTATCCCCGCTGCTCCGGGTCCACTTCGCGATCCTCCGGCGTCTTCTGTATCTTCTCCAGAGTCCGGGCCTCGCTTTCCGGCGTCGTTATTACGTCACTACGCACGCAGTGCCGGCGCAGCAGCGTAATAACGTCACCAGAAAGCGAGGCCCGGACCCTGCAGGAGATTCGGAAGAAGCCAGAGGATCCCGAAGAAGACACTGGAGCAGCAGGACAGCATCGGGAGCGGTGAGGACGCGGTCCGGAGCGGCGGGGACAGGTGAGTATAATTTCCTATACTTTACATTGCACGGATCCCTCAACATACGATGGATTCGACAAACGATGGGTCGTTTGAAATGAAGTACCATTGTATGTTGAGGGACCACTGTAATATATATATATATATATATATATATGTTAATTTTAAGCTATAAATCATTGATTTTAATATATATATTATCAAATCTTATGTTGATTTGACATATTGTGCTATAAGTTTTAAATCACTGATTTTATTATGTACATTTTCATATCTTATGATGATTTACATTACCCACCATGATAATAGCCAAGTTTGTTTTTATATATATTTTCCATCTCACACTTACACATATGAAAAATGTCTGATCATCCAAACACAGCCCCGTTCTGCCCCCCAAACCTGACAATCATTGGTTCCCTCAATGTCCGCATGTTTGCCAGTCTGCATTTATATATGAGCAAAGCCAATCTCTCCCCCTACCAGCATGGTTTTGGCACTGCAATACCTCCCTTCATGTAACGATACAATGTATCAGCAATGATACTGTCAGCGATCTCCTGGCCTGCACTGATGGGCACATAATCTATGCTGCACCGTTCTGAAATCACAGACACAGACCCTGTGTATGTCAGCGATCCTCTAGCCCGTACCGATGTGCATATTATACATGCCACTTTATGACATTGATGGAACAGAAGGTTTATACACTTAGAGTAACTAAAGTCTCTGTGTAGACTGTGTAGACTGTGTAGACGCCCAAGTGTGGATATTCACCACCTCCACAGTAGAATCATATATAAAAAGGCATGGGCTGTATGCTTTTAGAATACATTCCATCACTCATGTTTAGACCGTTCATCTTTTACTTGTTTATTCAGATATATCTGAATAAACAAGAAAAAGATGAACCGTCTAAACGTCAGTGCTGGAATTTATTCTAAAAGCATACAGCCCATGCCTTTTTATATATAGAAGGTTTATACACATTGAACTCACTGCGCATAAACCCTGCCCACATTCCACTCCCTAACGGCTGTATATCGCCTCACTATCAGCTTCTCCTGCCACCTACTGTGCTAGCTACGGCACTAGCACAGGCTATTTTAACCCCTTAAGGACTTAGCCCTTTTTCACCTTAAATGGGCACTGTCATGAATTTTTTTTTTTTATATATATGTTGTAGTACTTAAGTACTACAACATATCTCTAATATACTTTTATAAGAAAAAAAAATGCTTTTAAAACATTTTAAAAGCAATTTGAAATTCGGCCACTAGGGCGCGCCCTCCTAGTGGCTGAATGCAGTGCGGAGTGACGTCACTGCAAAATTCAGACTGATTCCAGCAGGGCAGCAGTCAAAATTTTGCGCAGGCGCAGTAACAGCCAGGGCTGCGCATCGGCTTCCCGCACTCGCCGACGGCCCTGCTGCAAGGTGCGGGGGGCGCGGGGGGTGCTGCTCCTGCAAGGTACGGGGGGGTGCTGCTGCAAGGTACGGGGGCGGGGGCGCTGCTGCAAGGTGCGAGGGGGATGGGGGGCGCTGCTGCCAAGGTACAGGGGGCGCTGCTGCAAGGTACGGGGGGGATGGGGGGCACTGCTGCAAGGTACGGGGGGCACGGAGGGGTGTTTGGGTGTTACTCACCCTGCACCCGTCCCTCCCGCATCGGCTCCTGGCTCACTCCTTCCCCCATGAAGCTCCTGTCCTTGGTGCCTCCAGTTGTTTTACCACTACAACTCCCAGCATGCCCTGACAGCCAATAGATGTCAGGGCATGCTGGAAGTTGTAGTGGTGAAACAGCTGGAGGCACCCTGTTAGGAGAACTAAGGGCAGAAGTGTCGGCCCCAGCAGGCATCAGTGACGTGGTGCCTGCTGGGGAAGTCTGCCTGGTAGTGAGCACACTGCCAGGCAGACTAAATGCCATTTTAAAAATAGTAAAAAAAATAAAATAAAGGCAGGGAGGGTGTTAGGGATAGAAGGGCAATAGGCAGGGACAGAAAAAAAAAATAAAAAACATGATGGTGGGAGCTACCCTTTAAGGACGTTTTTTGCAATTCTGACCATTGTCACTTGGAATGCTTTTACTTATCATTCTGATTCCGACATTGTTTTTTCGGAACATATTCTACTTTAACATAGTGGTAAAATTTTATGGTAGCTTGCATCCTTTCTTGGTGAAAAATCCCCAAATTTGATGAAAAAAATGAAAATTTTGCATTTTTCTAACTTTGAAGCTCTCTGCTTGTAAGGAAAATGGATATTCAAAATATTTTTTTTTTTGGTTCACATATACAATATGTCTACTTTATGTTTGCATCATAAAATTTATGAGTTTTTACTTTTGGAAGACACCAGAGGGTTTCAAAGTTCAGCAGCAATTTTCCAATTTTTCACAAAATTTTCAAACTCGATATTTTTCAGACCCTTGTAGACCCAATTTTTGAATTTTTGCAAGTGGTAAAAGGAGAACATTTTTAGCACATACCTCATATGTCTATGTAAAGTGTTCGGCGGGCGCAGTAGAGGGCTCTGAAGGGAATGAGCGACAAGGGGATTTTGGAGAGAACATTTTTCTGAAATGGTTTTTGGTGGCCATGTCACCTTTAGGAAGCCCCTAGGGTGTCAAAACAGCAAAAAATAAATATGGCATACCATTTAGGAAACTAGACTCCTAGGGGAATGTAACATGGGATAAAGTGAGCCTTAATACCCCACAGGTGTTTCATGACGTTTGCAAAAGTAAAAAAAAATGTTACCTAAAATGCTTGGTTTCCGCAAAATTTTACATTTTTACAAAGGGCCAAAGCAGAAAATACCCCCCCAAAATTTGAAGCCCAATTTCTCCCGATTCAGAAAACACCCCATATGGGGGTGAAAAGTGCTCTGCTGGCGCACTACAGGTCTCAGAAAGGAAGGAGTCACATTTGGCTTTTTGGAAGCAAATTTTGCTCTGGGGGCATGCCGCATTTAGGAAGCCCCTATGAAACACATGGCATACCATTTTGGAAACTAGACCACTTGGGGAACGTAACAAGGGGTAAAGTGAACCTTAATACCCCACAGGGGTTTCACGACTTTGGCATATGTAAAAAAAAATAATAATAATTTTTACCTAAATTGCTTGCTTTCCCCAAAATTTCACATTTTTACAAAGGGTTAAAGCAGAAAATACTCCCCAAAATTTGAAGCCCAATTTCTCCTGATTCAGAAAACACCCCATATGGGGGTGAAAAGTGCTCTGCTGGCGCACTACAGGTCTCAGAAGAGGAATAGTCACATTTGGCTTTTTGGAAGCAAATTTTGCTCTGGGGGCATGCCGCATTTAGGAAGCCCCTATGGTGCCAGGACAGCAAAAAAAACAAACACATGGTATTACACTTTGGAAACTAGACCCCTCGGGGAACGTAACAGTGTTACAGTGAGTACGTACACCTCACAGGTTTTTTGAACAGTGGGCCATAAATGTGAAAAATTTGATTTTTTTTTTGCACTATATTGATAGTGTTACCTCAAATGTTTCATTTTCACATTGGGTAATAGGGCAAAAGGCCCCCAAAATGTGTAGAACAACTTCGTCTGGGAAAAACAAATACCCCATATGTGTATGTCAATTGCTCTGTGGACGCACTACAATGCTCAGAATAGAAGGAGTGAAATTTTGTTGAAATTGAAGTCGGGGGTCATGTGCATTTATAAAGCCCCCATTGTGCAATAACAGACAAAAAAAAACACATGTGACACCATTTTAGAAACTACACCCCTCAATGAACGTAACAAGGGGTACAGTGGGAAATAACACCTCACAGGTTTTTTTAAAAATGGGCCATAAATTGAAAAATGTGATGTTTTTACACAAAAAATGCTGGGGTTACCGAATTTTTTACATTTTCACAAGGGTTAATATGAGATATTGGGTTACAAATTTTTGAGGGCTTTTCCCCCTGACTATAAAAATACATCCACATATGGGGTAACGTGCTGGGCGGGTGCACAACAAGGCTCAGAAGCCATAGAGGTCAGTTTGTATTTGTGGCCTATGGCATATCAGTAGCTGACGGTTACATACATTCCGAGGAAAATACAAAAATGAAACACCCACATGTGAAACCATTACAGAAAGTACCCACCCTGAGGAATGGGTATAGGGGTAAAGAGGACATTTTTTACGCACAGGTGTTTCCTAACTTTATTTTCCAGGAATGGATGAAGGGTAGCTTTTGAAAATTGCAATTTTCAACCTATGCTCTGCTTCATCTTTCTGGGAACAACTAACATGTGACTCCGAATTGTCGCCTGGAAATACGACAGAGCTCAGCGAGAACTCTTCGCATTTGAGGCGGATGTTTGTTACGGACCTAACAGTTACATACATTCAGAGGAAAATACAAGAAAGGAACACCCACATGTGAGAATACTACAAACAGTACACCCCCTAGGGAAGGTGAAGTGGAGATTTGGAACATACGGGTGTTCCCTTCATTTATTTTCCAGGACTGGATGACGTGTACTATGGGGGGAAGAAAATTGCAATTTCACTGATATGCCAATTATTTTCCCAGAATGATGACCCAGAATACAGCCAAAAGTAAAAATGATGCCTGCCTAGGGTATTTTGGTATAAAATTTGGAAGTCAATGTACCCTGGACTAGTACATTGGAGCCGAATTCTGGGGAATGAAAATTAGGGCAAAGGATGGAAAATTTTGTACTCCATGGAAGTGTGATACTCCCTGAAGCAGCCTATGCAGAGGTCCTGATTATCTGGGCAAGTGTCACACTGAATGGTGGTGTGGATCACACCAGGAAGGTGTTGGCCCGGGACGATCCGGGGACCTAAAGTTCCAGAGGTGCTCTGACCCGCTCCTTGGCGGTCACCAAAGATGAGGGCCCTTAGAACTACCTCTTGGAACTGCAGGTATGTCCTGTTTTGCCAGCGTACTTGTACAGTATAAAAGAGTTGTACATGGCAACCTGTACCATGTAGACCGCAACCTTTTTATACCATACACGTGTTTTCCGCATGGCATTATATGGCTTGAGGACTTGATCAGAAAGATCAACTCCCCCCATATACCGATTGTAGTCCAGAATACAATCGGGCTTGAGGACCGGTCCCGCGGTACCTTGCATAGGGACAGGGGTGCTGCCATTCCCATGAATTGTGGTGAGCATAAGGACATCCCTCTTGTCCTTATGCCGAACCAACAACAGGTTCTCAAGGGAAAAGGCACGGGACTCACCCTGGGGGATAGGAGCATGTAGGGGCAGAAGGCCTCTTTGATTCTTCCAGACTGTCCCACAGGCGACCGTGGATCTGGCGGCGAGGGATGTGAAGAGAGAGATACTAGTATAAAAGTTATCCACGTAAAGGTGGTAACCTTTATCTAGCAATGGGTGCAAAAGGCCCCAAACGATTTTCCTGCTAACACCCAGAGTGGGGGGACATTCTGGGGGTTCAAAACGGGAATCTCGTCCCTCATACACTATAAACTTGCAAGTGTACCCAGAGGTACTCTCGCAAAGTTTATACATCTTCACGCCATACCGCGCTCGCTTGGTAGGGATGTATTGCCAGAAGCTGAGTCTCCCCTTGAAGCTGATGAGAGACTCATCAATAGAGACCTCCCGCCCCGGGACATAGGCCTCCCAAAATCATGCCCCGAAGTGATTGATGACCGGCCTGATTTTATACAGGCCGTCATACGCGGGATCAGCTCGGGGGGGACATGCCGCATTATCAGCATAATGCAAACATCTCCGAATGGCCTTGAACCAGAGACGTGTCATGGCCATACTGTAGAGGGGTGTCTGGTAAAGGATGTCCCCACTCCAATATTGCCTGACACTGGGTTTTTTAACTAGACCCATATGCAGCACAAGGCCCCAAAAGGTCCTCATTTGGGCTGCATCGACTGGAGTACAGCCGCTGGGTCTAGCTAAAAATGAGCCCGGGTTAGCGGTGACGAACTGTTGGGCATACAGATTCGTCTGTGTAACCATCAAATTAACAAAGTTGTCACTGAAAAAATTACCAAAAAATTCAATTTCAGTGAACCCGACAATGTCAATTTTGATTCCTGAGTCGCCAACAAACTCAGGAATCACGGGCTCGTGATCCGCTGGCTGAGTCCAGACAAGTTATCCGGTACGATGTACCAGTGAACTTGGCTGGGGGGCTTCACTAGTATGAGCGCCAGGGGGACTCATACTAGCATGGGGCACAGGGTCAAGGGCAGAGGAGGTTTGCGGCGCTGCACGGCGGCATCTCCGCCGCCTTGGTGGCTCATCATCTGAACTAGATGATGAGGAGGACGATGAAATAAGGAAGGTGGGGTGTTCATCATCCTCTGAGATGCTTTCAGAGTTGGAGGCAAGTATGGCATATGCCTCCTCCGCCGAAAACTCTCTGCGGGCCATTTCCCTACTCTAATGTGGATACGAGTGTGTGTGTGTGTATGTGTGTGTGAGGGAAAAACGTTATTTGTGTATGTGCTGCGTGTGGTGTGGTGCGATACTACCTCCCTAACCCGCCCTAACCTAACTAAACTAACCCGCCCTAACAGAAAAAAAAAAAAAAAAAAAATATATATATATATATATATATATATATATATATATATATAAAAAAGGGGACTTTAAAAAAAAAAAGGGGGGGACTTCTAGCGCAAAAAAGTCCTGCGCCAAAAAAAAGCGTTTATCTAATCAGTGGTGTGCGCACTGATTAGCGCTTGTGGCGGCAGGGGGGGCAGAAGTCAGTGGGGGGTCCGGCCACTCAGCCCAGAACAGTGGCTGGTGGCTTGTACACAGACCCCCACACAAAAAAAAACGAAAAATAAAATAAAAAAACGATTAACCCCGAAAAATGCACCCACCTGAACCCCCCAAAAAACGCTGATCAGTGATAAATCACTGACAGCGGTGGGACAGGCTGCACACACAGGTACGGTCCGTCCACACAGTACATGCCTGCTACTGGTGGCACGGACCGCTTATGGGTGCAAAAAAAGAACACGTTAACCGAAAAAAGTGCCTTTACCACAAAAAAAAACGCTGATCAGTGATAAATCACTGACAGCGGTGAGGCACGCCGCACACACAGGTACGGTCTGTCCACACAGTACACGCCTCCTACTCGTGGCACGGACCGCCTATTGGTGCAAAAAAGCGCTAGAAAACCCGGAAAAAAGCGCCGGCAGCACAAAAAAAAACGATGATCAGTACTACTGGACTGATCAGCGGCGGGTGGGCTTTAACAAACGGTGACGGACTGCTCTTTTATAACTAAGAGGGTCCGCACACACGCTTAATGAAAAAAAAAATAGATCTGCGCCAAAAAAAAAACGCTAAAGGTGCTACGGACCCACGGACACCCACTGAGGTACACTGGGAAAAAAAACACACTTTTTTTTTAACCCTAACCTGTCCCTACCTAATCTAAAGCTATCCCTGGGGATTTCTGTGCCAAGGGGCCACAGAAAGGGGGCAAGGGGCACTTTTTTTTTACTGAGGGGATGGTGGGCAGCACGGGGCTCCGTCCTGCTGAGCAGATTTCTGTGAAATGGCGGGCAGAACGGAGCAACATGCTCCTAGCCCCCACCATCCCCTCCCATTACACTGTGATTGGTGTGGCCACTTTGGCCACCCAATCACACTGTAGTGGGGGCGGTGGCAACAATGCCAGCCCCCAGTACAGCACTGATGATGATTGGTGGTGTATTTTACACCACCATTCATCATCTATATCTGGTTCACAGGGTCACACGTGATCCTGATGACCTGGAACCGCTGCAGAACGCTGGTAAGCAGTTACCGGCGCCCTGCAGCGATCGCCGGTATAGGAATGAATGAAATGAAATCAGCAGATATCCGGCTCCGATCCCCTCCCGGTGAGCGAGGGAGAACGGAATCGCAGCGCATCGCTCGTCTGAATTGACGAGCGATGCGCTGCGATCGCCGACATGGGGGGTCATCATGACCCCCCTGGGCAATATGCCACAATGCCTGCTGAACGATTTCAGCAGGCATCGGGCACCGGCTTCCCTCCAGCTAGCGGCGGGGGGCCGGGATTTGACAGGACGTACTCAAACGTCCTGAGTCCTTAAGGACTCGGAAAAGGTACGTCCTGCGTCCGTAAGGGGTTAAAAGCATTTGAATTTACTGCACATAAACCCCGCCCACATTCCACTCCGTGACAGGTCGGCTGTATACAGGGCCAAATCATCATTGGCGCTCATGGAGCGCCTGCTCTGGGCCCGCAGGGGGGGCCATCGCTTCGGGCCCCGAGCCTCCCCGGTGGGCCTTGTCACATTTGGGACATCCCTGTGTCCCGAAAAATCTTTTCAAGACACAAGAGTGTCCCGGCGGTTACCTCTCTGCCGCAGACCCCGCGTTAACTTTAAAAATGCAGGGGCCGCCGGGAAGTAGCGCACACAGGGATGTCACTGACGTCCCGTGCGTGCGCCCATAGAAGAGCGGATCGGAGCAGTGAGGAGGACGCGCGTACATGATAAGTGACCAGCGACACATCATCTTCAGTGTTCCGACCTCTGCTCCTTCGGTCCCGGGACCCATAGGCCATAGCAGTAGATTGTGACCCCGGACCGGTGGAGTGGTGGTCGAAATACTGAAGTGGGACAGTAAACAGGCATACAGCCTCCAGCCATACACTGTCATACATAGTCTGTGGGGGAACTGTACTGCACCTAATGTGGGGAGCTATACTGCACCTAATGTGGGGGACTATACTACACCTAATGTGGGGGAATTATACTGTACCTAATGTGGAGGAACTATACTGCACCTAATGTGGGGCAACTATACTGCACCTAATGTGGGGAGCTATACTGCACCTAATGTGGGAAGCTATACTGCACCTACTGTGGGGGAATTATACTGCACCTAATGTGGGGAGCTATACTGCACCTAATGTGGGGGAATTATACTGCACCTAATGTGGGGAACTATACTGTACCTAATGTGGGGAGCTATACTGCACCTAATGTTGGGGAATTATACTGCATCTAATGTGGGGAACTATACTGCACCTAATGTGGGAAACTATACTGCACCTAATGTGGGGAAACTACTGCACCTAATGTGGGGCAACTATACTGCACCTATTGTGGGGGACTATACTGCACCTAATGTGGGGGAATTATACTGCACCTAATATGGGGCAACTATACTGCACCTAATGTGGGGCAACTATACTGCACCTAATGTGGGGGAACTATACTGCACCTAATGTGGGGGAGCTATACTGCGCCTTATGTGGGGAGCTATACTGCACCTAATGTGGGGGAATTATACTGCACCTAATGTGGAGGAACTATACTGCACCTAATGTGGGGAACTATACTGTGCCTAATGTGGGGAGCTATACTGCACCTAATGTGGGGCAACTATACTGCACCTAATGTGGGGAGCTATACTGCACCTAATGTGGGGAGCTATACTGCACCTAATGTGGGGGAACTATACTGCACCTAATGTGGGGCAACTATACTGCACATAATGTGGGGCAACTATACTGCACCTAATGTGGGGGAACTATACTGCACCTAATGTGGGGGAACTATACTGCACCTAATGTGGGGGAACTATACTGCACCTAATGTGGGGAGCTATACTGCACCTAATGTGGGGAGCTATACTGCACCTAATGTGGGGCAACTATACTGCACCCAATGTGGGGGAACTATACTGCACCTTATGTGGGGGAACTATACTGCACCTAATGTGGGGGAACTGTACTGCACCTAATGTGGGGGAACTGTACTGCACCTAATGTGGGGAGCTATACTGCACCTAATGTGGGGCAACTATACTGCACCTAATGTGGAGAACTATACTGCACCTAATGTGGGGGATCTGTACTGCACCTAATACGGGGGAACTGTACTGCACCTAATGTGGGGGAACTGTACTGCACCTAATGTGGGGGAACTGTACTGCACCTAATGTGGGGGAACTGTACTGCACCTAATGTGGAGGAACTGTACTGCACCTAATGTGGAGGAACTGTACTGCCAACCTAATGTGGGAGAACTGTACTGCCAACTTAATGTGGGGGAACTGTACTGCCAACTTAATGTGGGGTAACTGTACTGCCAACTTAATGTGGGGGAACTGTACTGCCAACCTAATGTGGGGGAACTGTACTGCCAACCTAATGTGGGGGAACTGTACTGCACCTAATGTGGGGGAACTATACTGCACCTAATGTGGAGAACTATACTGCACCTAATGTGGGGGATCTGTACTGCACCTAATGTGGGGGATCTGTACTGCACCTAATGTGGGGGAACTCTATTGAACCTAATATGGGGGAACTGTACTGCACCTAATGTGGGGGAACTGTACTGCACCTAATGTGGGGGAACTGTACTGCACCTAATGTGGAGGAACTGTACTGCACCTAATGTGGAGGAACTGTACTGCACCTAATGTGGTGGAACTGTACTGCACCTAATGTGGGGGAACTGTACTGCACCTAATGTGGGGGAACTGTACTGCCAACCTAATGTGGGGGAACTGTACTGCCAACCTAATGTGGGGGAACTGTACTGCACCTAATGTGGGGGAACTATACTGCACCTAATGTGGGGAGCTATACTGCACCTAATGTGGGGCAACTATACTGCACCTAATGTGGAGAACTATACTGCACCTAATGTGGGGGATCTGTACTGCACCTAATGTGGGGGATCTGTACTGCACCTAATGTGGGGGAACTGTATTGCACCTAATGTGGGGGATCTGTACTGCACCTTATGTGGGGGAACTGTACTGCACCTAATGTGGAGGAACTGTACTGCACCTAATGTGGGGGAACTGTACTGCACCTAATGTGGGGGAACTATACTGCACCTAATGTGGAGGAACTGTACTGCACCTAATGTGGGGGAACTGTACTGCACCTAATGTGGGGGAACTGTACTGCCAACCTAATGTGGGGGAACTGTACTGCCAACCTAATGTGGGGGAACTGTACTGCTAACCTAATGTGGGGGAACTGTACTGCCAACCTAATGTGGGGAACTGTACTGCCAACCTAATGCGGGGGAACTATACAGCCAACCTAATGCGGGGGAACTGTACTGCACCTAATGTGGAGGAACTGTACTGCACCTAATGTGGAGGAACTGTACTGCACCTAATGTGGGGGAACTGTACTGCCAACCTAATGTGGGAGAACTGTACTGCCAACCTAATGTGGGGGAACTGTACTGCTAACCTAATGTGGGGGAACTGTACTGCCAACCTAATGTGGGGGAACTGTACTGCCAACCTAATGTGGGGGAACTGTACTGCCAACCTAATGCGGTCAAAAAACAACAGAGCGCTTCTGTGTGCGATCTTCCAGACCAAATAGGATAATGTGGGTGAGTGAGGAACGCACTCACCTGGTCAGGTTGTGCATATTCCAGGCACAACGCTGATGTGGGCTTAATGTAACAACTGCTGCGGCTTCCCATGCTGGATCCACCGGCCTGTGAGAGACAGTGAAGGAGGAGGAAATCCGAAGCTGAGATCGCGCTGTTGCAGAAAAGGTTCAAGGATACTGGTAGAAGTCTTAATTTCTTTTATTCTATTCACACAACGCGTTTCTGGATATTAATAATCCTTTCTTCAGGCGTGATACAAAACACAGAATGCAGGAGATATATATAAGGGAAGTGACGTATCGCACCTGGATAACAACACGCCCACAATTCTCACACAAGTAAACATAATGAATATTATTAATGCTACATATAATCACTAAATAATAAATCCACTATATTCCACAATAGATAATAAACCTGTCCAATAACAGAAAGGATTATTTTACAAAAAAATGCAATAATGTACAAATGCATAAAAAACACATTGATACATAAAAAACACACAATAAAACCTACATTAAAAGGCCGTTTTTTCTATACACTCATTTAACCCCTCGGGCCACATAGTTAAATGAGTGTATAGAAAAAACGGCCTTTTAATGTAGGTTTTATTGTGTGTTTTTTATGTATCAATGTGTTTTTTATGCATTTGTACATTATTGCATTTTTTTGTAAAATAATCCTTTCTGTTATTGGACAGGTTTATTATCTATTGTGGAATATAGTGGATTTATTATTTAGTGATTATATGTAGCATTAATAATATTCATTATGTTTACTTGTGTGAGAATTGTGGGCGTGTTGTTATCCAGGTGCGATACGTCACTTCCCTTATATATATCTCCTGCATTCTGTGTTTTGTATCATGCCTGAAGAAAGGATTATTAATATCCAGAAACGCATTGTGTGAATAGAATAAAAGAAATTAAGACTTCTACCAGTATCCTTGAACCTTTTCTGCAACAGCGCGATCTCAGCTTCCGATTTCCTCCTCCTTCACAACCTATACTGCACCTAATGTGGGGAACTATACTGCACCTAATGTGGGGAACTATACTGTACCTAATGTGGGGAGCTATACTGCACCTAATGTTGGGGAATTATACTGCATCTAATGTGGGGAACTATACTGCACCTAATGTGGGAAACTATACTGCACCTAATGTGGGGAAACTACTGCACCTAATGTGGGGCAACTATACTGCACCTATTGTGGGGGACTATACTGCACCTAATGTGGGGGAATTATACTGCACCTAATATGGGGCAACTATACTGCACCTAATGTGGGGCAACTATACTGCACCTAATGTGGGGGAACTATACTGCACCTAATGTGGGGGAGCTATACTGCGCCTTATGTGGGGAGCTATACTGCACCTAATGTGGGGGAATTATACTGCACCTAATGTGGAGGAACTATACTGCACCTAATGTGGGGAACTATACTGTGCCTAATGTGGGGAGCTATACTGCACCTAATGTGGGGCAACTATACTGCATCTAATGTGGGGAGCTATACTGCACCTAATGTGGGGAGCTATACTGCACCTTATGTGGGGGAACTATACTGCACATAATGTGGGGCAACTATACTGCACCTAATGTGGGGGAACTATACTGCACCTAATGTGGGGGAACTATACTGCACCTAATGTGGGGGAACTATACTGCACCTAATGTGAGGAGCTATACTGCACCTAATGTGGGGAGCTATACTGCACCCAATGTGGGGCAACTATACTGCACCCAATGTGGGGGAACTATACTGCACCTTATGTGGGGGAACTATACTGCACCTAATGTGGGGGAACTGTACTGCACCTAATGTGGGGGAACTGTACTGCACCTAATGTGGGGAGCTATACTGCACCTAATGTGGGGCAACTATACTGCACCCAATGTGGGGGAACTATACTGCACCCAATGTGGAGAACTATACTGCACCTAATGTGGGGGATCTGTACTGCACCTAATATGGGGGAACTGTACTGCACCTAATGTGGGGGAACTGTACTGCACCTAATGTGGGGAAACTGTACTGCACCTAATGTGGGGGAACTGTACTGCACCTAATGTGGAGGAACTGTACTGCACCTAATGTGAAGGAACTGTACTGCCAACCTAATGTGGGAGAACTGTACTGCCAACTTAATGTGGGGGAACTGTACTGCCAACTTAATGTGGGGGAACTGTACTGCCAACCTAATGTGGGGGAACTGTACTGCCAACCTAATGTGGGGGAACTGTACTGCACCTAATGTGGGGGAACTATACTGCACCTAATGTGGGGAGCTATACTGCACCTAATGTGGGGCAACTATACTGCACCTAATGTGGGGCAACTATACTGCACCCAATGTGGGGGAACTATACTGCACCTAATGTGGGGGATCTGTACTGCACCTAATGTGGGGGATCTGTACTGCACCTAATGTGGGGGAACTCTATTGCACCTAATATGGGGGAACTCTATTGCACCTAATATGGGGGAACTGTACTGCACCTAATGTGGGGGAACTGTACTGCACCTAATGTGGAGGAACTGTACTGCACCTAATGTGGAGGAACTGTACTGCACCTAATGTGGGGCAACTATACTGCACCCAATGTGGGGGAACTATACTGCACCTAATGTGGGGGATCTGTACTGCACCTAATGTGGGGGATCTGTACTGCACCTAATGTGGGGGAACTCTATTGCACCTAATATGGGGGAACTCTATTGCACCTAATATGGGGGAACTGTACTGCACCCAATGTGGGGGAACTGTACTGCACCTAATGTGGAGGAACTGTACTGCACCTAATGTGGAGGAACTGTACTGCACCTAATGTGGGGGAACTGTACTGCACCTAATGTGGGGGAACTGTACTGCACCTAATGTGGGGGAACTGTACTGCCAACCTAATGTGGGGGAACTGTACTGCCAACCTAATGTGGGGGAACTGTACTGCACCTAATGTGGGGGAACTATACTGCACCTAATGTGGGGAGCTATACTGCACCTAATGTGGGGCAACTATACTGCACCTAATGTGGAGAACTATACTGCACCTAATGTGGGGGATCTGTACTGCACATAATGTGGAGGAACTGTACTGCACCTAATGTGGAGGAACTGTACTGCACCTAATGTGGAGGAACTGTACTGCACCTAATGTGGGGGAACTGTACTGCCAACCTAATGTGGGAGAACTGTACTGCCAACCTAATGTGGGGGAACTGTACTGCCAACCTAATGTGGGGGAACTGTACTGCCAACCTAATGTGGGGGAACTGTACTGCCAACCTAATGTGGGGGAACTGTACTGCCAACCTAATGTGGGGGAACTGTACTGCCAACCTAATGCGGGCAAAAAACAACAGAGCGCTTCTGTGTGCGATCTTCCAGACCAAATAGGATAATGTGGGTGAGTGAGGAACGCACTCACCTGGTCAGGTTGTGCATATTCCAGGCACAACGCTGATGTGGGCTTAATGTAACAACTGCTGCGGCTTCCCACGCTGGATCCACCGGCGTGTGAGGGACAGTGAAGGAGGAGGAAATCGGAAGCTGAGATCGCGCTGTTGCAGAAAAGGTTCAAGGATACTGGTAGAAGTCTTAATTTCTTTTATTCTATTCACACAACGCGTTTCTGGATATTAATAATCCTTTCTTCAGGCGTGATACAAAACACAGAATGCAGGAGATATATATAAGGGAAGTGACGTATCGCACCTGGATAACAACACGCCCACAATTCTCACACAAGTAAACATAATGAATATTATTAATGCTACATATAATCACTAAATAATAAATCCACTATATTCCACAATAGATAATAAACCTGTCCAATAACAGAAAGGATTATTTTACAAAAAAAATGCAATAATGTACAAATGCATAAAAAACACATTGATACATAAAAAACACACAATAAAACCTACATTAAAAGGCCGTTTTTTCTATACACTCATTTAACCCCTCGGGTCACATAGTTAAATGAGTGTATAGAAAAAACGGCCTTTTAATGTAGGTTTTATTGTGTGTTTTTTATGTATCAATGTGCTTTTTATGCATTTGTACATTATTGCATTTTTTTGTAAAATAATCCTTTCTGTTATTGGACAGGTTTATTATCTATTGTGGAATATAGTGGATTTATTATTTAGTGATTATATGTAGCATTAATAATATTCATTATGTTTACTTGTGTGAGAATTGTGGGTGTGTTGTTATCCAGGTGCGATACGTCACTTCCCTTATATATATCTCCTGCATTCTGTGTTTTGTATCACGCCTGAAGAAAGGATTATTAATATCCAGAAACGCGTTGTGTGAATAGAATAAAAGAAATTAAGACTTCTACCAGTATCCTTGAACCTTTTCTGCAACAGCGCGATCTCAGCTTCCGATTTCCTCCTCCTTCACAACCTAATGCAGGCGAACTGTGCTGCCAACGTAATGCGGGGGAACTATACAGCCAACCTAATGTGGGGGAACTATACTGCACCTAATGTGGGGGAACTATACTGCACCTAATGTGGGGGGACTATACTGCACCTAATGTGGGGGAACTTCCAGGCAGCCTTAATTTGGCCCTGGCTGTATATCGCCTTACTAACAGCCTCACCTGCTACCCACACTGTTACTTACTGTGCTAGCGACGCTACTCGCACAAGCTACTCTTAAAGCAGTAAAGCCTTACAGTTGAGGTGATTTCAATAACAAATAAACACTCAATACTAAACTTATCCGATTCTCGCAACACCTAAACTACACATTTTATTAAAAGCAAGCTTATGTTCTTAAAGTTTTGTGATTTTAAATGTGTTATGTAAACAAATTTTTATGCTACTGCTCTGTGAATTCCCTAATTGATGTGCCCTTTCCAAGGACACCATGAGGGTATTTATTGTGGGCTCTTCTATCCCTTTGTATGCACCTGTCTGATGAAGGGTCCATTTTGGACCCGAAGCGCATTACGTTGTGCTAATAAATCAGCTTTTTGAACAATAACCTTGGGTCCTTACTTATCTACTGCATCTGATCAGTGCCCGAAAACTTGATTTTTACTCCTCCAAGCAAGGGGCATGTCTAGGCTTTTATCACCCTCTTTTCAAAGGTTTAGCACAACTCCTCCAAGCATTTTCCACCGGACCAGTGTCCCTGATTCTGGACAAGCTATGGCTGCAGATCAGAGCATCATATAAAACCAGATGTCTACTGAGGTGTTGTGCTCTTAGCACAACCTTATATGGTGAGTGTAAAATCACTTATCACTGCAATGTTGTTTTTTATCCTTGACATATTACACTAGGGGCGCGTATGCCCCTTTTTTTTTTCTCTCTTTTTTTCCCCCTGCGTAGACATGCCCCTGGCTAACAAGGCGCTAAATCAGTTGCTAAATATCTGAATATGTGGCGCAGCTAAAGCAAAAATGAAAGTGGCACTAAATTCTTTTAATATCTCCCGCCACAAAGTTTGTAAAACCTCCCTCTCCCTTTTTGCAAGTAATACATGTCAGCAAATAGGAATACTTGGCTAACATACAAAGGAAGTGTGCGCAGATTCCAAACTCGCAGGAGCCTTTAAATACTTTCAGAGCCAGCATGAGTGCATTGTTCACTTTTTGCAGGTATTATCACTTGAGGAGGTTTTTAGACCCACAAGGGGCATGGAATTGGAACAACAAGTTGCTTGCTAGAGAGGTACATTGAATTTTGTGTTTAGATACCCGTGTGCCAACGGGTTTCAATGCTAGATCGGACATGGTATATTATTTTTATGTACATGCATATTTGTTTTGATTGCACATTTACCCTCTAATATGATATATAACTATTGTATAGTTCATGATTCTGGGTTGGATTATTGATGTCTCGGTGGGAGTGCAGCCTAGGGGGGGTTCAGGTATTTACTTTGTGTGTATCATTATTGATCTATCCATAGTAACTGAAAAATAAGTGAGGTCATTGGGTCAGTTATCTAATCTGGATGAGAGATTTCGTGGTTGGTTTATAAAAATGTGTCATTTTAACATTTCTATATTTTCTAAACACCAGGGCACTAAGGGATTATTTTATTTTTGCATATATTGAACAAAATGCAGTTGGGATCTTTTTTTTCCTCCAACTGTTTGTTTATTAAAGAATTTTTATTTAAAACAGATATGATCTTTCTAATACTGTAACTACAATGAATGGTCTATTGACATTAACAAGCATTCAGATAGTATATATAAAATTGCATAAAAACTGACCATTCACTACTTCCCCATAAGGTTAATTACTAAATAACGAAATTGAACCTGTGGCTTTCTCTTCTACCTTATCTGTCAGGGCAAAGTGCTAAATTTTTAATCCTGGGATCTGTGTGTTAAAGAGGTATTTCAGGAAAAAACTGGCTCCAGAAAGTTAAACAGATTTGTAAATTACTTCTATTAAAAAATCTTAATCCTTCCAATAATTATCAGCTGCTGAAGTTGAGTTGTTCTTTTCTGTCTGGCAACAGTGCTCTCTGCTGACATCTCTACTTACAGTCTCGGGAACTGCAAAGAGTAGAAGAGGTTTGCTATGGAGATTTGCGTCTACTCTGGACAGTTCCTGAGACAGGTGTCTTCAGAGAGCACTTAGACAGAAAACAACAACTCAACTTCAGCAGCTCATAAGCACTGAAAGGATTAAGATTTTTTTAATAGAAGTAATTTACAAATCTGTTTAGCCTTCTGGAGCCAGTTAATATATCAAAAAAAGTTTTTTTTCCTGGATAACCCCTTTAAATAGCTTACTTCCTACAGTTTAGTATCCTAGAGGTCAGTCTCATCAAGTGCATAACCTTACATTTATCAATGTTGAACCTCATCTGCCACTTCTCAGCCGTAACCTCCAACCTATCTAAATCAGTTTGTAACAGTGCACTGTCCTGTATTGTATTAATCGCTTTATACAGTTTAGTATCATCTGAAAAGATTGATACTTTACTAAAAACCCCTCAACTAGGTAATTACTAAATATATTATAAAGAATAGGGCCAAGAACTGACCCCTTTGGTACCCCACTAGTAACAATCACCCAATCAGACTACGTACCATTTTAATAAACACACTCGGTTTCCTATGACCGAGCCAGTTACTCACCCACTTACACACATTCTCCCTCTAGTCCAATCATTCTAATTTTATGCACCAAACTTTTATGTGGCACCATATCAAATGTTTTGGAAAAATCCAGATATACTACATCCAGCAATTCCCCCAGGTCCAGTCTGGAACTCACCTCCTCATAAAAGCTGATCAGGTTAGCTTGACATGACCAATCCCTCATAAACCCATGCTGATATGGAGTCATTCGTTTATTTTTCATTGAGATATTGCAATATAGCATCTCTTAGAAAACCTTTACAACATTCGCATACAATGGAGTTTCAAGAATTAAAATTTTCCAGTGAACAAAAGTCTGTCCTAGTCATATGAGTTGTATAAAAGTCCATCAAATGATTCAGGTGAATAATAGTAGTTTATACTTAATAAGACTAAGCAAAAAAAAAAAAAAATGAAAAAAAATTTGACATTAGCACATCTTTCACTTGCTGATATAGTGAGGCTAAATGACTATTGAGAAGTTCTATTTATTTTAAACCACAAGACAAATCTTAACCCCTTAAGGACATAGGGCGTACAAGTACGCCCTGACGTCCTGGTAGTTAAGGACATAGGGTGTACCTGTACGCCCGTGGGAATTTTGGTCCCCGCCGTGCGACAAGCCCCTCGGACCCCCCCCCATGTTGGCGATCGTCGCACATCGGCGGTAAATTCAGACCGGCGATTTGTGGCGATTCTGGGTCAATCGGGTCTCTGGTGACCTGGTGACCCGGAAATGAAGGGTGAATGAGGCTGTCCTAGACAGCAGGAGTGCCACCTCACGATCACGTGATGCATGCACACCCAAAGGGCATGCTGGGAGTTGTAGTTTTGCAACAGCTGGAGTTCCAACTACAACTCTCAGCATGCCCTTTGGTAATCAGTGCATGCTGGGAGTTGTAGTTTTTCAACAGCTGGAGGTTTGTCCCCCATGTGAATGTACAGGGTACATTCACACTGGTGGGGGTTTACAGCGAGTTATCTGCTGCTAATTTTCTGCTGCAGCTCAAACTCCCAGTGAGAAACTCAGTGTAAACCCCCCTCCCGTGCAAATGTACCCTAAAAACACTACACTAACACAAAATAAAAAGTAAAATACTAAATATACATATACCCCTACACAGTCCCCCCCCCCAATAAAAAATTTACGTATCGGACGCCACTGTTTCCAAATGGAGCCTCTAGCTGTTGAAAAACAACAACTCCCAGTATTGTCAGACAACCACTGCATGCTGGGAGTTTTGCAACAGCTGGAGACCTGTTTCCTGTTCGGGAAACACTACTGTAGGGTATTTTTGTGGCAGATGCAAATCAACAATTTAGGCCTCAAATGCGCATGGCGGTCTCTCACTTTGGAGCCCTGTCATATTTCAAGACAACATTTTCTCCTTTTACCCCTTATAAAAATGTAAAGTTGGGGTCTACACCAGTATGTTAGTAAAAAAAAAATTACATTTTTTACAATAACATGCTGGTGTTGTTTCATACTTTTAATTTTCACAAGCGGTAAAAGGAAAAAAAAAGTACGGAACTACCCCATATGTGGGCATAAAATGCTTTGTGGGAGCACAACATGGCTCAGAAGTGAGAGAGCACCATGTACAGTTGAGGTCTAAATTAGTGATTTGAACAGGGGTGGCTAATTTTACAGTGGTTCTGACATAAACGCAAAACAATAAATACCCACATGGAAACTACACCCTTCACGGAATGTAATAAGGGGTATAGTGAGGCTTAACACCCCACAGGTGTTTTCCTTAAAGTTGGTTTTGAAAATGAAAAAAAAAAATTTCACTAAAATGCTGGTGTTACCCTACATTTTTCAATTTCACAAGGGAGAATAGGAAAAAAGCCCCCCAAAATTTGTAGCCCCATTTCTTCTGAGTAAGAACATACCCCATATGTTGATGTAAAGTGCTCTGCGGGCGAACTACAATGCTCAGAAGAGTAGCGCCATTGGGCATTTGGAGAGAGAATGTGTCCGAAATTGAAGGCCATGTGTGTTTACAAAGCCCCCATAGTGCCAGAACAGTGGACCCCCCCCCACATGTGACCCCATTTTGGAAACTACACCCCTCACAGAATTTAATAAGGGGTGCAGTGAGCATTTAGACCCCACAGGTGTCTGACAGATTTTTTGAACAGTGGTCCGTGAAAATGAAAATTTTAGTTTTTCATTAGCACAGCCCACTGTTCCAAAGATTTGTCAAACGTCAGTGGGGTGTAAATGCTTTCTGCACTCCTTATTAAATTCTGTGAGGGGTGTAGTTTCCAAAATGGGGTCACATGTGAGGGGTGTCTACTTTTCTGGCATCACGGGGGGCTTTGTAAATGCACATGGCCCCGACTTCTTTTCCAACCAAATTCTCTCTCCAAAATCTTCATGGCGCTCCTTCTCTTCTGAGCATTGCAGTTAGTCTGCAGAGCACTTTATATCCACATGTGGGGTATTTCCATTCTCAGAAGAAATGGGGTTACAAATTTTGGGAGACTTTTTCTCCTTTTACCCCTAGTGAAAATAAAAAGTTTGGTGAAAAAAATTTAATTTTTCATTTTCACATCCAAATTTAGCGGAAATTTGTCAAACACCTGTGGGGTGTTAAGGCTCACTGTACCCTTTGTTACATTCCTTGACGGGTTTAGTTTCCAAAATAGTATGTCATGTGTGTTGTTTTTTTTTGCTGTGCTGGAACCATAGGGGCTTCTTAAATGCGACATGCCCCCCAAAAACCATTTCAGCAAAATTTGCTTTCCAAAAGCCAAATGTGACTCCTCTTCAGAGCATTGTAATGTGCCCACAGTGCATTTGACGTCCACAAATGGGGTATTTCCATACTCAGAAGAGATGGGGTTACAAATTTTGGGCGGCATTTTCTCCTATTACCCCTTGTAAAAATGTTAAATTTGGAGGAAAACCAGCATTTTAGTGAAAAATAATAAATTAATTTACACATCCGACGAAAAGTCATCAAACACCTGTGGGGTGTTAAGGCTCACTGGACCCCTTGTTACGTTCCTTGAGGGGTGTAGTTTTCAAAATAGTATGTAGTAGTAATAGTAGTAGTTTTCAAACCATTTCAGAAAAACTCACTCTCCAAAATCTCATTGTCGCTCCATCCCTTCTGAGCCTTGTAGTGCACACGTAGAGCACTTGACATACACATATGAGGTATTTCCTTACTCAAGAGAAATTGGGTTACAAATCTGGGGGGCTTTTTCTCCTTTTTCAAAAACTGGGTCTACAAGAACATGCGAGTGTAAAAAATAAAGAATTTGAATTCTCTCCTTCACCATGCTGCTATTCCTGTGAAACACCTAAAGGGTTAACACACTTTCTGAATGTCATTTTAAATACTCTGGGGGGTATTTCTAATATGAAAACCCCTCAAATCCACTTCAAATCTGAACTGGTCCCTGAAAAATGCAGATTTTGAAAAATTTTTCAAAAATTGGAAAATAGCTGCTGAACTTTGAAGCCCTCTGATGTCTTCCAAAAGTAAAAACATGTCAACTTTATGATGAAAACATAATGTAGACATATTGTATATGTGAATCAATATATAATTTATTTTCCTTATAAGCAGCGTTTCAAAGTAAAAAAAAAAGCAACATTTTCATCACATTTTGGGATTTTTCACCACGAAAGGATGCAAGTAACGCCGAAAATTTACCACTATATTTAGAATATGTCATGAAAAAAACTATCTCGGAATCAGAATGAAAAGTAAAAGCATTCCAGAGTTATTAATGCTTAAAGTGACAGTGGTCAGATTTGCAAAAAATGCTCTGGTCCTTAAGGTGAAAATGGGTTTGGTCCTTAAGGGGTTAAACACTATAGCCCTTTATAATAGGAAATATCATTGATAATAGATTATTCTTCTGATCTTGTCCATTTTCAGGTACATGCTTTAAAGGGATTATCCAGGAAAAGAAAAACAGAGCTACTTTCTATCAAAAACTGCTCCCCGTCTGTCTCCAGGTTGGATGTGGTTCTGCAGCTCTATTCCATTGAAGTGAATGGAGCCAAGTTGTAAAGCTACACCTAACCTGGAGACAGATGTGGAGCTGTTTTTGAAAGAATTTAGCTGTGTTTTTCTATTCCTGGATAACCCCTTTAACTTGCCTCAAAGCCATAAACAGAAAAGTTAGTCAAGCAGTAGGATGTACTAAAAAAAAAATACAAATATGGAATTTCTGAAGTGTAGTGTTTTCTGAGTTCACAGTTTACTTTACAGATAGTTTATTTATATATAAATCCTACAAGAAAGTAAAGTCTTTGACTGGAGTCGCTCTCTTTTCTTATTTTTCTCCAACTGCCCCCAAAAACCATAAAGACTTCCTCCAGCCTATTGCCTATGCAGAGTTTGTCACCCAGAGATTTTTGGCTTCTTACTTTCTGGCACCCTCCTTACCTCCTCGCTAACCTTTCCACCAACCTCACATTCTGCTGCCCCTTTAACAGTACTATCCTGCTTCTTACCCCCAAACTAGGCCTGCTCTCTCTTAATACCCTCCTCTTTGGGATAGTGCTCCTTAGCTGCCATTACACAGTAATATTGCCCCTTAGTGCTCTTCTCACATCAATAGTGCACTCTTGTTGTCCCTACATGGCAATAGTACAGACTTAGCACATTTCTTAGCAGTAATAATAGTGCCCCAATACTGAAAAGTGACCCCCTAGTGCAAACCTCAAATTAATAGTGTCGACATATGGAAGATGGGTCCCCATAGTGCAGTCTTCACATTATCAGAGCTACCTAGCTACTTCTACACAGTGATGGTGCCCCGAAACAGTTGAGGTTTCTCCATACAGTACATTTTTTTTAAACAAAACAATAATAATAGGCAGTTCAGGCCATAGGCTGCTTCTGGCCTATGAACCGCAAAGAAAGTGTACAGTGCAAGCAGGTGCATGGGTAATAGTAAGCAGCCTATTCACCACTAAATGCATTCTATGGTGGGGCAGGGAGCCGATATTGCCTTGTTCTTCCATAGTATTCAATACAGTTGCAAGGTGTTCAAGGGATAGTTTTCACTGGGTAATCCCCCCTTGAACACAATGACTGGGCCCTACCAGTTAGGTGACAAGAGCACAGCCCATTTTAGGCTGCTACAAGACCCCTAGGAAGCAATGAGAGTTCATCCTTTTTTTATCTAGACAGTTTGGCATTCTTTAAAACTAAAATATAATGGAAATGCTTGTGAGTTGCACATGTGATGTCAAGAGATTTTTATGTGACCCCGTCTGCACAATTAGATTGGCAATATAGCCTAGATGTCACAATTCTGCTAATGGAACCTATGGAAAGTTAATAAGCTAAATACAACAGCACAAATGATCTAGGACATTTAAGTTGACTGAAGGTTGAGAAAAGATTGGCTTTAGAAAATGTTTTTGAGCTGGAAGTGTTAAGGGCTTGAATGGGTTATCTCAAAAGACAGGGATAATGAAAGGATATATGTGACTGATGAAGAAATGAAATAGGTGGGGGAAAGAAGGTTTTTCCCATTGTTTGTTTTATGAATCATGGAAGAGAAAAGAAGATAAGTATAAGACACTATGGAGAGCAGAGAAGTAATAACAGGACTAGGGGGTATTACATTACCCTTTCTGTATTGTGGTATATTCATCACTATTACTATTACTTTCAACTGTAATCTAGGCTGCTCTGTGATGACAAAAGGATAAGAATAAATCAAGGTAATGCAGTCCTTCTGGTAATATTAAAACAACATTATTCTGCTTTCAGTTTTTTTCCGCTATTTATTGCAGGTTCAATCATTTCATGACATTGTCTCACTCACAATAGTGTATGAGTCATGACTTTTCCATCATTATGGTCCCTCAATACAAATAGTTATGTTAATTCGACAAGTAAAATATATAAAATAATGAGGTGTGTGGCCAGATTTAGGCAGAATTCATGTGATTTCCTCCATAATCAGCAAAAGATCAGCGGAAAAAAATGCGGACAAAAATCAGCTTGTAAAATAAAATATGTTGCCAATTTTTCCCCTGTGTGAACCTGACCCAAGTCTTCAGAAAAGTAAAGCTTTGAACTGGACAAAAAAGAAGCAACATTAAAGCTTTGTTTCCAAAATGATGTTGACAGCATCCTTATAAAATACATCTTGTATAGAAATAATGCCTGTGTAGACGTATTGTACATCGAGAAGCTTTCAATACAGATAACAAACAGCATTCACATAAAAGAAAGAAGACATCCTGTCTGGCAGACACATTTTTTTAGGCTAGTGTGACTCAATGTAATCCAGACAAACTCCCACATTAGAAAAGACTGTTTTGGAAATTGTAGTGGTTTGCTCTTAGCTGCGACTAGAATTTGGTTTAAAAAAAAAAAAAATCTTCCTGGAACTAAGAGGCTTGCAAAAGCACATTATAAAAGCAGGGAGATGGCAAACAATATTCATTCTATCTCGACACTATACTTAAAGCACAAAGACAAAAAAAGAGCAATCGTACAACAGAGCATTAATTATTCCTTCTGCATGTGCTAGTCAGGGTTGGCCTTAAATAAAAACTGTCAGCCTGTTCACTAATACACTGGGTTATAGTGTGGGTGAAGATTCTAATGAAGGGTCACTTACTTATTTTGGTCCACTGGCTGCCAAGATATTTGCCGGTAAAGTTCCGGTATTTCATCCATGACTAGCGCTTTGAAGGCGTTGCCCCAGCTGGCTGGCCGCCTCTGCCTCCCATAGTGAATGTCCTA
This sequence comes from Hyla sarda, assembly GCF_029499605.1. NCBI lineage: Eukaryota > Metazoa > Chordata > Amphibia > Anura > Hylidae > Hyla > Hyla sarda. Next base: position 253,124,158 of record NC_079191.1, on the reverse strand, counting down.
AGCCCGCCCCCGTTATTTGCATATTCATAATCTTCAACTCCATGTCCTAGTGACATGGAGTCACAGGTCACTTGAGCGCAGCGCTCTGCGATCTCTTTACGTTTGAAATCTTCTGGCGCAGGCGTTCTGCAGACAGAGCGCTGCGTTCACATGACCTTTGACTCCACGTCACTAGATGCGGGCTTAGGACGTTCACTCCGGGAGGCAGACGTGGCCAGCCGGCGGGGGGCAACGCCTTCAAAGCGCTAGTCATGGAGGAAATGCTGGAACTTTACAGGCAAATATCTCGGCAGCCAGTGGACCAAAATAAGTAGGTAACCCTTTGTTAGAATCTATAAACTCTATAAAAAACGATATACTCTATAAAAACTCTAGATATAGACTCTATAAAAAAAAATAAAAAAAAAGAGCCAGGCAGTGGAAATCTAATTCTTCATGCTTTCCTATCACATAATCTGTTGGGAAAAAGTTGGGCGGCCCCGCACCCATTGCACGAGCACCTTTACACTGAATTCTGCCCTTTATAGTACTTTCTATGTATGGAGAATACACCTATAACAGTGACAATAAAATGTTAATAACTTTCCTTAAAATGTCAAATATTTAGCGTGGATTTATCATTTATGTCTCAATTAAGTCTAGTTGGTACATAATTCTGGTGCGTTAAGAGGTAAACCCTTATAGTGACAAAACTAATTTAGCTTTAAGAAGAGATAAAAAAATGTTTCTGCCTAGTTTCCCAGCAGTAATAACTTTTTCTTTTTTTCTCTTCAATGTTACTGTATTAGACCTTACATTTGGTGTCAATTTGTATTTTTTATAAGGACTATTTTATGGTACATACACTGACTGGCCACTTTATTGGGTACACCTTGCTAGTGTCTGGTTAAACTATATTTTCCCTTCATTCTTCGTGGCATACTTTCTACAAGGTGCTGTAAACATTCCTCGGAGATTTTGGTCCATATGCACATGATGGCATCGCAGAGTTGCTGCGGATTTGTAAGCTGCATATGCTTATTGTAAATCTCCCGTTCTACCACAGCCCAAAGGTGATCTATTGTATTGAGATCTGGAGGCCACTGGAGTTCAGTGAACACATCAACAATGCATTTTCATCCACACAAGATTTAAGATGGATTTAAAAAGTTCCATTATATATGATTTCTATAGCATTATATAGAATTGAGCGACTCAAAGCTGACGAACCCGAATTCGTTACGAATTTCATGAAAAATTCGATTCGCAACAAATGTGAATATAGCCGTGATTCTATCTCCATTTACTGCGGTCCAGGCTCCAGGGCATCTAAAATGGTGGATCCACATGTCAGTACATCGGGCAAGGAAAGCTGGGAAGGCCGGAAGGCAAGGCGGGAGGGCAGGAAGCGGGATGACCCTGAATCACATGCAGGATGCAGCCTATCAGCAGCCAGTAACCCCTGTGATGTCACAGCCCTATATGTTTGGCAGCCATTTTGCGGCTTGTCATTTCATTCATTACACTGCAGAGAGATAGGACGGACATCGCTGTGTGTGTGTTACACAGGAAAGCTTGTTACAGCAGCTTTTCACCTCGTAGTCACCTCAGCCTTCTGTGGGACACAGAGCACAGCGTATTTGCACAGAAATAAATTATTACTGCAGCGATTAACCCCTCAGTCACTTTGAACAGCATTGTATTACAGAGAGGGGCAGAGAGCTGTGTGTTGCCTCAGCTGCAGAAACGTTTTCAGAGGAGGGAGACATATTTTTTTTTAGGGCAAATCTGTGTCTTTGTTCCACAACAACTGGTCTGCTGGTTATACTAGTCTGTAGACGGTATAATCCATACCCAGCAGTCCATTCCTAATAGTATTTGAGAGAGAATCTTTTTGCAATTTTGGGTTTAGTACACAGTGACTGTGTGCTGCAGCATTGTTGTGTACTGCTGGTGTTGTGGGCAATTTTTTTTGCGTACTGTAGCACATTTTTCTGCCCTCATATGTGCATACCACATACCTACATCTAAGTGGTGTACAATTTTTTACCTGTTAATCTGTCAAGGGCCTACATACTGTGAAAGGACAGCAAAAAGTAATCACCGGCTGGTGTTTTACTGAAATAATTTTTCAAGCGTACAGTAGCGCATTTTTCTGCCCTCAAAAGTGCATATCACATACATACATCTAAGTAGTGTACTACTATTTTGTACCTGTTAATCTGTCAAGGGTCTAAATACTGTGAAAGTCCAGTAGCAGTCAATTAGTGTGGACTGTTGGTGGGAAAATCAGCTACTCAGTGGTGTGGCAGTTTTTCATCAAACATCCGGAGGAGGTTCACATAGCCACATGCAAGATCTGTCGGCAGAAGGTGAAAAGTGGCCAGGCTCCCAGTGTTGGCACCACGGCCCTGCGACAACATATGCTTCAAACACCATAAAGTGGCCGGTGAGAACCATGGCTCTGATGTAGTGGTCCAGCCTGCTGCATCACCCAGTGGCAAGCTGCTCCCTCTTTCAGTAAGCCAAGGCTCCAGCACCTAAGCCGAAGGGAGCTGTGTGTCATACCCTCCTTCTGTTGCTCCAGATGCTCCTGCGCCTCCTACTTTTAGTCAGCCATTCAGCCAACAATCCATTGGCGAAGCCATGTCCAAGAGAAGACAGTATGGGCCCACTCATCCAACGGCGCAGAAGTTGAATGTGCTCCTGTCCAAGTTGCTGGTGCTGCAGTCCCTCCCTTTTCAAGAGGTGGACTCTGCACCTTTCAGAGAACTGATGGCTTGTGCCGAGCCAAAGTGGAGAGCACCAAGCCGTCATTTCTTTGCGAAGAAGGTAGTACCAGCCCTGCACAATTTTGTGGAAGAGAACGTGGGCCAGTCCTTGAGCCTGCCTGTGTGTACCAAAGTGCACGGCAGCGACGACGTGTGGAGCTGTAACTATGGTCAGGGACAATACATGTCGTTTATGGCTCACTGGGTGAATGTGGTTCATGCCCAGCCACAACACCAACTTGGACAGGTCATGCCGCTTCCTCCTCCACGCTATCAGGCCATCATCCTGTGACAGTGTGCGACTCCGCCTCCTCATCCTCCACCATGTCCTCAGCCTCCACTGCCCAGATAAGTCTCAGTGGCGCTTCAGCATACCATGTGTGCAGGGCACGGTGGTGTCACGCTGTTCTTCACATGGTTTGCCTTTGCAAACGGAGTCACACAGTGGAGGAACTGCTAAAAGTCAATCGTAAAGAAATCGGAGCATGGCTTACTCCACAAAAACTGGAAATGGGAACCATGGTGACTGACAACAGGAAGAACAACTTGCATGCGCTGCGACGGGGAAGGCTGAGCCATGCACCCTGCATGGAACACATGTTCAATCTGGTTGTCAAGCGGTTCCTGAAGTGTTCCCCCCATTTGCAAGACATCCTAACAATGGGAAGGAAACTTTGCATGCACTTCAGCCACTCGTACACTGCAAACCACACCCTCCTTGAGCTGCAGCCTCAGAACGGTATCCCCCAACATAGTCTGATTTGTGATGTTGCCACACGTTGGAATTCCACACTCCATATGTTGGACCGACTGTACGAACAGAGAAAAGCCATCACCTATTCTTGATGATCCAAGCTAATAGGGGTACTCCCCTGTGTAACTTCAATGTCAACCAGTGGCAGCTCATATGTGACACCTGCCATTTGCTCAGGCCCTTTGAGGAAGCCACATTATTGGTAAATTGCCAGGATTACGGGATGAACGACGTCATTCCACTGCTTCATTTCTTACAACACGTGTTGGAAACTATGGCTGGTCAGGGCACTGTAGACATGGCGCCAACATCTCATGGCCATATGAGCCCTGTGGGGGCTGAACTGGAAGAGGAGGGGGAGGGGCACAGTGGACCACAGTTTAGGTTTCGCCAAATGGGAGTGGTTTTTCTAGTAATCTGACAGGAGAGGAGGAGCAGGAGCAGCCAGAGGAGCTAGAGGGTTATGAAGAAGGCAAAACAGAGGACCCAGACACACCGTGGCAGTATGCAGTGGAGATGGAGGCAGGGAGTCCCTCCGATCACTTGCACAAATAGAACGATGCATGCTTATTACTACTTGCTTGCATAGTGACTGCCGAATTGTCACCATTCGGCGGCGGAATGACTTCTGACCCCTTTGGGGCCTTTTTTACACCCACTGAGAGGGAGGACAAACTGACCTACTACAGAGGCATCCTATGTAGTCAGTTGGCTGATGCCTATCGGCGCCATCATCCATCTTCTCGCAGGTCTGAATCGGGGGGGCCCCCTGTGCTCACCTTCCACTGGCATGGCTGCTGGGGAGGGGTGGGGTGGCAGGAGCAGTGCCAGCTCCATCAACAGCAGCTTGAGTCTACAGTCGCTGATGAGTACCTTTCTTCAACCGCAAAGTGAAGCAACTCATCAGCAGCTAGACTTGGAGCAGGACTTGGACCAGCAGGTGGTGGAATACCTTGACATGCCCATGCCAACACACCTTGAAGATCTGCTGGACTTCTGGGCAGCCAAACTTGATTTGTGGCCGCAACTAGCAGAGTTTGCCCTGGAAAAGCTGTCCTGCCTGGCCAGTAGTGTGCCATCAGAGCTGCTGTTTACTGTGGCGGGGGCCATAGTCACCCCAAGGAGAACTCGTCTGTCCATGAAAAATGTAAAGAGACTAACCTTTGTGAAGATGAATCAGGCATGGATCAGCCAGGATTTCCCCACCACCATATCCTGATGCATCAGAGTAGATTGACCATGGTGCCACACCAATACCTCACAAATATGGATAGTGCCAGACAGATTTAAGATGCTGCTCCCCAGTTACAAACATTCCTCCACATCGACCTCTTTTCACCCACCTTCGTCACCGGGTACTGGTGTTGCCACCCACTACACCACTCTGTCACCGGGTAACTTTCAGGACTCCTGATGCTGATGCTGCCATCTCCAAGCTGTCTCATTCAACCACTATATGGTCTCCTCATGCCTCAGCCACCTCCAGGCTGTGCCATTCAGACACTATATGGTATCCTCATGCTTCAGCCAACTCCAGGCTGTGCCATTCAGCCACTATATAGTCTCCTCTTGCTTTAGCCAACTCCAGACTGTGCTATTCAGACACTATATGGTCTCTCTTCATGCTTCATGCCCCATGCCCGGTCATTGTGCAGCCATGTGACATGTCACTCCTTTTTAGATTTGGTCCTTTGGATTTGGATTTGGTCCTTTGGACACTAAAACTTGGGAGTTTAAATTTCAATTTCAAAATATTAAATTTAAATGTAAAAATATTAAATTTCAATGGTCTCCTCATGCTTCTGGCAACTCCAGGCTGTGCCATTAAGACACTATATGGTCTCATCATGCTACCAACACCTCCACGCTGTGTCATTCAGCCACTATAAGGTCTCCTCATGCTGCCAACACCTCCACGCTGTGTCATTCAGCCACTATATGGTCTCCTTATGGTGCCAACACCTCCACGCTGTGTCATTTAGTCACTATATGGTCTCTTGACACTGATGCCACCACCATGCTCTGTCATTGTGCTGCTCTGCGGCAGTGATTCTGAAAGCGATGCCTGTAATCTGCATGTTATTCTGAATAACAGTATTATTTCACTACCCCAGCACATTCCATGAGTGTTAGAACACAGCAAAGTGTTCTACACCCCTTTTGAGCCTCTCTGTAGGCCAGAAATAGTCGTTTTTAATATAGATTTGCCACAAATAAAAAAAATTCCGAAAATTCGGCGAATCGGCCGAATTGAATTTTTCTAAAGTTTGCTCATCATTAGTATTATACATATTAACATGTGGTATTGTATCTGGCATACCTGATTATATCACGCATACAAAATGTCACATACATATCCTATTTAACATTATATGACATTGCAAACAAAAAGTTAAGAGCATGGCTACACAGTCAAATAGCTTGGTGGTAAATGTTAAAGGGTACTCTGCTGGAAAACTTTTTACTTTTTTTTATCAACTGGTGCCAGAAAGTTAAACAGATTTGTAATTTACTGTTATTTAAAAATATTAATTCTTCCACTACTAATCAGCTGCTGTATACTGCAGAGGAAGTTCTTTTCTTTTTTAATTTCCTTTATGTCTGACCACAGTGCTCTCTGCTGACACCTCTGTCCATTTTAGGAACTGTCCAGAGTAGGAGCAAATCCCCATAGCAAACATCTCCTGCTCTGGACAATTCCTGACATAGACAGAGGTGTCAGCAGAGAGCACTGTGGTCAGACACAAAGGACATTTAAAAAGAAAAGAACTTCCTCTAAAGCATACAGCAGTTGATCAGTACTGGAAGGATTAAGATTTTTAAATAGGAGTAAATTACAAATCGGTGTAACTTCTGGCATCAGTTGATAAAAAAATAAAAAGTTTTTCCAGCGGAGTACCCCTTCAAACATAATCCTCAAGATCAGAGCACCTCTCTTTCTCTCTCCTTTTTTTCTCTCCTTCTCTCTCTCCCTATTTCTTGCTCCCTCTCTCCTACTCTCTCTTCTTTTCTCACTCCTCTCCCTCTCCTTCTCTCTATCTCTCTCCTTTTTTCTCTCATCTCTCTCCCTCTTTCTTGCTCTCTTCCTTTCTCTCTCTTCTTTTCTCACTCATCTCACTCTCATTCTCTCTCTCCTTTTTTCTCTCCTCTCTTTCCCTCTTACTTACTCTCCTTTTTTCTTTCCTTCTCTCTCTCCCTCTTTCTTGCTCTCTCTCTCCTACTCTCTCTCTCTTCCTTTCTCATTCCTCTCTCTCTCTCTCTCTCCTTTTTTCTCACCTCTCTTTCCCTCTTACTTGCTCTTCTTCTTGCTCTCTCTCTTTTACACCACCTCTTTTTTCTTCCTTTCTCTATCCTCTTCCACTCCCCCCCCCCCCCCCCAGTTATTCCCATTCTCATCTTGTTTATATCTATGTTACATGCCTGTATAAAACAGAGTACTATATTCTGCTAACACAGTAGGGATGTAGGTTGAACTCAAAGGACTCTGTTTTTTTGGTTTTCTTTTTTATCATATGAACCAGGTTACTATATAACACAGACTAAATCTCTTGTCAAGAAGACTGGCTGCTTTATCAAGTTTGACTTGTAAATTCCATATATCTACTAACATTCACATAAAGTTCCAGGATGTTGAACATTAACAAGCTGTGTTTTGACAGTATATATCCTTTTTCATTGTAGCTTTTCTATACAAGCTATACATTAGAGTCTCTATGTATATAGCATGGCTGTCATCTGAACATTATGGTTTCTGCAAACAAAGAAAATGCCAGCCTTTCCCAGATAAAAGATATTTTCGGACATATTTTGCTGTGTAATAAATGACACTGTCATGGCAGCAAATACTGTACGTTAGGGATGTCCCGATACTGGACATTTGTCCCCGATACCTAATCCGATACCTGTCGCCGGGGGTCCCCAGTAAGCCCTCTGCACTCTCCGCTCCCGAACTATGCAGTACGCTCAGCAGCTGAGCGCGCGCCATAGCCGGGAGCGGCATTAACCCGCAATCAAAGTTGATCGCAGCATCTAAAAGTCCTGAGATGTACTGCCAGATCCGATCAGCTGTGAGGATGGACGGAGGTCCCTTACCCTGCTCCGTGGGTCCAATCATCACTCCTTTACTGCTGCCAGCCATGGCAGGCAGTAGTAAAGGAGCGCCAATAACACTGATCACTGCTATGCTATGGCATAGCATTGATCAGGGTATCCAATCTACAGATTGCATGCAATAGTCCCCTATGGGGAAAAAAATTGTAAAGAATAATAAATGTGAATTAACCCCTTCCCAGTAAAAAATTTTAATCACCCCTCTTTTCAAAAAAGTTTAAACAAAATAAAAAATATATATTTTTTAATATAAAAAAGCCCTTTCTGTTTATAAAAAAAAAAAACACAAATTTTTTCAAAAAAGGTACATTCACACGGGCGGATCCACCGTGTATTTTACACTGCGGATCCGCCGCTGAAGGACAGCTACATGCTGCCTTTAGATGTTCATGCGCAGTATAGTCGCACACATCACGGCCGCTCCCCCTGCTCCATGAGCTGGGCCAAGAGCAGCTGTGATGCACTAGGAGACTGCGCATGCGCGCTGAGACTCGCACATTGTAGAGTGCCTGCTCGTAGCGGTGTACTGCCTCTCGGAGCAGGCACATCTAAAGGCACCACGTTGCGGTCCTTCAGTGGCAGATCCGCACTGTAAAATACACTGTGGATTAAGGAAAAAAATATATAAAATGTCACATGACATTGAAAAAAGTATTGGTAATGGGTATCGGCAAGTACTTTTGAAAAATTATCAGTACTCGTACTCGTCTTAAAAAAAAGGGTATCGGGACATCCCTACTGTACATTATCATATACTGATACCATATAAGAAGCCCATAAAAGGACTTATACTCAACAAGAAAAAAAGCAGTGCATTGAAAAAGAAACAGGATTAAGCACTACTCTGCAGCTACTACTCTACTCAATACAGATCCCGGCATCTGCGGCAGTACGCGATTTCAATGAATGATCTGATCGCCCGCAGCGCTGCTGCGGGGATCCGATCATTCAGAACGCCGCACGGAGGTCCCCTCACCTGCCTCTGTCCGGTGTTCAAGTGTAAAAAAAATTTAAAATTAAAAGTTTAAAAAAGTTAAAAATCCCCTCCCCCAATAAAAAGTAAAACGTTAGTTTTTTCCTATTTTACCCCCAAAAAGCGTAAAAAATTAATTTGATAGACATATTTGGTATCACCGCGTGCGTAAATGTTCAAACTATTAAAATAAAATGTTAATGATCCCGTACGGTGAACGGCGTGAACGTAAAAAAAAAAAAAGTCCAAAATTGCTACTTTTTTAATACATTTTATAAAAAAAAATTATAAAAAATGTATTAAAAGTTTTTTATATGCAAATGTGATATAAAAAAAAAGTACAGATCATGGTGCAAAAAATGAGCCCCCATACCGCCACTTATACGGAAAAATGAAAAAGTTATAGGTCATCAAAATAAAGGGATTATAAACGTACTAATTTGGTTAAAAATGTTGTGATTTTTTTAAGCACAACAATAATATAAAAGTATGTAATTTTAATTGTATTGACCATCAGAATAAAGAGCACACGTCATTTTTACCGTAAATTGTACGGCGTGAAAACGAAACCTTCCAAAATTAACAAAATTGCGTTTTTCTTTTTAATTTCCCCACAAAAATTGTGTTTTTTGGTTGCGCCATACATTTTATGATATAATGAGTTATGTCTTTACAAAGGACAACTGGTCGCGCAAAAAACAAGCCCTCATACTAGTCTGGTGATGAAAATATAAAAGAGTAATGATTTTTAGAAGGCGAGGAGGAAAAAATGAAAACGTAAAAATTTAATTGTCTGAGTCCTTAAGGGGTTAAAGTATATGACATTGCATTTCTCTCTGCATAAATTCTCAGTTTGGCATAAGGCCTAATGGTTGATGATAAACTTCTGTGGAACGATCAACCATGAAAAAATTTAAAGGAAAACATGAAATGATCCCTTTCTGTTAGCGTGAGGAGATCAAGAGGAGATAATAGTAGTTTAAATATTCATCACCAGTATTCAGAAGTGCTACAAGGCTTGAAGGGAACAAATGTAAGTCAATCAGATGTTAATGTCAACAGAGAAGCTAAGTAGTAATATTCAATAAAGTATTACAAGTAAAGTAAGACACTGTTCAGAATAGACCTGTCCTCTATTGCTAGTTCACTGCACAGTATGTTCAGCGCTGAATCACTGAACTGAAGGCATTAAGGCAATGAATCACGGAACTAAATGAACCAAGACAAGGCATGCCACATGCTACATTATGTCATTTATACATATCGACAGCATCAAGAGATGAGAGTTTAGAAATAAAGTGTTCTGCACATATCAATCATTTTTAGATACTGCTAGAATAAACAATGACAAGAAACAACATTTAAAAAGTTATCACACCTGGACTACTTTAGCCCATGCACCCTATTCGGACAGCGAAGGCATTGGACCCCTTTTATTACCAGAGTGGAAAACCATCAAGCAGTTCCTACACTGACAAGCCTAATGCCACAATGTACTGTACTGTAGTTGTATGGGTATAATACTACATTTCCCCTTCAGCCTTACTGAGTCATAAAAATTGGTTTCCAAGACTGTGTGTGTCGTTGTATAGTGCTTGCATATAGGACAGCATATAGAAAATATGTGCATAATACAGCATCTGATGTCCCTATTCCATCATAATATTTGAGCAAAAACCCTCCATATAGATAGGCCATCAATATGTGCTTAGCAGGTGTCTGACACCAGTCACTTCCACCGATCACAGCACTCATGCAAGCGTCTCAGCCTGCTAATTGTATATGGCTGCCTGCCATCGCCATACTTTTAGTAAGAGTGGTGCAAAAGAACTGTAGCATTGCCCCTTTTAAATGAACCCCCCAATACCTTGGAGGACCTTGGAAATATATAGCAAGAGACCACTGGCTGTAGTGGTGACTTAGAGAGAGTATACACGTCATGGCTGCATACTTATATACAAAAATGGCAAGGATCAAATCAGTTGTTTTAACACAAAAACAAACTTTAGGAGATTTCTGAAATAAGTTGGACAACCCCTTTGAATTATGGGACTGATGTATGAATTACTACATTATACTTGAACAAGGGTCATTTTTTTTTAACCACTTTTACTGCAAAGAAGCCCAGCTTTTTATTGTATTATTTGCTTTTACAGCTGCAGCTTGGCATTGAGAGCTGTGCTTTCAAGCACTCATGGTTGAATCATGGTCATCATCCCACTAATTTTAAAACTATTATTTCCCTATAAATTTTATAAGCAAATATAATTTTATAAGTTGAAAGGATAGGCCTCACTGTTCCCAGTTATAGAGGTGACCTTTTCGATGATCCAGTCAGATATTTCCTCCTGCTTTAGTGTGCATTATATCCACATTATTAAAGGACAAGAATCATTGTAAAAAAAAAAAGTATCCCCTATATGTTTCTAAAAGGTGTTGCGGCACGGGAGGCTTTTGAAGCGAGCTCAGGAGCTGAGCCTGCATCATACCCGCATGGACCCGGCAGCCAGGACCCGTGGCTAATGTCGGACTTCGCAGTTCAGGCAGATGTCCAGCATTAAATCTTTAGACGCGGCAATCAAAGTTGATCGCCGCGTCTAAGGTGAAAGTGAAAGATTTCCGGCAGCTCAGTTGGGCTGATCGGAACCATAAAATGACGATGTCCAGATCAGATAGGACGCAGCAGAAGGGTGCCTTTCCTGCCTCCTGCGCATCCGATCGGCAATTGATTGCTCCAAGCCTGAAATCCAGTTTAAAAAAAGAAAGTTAATAAAGATGATTTAACCCCTTCCCTAATAAAAGTTTGAATCACCCCCCTTTTCCCATAAAAAAAAAAACTGTGTAAATAAAGATAAAAATAAACATATGTGGTATTGCAGCGTGCGTAAATGTCTGAATTATAAAAATATATTGTTAATTAAACTGCACGGTCAATGGTGTACACACCAAAAAATTCCAAAATAGCATATTTTTGGGTCATTTCTTATACCATAAAAAAAAAAAAAAGTGATCAAAAAGTCCGATCAAAAAAATGGTACCAATAAAAACTTCAGATCACAAAAAATGTGCCCTCATACCGCCCCATTTGTGGAAAAATAAAAAAATTATAGGGGTCAGACATTTTTAAAAGAATAAATTTACCTGCATGTAGATTTATCACCCTCATCATCATCACCCCGTCATCACCCTGTCATTATCACGCTCGTCATCATCACCCTCGTCATCATCCCCTCCTTCATCATCACCGCCTGTCAATCCCTTCGTCATCATCTAGACCCCCCTTTTGTTTTCTACTCGCCTCCCCAGTTGTTGCTCAATCAAACCTATATAAGTAGGGTATCATTTTAATCGTATGGACCTACAGAATAAAGATAACGTGTCATTTTTACCAAAAAATTTACTGCGTAGAAACGAAAGCCCCCAAAATGTACAAAATGGCATGTTTACTTCCATTTTGTCGCACAATCATTTTTTTTTCCGTTTCACCGTAGATTTTTGGGTAAAATGACTGATGTCATTACAAAGTAGAATTGATGGCGCAAAAAAATAGGCCATCATATGGATTTTTAGGTGCAAAATTGCAAGGTTTATGATTTTGAAAAGATAAGGAGGAAAAAACGAAAGTGCAAAAACGGGGTTAAGAAGCTGTCCATGTTTGGTCAATGTCAGCATACCAGCAGAAAAGTATACTGTAGTGTGCTGCTCCTGACCCAAAGAGTTCATTAAACTAAAAGTCTACTGGTGACATTTTGGAATATGGAACATTTAGCTTGTATACTAACATATACCCCTCACATCCATATATTGGAAGCTCAGCCTTAGCACTACCACTATATATTCCATACAATTAAGGCTTCTTTCACACTATGAGTGTTCTTCCGTTTTTAAACATCCGTTTTTAGTATTTTAAAATAAAAAAATGGACGTTTATTAACGAATGAATTAACGGATACATACGGATGAATATTTTTTCAATGTTCCGTTATTGTAACAGATGATTGTTTATCCGTTAATATCCGTTATTATCCGTCATAGCATGCATTTTTAATGTCCGTTATTAAAACCCTTTCACCCTTTCTTTACCTCTCCTACCTGTTCACATCTTGAAACACCTGAAGCTCCGCCTCCTACTCCAAGGGTAGGGTATAAAAAGGGTGCTACAATGATCTGGCAGCAGTCTGAATTTCAGCATTGAGAGGGTGAGTATCGTCAGACTTTACCATATTGAATTTCACCATGTTTCCTACCTACCTTTCCTACAGTTACGCTGTTCTGCTGTGGCGTGCCCAAAGAATAAGATTAAGAATATGAGATGATGAAAGACGTCGCCACCGCCGCCGAAGATATTGGATCCATCCCATCTCTGCAGCACGGATGACCCATGGAGTGCACAGCACTTTGTATGTGGAGCTGCGCCAGCACCCCGAGAAGTTTGCAAGCTACGTACAGATGTCTGTAGAAACGTTCGATGACCTTCTTGCACGCATCAGTGAACAGATCCGTTGCCAAGACACCCACCTCAGAAGGAGCATCTCACCAGAAGAACACCTCATCGTAACCCTCAGGTATGTATTTTAATAATTTTTGGGGGCATTTTTTCATTCAATGTGTTCTACAAAATACTAAACCCCCCCCCTTTTTTTTTTTATTGGTTAAATTGTTTAGGTTCCTGGCATCCGGTGAGAGTTTGACACTCCACTTCCAGTTTCGCCTGGGAATTTCCACCATCTCTGGGATTGTCTGGACCACCTGCAATGCCCTGTGGGATTGCCTTCTAGAAGAATTTCTCCCACAACCATCTCCAGAACTTTGGCTTCACATTGCCGAGAAGTTCCAGGAAGTAACACAGTTTCCAAACTGTGTAGGAGCAATCGATGGGAAGCACATCAGGATCCAGAAGCCAACGCACACGGGATCAGAATATTTCAACTACAAGAAGTTCTTCTTCACCATACTTATGGCTGTTGCGGATGTGCAGTACAGATTCATTGCAGTGGACATGGGGTCATATGGAAGAACCAACGACTCCCGTGGGTTCAGGAACTCTGTCATGGGGAGGAGGATCTACTCTGGTGAGATGGGACTTCCTGAACCAAGGGCCTTTCCTGGGACTGATGGACCTCCAATGCTTTTGTTTTAATTGGGGATGAGGCCTTCCAGATGTGTGGCAACTTGCTGAAGCCTTACTCTAGCCGAGGACTCGACCACCGCAAGCGGATCTTCAACTACAGACTGTCACGTGCAAGACGCTATGTGGAGTGTGCCTTTGGAATTCACACGGCCAATACAATAGCACCCGGATGTGGTTGATCAGGTTGCTAAGGCAGCTGTTGTTCTCCACAACTTCATCATCCAGTGATCCTGAGGAAGTGGAATCAGCTCTGACTGGACTACAGCAGACATCCATAAGATCTACGCAGGCCATCATGCATCTAAGAGACAATTTTTCACAGTATTTCCTGACAGAAGCTGGCAGGGTGTCTTGGCAGGATCGTATGTTGTGAACTTTCTTGGAACATTTTTTTTTGTCAATAAAGATCTTGTGCTTATGTATATATCATGTTGTGTTTGTACACATTGCTTGCATGATCTTGTGAGGGTGTAGATTGTATGCCCCAGTGTCAATTTCACACTGGGGCGTACAAACTGCTACCTCCCCTATAATGCTAGCAAATTAATATTTCCCCATTTTGTGTAAATTTTGATTTCAACATAGTAGAGTTGTACCTTCTACCACACCATTGTACGTAAAACACTGGGTGGTAAAAGACCCTTACTATCCTGAAAGCAAACCCTAGATTTCTGTAAAAAATAGACAAAGTCAATGAATCTTTTTAAAAGAATAAAACTTTAATTCTGTTATTTTTTTTTTAATAAAAATTATTTAACTATGTACATTTTCTTTTTTTTTTTTTTTTTTTAATTAAAACCTGGCTTCAGTGCCAAACTATAAAAAAAAATAAAACACTCCTCACAGGCATAGGGGGAGGGAGGTCACAAATCCGTGAAAGATGGCTGGGGAGGGACTTGGGAAGGGTCTTGGGAAATGGAGTCCTCCAGGGGCCACAAGGAGTCAATTCTACCTTGTGAGTAGAATCTGGGAATAGGGGTTTCCAGGGATAATGAATGGGTCTGGGAAAAGGAATATTGCTGAAATGGTGTTGAAGGGGTGGCAATATTATGTGGCAGAGGAAAATTGGGAAGAGGTGTGAAGGACAGGGTTGAATATGAAGAGGGTTCTCCCTGGGACCTGCATTTGGACCATGCTAGTGGAGGGTGTTGATATGTGGCTCAAATGCTGGGGATTTCCCAGGGAGTGGGGCAGGGTGTGGGACATGGACTGTTGATGGCCGTATGACTGGAGAGTGGGAATGCCAATGTCTGGTGCACCGTCTTCACACTGGAATGTGTTCTGAAAGAGAGAGATTTAAAAAAAATTATTTTATTTACACAAAAGATTTAAATTTTAAAATGGAGGAAAAAAAAATATGACATACTTCCGCAAATTGTGGCACTTTTGGAGGAATCCGAGGAGTGGGTGGTGGACATAGGGTGTCCCTCATGTGCCGGTCCCTGATGGAGTGCCAGTGATTTTTTTTATTTGATCACCTAGAAAGAAAACATTTATGATAAAAACAATAAAAATGAAAAAATCTTTAAAAAAATGTAAAAAAATCTTTACTGACAATCCATCTTTCCTGTGTTGACAGGTCCTCCCAGGTATTACAGATTGCTCTGTATATCTCCGTTCAAAGAGCCCGGCAGTACTCGAGCTTGGCGTGGTTTTGGTTGGACTTATCCCAAAGAGCAGGACGAGCCTCGACCATTGCAATGAGTAGGCTATCATCAATGATCATATGAGGCCCACCCTGCCCTTCTTCAACATTAGCCCGACTGGGCCGAGCGTCACCCTGAAAATATAAAGATTCTGCTATTAGTTTTTCAAAAACTATAATGTAATTAGTTGACCATGCAAGAAATCACATTGGTTCAAAAAGAAAAACCATCAAAAAAAGAAAAAATAAACAATGTGATTAGTTGCTATGGGCAACTGATCCGAAGTACACAAACAATCAAATTTATTTATTAAATACTCACACAACCACGTCCTCTGCCACGAATCCTGATGGCTCTGCCTGAGGCGCGGGACGCTATTGAAATTTTTATTTTTTAAATGTAATTTACGGTATAAAAGATGTAGAACAAAATGCAATATACCGTATTTATCGGCGTATAACACGCACTTTTTAGGCTAAAATTTTTAGCCTAAAGTCTGTGCGCGTGTTATACGGCGATAAGCCGCTGCAGTTCAATGATTTAAAGCAGGCGCTTTAAATCAATGAACTGCAGCGGCTTTGCAGGTGCAGAGACAGCCAGTGCTGCCGGCTTCTCTGCCCCTGCCTGCCCTGGGGTCTAGAGCCCTGCTGCCGGCCCTTCTCTCCCCCCGGCTATTGGCGCCGCTGCCCGTTCTCTCCCCCTATCGGTGCCGGCGCCCCATTGCCGGCGCCGATAGCCAGGGGGAGAGAAGCGGCGCCGACAGCCAGGGGGAGAGAAGGGGCAGCGGCACCCATTGCCGGCACCATTGCCCTGTTGCCTCCCCCCATCCCCGGTTGCATAATTACCTGTTGCCGGGGTTGGGTCCACGCTACTTCAGGCCTCCGGTGTGCGTCCCCTGTGTCGTTGCTATGCGCTGCACGCCGCCGCGCATGACGTCAGTGCGCCGCGCCGTGCAGTGCATAACAACAACGCAGGGGACGCACACCGGAGGTCTGAAGCAGCGTGGACCCGACCCCGGCAACAGGTAATTATGCAACCGGGGATGGGGGGAGGCAACGGGGCAGCGCCGCTTCTCTCCCCCTGGCTATTGGCGCCGGCAATGGGGCGCCGGCACCGATAGTCAGGGGGAGAGAACGGGCAGCGGCACCGATAGCCAGCGGGAGAGAAGCGGCGGCAGCAGGGCTTTAGACCCCAGGAAAGGCAGGGGGAGAGAAGCGGGCAGCGACGGCCTCTCTCCCCCTGCCTTTCCTGGGGGTGTATCGGGGTATACACGCGCACACACGCACCCTCATTTTACCATGGATATTTGGGTAAAAAACTGGTAAAAAACTATTTTTACCCAAATATCCTTGTTAAAATGAGGGTGCGTGTTATAGGCCGGTGCGTGGTATACCCCGATAAATACGGTAATTTGTACAATACATACAGGTTCAGGCTCTTTGGAAGGCCTATCCTGGGCGTCCTGGGTGGCCTACACTTGAGGGACACTCTCCTCCTTGGATTCCTGTCCAGAAAGTATATCTTCAGACTGTAAACCCCCCCCCCCCCCCCCAAAAAAAAAAAAAAAATAAAGTAAAATAATTTATGATCATTACTCAAATAGAAAAATACTCACACTTGAGCTACTTGAACTATTTTCTGAGGATGATGATGATGGTGATGATGAATGCTCCACTACTACCTGCTTCTGGGGGGGGGGGGGGGAGAGGGAAAAAAAAATTTATATAAATTTTCATTTAAATTCCACAAACAGTAAAAAAAAAAAAAAAAGGGAAAAATCACCTTTTCGATTGTGGCTTTTGTGAACTTTTCCCCTTAGGAATACGATGATGCTAGAAAAAACACAAAATTACATTTAACAAATCATAAAAATGGAAAAATACATATAATAATTTATCAAAAAAAAATTAAAATACTCACACTG
Source organism: Hyla sarda (assembly GCF_029499605.1). Lineage (NCBI taxonomy): Eukaryota > Metazoa > Chordata > Amphibia > Anura > Hylidae > Hyla > Hyla sarda. Next base: position 253,106,870 of record NC_079191.1, on the reverse strand, counting down.
GGGCTTGAAGAACTGATGCTTCCAAGATCTGAGTCCTCCTCTGATGAGGATTCCATTGGCGGTTTCAAAAAAATGCTAAATACCCCCCCCCCCCCCCCAAAAAAAAAAAAATGATAGCAATTATATAATGTCAAAATAAGATAATGAATTCCAAAATGTGAAAACTCACCTTTTTTTTTTTTTTTTTTTTTTGCATGCTTGAGCTCCGTGTTTTTTTTTTTTTTTTTTTTGTTATTTTCTTTGGCATTATTTCTATATAAAAAAAAAATATATATACATATATATACAGTCATGCCCCCATACAAACTGCGTGCAAAAATGCCCATGACCTGCAAAAAATGCAAGCACATGGCGGACAGAAAATTGGTGCAGAGTGGCACCACACGGTCCAAAATGATAATGCAAACTTCCCTACCTAAAGCATTCATGAGTCATGACCCCATACAAACTGCGACCAAAAATGCACACAGCTAAAATCACATTTTCCCAAATACACTGAAAAAGTCTCAAAAAATACTGCATACAGCCGGACATGTACTCACCTTCAGTCAGAGGTTTGGAATTTCAAAAAAATGGCGAAGGATTGATACAGGTTTTTACGGATTGCGATGGACGCAGTATTGATGCTGCGTCCTTTAGTATCTAGGAGTAGAGAGGGGGTGTGACAGGGGGTGTGAGCACAACACCATGTGACTTCAGGGTCGAGAAGGCTTAACTGAGCATGCTCAGTAAAACTAACGGCCGGTATAATAACGGATATTTACGGATATATTTGTTAACGTCCATCAGCCATAGACCTCAATGTTCAAATATAACGGACGTTCATTTATCCGTTTCTTGTGACGGAAAACAAATTAGTGCAAGTCCCTTTACATGTTCCGTCACAACTAACGTCCTATAACGGGTCATAACGGATAATAAAAAAATCCCATAGACTTTAATGGGATTTTGTAACGGAAGTTTAACATCTTTAAAACGGAGTAATTTTGTAGTGTGAAAAGGGCCAAACCCAGGGGGAAAAACTGACACTTTCGTCTCTATTCAAAATGTGCTGAATAACATGATGTAGTTTGTTTGTCAGTCCTGAATACACAAGTATACAAGCATTTATTTGGTCATTGTTATTTTCTAGGCCATCTAACAGTGTCATTGTGTACTAATGTGTAGGAGATCATTCTGTTTCCCAGCTGGTACTTTTAAAAACCCACAGATCATTTGATGAATTACCGTGCTGGTCATCAGCCCCTGTGAAGGGAATGTGTTGTAACATCTTCTCTATCGATACAAACGTCAATACTTCTAGGTAAAATGTGCCACCTAAGTCACCTCTAAGCTTCATTTCATTGATTTAAACACTGGACCATGACTGCAAAAAAGGCAGCGTGACAACATTCACAGCAATAAGCCCATGAACTCAAGGCTTGTTTATTAGCAGATTTGGCCCAGATCCAAAATAAATGGAAAGATTTAGATCATAAAAAATCACATTTCAGGACAACAGATTGAACCATTTATAAAAACATGAGGAATATTCTATTGGTCTATATTTATCCTTATTCAATATTTGATTATGTCTTAACATGTATTTAAATGTGGTTTATCTTATTCAGATGGACCCATTTTTTTTTTTATCATATAATGACCAGAGGACCCAGACCCCCTGTGGTTCAAGTGAACTATATTAGATCACTATATGGTTTAATGGAGTTCACTTCACTTGCTTGAGGTCTAGTTCTTTCAGCCATAATAAAAAAAAACTCTTAAAGGCGTACTCCGGTGGAAAACATTTTTTTTTTTCTCAACTGGTGCCAGAAAGTTAAACAGATTTGTAAATTACTTCCATTAAAAAATCTTTACCCTTCCAGTACTTTTAAGCAGCTTTATGCTACAGAGGAAATTACTTTCTTTTTTAGTTTCTTTTTTGTCTTGTCCACAGTGCTCTCTGCTGACACCTGATGCCCATATCAGGTACTGTCCAGAGCAGCATAGGTTTGCTATGGGGATTTTCTCCTGCTCCGGACAGTTCCTGTTCTGAGCATCAGGTGTCAGCAGAGGGCACTGTGGACAAGACAAAAAATAAATTCAAAAAGAAAAGAATTTCCTCTGTAGCATACAGCTGCTAAAAAATACTGGAAGGGTAAAGATTTTTTAATAGAAGTAATGTACAAATCTGTCTAACTTTCTGGCACCAATTGATTTAAAAAATGTTTTTGGAGTACCCCTTCAAGGCTCCTTTCACACTACCGTTTGTTTCCGTTAGGAAGACAGCAAGAGAAATTTTTGTGCTTGCGACGTCTTTTTCTCCCGCTATCTTATGCCGCAATAATGGGAGTTATAACAGACATTAGAGGAATCCCATTCAATTGAATAGGATCCTCTTTGCCCGTTATGACTCCCGTTAGGCTCCATTACAATAACGTACGTTAAGGGCTGTCAAAGTGAGAAAAAAAATTGCCCTTAACGTCCGTTTGTAACGGAGCCACTTTCATTTTAAATGAATACTGTGAGAAAGCATAACTTTAAGATAAAATTGTGGAGTATGCAAGAGGATTGAGCTTATTTTTCTATAGACAGTAAGCTATAGACAGTCTTTAGTGGAATACTGTTCTGGAACCTGAGGACTGAACTCCCCTTTTTTACCTACACTCATCTGAATTTTTCTAGGCACTTGGGTATCTAGTGCCCCTTAGTTAACCTCGGTTCTCCTGTGAGTTTGTGTTGTTGAGCTGCACACCTTCTTTTGCTAATACTGTTCTGCTTTTGGGGGGGGGGGAGGGGTGCAATACATATATGCCTGGTCCCAGAGGAACAGGAAGATTATTGAGTTTGAAAATGTGGTGTCCCGGTACCGTATTACAAACGTTACCTTGTGGTGAGGTCCCCAAACTCAGAGTCCCTAGGAACAGTGGGGGTCCTCTTCCTTAGTTAAACCCTCGTCACCCCACAGTTAGCTATAATTAATGTAAATATAAATGTAAAGATGTATATTTAATATTCTTACCTTGTTTGCGTCGCAGGACCTTTGGTGGATCTGGTCAGGTTATCACCCACAACCCATTGTAACGGGGAGTGACAGCTGATATGGACCAATCCAAAATGGGCAGCCCCTGCCCATATAAGGGAGCTGCGCCATTTTGTCTCTCTCTTGGGTTGCTGATTCTGGACGAAGTAGGACCTCCGCAGCTTGCAAGACAATTGCTAGGCCAAAGACTTGCGGCCTAAGCCTATGCTAGAGATGGATAGTTCTTACAATTCCCTGCTATCTCCGCAAGATCTCTGGACCTAATCCAACCCTTAAATCCAGCGGATCTATGCAAATACAATCCTCAAAATCTAAAGGGAACTTTCCGGTCCTAAGCATCTGTCAATCACTGCTGTGCTGTTTGTAAAGACTCTGTTATCTGGACTGTTACCGTCATTGCATATACAGAAAATCTTCAGTAAAGATGCCTACAAGTTTTAAGTTCAGCACTGCTGTGGACAATCTATTTATTCTACACTCACCTATCGCTCTTGGGAAGGGTGGCGATAGGCCCAGCATCACTACAGAGTTTAAACCCCCACCCTGGCGTCACGAGTGACAAGGGTTAACAGCGCCCTTTATAATACTGAACAGCAACACCCCAACTACCCTACACCCCACAAGGCTTTATTCCCCCAAGTTTACCACAAATACGCTTTCTAATCTAATACAGGAGACTGGACAATGGAGACACTGCACACCTGGGACAGATGTGCCACCCCTTGTAGTGCTCCAAATCATTGTCCACTACCAGACTTGGAGGAGGGAACCTTAAACCGCCCAAGTGTCTCCCACACTGGGGTATATGAAAATGTGAGCTAAAAAAAGGGCAGTGGTTGTGGTTGGTACAGGTTGAGTATCCCATGAGGAGCTGAAGCTAAGGCCAGCACTGTTATAGGATCATGGAGACATTGTTGCTTGGAGACTTACACGTGGATCCCTGAGAGGTGAGGAGCTGATGTTAGCTCAGCCCCTCCGAGGGAACCTACAACAACTTATAGACATCATACAGAAGATGACCCAGATCTGAATTCCATGAACTTTAATGTGTTCCCTATCATGCCCCTTGTGTACCATAAGTGGAGATTGCCCATCATACTCTGTGGACTGTGTTTTGTGTGTCATCCCTATCAATAAACATTGCCGTTGTCCTATCTCCTATCCTCTCACTCTCTCAAGAAATACTGTAGTACCCATAGCAAACCATTTGAATCCATTAGAAGCTTTACCAAATCTACTCTGAGTTTATTAACATCATCCTGTTTTAAGTTACAGAACTAATAAAGTTGTTAACTTTGACTTTTTAAGCGAGCAGAGTGCTGCCATTTTATCAAGTAGATTATTAACTAACACACATACTATTTAAAGGGAACCAATCATCAGATTTTACCCTATATAACGCTTGGCAAAGCGGCGTTATATAGGGTAAAATCTTTATTTTCACCATTCCCGGGGGATGCTCCTGCCCTCAGGCATGGTGAAGATATGAAGTTATAAACTAGTCACCACCGCCGCCGTAAGTAGTCACCTGGGCGGGGAGCTCTTCTCACCTACTCCCGTTCTTCGTCCGGGAGCGACGCCCCCTCCGCTTGATTGACGGGCAGCGTCATCGCTCTGCTCCGTCTGTTCAGTGAGCGGAACAATGACGCTGCCCATCAATCAAGCGGAGGGGGCGTCGCTTCTGGCCGAAGAACGGGAGTTGGTGAGAAGAGCTCCCCGCCCAGATGACTACTTACGGCGGCGGCGGTGACTAGTTTATAACTTCATATCTTCACCATCCCTGGGGGCAGGAGCGTCCCCCGGGAATGGTGAGGACAACAATTTTACCCTATATAACGCTTTGCCAAGCATTATATAGGGTAAAATCTGATGATTGGTTCCCTTTAACTGCAAATTGACTGCAGTGTGGCCTGAGGAACTGCCAATACTTACTGTCTCTGATCTAAAGAGAGGGGTTAAGCAGAACCAACCTTTTTCTTTATTACAAGTGAATTTTGTAATACAGCTATATATGCAATAAATCTGGCTGCACAAAGCCACCACTTGGTGGCGCTAAAAGCATGTAAAGTAATACTGCTTTATATGAGCTCAAACAGAAGGTGTTATTAGAAAATGACTACATTAAAGTGGTCTAAAATGGCAGGAGGTGCTCAACCCCAAGTGCAGTTGTGGAGGCCCTGCACTTGTGGTCCGTTGCTATGGGGGATCCCCAGCATAATATGAATACAGCAACAGCCCCTTGAAAAAGGATGCAAAACGGCATTGGGGTACAGAGCAGCACGGTCATGGGTAAGCAGTAGGCACCTTATATACTTGTATATCATGCACTTTATTCATTTCAGTAGCATTTTTTTTTTTGCACTTTTAAATCTTCTTTTGTAGGTGGAGTCAGTATAAGGGGATACTAAGTACCCAATTGTCAGCTTTATTTTCTGCGGGGTGTTACAGGATACATACTATTACTAAATTGCTCCCTGCACAAAATCTTAGCATTATATAACATAGGTGCTCCCAGATATACTCCATTATAATTTATAAGCTCTCTGTTGGTTGCCCGGTTCAATTTCTGTGGTCCTCAATTGGTCCAGTATTTGAGATTGCTGTCCATATATACAGTATATTTTTACTAGTGTAATCAATAAAATTGGAATAAAATGATATCTTTTATTCAAGCAGTATAGTGTGGACTCCTGTTCTTTTTCTTCTGTGTTGTAAACAATGGAGGATGCCTGCAGACCGTCACAAGTACCACAATGACATCCTACACCAGATAAGTGTGTGGATGCGTAACACTCATAATTTAAACATTAAACAACTACATTGACGTGATCTGAAATGGCAGGAGGTGCTCAAACCGGAGTGCAGTTTTGCACCTACGCTGGGGTGGAGGTCCTGCACTTGTGGTCCATTGCTATGAGCAATCCCCAGCATAATGTGCATACAATAGAGCATGCCTGCAGATGGTTACAAGTACCACAATATAGGTTCACTACTGTGGTAGATGTAAACAATGACATTAGCTAACCCTCACAACTGATGTAAAATTGAGACATTAGCCAGTATATCCTTATAAGAAGGACATACCTGAGCCCGCACGCCAACGCCAAGGTTTCTTAATAATTAGAAAATGTTTAAATCAGGTTTATATGTTAAACATTGTTTTTTTTTATAAAGAATTTTGGTGATGGTCTTCCTAATTTTACTATTTATATTACAAAATAATCCAGAAATCTTGCAGTTTTCTGGATTATGCTCAGAGCATGCTCAGAAACCTATCCCATTCATGTGAAAGGGGTTTTTTCCTGACCACTGTGTCTATGCCCATGGGACTTGCTGTAAAACTTATTTCTAAATACTCAAATGTACAAGAATAAAATTAAAAAAAATTACAATCCTATAATGGAAATTGATTGGAATAAAGAAAATATTGCGGTATCTGGTTACAATCAATAACCTGCGAGACCTGCTCCTTCTCGCTCGTTCCATTGTTTATCAGGACCCCCCTGGTCAGTACATCTTGTTTCTTGTTGCAGAATAAGCCTGCTTAGCCAATAGCTGGGTGAGGCAGATCAACGCTGTCAGGCCAAGCAGGAGGCAGTTCAGTTCCCCTCCTTCTCTTTCATACCGGCCACAACAGTTTTCCCCCCATGGCAGGCATGTCAGTGAGCGGGATGGATACTACAGACAGTAATAAAGCAGTCTGTAGTCTGCTGATGTTGGGGTAGCTGTGATAAATTTTCTTTCCCCTGGTAACAGTATATTTTAATATTACATGCTAAAGAAAACTTAAAGGAGTAGTCCAGTTTATACGGTGTATAGGGAATAAGTGTCTGATCGTGGGGGTATTCCAAGCATTGGGACTCCCCACGATCTTCTGATTAGCGCCTCAGCCCTTTGCATGAAGCTGTGTTGACCATGGCACGAAGCGGTGGCCCCTCCATGCATCTCTATGGGAGAGACGGAGAGACGTGAGCGCTGGGACTAATATTAATGATGACATGCCTGTTTAGTGTTACAGAATATGTTGGAGATATAAAAGCAATAGGCAATGACTAATCTCATGATCCAATAAAGATTTTCTACTACACAATGGAGCTTGGAATGTGTATCTTAGTCTAAAGATCACATCTTGTTTTAGCTATATTTCTGTAGCTGAAGCAAGAAGTAGGGAACATAGTGTATCTACCTCCGAAGTTCTAAATAAGCCAATTTGTACATGGACATCATGGAGTACTTGTAGAAAACGATTCAGCAGTTCAAAGGGAAAGTTTAATGAGTTCATATTTGCTTCTCCATCTGCGTGCACCTCTCCAGTGTGTAACAGGAGCACGTGGCTCACATCTCCATAAGATTTTAGACTTGTATTATTAATGACTACATTTCTTATGATACAGCTGGAGCACTGTACAACACAGAGTCATATAATAAAATGCTTTAAAAAAAAAAAGTATTTTTTTTTACTGTAAATTTTTATTAAAGAATTTTTTTTGTTACAAATCAACAAGGAAATGAGGACATAAAAACAACATCACATAGGCACAATCAGCAAAACAATGTAAGAGAACCCACAGGAAACCATAGAAGGCATGCAAGGGTAACTAAAACAGGGCAAAGCCCCATTACTGGGGTACAATCACATAAAGGCTAAAATTCCAGCTATAATAAAGACATAAGTGGGTGTAAAACATCCCAATAGCAAATACGGGCACTTAAGCCCAGAGGGCTACAAACAGGGGAAAGGGGGTGGGGAGGGAAAATCAATAAGGGACCACGAAGACCAACACAAAAGGCAACCACCAAATCGGTAAGGAAAGGAAAGAGAAAAAAGAAGAAAAGAGGGAAAAAGAAAGATGAAGCAGAGGGGATCAAGGAGGCTGATGATCAGAAAAGCGGTCCCATGGTTCCCAGATAGACAGGAAGGAATAGGGTTGTCTAAAGAAGCTATGAGAGATTCCAAAGAACGGATCTCACGTATAGTAAGTCAGTCTCAGAGGGGAGGAGACATCTCTTCCAACACTTAGCAATAAGGGTCTTTGTGGCCAGAACGGGCCAGAAAAAGGGTTTCTTAGACAAAGCCCGATGGGACAAATGCAAGCGATATATAAGGAGGTCCAGTGGAAACCCAAGTATTTTTATAATCAAGGAATTCTTCCATGAAAATTAGAGATGAGCGAACTTTTGAAAAATTCGATTCGGCAAATTCGCTGACTTGTCCGAAAAAAAGTGTTTCGATACGAATCTATTTGCAGCATATCTATATTAAAAATGGCTATTTCTGGCCTACAGGGTGCCTCAATAGGGGTGTAGAACACTTTGCTGTGTTCTAACATGCATATGGAGTGTGCTGGGGTAGTGAAATAATACTGTTATTCAAAATGACATGCAGATTACAGGCATTGCTTTGAGAATCACTTCCGCAGAGCGGCACAATGACAGAGCCTGGAGGTGGCATAAGTATGAGGAGGTGTTGGCAGCATGAGGAGACCATATAGTGGTTGAATGACACAGCGTGGAGGTGTTGGCAGCATGAGGAGACCATATAGTGGCTGAATGACACAGCGTGGAGGTGTTGGCAGCATGAGGAGACCATATAGTGGAAGAATGACACAGCGTGGAGGTGTTGGCAGCATGAGGACACCATATAGTGGCTGAATGACACAGAATGGAGGTGTTGGCAGCATGAGGACACCATATAGTGGCTGAATGACACAGATTGGATTAGGCTGAAGCATGAGGAGACCATAGTGAAAACAAATAAGCATATATCCATACAGTAGTGAGCATAGAAAGGGAGGGTAGGGGATCACAGACCAGGGAACACACAAAGACCAACAAAAAGTGTCAACAATACACACTGTGGTAATATAGAAAAAAAGGAAGATCGCGAACGGCGCCTCGTGTATTACCCTTGGAGTAGGTGTAAAGCAATATAGCCCCTTATAGGTGGCTGCTCACCTTGGAAAAGAGGAAATAGAACATATCACCTCAGTCAGTGGTATATAGGTGGAGCGGGCTGCTCAGCCGAAGGGTCCGCAGGGGTCAGGAAGTCCTGTCCTGTAGGAAAGTGCGAAGTGGTAGAGAAAAAGGACCAACTGTTTCCAGGCGCTGCTAGCTCAAAACACCAGAGGCACAAGTAGTAGGTGAAAAATCCTTGCAGGGATCATGTTTATTAAAAATAACAAATATGGGATGACGCGTTTCGAGGGTAACCCCCTCTTCCTCAGATCAACATAACATGCACTAGATACATGGCCAGTTTAAATACAATGTGAACAGGCGCCAAAAACGCATAGTGGGCGTGGCTAAGATGGTCAAAGGTCACTACAGGTATTGCCCATACGAACAGTACATATAATGGATGGACATAAAAACATGAAAATTTAATAAGGATAGGGTAATCACTAATGTAATCAAAAGACTGGTGAGTGAAGGAAATGAATACTTTATATAAACTGCATTTAGCAGTAGCACGTACGGGCGCAGGTAACGGCAGCGCACGTCCCGTGCAGGTTGCTAGGAACACGTCGCTAGCCACAGGAGAGAGCAGGAGGAAAGGGCCAATCGGCGAGGTCCGGCCGCCTGGCCTATCAGCGCTCAGCGTGGCTAGGCCAATCAGCCAGCAGTGTCGTGTTGTGTATTGAAAACCACGCGTCCCTGCTAGTTGTTAGGGACGCATCGCTAAGGGAGGGCGGCTGTGAACGGGAACCCATTATATCAGCCGGGTAAGTAACCCTATCGATTTACAAAGATAACAGCGGCGCAATATAACCAAATGGGTTCTCATGGTGGGCCAAAAACACATGGGCCTACAGCAGTTGCTAAATGCAAATACAAGATAAAGGTTGTGAAGTGCAACAAGGTGATAAAAGGGGGGGGGGGGTAGGAGGGGAAAATGTGATAGGACACATTCCCAGCAGAACAGATCACGGGCATGTGAGTAGCTGAACAAATAAATAAATACATAGATGGACAATGCCAAGTGAATCATATTCAATAGGGGTTACCTACACAAAAATATAGGGCTAACAGTATCAAGATATGTCTATAATAATGAAAAAAAAGTAATATATGACAAATATGTACATAGTTATGATAAATATAATGTAATGAATTATTAAAAATTAATATAAATATACAGTACTAGGAATAAGTATAAAAAAATAAGTATAAAAGCACTCTACATAGTGGATACAGCAAAAGATCAATAAGATAAATAAGTATTATCAATAAATAATTCATAAAACGTTCATAAAACGGCCATAACCAGAAAAATGGTTGACCATATGGACAAATAATATTGTTGACGGTTAGAGGGAGCATTCAATAAGCTCGTTTAAACCTCCAGGTACAAGAGTTTTGAGTTTATAAATCCAATAATTTTCTCTTTTCCTAAGTGTACTGAATCTTTGAGGGTCCTCTTTTGAGATGCCTTCAATAGGTGTAACTATAAAGCAACGGAAATCCTGCTTATGCTCCTGAAGCAAATGTCTGGAGACGCTGTGTAGCAAAAAAACGTGAAGAGTGTTGCTACGGTGTTTGTTGATTCTTTCCCGTAGACAGCGGATGGTACGGCCCACATATTGAAGTTTACAAGGGCATTCAAGTAGGTATATAACATACTGAGACAAACAGTTTAGAAATGTTTTGATATCAAACTGCTCGCCTGTTTTGGTAGATGTGAATTTTTTACAGCGATTTTTAATGCTGGCACAACACTTGCATCTTGTAATGCCACATTGGTAGCTACCGATACTGGTCAGAAAATTATTCCTACTGGAGGGAGCGGTTTTTAGTCTGCTAGGGGCGACTATATTACGTAAAGTGCGCCCGCGTCTAAAAGTGACCGTGGGTCTGTTAGGTAAAATGACACAGAGATAAGGATCTTTCAAAAGAATAGACCAATGTTTGGATAAAATTTCCTTGACCTGCGTGTGTTCACGTGTAAAAGTGGTAATAAAATTAGTGGACATTGTGTTGGAGTTGTTGCGTGTAGTTTTAGACAGACAATCGGCTTGTGACTGCAAGCTGGCCTTCTTATATGCCGACTCTATGATGGCCTTAGGGTATTTATTCGCTTTAAAGCGAGTCTTAAGAGTAATGCTCTGTTGTTTAAAATCTTCCAAAGAAGAGCAGTTCCGTCTAATGCGCTTGAACTGGCCATATGGGATGTTTGAAATCCATTTTTATAATGGGAGCTGGAAAAGTCCAAATAGCTATTGCTGTCTACATCTTTGAAAAAAGTGCGAGTGCTTAATCTATTGGCTCCATCATGAAATACAACAACATCTAGAAATTCTGCATTGTTGTTAAAAATGTTTTGAGTAAAATGTAAGCCCCATGTGTTGGTATTAAGATCATTTAAAAACTCTTCAAGTTGCACCTTGGAACCTCCCCACACAATAAAAATGTCATCAATGTACCGTTTATAAAATACACATTTAGGAAACAGTTCATGTTTATATACTTGTTTCTCCTCAAATAGTCCCACAAAGAGATTTGCAAAACTAGGTGCTACTTTCGATCCCATAGCAGTACCGGTGTGCTGGGTATAAATATTCTTTTGAAATTCAAAATAGTTGTGCGTTAAAATGAAACGCAGGCCTTTAAGGATAAAGTGACATTGTGCTTCAGGCATCTCAGGGTCGTTTTGTAGAAAATGTGCTACTGCTTCTATTCCAAGATTATGGTCAATAACCGTGTAAAGGGATGTGATGTCCATGGTGACAAGCAGGCACTCGTTGCTCCACCCTACTTCCAATATGGACTGAATAAAATCGGTGGTGTCCTTGAGATAAGAGGAAAATCTGAATACATATTTTTGCAGTAATATATCAAGGTAATGTGCCAAATTGGAAGAGACAGAATTAATTCCTGGCACAATTGGAGGGCCCGGAGGTTTTTCTTTATTTTATGAATCTTTGGCAGGTAGTAGAATAATAGAAGTGCAGGTTCAGTAATAAGTATATAGTCTCTTTCTGATTTAGAGAGTATTCCCTGAGTGAAGCCTTCTATGACTATTGATTTTAATTCCTTAGCATATTCCTCTGTGGGATTGTGAGATAGTTGGCCATAATATTTACTGTCAGATAAAAGTCTTTCGGCCTCCAGGAGATAGTCAGTGCGGTTTAGAATTACTACCCCACCCCCCTTGTCGGCGGGCCGTATTACTATTTCATGATTCTCTGATAAACTCTTTAATGCAGCGATTTCTGCTTTCTTTAAGTTGGTTTGGTATCCCATATTTGTTATTTTTAATAAACATGATCCCTGCAAGGATCTTTCACCTACTACTTGTGCCTCTGGTGTTTTGAGCTAGCAGCGCCTGGAAACAGTTGGTCCTTTTTCTCTACCACTTCGAACAATACACACAGGGAGGCAGATAGGAAAACAAGAGAAAAAGAAGGAAAAGAGAATAAGAGAAAAGAGAGTATCAAGATGGTTGCCTATCGGAAAAATGATCCCAGGGTTCAAAAACTGATAGAAACGAAGGGATAGAGTTATTCAGGGAAGCCGCTAAAGATTCCAGGGAACTAATCTCCTGATAAGAGGTCAGATTCAGAAGGGGGAAGGGTCCTCTTCCAGCATTTAGCAATGAGGGTTTTGGCAGCTAAAACTATATGCATGAAGAGCTTAGTTTCCTAGAGAGCGTAGGGTGAGAAAGCTGAAGATAAATAAGAGGGTCGAGAGGGACCGACACTCTCAAAACATCAGACAGTAATCCCTGCACTTTACGCCAGGGGGCAGGATCAAAAGATATGAAACACTGTACCCAATCCAACCCCACAACACCAGCATTGGGGGGGGGGGGGGAGGTATCAGGGTTCAACCTATTTATCAGCTTAGGAGTATGAGACCAACCCATAAGGAGTTTGTATTGGGTTTCCCTATAGGCCGTACAAATTGATACCTTAGAGGTCCTTTCCCAAATAACCCTCCATTGAGGGAACGTAACGGTGGTATTTAGAGCATCTTAACAATGACCCATATATCGGTGTGACACCGGGGTACCCTCAGGAGGTTGAAGAAGCAAAGAGTAAATATCGGAGAGAAGGCCCCTCGCCTGAGGCCCACCACAGCACAACCTCTCAAATCAGAGCAGGGGGAACAGTGCAGTGTATTGGGGTGATGAGGGGCAAACCAAAGCTTTTCTAGTTCCATCCATCCATAGTTCCATAGGCGTGATAGAACGACCACGCCGCAAGATGGCGCAAATGGGCAGCCCAGTAGTACTTAATCACATCAGGGACCGCAAGACCCCCAAACATCCTGACTATCCTGTCTATGCCTCTTCCCGTCCCATATGAATTTAAAAATATCTGTTTGAAACGAGCGAAGCGCGGACAGCGGCACCCGAACCGGCAATGTTTCAAAATAATACAGTCGTTTCTGAAGTATGGTCATTTTCACCGCCGCAATATGCCCAAAAAAGGAAATATACTGCGAGCGCCACTTCTCCAAAAGAGCCCGGAGTTCCCTAAAGAGGGGGAGATAGTTGGTAGAGTAAAGTGAGGAATAGTGAGAAATAATATAGACCCCCAGGTGCTTGATAGCAGATGGAGACCATTTAAAAGAGTAGTTGGAGCGAGAAAGAGTAGAGAGAGACAGAGGGAGATTAAGAGTCATTCAGTCGCCAGTGACAAGTGCGGAGAGAGGATGGGGAGGAGGAGAAGGAAAGAAGTATGGGACAGTGATCAAAAAAGGAAATGGGGTCGAGAGAGGCAGCGGTAACCATGCGCACCATGGGGAGGTTGCCGATAAAATAGTCAATGCACGTATGCAACTTATGGGGATGAGAGTAAAAACTAAAAGAGCGCTCCGTAGGTTGATTGATTCGGCACAGGCCATACAGTGACGAAGCACCCATAAGCCGTCGGAAAATAGAGGCCAAGCGCAACTGAGCCGGCGTAGGAGGAGCCCCCACGAGCAAGTGGAGGTCCAGGGACGGGGAAAAAATCAGGTCAAAGTCCCCACCCAATAACCATGCTGAGGAAGGAAGTTTATGAAGCCTATCAAGGACTCTACATAGGAAGGGAATCTGGGAAGTATTAGGCATTACACAGTAGAAGTGGGACACCCCCCCCCCCCCCCCAAAAAAAAAAAAAAAACACCCTCTAAAACCACATAACGCCCCCGGGGATCAAGAAAGGAGAAAGAAACCTGAAGTGGGCAGGACCTAGAGACTAGGATAGCCATGCCAGCAGTTTTCCTGTCGGTGACAGCAGAGTATGTCTGGGAGTAGAGGTGGTGAAGAAACTGAAAGGAGTCGGAATGGTCAAAGTGCATCTCCTGGAGAAAGACTATGTCAGCATGCAGCCCAACTAATTCCCTTTGCAACAAACGGCTCTTAGAGAGTGAGTTCAGCCCCTTAACGTTCAAGGAGAGGCACCTAACCATGTCGGGCTAAGAGAAAAGATAGGTGGCATATATAGAGGCATACTCACAAAAGCGACCAACAGGAGCAGCACGCAGCGATGGAGGAGCTTCCGGTAGATCTGGGACACAAGGAGAAGTAGCAAGGAAGAGCAACCTAAAGTGGGAAAAAAACTAAAGAGGAAGGGAGACAAGAAGAAACAAGAGGGTACACAAACAGACAACAAACCGACAAGACCCAGGAAACAAATAAGAGACAACAATTAACAACATAATGAACCATTGACCAGTACGTAAATGCTGAGGCCAAGACCACTAGAGTGGACCATGGACCAAGGCATGGACAGTCCATTGCTACGGCCTCGAGAGGGTACATGGAAGAACACCACCAAAGGACAACCACCAGGAGAGCGAGCACCCTACTCCAAGGCCATAGCAAATGAACACAAGATAACAAAAACCCTTGGTGGCCAAAAAATGCAGAAATACTGCATGAACAGGGAACAATTAGCAACAGTGTGGAACTGCACAGAAGGGAGGCTAAAAACCCAAAAAAGAAAAAGAAAAGTCCAGAACCGAGATTTACTCAAAAAAGACATAGGGGCCCAGTGTGCATCTCAGGGGGAGGTCGAGGGCGGACCCCAAACCTCCAGGGGGGGGGCCTCCTCTGGGAGCCAGCCCTGCAGGACCTGACGGGCTGCCACATGGGGGGGCAGAGGGGGGTGGGAGCAGACATCAGATCCCAGTCCATCACCTGAGGAGTAGGCAGTTCCAGAGTAGAGCAGGAGATCTGGAGATCCGAATATGAGCGGAGGACAGCGGAGCGGCCATCTCTGCGGGCGTGCAGCCCAAACGGGAAGGTCCATCTATACGGCACATAGTGGGAACAAAGGACTTCCAGGAGAGGTTGCAACAGGCGCCTCTTTCTGAGAGTTAGCCAGGAGAGGTCTTGGTAAAGTTTAATAGAGGCTCCATCAAAGTCAAAATTTCACCTCCTTCACTTGAAAGTCATGCACAGAGCAGATAACATCCCTTGGGACACCAGTGGCGGATTTGGGCCGGAGTGCCCTATGGGCTCTGTCTAGCTTGATCTTGTGCGTAGCGGGCTCACCTAGGAGAAGGTTAAGGTTAAAGATAGCCTCCAAGGTAACAAACAGGTCCTCCTCACGGGTAGCCTCCGTAAAAGCCCTCACCCTGATGTTATTATGCCTCCCTCTATTGTCCAAGTCCTCAACATGAGCATGAAGATCCACTAAGAAGTCCTTCTGAGAGGCAATAGTAGAGTGCAGCTGAGCAATGTAGGCCCTAGTGTGGTCATGGGCATCCTCCAGGCCATCCACCCGGTCAGAAACATGCTGGAGATCTTGGCGCATCGCACAGATTTCCGCCCGGCAGACCTCTGCGATCAGAGAGCAAAAGTCTTACTTGGTAGGAATTTGGGATAGAAGCTGGCTCAGGTCAGGGAAGGCAGGCAGTGAGTCAGAGTCAGAAGCAGCATCCCAAGGGGCGGAGGCAGGTGTAAATCCAGTGACCGCCACCGGCTCAGGAGGCGGGTGATGAGTCCCCGGGGGGACAGATGGCAGGCTCCGGTGGAGAACATATCGGACTGCCAGCACCGCTGAGGCTTGGGAGAGGAGGGTAGGGCGTAGTCAGCAGCAAGAGGGTCCAAATGAGCAGGAGGGGTAGGCACCAAGGTGACAGCTGTGGGCCTAACCTGAGAGGGCTGCCCCACTAGATGCAGCTCAGAGCCTGGAGCTGTAGATATAAAGGAGGGGGAGGGGGAGCAATGTGGAGCAGCTGGAGATTGCCTGGTCTTCACTAGTGAGACCCAGGATGGAGCCTCAGGTGACACACAGGGAGAGGAAGAGGAGAGTGAGCCAGGATGGGACACCAGAGAAGCCCTAGGGAGCGCAGCAGGAGCCAAGGGTGAGCCTCTTGTGTCACTCACCACACGCTCCTGCAGCACGGGGGCAGAGGAGAGACCGCAGCAGGAGTGACAGCAGCCGTGAGGAACTCCGGTCGCAGCGTGGCAGCGCAGCTCTCAGGCAGCTGGACCAGGGCTCCCGAGGTGGACGGAGCAGCAGGAGCCGGCCGTGAGAGGAGGGGGGATCCCAGACTCCCGTTAGTGAGCAGCAGCTGGCAGGTGAGTCCTCCGAGTGTTGTGGGGGATAGCTGTACGGTCGGGACCGCAGGTCCAGCACGGGTCCTGAAATGGCAGTCAGGGAGGAGGGCACAGAGGTGAGGGGCTGCCGGAGGTAGCGCTGGATGCCTCCGGCAGACAAGAAACTTAGCCGGGTAGGTGCAGAGGAGTTCCCAGACTTGCAGGACTTCTTCCCCATCAGCAGGCAGGGTCACCAGGGGCTGTTATAAGCTGAAACGCGGCTGGTGGAGCAGCAGCGTTCCCCTCATGTGGCAATCTTAGTCAGCGCCAAACCACACACCCCCCTGCGACAGTGATTCTAATAGCGACACCTCTGATCTGCATGTCATACTGATTAACAGTATTATTTCACTAACCCAGCACACACCCTATGCATGTTACAGCAAGGCAAAGTGTTCTACACCCCTATTGAGGCTCTCTGTAGACCAGAAATAGCCATTTTTAATAAAGATTTGCCACGAATAAATTCGGCCCAAACCAATTTTTTTCAGAAATTTCGGAAAATCGGCTTAATCGGATTTTTTTAACATTCGCTCATCTCTAATTACTGACTATGAAGATTACTGACTATGCCAAATTATAAAATGCTACAATGACTGGTTTTTCTGATGAAAAGTTTATATTTCAAGCTGCTTTCTACGGCATGGTTTATTTGTCCATAGCAACCAATCAGATTGCTTCTTACATTTCTAAAAAAGGCCTCTGAAAAATGAAAGCAGCAATCTACACCACTCTTCTTCTACATAGATTTTGAGAAAACTCTCCCTAAATTCCTATATGTGAAAAGACAGGTAAAGAAAGTGGGAAATTCACCAATCCCCATAATAAGTAATATTTCTGCATATTCCGGCAGTTACTTGTTATTTGAATGAGCTGGAGTTGTATTGTGACATGTGGATTCATTTTTTCGAGGGCCGGGCTGAGGATAGATTCATTCTTGGGATTCTGATTGATGTGTTAAAATAAAAATGGAAAACTTCAACGGTAACCTATCATCTCTGTAAATGCAGTCTGTTGAATTGGATTGAACAGCAGAATTATGACTCAAATATATGTAGGTTTTAAATGTTGCGAGTTATACACATTGTATTATATCCCCAGGAATTGCATATATTCCTTTCTCTATTATACTCAAATGGCATATGCTTGGAGATTTCTAAAAACCTACACTAGAGACCTACTGTGTAACTGGTATTTCAGTCCACTTAAAGTATGAATAGACAGCAAATGATTCTTAGAAAGAGCATAACACATGGTATAGTTCATATTTTAAGAATACAGAATTCATTATACAATGCATAGCACAAAATACAATATTTGTTATAACTAATTTGCTGTAAGTCTAGCTTTCAGAGATATATCATTTCTACATTGTTATAAACCATACTGTAAAGTAATATGTGCACCATGGTTATACTTCATGATGAAGTTACATTCTATATGTGATAGCATTTGCATTGGAAGCTATAACTATACAGATTACCAATAATATACGGTAATATGCATCAAAACCCTCAGAGGATCATAGTTAAAACCATATTTATGTAGAATTGATCAGAATTGACTAGTATCTTAAGTTAATATAAACTACAGTGGTCCCTCAACATACGATGGTAATTCGTTCCAAACGAGCCATCGTTTGTCCAATCCATCGTATGTTGAGGGATTCGTGCAATGTAAAGTATAGGAAGCTGTACTCACCCGCTCGAGATGGTGTCCCCGCCGCTCCCGATGGTGATCCCGGGCCTCCGCTGGGCTCTCCGCTGTCTTCTCTGGTCCTCTTCTGTCTTCTCTGGTCCTCTGCTTTCTTCCGCAAGGCCTTACTGGGCCTGCGTAGCGATGTCATTACGCCGCTGCGTACGCCATTCCTATTGGATGACGTGCGCAGCAGCGTATTGACGTCATCGGAGAGGGCCGAGAAGACACCGGAAGACCAGCGCTGGACCCGGAGGGCACCCCGGAGCATCGTGGAGGGGTAAGTAATACTTACCGCACCACACGGGGAACATTAAGCTGCTATCCCGCAGCAGCTTAAGAATTTGGCGCTGCCGGATAGCACTTAATGCGATGGCCCCGACATAAAAAAGCATCGTATGTCGATGCTGACATCGACATGTGATGGCCTCTGAGAGGCCATCGTATGTCGATTTCATCATATGTCGGGGCCATCGTAGGTCGGGGGGGTCACTGTATATTATATAAATTATATTATAGTTTAGTAATACATATTATTATTACCTATCCACCATTTCTAAATTTAAAGCCCTTATCCTTTGGATAGGGGATAAGTTATAGATCGTGGGGCATGAGACCAATAGAACCCCCCCACGATCCCCTGAATGAGGCCCCGGCAGTCTGCTGGAAGGGGGCGTGCCGACCCCTGCACAGAGTGGTGGAGATACATGGAGGGGGCGTGTCAACTGTGGCTTCCTCGGGGGTCAGAACAGCCGCTTCTGGCAGACTGCCGGGGCCTTGTTCTGGAGATCGTGGGGGGTCCCAGCAGTCGGACCCAGCCCCCTCCCCCCCTCAATCTATAACTATCTATGAGTTTTATTTCACTGTACTACTCCTTTAACAGTTAAGTTAAGCAACTGTTACATAATCCGGTTTTGTGACTTATTTCACACCCAAAATGCCAATGTGAATCTGACACAGTTAATGTGTAGATAAATTACACATTTCTTTCATATGTTTCATTTTCCCAGCATGTCTCTGATGACTTCATTATAAAGACTTCCTCACAAAGTGCAAAGCCCAGGAGACCGACACATGTTCATCGTGTGGCTATAAAGCTTGAGTGAAGGCCAAACCTGTACCTATCAATAACAAATTATATATTTTTTAGTTACCCAAAATACTAAAATTAACAGTAAATAAATATAGAATTCATGAAATAAACATCATCTGTTAGCTTCAGGACTACTAAGAATGAAAAGTAATATACAGCATGTTCCATCTACAAATCATATTAACATTGCACACAGGAATCTAGGCATGCTAGGAAATTTGAAACAGGTTAACTCTGATGGGGGATTGCTTAATATAAGAAAAATAAGGAATGTGAGCAACGCAACAAGGCTCAGCTGGCACATCATGTCTTCAGCAGGGCGGAAATACGGAGGATGATTAGTCTAAAGGGGTAGGAAGGAAAGTATAGCAGGATGACCAATTTTTGCCTGGCAAAAGGCACAGACTAAAGTGTCCCAACCATTTAAATAAAAACTCTTGACTTGTCACAGAATCCGATCGTTAGAATGAGTGGGGAGAAACACGCGGTTGTGCACTTCGCCCCCCCCCCCCCCCCCCCCAGTTAGTAGTGATCTCTGTGAACCTTCACTAGGCTGTCCCATTATAAGTCTATAGGTCTGTCTAGTGAAGCTGGGCAGAGATCGTTGTGACCTGGGGAGTAAAACACATACATCTTCTCCCTTGTTCTACTGATCCAAACTTAACATGTCTCTATGTCACGTGAATTTTTTTTTTTTTTTTTTTTTTATTGACAGGGGCACCTTAGGGGGAGGCTAGCAGGAGAGGCCATCCAGTTAGTGTGCGACTGTAAAGAAGAGTTTTCCTGGGCCCCAGACTATTTTAATTTATCATTGTAAATTCAGTATGACACTTGTGAGGGGTGGAGGAGATTCTTGGAAGCAGTAAATATGGTATCACAGTGTCTCAAATAAGTGAGTACCTCTCTAATTTTTGTAAATGTATTATTATATTTTATCCTGTGAAATCACTGAAGAAATGACACTCTGCTACGATATAAAGTAGTGAGTACACTAAAGTAGTGAGTGCCTGTATAACAGTGTTTAATGTTGTGCTCCCTTCAAAATAATGTAACACACAGCCATTAACCCCTTCACGACGAGCGACGTACATGTACGGCGCCGCGAAGTGTCACTTGGCGGGCGGTGACGTACATGTACGTCGCGGGGTTCCGGGAGCGCCGCATCACCGGTAGCGGTGATCGGACCGGGATGACTGCGGGGGAGGGGGGGTTAAAGTTCGGTTCCCCCGCTTTGCCCACCTGTCGGTGTCCGGGCTAAACGGGGGAACCGTCCAGGGAAGGTCGGCGCCGAAGGTCCCTACCTGGATCACCGGATCCCCGTTCGCGATCCTCCCCCACGTGCGGCGGCGGCAGCAATACTTCCGGGTCCTGCTAGGTGAGTTGTTGCCTAGCAACATCCAGAGTGCCACAGTTTACAGTGGTCTCTAAACCGTGGCCCTCCAGATGTTGCAAAACTACAACTCCCAGCATGCCCAGACAGCTGTTTGCTGTGTGGGCATGCTGGGACTTGTAGTTTTCCAATATTTAGAGGGGTTCAGGTTGTAGATCACTAAGTGGTCTCAAACTGTAGCCCTCCAGATGTTGCAAAACTACAACTCTCAGCATGCCCAGACAGCAGTTTGCTGTCTGGGCATGCTGCGAGTTGTAGTTTTGCAACATCTGGAGGGCCACAGTTTTAAGACCACTGGACAGTGATTTACAACTTGAACCCCTCTAAATCTTGCAAAACTACAACTCCCAGCATTCAGGAACAGCATAAGGCTGTCTTGGCATGCTGGGAGTTGTACTTGCGTGCCTCCAGCCATTGCATAACTACATCTCCCAGCATGCCCTTCCGCAATGAGTACATGATGGGAGTTGTAGTTTTGCAACAGCTGGAGGCACACTGGTTGGAAAATACTGAGTTAGGTCATAGAACCTAACTCAAGGTTTTCCAGCCAGTGTGCCTCCAGCTGTTGCAAAACTACAACTCCCAGCGTGCATGGTCTGTCAGTGCATGCTGGGAGTTGTAGTTTTGACCCCCCTCCCGTGTGAATGTACAGGCTACATTCACACTGGCGGCAGATTACAGTGAGTTCCCCGCTACAAATTTGAGCTGCGGGAAATTGTTCGCCGCAGCTCAAACTCCTAGCGGAAGACTCAGTGTAATCCACCGCCAGTGTGAATGTAACCTAAAAACACTACACTAACATAAAATAAAGAGTAAAACACTACATATACACACGTACACTGCCCCCCCACCACCCCGCTTCCCCAATAAAAATAAAAAACGTATTGTATGGCAGTGTTTCTAAGATGGAGCCTCCAGCTGTTGCAAAACAAAAACTCCCAGCATTTCTGGACAGCAATTGACTGTCCAAGCATGCTGGGAGTTTAGCAACAGCTGGAGGCACCCTGTTTGGGAATCACTGGCATAGAATACTCCTATGTCCACCCCTATGCAAGTACCTAATTCAGGCCTCAAATGCGCATGGCGCTCTCACTTTGGAGCCCTGTCGTATTTCAAGGCAACATAATAGGGTCACATATGGGGTATCGCCGTACTCGGGAGAAATTGCCTAACAAATTTTGGGGGGCTTTGTCTCCTTTTACCCCTTATGAAAAGGAACAGTTGGGGTCTACACCAGCATGTTAGTGTAAAAAAATAATTTTTACACTAACATGCTGGTGTTGCCCTATACTTTTCATTTTCACAAGAGGTAAAAGGGAAAAACGCCCCCCAAAATTTGTAATGCAATTTCTCCCGAGTACAGAGATACCCCATATGTGGGCGCAAAGTGCTCTGGGGGCGCACAACAAGGCCCAGAAGGGAGAGTGCGCCATGTACATTTGAGGTGATTTGCACAGGGGTGGCTGATTGTTACAGCGGTTCTGACAAACGCAAGAAAAAAACACACCCACATGTGACCCAATTTTGGAAACTACACCCCTCACGGAATGTAATAAGGGGTGCAGCAAGAATTTACACCCCACAGGTGTCTGACGGATCTTTGGAACAGTGGTCCGTGAAAATGAAAAATTTTCGGATCTGACGGATCTTTGGAACAGTGGGCTACTGTTCCAAAGATCTGTCAGACACCAGTGAGGGGTAAATGCTCACTGTACCCCTCATTACATTCTGTTACATTAGTTTCCAAAATGGTATGCCATGTGGGGGTTATTTTACTGTTCTGGCACCATAGGGGCTTCCTAAATGCGACATGCCCCCCCGAGCAAAATTTGCTCTCAAAAAGCCAAATATGACGCCTTCTCTTCTGAGAATTGTAGTTCGCCCGCAGTGCACTTCAGGTCCACTTATGGGGTACCTCCATACTCAGAAGAGATGGGGTTACAAATTTTGGGGGGTCTTTTCTGCTATTAACCCTTACAAAAATGTGAAATTTGGGGGGAAACCCACATTTTAGTGAAATTTTTTTTTTTTTTTACGTATGCAAAAGTCGTGAAACACCTGTGGGGTATTAAGGCTCACTTTATCCCTTGTTACGTTCCTCAAGGGTCTAGTTTCCAAAATGGTAGGCCATGTGTTTTTTTTTTTTTGCTGTTCTGGCACCATAGGGGCTTCCTAAATGCAACATGCCCCCCGAGCAAAATTTGCTCTCAAAAAGCCAAATATGACTCCTTCTCTTCTGAGCATTGTAGTTCGTCCGTAGTGCACTTCAGGTCCACTTATGGGGTACCTCCATACTCAGAAGAGATGGGTTTACAAATTTTGGGGGGTCTTTTCTGCTATTAACCCTTTAAAAAATGTGAAATTTGGGGGAAAACACACATTTTAGTGAAATTTATTTTTTTTTTTACATATGCAAAAGACGTGAAACACCTGTGGGGTATTAAGGCTCACTTTATTCCTTGTTATGTTCCTCAAGGGGTCTAGTTTCCAAAATGGTATGCCATGTGTTTTTTTTTTGCTGTTCTGGCACCATAGGGGCTTCCTAAATGCGACATGCCCCCCAAAAACCATTTCAGAAAAACGTACTCTCTAAAATCCCTTTGTCGCTCCTTCGCTTCTGAGCCCTCTACTGTGCCCGCCGAACACTTTACATAGACATATGAGGTGTGTCCTTACTCGAGAGAAATTGGGCTACAAATATAAGTATACATTTTCTCCTTTTACCCCTTGTAAAAATTCAAAAATTGGGTCTACAAGAACATGCGAGTGTAAAAAATGAAGATTTTGAATTTTCTCCTTCACTTTGCTGCTTTTCCTGTGAAACACCTAAAGGGTTAAAACATTAACTGAATGTCATTTTGAATACTTTGGGGGGTGCAGTTTTTATAATGGGGTCATTTATGGGGTATTTCTAATATGAAGACCCTTCAAATCCACTTCAAACCTGAACTGGTCCCTGAAAAATTGCGAGTTTGAAAATTTTGTGAAAAATTGGAAAATTGCTGCTGAGCTTTGAAGCCCTCTGGTGTCTTCCAAAAGTAAAAACTCGTCAATTTTATGATGCAAACATAAAGTAGACATATTGGAAATGTGAATCCAAAAAAAAAAATTATTTGGAATATCCATTTTCCTTACAAGCAGAGAGCTTCAAAGTTAGAAAAATGCAAAATTTTACATTTTTTCATCAAATTTTGGGATTTTTCACCAAGAAAGGATGCAAGTTTCCACAAAAATTTACCACTATGTTAAAGTAGAATATGTCACGAAAAAACTATCTCAGAATCAGAATGATAACTAAAAGCATCCCAGAGTTATTAATGTTTAAAGTGACAGTGATCAGATTTGCAAAAAAGGGCTTCGTCCTAGAGGTGAAAATGGGCTCCGTCCTTAAGGGGTTAATGAAATACACACATTAGGATAAGGGATACTTTATCTCTTAAAACATATAGGATAGCTAAATTGACTAATACAAAACAAAGTACAGATTTACATTATTAATAACCAGACCACAGGGCCCTTGTGGCTGGATATAGAGAAAAATGGTACTACACCTCAACTTCTGCCATATATTGATACAATGTTTGCTACAAAAATGTTACTCCTTAATGTAGTCTAAATGTGTCCATTTTAGGACATCGTCAGTCATCAGACGTAACTCCATCCTCCGTCAGGTGAAATGGTGTCCTGCCTCCTCCCTCGGGTCAATCTCCGTCAGGCGTCAGCCGCAACTCCCTCCTCCCTCCTTTGTCATCCTAAAGTCTCTCATCCGAAACTCTGCCATCCCTCAGATGAAAAACTTTCCTGCCGTGTAGCAGGGCTGAGTCATTGTCGGCTCTCTGCTATATGGGTTCTGCTGTACACTCTATTCAATGTAGTACACATGTGCAAGTTTCCCAGTTTCAACTCTGTTATACAATGCTGTGAAGCGTCGGCTCTGCTATGCGGCAGGAAGTTGCGCCTGAGGGAGAATCGTCTGAGGCATGATGATGTTTTGGACGACAGAGTTTCGGATGAGGGAGGATGGAGTTGTGGCTGAAGGAGGACTGTGATTCATGTGAGGGAGGAGGCGGGACACCGTTTCACATGACGGACGGAGTTGCGGCTTATGACTGACAGTGATTGGTCCTAGGGAGGAGGCGTCACAGCTGTCACGCCTCCTCCATAGGCTTGCATTGAGGGGGGGAGCCATGACGGCACACGGGGGAGGAGCCGTGACGTCACTATTCTCCGTCCCTGTGATCGCTAGTAATCAGACCTGGAGCGAGCACGCTCCGGGGGCTGATTCTAACGGGGTGCGGCGTGGAAGATCACGGGGGTCCCCAGCGGCGGGACCCCCGCGGTCAGGCATCTAAGATGTCTTAGCGCCGGAGTACCACTTTAACTATTAATTTAGTATATAATTTTATTTGCTTTTAAAAAAAAAAAGCACAGCACAAACAGTGTTCAATCTCCACAACCACATGAAACTGCAAAAAAAAACGCTGCTGGGAAGAATCTTATATAGTGAAGGGGTGGGCAGCTTTCCTATTGGTTGCTAGGGATGTTGCTAACCTCTGACATCTGTATTTGCATCCTTCTCTTTGGCCCACAAGCTAAAAGAAGGGAGGGATCAGTGTCCTCTGGAAGACTAGAATTCCACTGAGGTTTTTTCCCCCCAGCAAAAACGCCTGGCGTTTTTTCTGGCGTTTTTCCTGGTGTGTGGAAATAGCCAGTTTTGTCCCCTGTGCCCGGCCGTATAGTATACAGGGGGGCATAGTGTACCCGTGTGTACTACACAGGAATCGGGAATCCTGTCACTATACTGACAGGACTCCCTGCTCCTATAGCCCTTTGGGCATTATACAGAATAAACAGCTACAGACGGGAGTCAGGCAAGTAAGGGTCTGAAGCTCTGTTCACATTGTCCGTTTTGTATAATGTGAACAGTCCCTTCTGGCAGTGTCTACCCAGACAGGGAGACTCCAGCTGTTGCTAAACTACAACTCCCAGCATGCCCAGAAAGCCAAAGGCTGGGAGTTGTAGTTTTGCACCAATTGGAGGCTCCATGTTTGGGTAGACATTGCATTATGGGCGCTCTCCCCAGCGGACAGCGCCAAAAATGTACTAACCAATTTTTTGTGTTTTTTTTTCTTCTCATTTCAGATCCGTGTATGCAGAGGATTACGGTGGATTCGATGGATTACGGCGGATAAAATAGATTTTTTTCTTTTAATAAAATGGTTAACGAGGGCTGTGGGGAAGTATTTTTTAAAATAAAATAATTTTTACTATGTGTAGTGTTTTTTTTATTGAATTTTCAGGCTTAGTAGTGGAAGCCGGTCTTATTGACGGAATCCATGACTAAGCCAGGGCTTAGTGTCAGCCCCCAAAACAGCTAGCGCTAACCCCCAATTATTACCCCGGTACCCACCGCCACAGGGGTGCCGGGAAGAGCCGGTACCAAAAGGCCCGGAGTGTCAAAAATGGCGCTCCTGGGCCTAGGCGGTAACAGGCTGGCGTTATTTAGGCTAGGGAGGGCAAGCAACAATGGTCCTCGCCCACCCTGGTAACGACAGGCTGTTGCTGCTTGATTGGTATCTGGCTAAGAATGAAAATACGGGGAACCCTATGCGTTTTTTAAAATGTATTTATTTATTTATAAAATAAAACGCATAGTGTTCCCCGTATTTTCGTTCTCAGCACAATACCAACCAAGCAGCAACAGCCTGACATTACCAGGATAGGCGAGGACCATTGTTACTGGCCCTTCCCAGCCTAAATAATGCCAGCCTGTTACCGCCTAGGCCCGGAGCATCAAAAATTCCGTCTATTAGACAGCCTCCATAACTAAGCCTGAAAATTCAATAAAAAAAAAAACCAACACATTGGAAAAATTATTTTATTTTAAAAAACACTTCCCCCACAGCCCTCGTTAACCATTTTATAAAAAAGCGCCCATAATGCAATGTCTTCCCAAACAGGGAGCCTCCAATTGGTGCAAAACTACAACTCCCAGCATGCCCAGACAGCCTTTGGCTGTCTGGGCATGCTGGGAGTTGTAGTTTAGCAACAGCTGAAGTCTCCCTGTCTGGGTAGACACTGCCAGAAGGGTCTGTTCACATTATACAAAACGGACAATGTGAACAGAGCCTTACCAGCCTGGATCCCATCTGTAGCTCTGCCCCCTGATGATGTCATCTCTAGAGGCGGAGCTACACTGACCTGACGGGGACTGGAGGGAGGTAAGGGGACTTCTTCATCTTCTGTATACACTAGATACAGCTATCTATAGATATAGGTATATATATTGTATACTGCCCAAAGGGTTAACCTACACTGCCCAGCAGTGTAAGTTAACTCTTTCCTTGCTGGGCTGGCTTAGCGCACAGCTCAGCAAGGGGTTACTGTATACACACTGCAGGCTCACTGTAAGTTCTTGCTGGGCAGTAGATATATGATGTATATCTACTGCTCAGCATCAGCTGTTCTCCCGACTCTGTAGCCTTGAGAACAGCTGATCCGACATTCACTTCAGGAGGATGGTAGCGGGTGTCAGGAGAAGTGACATCTGTTGTGATCTGTACCTTACTGCAGGTACTACTACTCCCAACATGCAGCACACTCTTCTCCATGCTGGAAGCTGTAGTACCTGCATTAATAGACAGATCGCAGCGAGTGTAACTTCTGACACCCAATGCGATCGTCCGCTCTTCTATGCACTGCACTGACGTATATATACACCTATTCATATTTCCCACAGAGTTGCGATTGGCTGGAACCATCTGACCAATCACAGCTCTATGGGGGAAATATGAATAGTTGTATATTTAAGGCAGTGCCGGGGACCATAGAAGAGCGGCCGGCCACATCTATACATTATACAGGAGGATGGCAAAGGGCGATCTGTCAATTAATACAGGTACTACTACTCCCATCATGGAATAGTGTTTTCCATGCTGTGAGTAGTAGTACTACCTTAAAAAATGTAAAAAAAAATAGTTAAAAACACACACACTCACTACATTTTTATTATTGTCGGTTAAATTTTTAGGTCCCTGCCCGCCCACATAAATTAATCCCTGTTTAAAAATTAATAAAAATGTTCTAAAAAAAGATACATTTCATTAAATACAATTTTTTCCATCACTACTGTATCTTTTTAATACTTTTTTTTTAATGATATGCTACGAAGTTTTATTAAAAAAAGATATCTCCGTCCCTTTTTGTTCCGTCCAAAAAAGAATAAAAACCGCCGGCAAAAACGCCAAAGTTAAAACCAACATGGCATTTTTCTCTGCGTTTTTGCTCTCCCACAGACTTCTATGGGAGGAAAATGCCACGATTTCTATGCAAAAAAAACGCCAAACTAGGTTTTGTCGGGTGCTTTGGAAAACCAGCCTCTGAGCCCAAAAATTGCTTAAAAATGCCAAAAGGATTTAAAAAAATGCCAAACTGAAAAACGCCAGGTGGATCTGTCATTTTTCAGTTTACTATTGACTTGCAGCTAACATCTGGACGCTGCGTTTATTTGCTGAAAAAACGCTGTGCGGGAAAATTGGCGTTTTTGACAGCGTTTTTTCAAAAAAATCCTCATTGGAATTCCAGCCGAAGTGCCGATATTTGCTAATATTTGCATATTTGCATATACAAAATATTCACGCTCCACACCAACTCACACAGTAAATAATATTGGAGCCTTCTTTAGAGCACAAGCTGGAAGCAGGGAGGGATGATCGCTTTTTTTTTTTTTACACAGTACACAACATTGTTGTGAAGGAAAAAAAACTAATATTCGTCATTACGAATATATAGCGCTATATTTGCGCTCAACACTACTGCTTACAGGGACTTTCCCTTCCCATATAATGTCCTTTAGTGCTAATATATGTTTGAGTTGCTTAGGATTATTTATTTTATAATGTACCGTATTTATCGGGGTATACCACGCACCGGCCTATAACACGCACCCTCATTTTTCCAAGGAAATTTGGGTCAAAAAGTTTTTTTTTACTCAAATATCCTTGTTAAAATGAGAGTGCGTGTGTGAGTAGGTATACCTCAATAAAACAGTTTCTTGCCCCACAGAAGCCACTTTAGTTCAATGATTTAAAGCGGGCACTTTAAATCATTGAACTGAGGCGGCTTCTGCGGGGCCATAGTCCTGCCGCCGCCTGATTCCATCCCCTATCTCCCCGTTTTATAGTTACATGTCACTGTCACTGTCCCGCTGCTGCCCAATTCCGTCACCGTCCTCTGGTTGCATGTTCCGCCGATGCCCGATTCCCTCACCATCCTCTGGTTGCATGTCCCGCCGATGCCCGATTCCCTCACCGTCCTTGGGTTGCATGTCCCGCCGATGCCCGATTCCATCCTGGTGACCATGCTCTTTATGGTCCTGCAGCGTCCTTATCTGTTACTGTTCGGCACCAGCATGGAATCGGGCCGATAAATACGGGTAATTTTTATTGTAGAGAAAATGATTGAAGTCTAATTTGCTGCCTGTACCCTATTGCGTATTTCTCTCTTTCACGCTCCACACCAACTCACACAGTAAATAATATTGGAGCCTTCTTTAGAGCACAAGCTGGAAGCAGGGAGGGATGATCGCTTTTTTTTTTTTTTACACAGTACACAACATTGTTGTGAAGGAAAAAAAACGAATATTCGTTATTACGAATATATAGCGCTATATTTGCGCTCAACACTACTGCTTACAGGGACTTTCCCTTCCCATATAATGTCCTTTAGTGCTAATATATGTTTGAGTTGCTTAGGATTATTTATTTTATAATGTACCGTATTTATCGTGGTATACCACGCACCGGCCTATAACACGCACCCTCATTTTACCAAGGATATTTGGGTAAAAAAAGTTTTTTACCCAAATATTCTTGGTAAAATGAGGGTGCGTGTGTGGCCGGGTCCGCGCTGCTTCAGGCCTCCGGTGTGCGTCCCATGCATCGTTGCTATGCACTGCACGGCGCAATGACGAGTGATGTCATTGCGCCGCGCCGTGCAGCGCATAGCAACGACGCAGGGGACACACACCGGAGGCCTGAAACAGCGAGGACCCGACCCCAGCAACAGGTAATTATGCAACCGGGATGGGGGAGGCAACGGGGCAGCGGCGCCGGCAATGGGTGCCGCTGCCCCTTCTCTCCCCCTGTCTGTCGGCGCCGCTTCTCTCCCCCTGGCTATCGGCACCGGCAATGGGGCGCCGGCACCGATAGTCAGGGGGAGAGAACGGGCAGCGGCGCCGATAGCCAGGGGGAGAAGGGCCGGCCTCAGGGCTCTAGACCCCAGGACAGGCAGGGGCAGAGAAGCCGGCAGCGCTGGCAGTCTCTGCACCTGCAAAGCCGCTGCAGTTTATTGATTTAAAGCGCCCGCTTTAAATCATTGAACTGCAGCGGCTTATCGGCGTATAACACGCAGGTAGACTTTAGGCTAAAAATTTTTGCCTAAAAAGTGCGTGTTATACGCCGATAAATACGGTAATTGATGTATAATTTTATTGATGTTTTGATAATAAATTCAACATCTTTTTCCTTCCACCACTTTAGAATTTTAGTGTTTTAATGGAATAGGAGAATACATTTGGAAGGTAATGGTTTTTTTGTCATGCATTTGCTCTTTCAGACAATCCTATATTTTTACTTTTGCTTCAATGTTTTCTTTAATAATAACTCTTTAATACAGTATTGTCAGCTGAATGGTGACCTGCTTAGTACATTCTGCCTCCCTCATATGTGTATCTTATAATGCCCAAATAATACTGTTCTACAATGCCATGGAGCTAAACATATTGCTGTGCATGGCTGGGCTCCCTGACCTGTGCAGCCACTGGTCATCTAAATCAGTGGTCCCCAACCCAGTCCTCAAGGCCCACCAACATTCCTTTTTTTTTTCAGTTACTCTATTGGAATAAAACGGAAAAATTCAAAACCTGGACTGTTGGTGGGCCTTGAGGATTCGGTTGGAGACCTCTGAACTTAATGATTTCTGCAGCACTTCTATTGGGTATCAACATGATAGGGAGCAGCAACATGTTATCTGAGTTCTTGGAGATCAGGATGGGCAAGGAGTGTTCAGTAGCTTCTTTCATTTTACAGCTGTTTACAAAAAAAAAGGGTCACATCCAAAATAGCCTGGACCCGTTTTTTTATGGTTGTACCAGTGCCTGTTTTAGTAAGACAACTTATTTTAATGTTCTTTAGGATTCAAAAGACACATTTAAATTATAGTAATAAAAAAAAAAAATATATATATATATATATATATATATATATATATATATATAGTTTGGGCTACAACAAATTCAGGTCAAAAGTATAAAAATATTTAGTAGAACTGGTCTGAGGTGTTTTAGGGATTAATTTGCCTAATAGTCTAGTGAAAAGGATACGTCACCGGTATCTGGTGGTGGATTCTGCTCTTCAGGCACCAGCACTGTCCTGAGACTTCTGTTTGTATGAAGATAAAAAGAACTGTGCCTTTACAGCTAAGGCTATGTTCACATTGACGTTAATTTCTGTTCAGGGTCTGTTCAGCTCTTTTTTTTTTTCTTGAGCAGAATGGACTCTGAAATGGGTTAGAACACATCAAACATTGCTGGGTCCTGACAGACCCCATTCACTTGAATAGGGTCCGTCGGGGACTCGGTAGTTTAGCGGAGTCCAACAGCAATCTGAACGAGGCTTAAACCTGGAAAGACAGCTACAAGTACAAAGGACAATTGCCGAGTAATCACAGGTATCCCCTTCCACACAGATTTCAGACCTCTACAGCCAGTCTTGGGTAAAGGCCTTTTTCACCAACTATGCAGGAAAAATAAACACCCCAAAAAATTTGTTGAAAATTTAAAAAATGATAATATCTACAAATGAAGTTAGTGAAACATGCATAAAACGCAATGCACAGTGCCTCTAAAATCAAAATTTATGACCTAATTTTTGGAAGACTTAAAAAAAAAAAAAAAAGCTTTCATTAAAGGCTTTTTCTAAGCTACAATGTGAACTTATCTACATAATAAGTTAATAAATGGAATAGCCATCTTTTGGCAGGCAAATGGTTAATAAGGATTTGTCACTGAAACTGTATTATGTAAGTTGGTTTTGAGCTTCTTATGTCCGGCGGTTTAATAAGGATTAGCATATAGCAGAAGTCGTATTTTTAGATCTTATTTACTACAAATTCTTATGGTGAGCAGGATGAAACGTTACAAAATGTATGTAAAATATCTATATATGTTTTTAATGCATCTCATTAGGCAAAGGTGAAAGGTGATCTTTCCATAGCTAGCCCTGCTCTATGTAACAGTCACTACACTCTTCAAATGACAGAAGGCTCTACAGTGAGTTCTCACATTGTACGGAGATTGTGGGAGGTTCGTCAGCTGAGATCAGACACTTATCCCCTATCCTGTGGATAGGCGATAAGATGTCTTGGAACAAAGTACCCCTTTAAGTATGTATGGACTCTATGTCCTCTGTATAGGATTGTCAGCAGTTTAGATAGCCCAAAACTGCTGAAAGGTGCATTCAGAGACAAGGACAAAGAGTTGGACAACAAATCTGTTTTAGTTATATTTTGACCATTTTGCCCTCAAGTAAATGCTCTACATACCAGAGACACATTTTTATTGTATGCCTTTAAATAAATCATTTCTTTTACTGTGCCATTTAAAGGCCAAGACTGAGAGTGTGACTGTATCTGACTAATACTTCTGCTGTCATGTTCATTTAATAACATAGTAGCTTTTACAGAGCATGTAGTGCCGTGGGCAGTAGGCAATGCTACTCTCAAAGCGGCATTATTACAAGTGATCGGTCTCCAGACAGGAAACATTGCAATTCTTATGCTACATGCACATTGTTTTTAAATGAAAATCCCATTTGAACAATGTTCTTACATCTTTTAAGCTCTACTGGTAAAATGTAATGTCTCTTTTAAGGCTTTTAAACTAAAGCTTGTGATCAGTATGGTTAGCTTATTATCAGTCCATACTCAGTCCAGATGGAGTTTACCATTCCTTTCAATGACTTAGCTTTGCAAGCACTGTTCTGGCTAAGGCTATGTTCACATGTCTGAATGTCCGCACGGAAAATCTCAGTGCAGGCATTCTGCAGACTGCGGGCGCCGGCATGAAACGCTAGGATCGCTTTGGAATACACCATCTCATAGAGGGCAATGGCATTCCTTGTGGAGTCCACAGAATGAATGGACATGTCAATTCTTTCTGTGGACACCGGAATTTGAATTTAGCGCAACAGAATCCTGTTGAAATCAATAGGACTCTGCTGCTGCGAAATCCCAATACAGAATTCCGCACGGAAATTCGGACATGTGAACATATCCTAACAATGCTAACTAGAGTTGAAAATCGGTTAATGAATTTTTTCATTTTTTTTACACATATTATTTAGAACTGGAAAGTGAAGACTAGAAAAAGAAACAATGGGCCACATTTATAAAATGAGTCCATTAGCCGAATACATAAGATCGACAGAATGCATCTTCTATAATGTACTGGAATGCCCCCTAAAGCCTGACACATATACCTCTCAAATATTGTAAACTTAATAAACTGTATCTGTAGTGTATTCCCAGCAAGACCTTGGGTAACTGATTTTTGGAATACAAAATATTGTTGGTGTTTTCTACATTTAGGCAACATTGAATTGAAATAGGTCATAGCAACTTGGTAAATTTTCTGTAACTAGGAACCATGCAGATTATATAAGATGAATGATACTAAACTTCTTCTCGTGGAATGGATAGAATTCAATAAATATCCTTTCGAGTATGGCAAAAAATATGGCAAAAAGTTGGATTCTTTATATTTACAATGAGTGTGCTATCGTTGTCTATCCTTGCCAAATATTTTCTTTGAAATAATAACCTCCATATACAGTACACATTTGTCTCACTCCATTGTGATCACACACACATATACAATAACTATATGGTCAAACATATGTAGCACATATAGGCAAATACGCAATAGGGTACAGGCAGCAAATTAGACTTCAATCATTTTCTCTACAATAAAAATTACCCGTATTTATCGGCCCGATTCCATGCTGGTGCCGAACAGTAACAGATAAGGACGCTGCAGGACCATAAAGAGCGCGGTCACCAGGATGGAATCGGGCATCGGCGGGACATGCAACCCAAGGACGGTGAGGGAATCAGGCATCGGCGGGACATGCAACCAGAGGATGGTGAGGGAATCGGGCATCGGCGGGACATGCAACCAGAGGACGGTGACGGAATTGGGCAGCGGCGGGACAGTGACAGTGACATGTAACTATAAAACGGCGAGATAGGGGATGGAATCAGGCGGCGGCGGCAGGACTATGGCCCCGCAGAAGCCGCCTCAGTTCAATGATTTAAAGTGCCCGCTTTAAATCATTGAACTAAAGTGGCTTCTGCGGGGCAAGAAACTGTTTTATTGAGGTATACCCACTCACACACGCACTCTCATTTTAACAAGGATATTTGAGTAAAAAAAAACTTTTTGACCCAAATTTCCTTGGAAAAATGAGGGTGCGTGTTATAGGCCGGTGCGTGGTATACCCCGATAAATACGGTACTTTATTTAAGAGTATCATTAAATAGCTTCATCCACCGCTTGAATAGAATGCTGTAAATACCAATAATCGAGTATCCTTTTTACTTTGTTTCTCTGTTATTCCTCTTGAAAATTTCTGAATAATTAAAAGAGGTACTCCGGCATTGGGTAAAAGAAATAAAAATGCTACAGAAACATGTTGCATTGCTAGTGTCACGATGCCGGCTGGCAGGTAGTGGATCCTCTGTGCCAGAGAGGGATTGGCGTGGACCGTGCTAGTGGATCGGTTCTAAGTCACTACTGGTTTTCACCAGAGCCCGCCGCAAAGCGGGATGGTCTTGCTGCGGCGGTAGTGACCAGGTCGTATCCACTAGCAACGGCTCAACCTCTCTGGCTGCTGAAGATAGGCGCGGTACAAGGGAGTAGACAGAAGCAAGGTCGGACGTAGCAGAAGGTCGGGGCAGGCAGCAAGGATCGTAGTCAGGGGCAACGGCAGGAGGTCTGGAACACAGGCTAGGAACATACAAGGAAACGCTTTCACTGGCACGATGGCAACAAGATCCGGCAAGGAAGTGCAGGGGAAGTGAGGTGATATAGGGAAGTGCACAGGTGATAACACTAATTGGAACCACTGCGCCAATCAGCGGCGCAGTGGCCCTTTAAATCGCAAAGACCCGGCGCGCGCGCGCCCTAGGGAGCGGGGCCGCGCGTGCCGGGACAGGACTGACGGAGAGCGAGTCAGGTACGGGAGCCGGGGTGCGCATCGCGAGCGGGCGCTACCCGCATCGCGAATCGCATCCCGGCTGGAGGCGGTATCGCAGCGCCCCGGGTCAGTGGATCTGACCGGAGCGCTGCAGTGAGGAGAGTGTAGCGAGCGCTCCGGGGAGGAGCGGGGACCCGGAGCGCTTGGCGTAACAGCTAGTCTGTCTGCCGCAGTTCTGAAACCACCAAAAAACTTTTTCTTTTGGGGGTTTTAGTCCTGTACTTCCTAGTTGTACTCCCCTGTTGAGTAGTTGCTTGGTACTACAAATCCCAGAATGCATTGCTTCATTACAGTTCTCCGACCTTGCCTCCTTCACCAACATTCACCCCCCCCTCCCCTACAGCACTTTTACCAATTTTTTACCCAGAGCTGTTGCAGAACATCTCATTTTAAGGCAGACAATTATGTATCTGCTGCATTTATTCCCTGTCTGATCCTCTGCCCAATGTACAGCATAAGGGATGACAGGGAGATGTTGATGTAGATTATA
The DNA here is from genome assembly GCF_029499605.1 of Hyla sarda. NCBI lineage: Eukaryota > Metazoa > Chordata > Amphibia > Anura > Hylidae > Hyla > Hyla sarda. The sequence goes on along the minus strand of NC_079191.1, from coordinate 253,071,337 downwards.
AGGGCTGGTCAGAGCGGCACTGTAGATGAGATCAACAAGATCCAACCAAGCCTCCTGAGACAGCAGACAAGGATGAGTTGCATTGGGAGAGAGGGAGAGGCCAGGGAGCTGGAGACAACACCATATTGAAAATAAAAGGACTAAACAACTTCCTGCCAGGGGTTAATCGTGCAAAAGCATCCTGAAGCCAGTACAATATGTAATAACACTATATTAGTGTCATCTAAGTCTTAAATATGGGGTAATAGTCTTATTTTTTCTCATTTAAATACAATTTTCTGAAACCAAAATACAGCTTTAACAACTAGGAGGAGTGACTTTACTTTGTCCATACTGACAGGTAAATGGCAGAGCAAGCTATGTATTTATTTGTGCATTTCCAGTAGGAATAGCACTGGAATGAGAAAGAATACAGTCCTCAGAAAAGGAGTTCCATATTTGTATGAGTAATGAAAGTTTTTACTAAAACAGATTTATCAGGAAAGCCGACAGACTCCTTTTAAGAAGCAATTTCAATTGTTTTTCATCCATAACAACCTTTTCAGTCATAATTACAAGAGGTTTGCCTGTTAGTAGCGTCTTCTAATCAGAACGACCTTAGTTTTCCTCTCTGGGGACATCATTGTGACACCCTCAGTTCCACTGCACATATGCACCACTTTAATTACCACAATGACAAGTGAAAGCATAATAAAGGCTGGCGTTAGAGAGCTGGGATGCCTCCTGCTTCTTACAATGAATGTAGCGCTCCTGACTTTAATGTTGACAGGACATTTCTTCACAGTTAGGAATTGCCAGCTGTGCTTCATTGTATGAGCTGCTGAATTCAAGAGGATTTTGTGCCGTAGCAGACACCTCAACACCTCCTAGATGTTAGGATACCCAACAAGCAAAAACTCTTCATAACATCCTACAGTATAAGACTATAATTAAAAGTAGAGTTCCTGTTAAAGGGGTATTCCGGGCAAACAGATTTTATCCCCTATCCAAAGGACATTTCCCCGAAAACCCTACCCCGAAAGTAAGCCCTAGCAGGTTTATGAGGGTGGGCTGCAATATAAGCCCTGCCCCGAAAATAAGACCTATGCCAGGGGTAATCAACTGGCGGACCGCGGTCCAGATCCGGACCGCAGCCGCCAGTAATGCCCACAGACCAGACCCCCCCTCACCTCCCCTCACCTCCTTTAGCTGGTCGCGGCAAATTACCATAATTGAGCTGGGGTAGGGACTCTGTCGCTTGAAAACGTCCGCGCATATGCACGGCTGACGTCACGGATGTGTCTCTGCCTCCGGTTGCTAAGCAACAGGCAACTGAAGGAGATCCCGTACAGTACAAGTACAGTACAAGTTGCGGACGCTACGGTACGGACGAAGATGGGTCTCCGAAGTGCTGGTTTCCGCTGGGGATAAAATGTGTAAGGTACCGTAGTTTATTATGGCAGAGGGGTGGGGGGCACTGTAGGAGTGTGGTGGACGACGGGGGAAGGGGAGGATGGGGGGGCTGCAGGAGTGTGAAAGATGGTGGGGTGCGGCATCCCCCCATCCTCCACACTCCTGCAGCCCCCCATAAATAAATAAGCCCTACCCTGAAAATAAGCCTTGTGTGTTTTTTGGGACTAAAATGAATATAAGACCCGGTGTTATTTTTGGAAAAACACGGTATAAATGTCTGCTTGCAGAGGGTCCAACTTTTAGGGACACAAAGGTCTGCTGATTATTTCCAAAATTTTCATGTGCCATTGGTCAATTACCCCCTTAATTTGCTGACAATGCAGGTTATTGGAGAGAGGAGTTCTGCAAAGTTTATTACCAATAGAAAAAGAAATGGGACCAACCAAGGGCCATGGATATGTACAGGCTGACTAGAAAGGGGCACAGGCTGACTAAGACCCTGCCCTTACTCTCCTAAAAATGCCTTTTTCCCTGGCAGGAATTAAAATAAGTAGTGATACATGCTATGTACGCATCACCACACAATGTCAGCAGAGAGCAAGAGTAAGTACTGAATGTCTCTCCCCCTGCCTGACTTACATAGCGGCTGATATCTGGACTGGTGTGAGCCCCTGCCTTCTCAGACTGGTGTCGGTACTAAAAAAATCATAGAACACTTTGAATGAGGGGGAGGCGCTTACTGATACAGTAGGTCCCAGAGCTGTGACGCCTGTCTGAATTAGGGAGAACAAGATGAGTTTTGAAGCTCCTATCCCTTCTGCAGTGTCCTCTCCTGTACTATATGGCCCCATAGAAGTCTGCAGGAAGTTATGTGTTAACTGCTCCTGACTCCCTTTGTACTTTCTGTTCATGTATGTGATCTGCACAGCTCAGGAGGGGAAGAGGTGTACAGAGAGAGTGCAGGGACATAGGAACCACCAGCCTTACACAGTAAGACTCTGTTGAATGGGGTCTGCTGCAGATTTTCTGTTTCCGCAGAAAATCTGCCATGTGAACATACCTTAATTTTGTATGTGTTTTATTGGAGGGCATCAACTGAGCATACAATGTCTCCTGGCTATTAATAAGTTATTTTTAAAGGGGCACTGTCACTTTAAAAAAACTTTTGACATGTTGTAGAGACATGTCAAAAGTTTTGGCCAGGGTCTAAGTGTTCTAACATTGGCTGATTGCTAGAAATAGCCAGGAGAAGAGCAAGCTAAGCAAAACAAAATTATAAAATAAGTCTATAGAATTGTCTCAGTCATCACCACTTCTCTCCCTGCTCATTCTAGTAATTGGTCAGGGTCTGAACACCTGACCGATCAAGGTCTAGGACATGTCAAAAGATTTTTTAAGCGACAGGTACTCTTTATTGGGACTGCATTTAATGTAAAAAATACTTTTTCCAGTTATGAACTATGGGACTCCACGTCTTAGTAGTAGCACTCCAATTTTATACATTGCATTTGGAAGAATGAAGTGACAGTAGTCTTCAATGTGTTAGGGTGTATTTACACGTACAGTATCCTGCACATATTTGATGCACAGGATTTGAAGCTACAGATTTGAAGCTGTGTTCAATCCTTTAGTTTACATTGAAATCTGCCGAATAAAATCTGCAGCTTCAAAACCTGTGCATCAAATAAGCGCAGGATACTGTACATGTGAATACCCACTTAAAGAAGTATTCTAGGCAAAACCTGGAACCAAGTTCCACAAAAACATAGAGGTTCCACAAAAACCTAGAGGTTCCACAAAAACGTCCAAACGGCTAAAGATATTAACATGAAACTTGGCATACATGTTACTTATATGTCAACAACAAACATAGAATAGGTGATTTAACCCTTACTCACCCCCATTTGCCAGGGGCGGGGTTTATGTTTAACGTCCCATACAAGTCTATGGGAAATATATGTTACTGCATAACTTCCAAACGGCTGGAGATATTTAAATAATACTTGGTCACATGTTACTTATATGTTATATATATAGGATAGTTAATTTAACCCTTAACTACCCCCATTTGTGAAGGTCAGGGTTTTTGTTTAAAGGACATCTGCAGCGTAATTAACACTTATTCCCTATACGCCTCCTCCATACATCTCTATGGGAGAGGCGGGGAGGCAGTGTTCCTGCCTCCCCGTCTCCCCCATAGAACTGTATTGTGACGAGGAGGAGACGGGGTGTCACCGTCGACCTCTAGGTCGACGCTACGCGCCTTCAGCGCTCACTATGAGCGCTAATGGCGGCGCCCCGTTAGGGAGATCGAGGGGGGTCCCAGCGGTCGGACCCCCCGCGATCAAACACTTATCCCCTATCTTGTAGATAGGGGATAAGTGTATATTGTGCTGCAATTGTCCTTTGAAGTCCCATGCAAATCAATGGGAAATGTATTTTCCCACATTACTTCCGTACGGCTGGAGATATTTCAATACCTGGTACACATATTACAGGTCGGGATGTGAGGACGGGATTGGAGGTCGTGATAGGAGGTCGGGATAGGAGGACGGGATAGGAGGACTGATAGGAGGACGAGATATGATGACGAGATATAAGGTTGGGATAGGAGTTCGGGTAGGAGATCGGGATAAGAGGTCGGGATAGGAGGAAGAGATAGGAGGACGGGATAGGAGGTCGATATATGAGGACGGGATAGGAGGTCAAGATCGGAGGCCGAGATATGAGGACGGGAAAGGCGGTCGGGATAGGAGGATGAGATAGGAGGTCGGGATAGGAGGTCGAGATAGGAGGATGGGATAGGAGGTCGAGATATGAGGACCGGAAAGGAGGACGGAAAGGAGGACAGGATAGGAGGAAGTGATAGGAGGACGGGATAGGAGGTCGAAATAGGAGGTCAAGATATGAGGACGGGAAAGGAGGTCGGGATAGGAGTATGGCATAGGAGGTCAAGATAGAAGGTCGAGATATGAGGACCGGAAAGGAGGATGGAAAGGAGGACGGGATAGGAGGACGGGATAGGAGGTTGAGATAGGAGGTTGAGATAGGAGGTCAAGATATGAGGATGGGAAAGGAGGTTGAGATAGGAGATCGGGATAGGAGGTCGAGATAGGAGGTCGGGATAGGAGGACGGGATAGGAGGATGGGATAGGAGGTCGAGATAGGAGGATGGGCTAGGAGGTCGGGATAGGAGGTCTGGATATGGGGTTGGGATAGGAGGTCAAGATAGGAGGTCGAGATAGAGGGTCGAGATAGGATGTCGGGATAGAAGGTTGGGATAGGAGGACGGTATAGGAGGACGGGACAGGAGGTCGGGATAGGAGGTCGAGATAGGAGGACGGGATAGGAGGTCAGGATAGGAGGTTGGGATATGATGATGGGATATGGGGTTGGGATATGACAACAATATATGAGGAGTAAATATGAAGTCAAAAGCTTCCTCCTTTGTTTATTTTCCTCCCCAACAAGGATTAGGAAGGAAAAACCGGGCAACGCCGGGTACTCAGGTAGTCCTATGCTAAATTCGAGCATGCGCCCCTGGTGAGCAGCGATTCATACACTGCTACTCACATACTGGGGGCTACTGGGCAGTATGGCAACATTATGTGGGCATTTAATGGGGCTACTAGGCAGTCTAGAATACTTATGTGGGCATTTATTGGGGCTACTAGGCAGTCTAGAATCATGTGGGCATTTATTGGGGCTACTAGGCAGTCTAGTATCATTATGTGGGCATTTATTGGGGCTACTAGGCAGTCTAGAATCATTATGTGGGCATTTATTGGGGCTACTAGGCAGTCTAGAATCATTATGTGGGCATTTATTGGGGCTACTAGGCAGTCTAGAATCATTATGTGGGCATTTATTGGGGCTACTAGGCAGTCTAGAATCATTGTGTGGCATTTAAATACATAACTATGAGAAGTACACCACCCCCTCAATGTCTGTGCATGTCCCTGCCAAAGCCCAATAGCAACTGCATGACAGATACACCCTTGCCCCACTATATTCCAAACTATAGAACCACCAAAAATAAGGAACCTTGAAGAGCTCTTTGATTTTCCTTCTATCAGTTTATCTCCAAACAATTGTCCTACCTGTAGAGGAAGTTTAATAAACCATAGAACATTTTACCATTTTTTGTTTGTTTTGTCTCTTAGTTGGGGCACGCGTGAATAAAAAAATAAAAAAATACGACATGCTTAGAAATGCCTTATTACCAGTTCTAAGATGTCATGGCACCTATGTGAATATGATTAGGACAGCTACATGAACCAATAGGAAGAACATGCATGATCCATGTTCTACAAAAGGACACATCTCTATAGAGACCTTTTTTTCCAGACACAGCAGCTTAGTAGGTATGTCGATCCACCACTGTATCCAGGTAACACATTCGGATAATTAAATCTAATTGGACCCCAGACAACTATTATTCCATTTCGGCTCCTTAGATCTGTATGTTTACCCTATGATTCATTTGTACAAAATGGATTCCTACAGTTAACGGAATGACAATTTACAGTATTTTACATTGCAGTTTACACTATTATTATTATTTGTTATGAAATTCTAGTTTATTTATTTTAATAAAGCATAATAGATTTTTCACATGACATCAAGACTGATGCAGATGGATTTCCTTTACTCCAGCATATTGTAGTGAAAAGACCGGGTTCATTCCAAACCAAGAATCGCTTACTCTCAGAGCATGCAGTTGTAAGACAGAATGTAGCAGCAGTTACCAGGAGTATCACAGAGAGAAGCACATAGTGATCAAAGCTGCTCACTGAATAACCGTGGATACGACACATTATATAAGAACGTACTGTAGACCAGACACTATAAATGACACCGCATATGGTTATATTGCAAGATGAAGAATTCTATAGGCCAATACATCTTTAATAATATTTGAATGACAAAAATTCTCCTCTATGCCCCCCCCCCCCCCCCCAGTCATATCCCATCTCAAATTCCGCTATATAAGTCAAATAAGTCTGAACTGTAAGGCTACGTTCAATGAAATAAAGGACGAATAAAATGCTTTCACAGACTACAAGAGCTATTCATGTTGGATTAATGTGTATGTATGTGTATGTGTTTGTGTGTTAGCTTAACCCTTTCAACCCTCGTAACCCATTGTATCATTTTAAGCGTTGAAAATCACTCACCAATTAGATAGATGATAAGTATGAGCACTCTCGGGCTGTCAATGCCCCTCTTGACAAAGACTCAGAATACGCTGCTCAGCCTTTATAATCCATACCTCTGCAGAGAACTGTGGAGGTCATGTTAGCAGCAGAAACAGCAGCACTGCTTAAGATGGTGTGTAAGGACAGCAGCCACACACAGTGCCCTGCGCTGAAACGCTGCCAGAGTTGTTCTTCCCAGTAATCCAACACACATACACCTTTACTTCAAGTCAACTGTCTTTATTATGTGACTTGAATCGACAGATTCCCCTCCCCTGCCTGGATCCTAGCACTGAGCAATCCCAGATAATCGCAGTGCCATCAAGTGGACACTGGAATAACACATTAGTATACAAGCCTGCAGAGCAAATACCATGGAGTCAAGTGAAGCTGAGGAAAATAGCTGCTGTATTCCTCATTGTCTAATGATATTGAATGCATAAGCAATGACAACATATGAGGAAATCATCATCACCTATCTATAATCATTGCTGTACCATATGGTGTGTGATGGAAGAGATTCAGAAGAGTTTGCGCTTATGTTCTATTGGAAAAGACAAGACCAGTTATCCTGACCTGGATTAAATAAAAAGTCACAATGAATCCATATTTAGTCATGTTCATGTAAAAAGGGGTCTATCACACAGAAAACAAATCAATACCAAATGTCTCAAACGGTCAAACCATCTATACCCTCTATGGTACAATCGCATATTGCTGGGCTCTATCATCAGGACTAATTCTATATAAAATCATCGGAAAAGCTCCAGGTATATATACACCAAGAAAAAAGAGCCATAATATCCATTATAATAAAAACATAATTCTTTATTAACCCCTTAAAGGGGTTCTCCGGTGCTTACACACCTTATCCCCTATCCAAAGGATAGGGGATAAGATGCCTGATCGCAGGAGTACCGCAGATGGGGACGCCCGTGATCATGCACGCGGCAGCCCGTTTATAATCAGTCTCCGGAGTAGTTATCACGCCCCCTCCTGTAGGCTTGCATTGAGGGGTGGGGCGGGGGCGTGACGTCACATGCCGCCGACCCTGCGGTCGACCGTAATCAGACCCGGAGCGAACACGCTCCGGGGGCTGATTACAAACGGGGTGCCGCGTGCATGATCACGGGCGTCCCCAGCTGCCCCTTTGGATAGGGGATAAGATGTTTAAGCACCGGAGTACCCCTTTAAGGACCACGCCAATTTTCAGTGTAGGACCCGGCCATTTTTTGCACATCTGACCACTATCACTTTAAGCATTAATAACTCTGGGATGCTTTTACCTTTCATTCTGATTCCGAGATAGTTTTTTCGTGACATATTCTACTTTATGTTAGTGGTAAAATGTTAACACTTGCATAATTTCTTGGTGAAAAATTCCAAAATTTGATGAAAAAATTTAAAATGTTGAATTTTTTTTTACTTTGAAGCTCTCTGCTTATAAGGAAAATGAATATTCCAAATACATTATATATTGATTCACATATACAATATGTCTACTTTATGTTTGCATTATAAAGTTGGCATGTTTTTACTTTTGGAAGACATCAGAGGGCTTCAAAGTATAGCAGCAATTTTCCAATTTTTCAAAAAAATTTCAAAATCGAAATTTTTCAGGGACCAGTTCAGTTTTTAAGTGAATTTGAAGGCCCTTCATATTAGAAATATCCCATAAATGACCCCATTATAAAAACTGCACCCCTCAAAGTATTCAGAGTGACATTCAAAAGGTTTGTTAACCCTTTAGGTTTTTCACAGGAATAGCAGCAAATTGAAGGAGAAAATTCTAAATCTTCATTTTTTACACAGGCATGTTCTTGTAGACCCAATTATTGAATTTTTACAAGGGGTAAAAGGAGAGAAATCTTCCTAAGACGTGTAACCCAATTTCTCTTGAGAAAGGAAATACCTCATATGTGTATGTCAAGTGTTCGGCAGGTGCACTAGAGGGCTCAGAATGGAAGGAGCAACAGTAGAATTTTTGAGAGTGAGTTTTTCTGAAATGGTTTTTTGGGGGGCATGTCACATTTAAGAAGCCCCTATGGTGCTAGAACAGCAAAAAAAAAAACACATGGCATACTATTTTGGAAACTACACCCCTCAAGGGTGTTTGACAACTTTTCGTAAAATTTGGATGTGTACATTTTTTTTTTCACTAAAATGCAAGTTTTCCCCCAAATTAACATTTTTTAGAAGAGGTAATAGGAGAAAATGCCCCCCACAATTTGTAACCCGATCTCTTCTGAGTATGGAAATACCCCATGTGTGGACGTCAAGTGCTCTGCTGGCGCACTACAATGCTCAGAAGAGAAGGTGTCACATTTGGCTTTTGGAAAGCAAATTTTGCTGAAAAGGTTTTTGGGGGGCATGTTGAATTTAGGAAGCCCCTATGCTGCCAGAACAGCAAAGAAAAAATAAACACATGGCATACTATTTTGGAAACTACACTCCTCAAGGAACTTAAAAGGGGTACAGGTGTTTGACGACTTTTTGTTAAAGTTGGATGTGTGAATGAAAAAGAAAACATTTTTCACTAAAATGCAGTTTTTTTCCCAAATTTTACATTTTTACAAGGGGTAATAGGAGAAAATGACCACAAAAGTTGTAACTCAATATGATTAAATACCTCATGTGTGGACGTCAAGTGCTCTGCTGGCGCACTACAATGTTCAGAAGAGAAGGAGCGCCATTGAGCTTTTGGAAAGAATATTAGTTTGGAATGAAAGTCAGGGGCCATGTGTGTTTACAAAGCCCCCCCGTGATGCCAGAACAGTGAACCCCCCACATGTGACCCCATTTTGGAAACTACACCCCTCACAGAATTTAAGAAGGGGTGCAGTGAGTATTTACACCCCACTGGCGTTTGACAGATCTTTGGACCAGTGGGCTGTGCAAATGAAAAATTACATTTTTCATTTTCACAGACCACTGTTCCAAACATCTGTCAGACACCTGTGGGGCGTAAATGCTCACTGTACCCCTTATTACATGTAGGGGTGTAGATTCCAAAATGGGGTCACATGTGGGGGGTCCATTGTTCTGGCACTATGGGGGCTTTGTAAACACACGTGGCCTTCAATTCCTGACAAATCTTCTCTTTAAAATCCCAATGGTGCTCCTTCTTCCGCAGAGCACTTTACATCCACATACGGGGTATGTTGTTACTCAGAAGAAATGGGGTTACAAATTTTGGGGGGCTTTTTTCCCATTTTCCCTTGTGAAAATGAAAAATTTAGGTTAACACCAGCATTTTAGTGAAAATGTTTTTTTTTCCCATCCAACTTTGAAGAATTTTCATTAAACACCTGTGGGGTGTTAAGGCTCACTATACCTCTTGTTACATTCCGCAAGGGGTGTAGTTTCCAAAATGGGGTCACATGTGGGTATTTCATTTTTTGCATTTATGTCAGAACCGCTGTAAAATCAGCCACCCCTGTGCAAATCATCAATTTAGGCCTCAAATGAACATAGTGCGCTCGCACGCCTGAGCCTTGTTGTGTGCCAGCAGTGCATTTTACACCCACATATGGGGTATTTCTGTACTCAGGAGAAATTGCGTAACAAATTTTGGGGATCTTTTTTTTCCTTTTAACGCTTCTGAAAAAGTATGGGGCAACACAAGCATGTTAGTGTAAAAATTTAAATTTTTTTACACTAACAGGCTAGTGTAGCCCCCAACTTTGCTTTTTCATAAGGGGTTAAAGGAGAAAAAGGCCAACATTTTTTGTGCAATTTCTCCTGAGTACGGAAATGCCCCATATGTCGCCCTAAACTGTTTCCTTGAAATACGACAGGGCTCCGAAATGAGAGAGCGCCATGCGCATTTGAGGACTAAATTAGGGATTGCACAGGGGTGGACATAGGGGTATTCTACGCCAGTGATTCCCAAACAGGGTGCCTCCAGCTGTTGCTAAACTCCCAGTATGCCTGGACAGTCAGTAGCTGTCTGGAAATGCCGGGAGGTGTTGTTTTGCAATAGCTGGAGGCTCCGTTTTGGAAGCACTGCCATTAAATATGTTTTTCATTTTTTATTTGGGGGGACAGGTGTAAGGGGGTGTATATGTAGTGTTTTACCCTTTATTTTGTGGTAGTGTAGTGTTTTAGGGTACATTTGCACTGGCGGAGGTTAACAGTGAGATTCCCGCTAGGAGTTTGCGCTGCGGCGAAAAATTTGCCGTAGCTCAAACTTCAAGCAGGAAACTTACTGTAAACTCGCCATTGGGAATGTACCCTGTACATTCACAAGGGGAGGGGGAAAAACCTCCAGCTGTTTCAAAACTACAACTCCCAGCATGTACTGACAGACCGTGCATGCTGGGAGTTGTACTTTTGCAACAGCTGGAGGCACACTGGTTGGAAAACCTTCAGTTAGGTTCTGTTACCTAACTCAGTATTTTCCAACCAGTGTGCCTCCAGCTGTTGAAAAACTACAACTCCCAGCATGTACTGATTGCTGAAGGGCATGCTGGGAGATGTAGTTATGCAACAGCTGGAGGTACGCAACTACAACTCCCAGCATGCTGAGAAAGCTGTTTGCTGTTTGGGCATGCTAAGATTAGCAGTTTTGCAACCTCTGGAGGGCTACAGTTTAGAGACCACTGCATAGTGATCTCCAAACTGTAGCCCTCCAGCTGTTGCAAAATTACAAATCCTATCATGACCAAACAGCTGTCTGGGCATGCTGGGAGTTGTAGTTTTGCAACATCTAGAGGGCTACAGTTTAGAGACCACTCTATAGTGGTCTCAAACTGTAGCCCTCCAGATGTTGCTAGGCAACTCACCAACTTCCGTAGGATCCAGGGAGCCAGACGCATGACATCGCCGCCCGCCGATCACCACAGCCGATCGCCGCCTGCAGCCTCCGATGATGGGTAAGTGGACCTTCGGTGCCGGTCCCTGTCGGTATCCCCATTCTGCCCCGCCTATTGTTGGTGGGCAGAATGGGGAAACCGAAAGTTAACCCCCCTGCCCCCGATCTGCTATTGGTCGTCGCTTCTATACGACCAATAGCAGGGACAGGAGGGGTGGCACCCCTGCCACCTCACTTCTATCCCTTCAGGGGATTGTGGGTGTCTTGGACAACCCCGATCCCCCTTATTTTCCGGGTCACCATAGACCCGTATGACCCGGAATAGCCGCAAATCGCCGGTGTGAATTCACTGGCGATTTGCGGAGATTGCCGACATGGGGGTCTGATGACCCCCCTGGGCATTTGCACGGTGTGCCTGCTGATCGATATCAGCAGTAACCCCGGTCCGGTCCCCACCCGGCGTGTGGCGGGGACCAAATTCCCACGGGCGTACAGGTACGTCCTGGGTCCTTAAGTACCAGGGTGTCAGGACGTACCCGTACGCCCTGGGTCCTTAACAGGTTAAACAATCCATGTATCACTAACCAAAGATCATACCTATACAAACCAGATTAGTACCACCATATACCAGAAATATACAAATACCCCAATGAATAATATTGTAAAGCATCTGGGGAGTCCAGTATTGGTACTTTATTACAATTATGGGTGAGTGTATACTTAGATAGAAATTGTGCAATAATTTGTATAGTATAGGCCATGGAGGAGGTTGAATAAAGGGACTGTGGTGGGACCTTTGTGTTTAAACCCATTGTGGTGTACATGATAGAGTCACAGTTTTATATAAACAATGCACCCCTCCTGTGCAATATATAGCAGAATTGGCTCTTTTTTTCTTGGTGTATATGTAGAGAATAAAGCGTACCTGGCAAAAAGAAAACCTGAGCCTTCATGCTTCAGGGATTTCTTCTGCCATTTTTTCTTCCATCTTATCTGAGACAATTTGCATACTACTGTGTAGATTTTATTCTCTTTCCCCTGGATCAACACTGCCTTGTGCTTTTAGTTCTAACCTCTTGGCATACGCCCTGCATCCCTGATCCTTAAGGACTGCTCCGGTGAGCGGCGGGAACCGGACCGGGATGCCTGCTGAAATCATTCAGCAGGCATCCCGGCACATCGCTGATAGGGGGGCCCTGAGACCCCCCCATGTCGGCGATCGCAGGAAATCGCATGTCAATTCAGACATGCGATTTTCTGCTTTTCCAGGCTAATAGGGTCTCTGGTGACACGATCACCCAGAAAATATGGATGATCGGAGCGGTCAGTGACAGCCCCGATCATCCTGAGGGATAGGAGCGAGGTCGCAGTGCTGCAATCTCCTCCTATACCCTGCCATTGGTCAGAACTGATTCTGATCGATGGCAGAGCAGGACAGTGGGTTGCCATGGCAACCCCCCGTTTTGCTCACCCCTGGATTTCGGGCAGAACTGGTGGAGAAGATGGAGGCCGGTACCTGGAGGAAAAGATGCCTGGGGACCGCAGGTCGTCACAGGAGACTGCAGAGATCCTGGCTCAGGTAGGGAAACGACGGTGGTGGTGGGGGGGGGCTAAATGAAAGTGAAAGTAAAGCCATCTTTACTGTGACAACCACTAGGAAGGCAGAACTGCAACTCCCAAAGGCTGTCTGGGCATGCTGGGAGTTGTAGTTTTGCAACAGCTGGAGGGTCACAGTTTGGAGACCACTGTAACAGTGGTGCCCAAACGGTAGCCCTCCAGATATTGCCAAACTACAACTCTCAGCATGCCTAGACTGCCCAGACATGCTGGGAGTTGTAGTTCTGTAACAACTGTCCCTTCAGATTTTGCAATTTTCATGAAATGTTTGAAAATTGCTGCTCTACTTTGAAGCCCTCAAATTTTTTCAAAAAGTAAAAATATGTCCATTTTATGATGCCAACATAAAGTAGACATATTGTATTTTTGAATAAAAATAAAGTTTGGATTATCCATTTTCCTTACAAATAGAGAGCTTCAAAGTTAGAAAAATGCAAAATTTTTCTAAAATTTCATGAAATTTTGGGATTTTTCACCAAAAAAGGATGCAAGTAACGCCGAAAATTTAACACCAAAATAAAGTAGAATATTTCACGAAAAAACTATCTCAGAATCAGAATATTCGGTAAAAGCGTTTTAGAGTTATTAATGCGTAAAGCGATGGTGGTAAGAATTGCGAAAAAGGGCTCAGTCCTTAAGGTGAAAAAGGGCTGCATCCTTAACCTCTTAAGGACCAATGACGTGGAACGTCATGGCACCCTGGGCTTTAAGGACCAATGACGTTCCACAACATCATGGCGTTTTACGGTCCCTGCCGCTCGCTGGGCAGAGATCAGAACCGGATGCCTGCTGAAATGCTTCAGCAGGCATCCAGGGCAAACGCCGAGGGGGGCCATGTAGGCCCCCCATGTCGGCGATCGCCGCAAATCGCAAGGGAAATCGCCCTTGCGATCTGCGGCGATACCGGGCTGATCGGGTCTCTGGGACCCGACCGCTAGGTAATTTTGCATGATCCCGGTTGTCACAGACAGCCAGGATCATGCTGGAGGCTAAGAGCTCCTCCTATCCCCTGCGATCCGTCGGTTAGCTAACCGACCAATCGCGGGGGGGGGGGGGGGGGGGGGCGGTTACTTCCTCCCGCCCTGCCCGGCCCCTGGAAGTCCGGAGAGGACGGGAGGAAGACCGGAGGACATGGCGGGGGACGGGGGAGTGCTGGGGACCGGCCCCGGTACTTACCTCGTCCATGAAGACCCGGATCCCTGCGATGAAGACGGCGGCAGCGGCGACAGGTGAGTTCCTCTTCAGCCGCGGTCGGGCCCTTTACAGCAATGCACGTTGCCGTAAAGCATCATGCATTGCTGTATTGGGACCCTGTATACTAAAACTCCCAGCATGCCCAGACAGCGCTTGGCGTCTGGGCATGCTGAGAGTTGCAGTTTTGCAACATCTGGCGGTCCTCAGTTTTGGGACCACTGTGCCCTTCCAGATGTTGCAAAACTACACATCCTCAGCATGCCCTTACTGTCCAGGCATGCTGGGAGTTGTAGTTCTGTAACATCTGGCCCTTCAGATGTTGCAGAACTACAACTCCCAGCATGCCTGGACAGTTTTGGCATACTGGGAGTTGTAGTTTTGCAACATCTGGAAGGGCACAGATTGGGAACCACTGTATTAGTGGTCTGCAAACTGTAGTCCTCCAGATGTTGCAAAACTACAACTCCAAGCATGCTGGGAGTTGTAGTTCGGCAACATCTGTCTCTCAAGATGTTGCCGAACTACTACTTCCAGCATGCCTGAGAATGTTTGAGAGTTGTGGTTTTGCAACAACTGGAGGCACACTGGTTGGGAAACATTGTCTGTTTCCTAACTCAGTGTTTCCCAACCCGTGTGCCTCCAGCTGTTGCAAAACTATAACTACCAGCATGCACTGATAGACCGTGGGCAGGGGGCTTACAGTGAGTATCAGTCTGCAAGTTTGCGATGCAGCAAATTTTGCGCGGCAGCTCAAACTCACAGCGGGAAACTCGCTGTAATCCCTCGCCCGTGTGACTGTACCCTAAAAACACTACACTAACACAAAATAAAATAAAAAGTAAAAAACACTACATAAACACATACCGCTACACAGCCCCCCTCCCCAATAAAAAGGAAAACGTCTGGTACACCACTGTTTTCAAAATGGAGCCTCCAGCTCTTGCAAAACAACAACTCCCAGTATTGCCGGACAGCCGTTGACTGTCCAGGCATGCTGGGAGTTTTGCAACAGCTGGAGGCTCCCTGTTTGGGAATCACTGACATAGAATACCCCTATGTCCACCCCTATGCAAATCCCTAATTCAGGCCTCAAATGCGCATGGCACTCTCACTTTGGAGCCCTGTCGTATTTCAAGGCAACAGTTTAGGGTCACATATGGGGTATCGCCGCACTCGGGAGAAATTGCCTAACAAATTTTGGGGGGCTTTTTCTCCTTTCACCCCTTATGAAAAGGTGAAGTTGGGGTCTACACCAGCATGTTAGTGTAAAAAAATAAATTTTTTACACTAACATGCTGGTGTTGCCCCATACTTTTCATTTTGACAAGAGGTAAAAGGGAAAAACGACCCTCAAAATACGGAGATACCCCATATGTGGACGCAATGTGCTCTGGGGGCGCACAACAAGGCCCAGAAGGGAGAGTGCGCCATGTACATTTGAGGTGATTTGCACAGGGGTGGCTGATTGTTACAGCGGTTTTGACAAACGCAAAAAAAATAAAATAAAAAATAACACATTTGAGCCCATTTCAGAAACTACACCCCTCACGGAATGTAATGAGGGGTGCAGTGAGAATTTACACCCCACTGGTGTCTGACAGATCTTTGGAACAGTGGGCTGTGCAAATTAAAAATGTTGTACAGCCCACTGTTCCAAAGATCTGACAGACACCAGTGGGGGGTAAATGCTCACTGTACCCCTTGTTACGTTCCTCAAGGAAGTTTCCAAAATGGGATGCCATGTGGGGGTTACTTTGCTGTCCTGGCACCATAGGGGCTTCCTAAATGCGACATGCCCCCCGAGCAAAATTTGCTCTCAAAAAGCCAAATATGACTCCTTCTCTTCTGAGCATTGTAGTTCGCCCGTAGTGCGCTTCAGGTCAACTTATGGGGTACCTCCATACTCAGAAGAGATGGGGTTACAAATTTTGGGGGGTATTATCTTCTATTAACCCTTGCAAAATGTGAAATTTGGGGGGGAAACACACATTTTAGTGGAATTTTTTTTTTTTTTACGTATGCAAAAGTCGTGAAACCCCTGTGGGGTATTAAGGCTCACTTTATTCCTTGTTATGTTCCTCAAGGGGTCTAGTTTCCAAAATGGTATGCCATGTGTGGGGGTTTTGCTGTTCTGGCACCATAGGGGCTTCCTAAATGCAACATGCCCCCCAAAAACCATTTCAGAAAAACGTACTCTCCAAAATCCCCTTGTCGCTCCTTTGCTTCTGAGCCCTCTACTGCGCCCGCCGAACACTTTACATAGACATATGAGGTATGCGCTTACTCGAGAGAAATTGGGCTTGTGATTTTGGAAATTTTGCGAAAAATTGGAAAATTGCTGCTGAACTTTGAAGCCCTCTGGTGTCTTCCAAAAGTAAAAACACGTCAATTTTATGATACAAACATAAAGTAGACATATTGTATATGTGAAAAAAAAAAAATTTTTGGGAATATCCATTTTCCTTACAAGCAGAGAGCTTCAAAGTTAGAAAAATGCAAAATTTTCAAATTTTTCATAAAATTTTGGGATTTTTCACCAAGAAAGGATGCAAGTTACCACAAAATTGTTACGCCGAGCGCTCCGGGTCCCTGCTCCTCCCCGAAGCGCTCGCGGCGTTTCTCTCCCTGCAGCGCCCAGGTGACCAAGAGCGCTGCACTGTCATTGCCGGCGGGGATGCGATTCGCATAGCGGGACGCGCCCGCTCGCGAATCGCATCCCAAGTCACTCACCTGTCCCGGTCCTCGGCTGTCATGCTCTGGCGCGCGCGGCTCCGCTCTCCAGGGCGCGCGCGCGCCAGCTCTCTGAGATTTAAAGGGCCAGTGCACCAATGATTGGTGCCTGGCCCAATCAGCCTACTTAGTTTCCACCTGCTCCCTGGCTATATTACCTCAATTCCCCTGCACTTCCTTGCCGGATCTTGTTGCCTTAATGCCTAGAGAAAGCTACTCTGTGTTTACTATTACTGTGTTCCTGACCTCCTGCTATTACCATTGACTACGAACCTTGCCACCTGCCCCGACCTTCTGCTACGTCTGACCTTGCTTTTGTCTACTCCCTTGTACCGCGCTTATCTCAGCAGTCAGAGAGGTTGAGCCGTTGCCAGTGGATACGACCTGGTTGCTACCGCCGCTGCAAGACCATCCCGCTTTGTGGCGGGCTCTGGTGAAAACCTGTAGCAACTTAGAACCGGTCCACCGACACGGTCCACACCAATCCCTCTCTGACACAGAGGATCCACCTCCAGCCTGCCGAATCGTGACAGTAGATCCGGCCATGGATCCCGCTGAGGTCCTGCTGCCAGTTGTCGCTGACCTCACCACGGTGGTCGCCCAGCAGTCCCGACAGATCGCCCAACAAGATCACCAGCTGTCGTACTTGACCACCATGACACAGCAACTTCAGTCACAGCTACAGCAACTTCAGTCACAGCTACAGCAGCTGCAACAGCAACAACCATCTCCTCCGCCGGCTCCTGCATCTCCTCCGCAGCGAGCAGTCGCTCCTAACCTCCGCTTGTCCCTGCCGGACAAATTTGATGGGGACTCTAGTCTCTGCCGTGGTTTCCTGTCACAATGTTCCCTACATTTGGAGATGTTGTCTGACCAATTTCCTACAGAACGGTCGAAGGTGGCTTTCGTGGTTAGTCTCCTGTCTGGGAAGGCTTTGTCTTGGGCCACACCGCTCTGGGACTGCGATGATCCTGTCACCGCCACTGTACAGTCCTTATTCTCTGAGGTTCGCAGTGTCTTCGAGGAACCAGCCCGAGCCTCTTCTGCCGAAACTGCCTTGTTAAACCTGGTCCAGGGTAGTTCTTCTGTAGGCGAATACGCCATTCAATTTTGTACCCTCGCCTCTGAATTATCCTGGAACAACGAGGCTCTCTGCGCGACCTTTAAAAAAGGCCTATCCAGTAACATCAAAGATGTGCTGGCTGCACGAGAAATTCCTGCCAACCTGCATGAACTTATCCATTTGGCCACCCGCATTGACATGCGTTTTTCTGAAAGACACCAGGAACTCCGCCAGGAAAAAGACCTTAATCCCTGGGCACCTCTCTCACGGTATCCTTTGCAATCTACCCCTGTGCCTCCCGCCGAGGAGGCTATGCAAGTGGATCGGTCTCGCCTGACCCTTGAAGAGAGGTCTCGCCGTAGGGATAAAAATCTATGTCTGTACTGCGCTAGTACCGAACATTTCTTGGTGGATTGCCCTATCCGTCCTCCACGTCTGGAAAACGCACGCTCGCACCCTGCTCATGTGGGTCTGGCGTCTCTTGGTACGAACTGTGCTTCTCCATGTCTCACTGTGCCCGTGCGGATTTCTCCTTCTGCCAACTCCTCCTTCTCAGCCGTGGCCGTCGTGGACTCTGGTTCTTCTGGAAATTTTATTCTGGCCTCTTTGCTGAATAGGTACTGCATCCCGGTGACCCGTCTCGTCAAGCTGCTTTACATTTCTTCGGTCAACGGAGTGAAGTTGCACTGTACTGTGCGTTACCGCACAGAGCCACTGCTTATGAACATTGGTCTGCATCACAAGAAAATTTAATTTTTGGGCCTGCCCAACTGTACCTCTGAAGTCCTCCTCGGTCTGCCATGGCTGCAGCTTCATTCTCCCACCCTGGACTGGACCACCGGGGAGATCAAGAATTGGGGATTGGGGTCCTGCTTGCCACAAGAAATGCCTCACGTCTGCTCCCAGCCCCGTCTGCCGGGCCTCAGTGTCTCCTCCTGTGCCTGGTCTCCCCAAGGCTTATCAGGACTGTGAAGTGCCTCATCATAGCCCCCGTCCTGGTAACACTCTGCCCCGTGCCAAGCCTCACCCTCTGCCCCCCCTCCCCATTCCCACTCCTTCTGAACTGTCTGCCGTTCAAGGGCATATCCAGGACTTCACTGTCCCCCAGAAGGAGACTCTACAATTGCTCCCAATGTCCTCGTCCCATGTGGAGCGACATCCCGAAAAAAAGAGGGGGAGACCTAAGGGGGGGGGGGTACTGTTACGCCGAGCACTCCGGGTCCCTGCTCCTCCCCGAAGCGCTCGCGGCGTTTCTCTCCCTGCAGCGCCCCGGTCAGACCCGCTGACCGGGAGCGCTGCACTGTCATTGCCGGCAGGGATGCGATTCACGTCAATTTTATGATACAAACATAAAGTAGACATATTGTATATGTGAAAAAAAAAAAATTTTTGGGAATATCCATTTTCCTTACAAGCAGAGAGCTTCAAAGTTAGAAAAATGCAAAATTTTCAAATTTTTCATAAAATTTTGGGATTTTTCACCAAGAAAGGATGCAAGTTACCACAAAATTGTTACGCCGAGCGCTCCGGGTCCCTGCTCCTCCCCGAAGCGCTCGCGGCGTTTCTCTCCCTGCAGCGCCCAGGTGACCAAGAGCGCTGCACTGTCATTGCCGGCGGGGATGCGATTCGCATAGCGGGACGCGCCCGCTCGCGAATCGCATCCCAAGTCACTCACCTGTCCCGGTCCTCGGCTGTCATGCTCTGGCGCGCGCGGCTCCGCTCTCCAGGGCGCGCGCGCGCCAGCTCTCTGAGATTTAAAGGGCCAGTGCACCAATGATTGGTGCCTGGCCCAATCAGCCTACTTAGTTTCCACCTGCTCCCTGGCTATATTACCTCAATTCCCCTGCACTTCCTTGCCGGATCTTGTTGCCTTAATGCCTAGAGAAAGCTACTCTGTGTTTACTATTACTGTGTTCCTGACCTCCTGCTATTACCATTGACTACGAACCTTGCCACCTGCCCCGACCTTCTGCTACGTCTGACCTTGCTTTTGTCTACTCCCTTGTACCGCGCTTATCTCAGCAGTCAGAGAGGTTGAGCCGTTGCCAGTGGATACGACCTGGTTGCTACCGCCGCTGCAAGACCATCCCGCTTTGCAGCGGGCTCTGGTGAAAACCTGTAGCAACTTAGAACCGGTCCACCGACACGGTCCACGCCAATCCCTCTCTGACACAGAGGATCCACCTCCAGCCTGCCGAATCGTGACAAAAATTTTACCACTATGTTAACCCCTTAAGGACTCAGCCCATTTTGGCCTTAAGGACTCTACGTTTTCATTTTTTCCTCCTCGCCTTCTAAAAATCATAACTCTTTTATATTTTCATCCACAGACTAGTATGAGGGCTTGTTTTTTGCGCGACCAGTTGTCCTTTGTAATGACATAACTCATTATATCATAAAATGTATGGCGCAACCAAAAAACACTATTTTTGTGGGGAAATTAAAACAAAAAAACGCAATTTTACAAATTTTGGAAGGTTTCGTTTTCACGCCGTACAATTTATGGTAAAAATGACGTGTGTTCTTTATTCTGAGGGTCAATACGATTAAAATGATACCCATTATTACCTACTTTTATATTATTGTTGCGCTTAAAAAAAATCACAAACTTTTTAACCAAATTAGTACGTTTATAATCCCTTTATTTTGATGACCTATAACTTTTTTATTTTTCCGTATAAGCGGCGGTATGGGGGCTCATTTTTTGCGCCATGATCTGTACTTTTTTTTGATACCACATGTGCATATAAAAAACTTTTAATACATTTTTTATAATTTTTTTTTAATAAAATGTATTAAAAAAGTAGGAATTTTGGCCTTTTTTTTTTTTTTTTTCGTTCACGCCGTTAACCGTACGGGATCATTAACATTTTATTTTAATATTCGGACATTTATGCACGCGGAGATACCAAATATGTCTATAAAAAAAAATGTTTACGCTTTTTGGGGGTAAAATAGGAAAAAACGGACGTTTTACTTTTTTATTGGGGGAGGGGATTTTTCACTTTTTTTTACTTTTACTTTTACATTTTTTTACATTTTTTTTTTACACTTGAATAGTCCCCATAGGGGACTATTCATAGCAAAACCATGATTGCTAATACTGATCTGTTCTATGTATAGGACATAGAACAAACAGATCAGTGTTTTCGGTCATCTTCTGCTCTGGTCTGCTCGATCACAGACCAGAGCAGGAGACGCCGGGAGCCGCACGGAGGGAGGAGAGGGGACCTCCGTGCGGCGTTATGAATGATCGGATCCCCGCAGCAGCGCTGCGGGCGATCCGATCATTCATTCAAATCGCGCACTGCCGCAGATGCCGGGATCTGTATTGATCCCGGCACCTGAGGGGTTAATGGCGGACGCCCGCGAGATCGCGGGCGTCGGCCATTGCCGGCGGGTCCCTGGCTGCGATCAGCAGCCGGGATCAGCCGCGCATGACACGGGCATCGCTCCGATGCCCGCGGTTATGCTTAGGACGTAAATGTACGTCCTGGTGCGTTAAGTACCACCGCACCAGGACGTACATTTACGTCCTGCGTCCTTAAGGGGTTAAAGTAGAATATGTCACGAAAAAACAATCTCGGAATCAGAATGATAACTAAAAGCATTCCAGAGTTATTAATGTTTAAAGTGACAGTGGTCAGATGTGCAAAAAATGGC
The DNA here is from genome assembly GCF_029499605.1 of Hyla sarda. NCBI lineage: Eukaryota > Metazoa > Chordata > Amphibia > Anura > Hylidae > Hyla > Hyla sarda. The sequence goes on along the minus strand of NC_079191.1, from coordinate 253,049,667 downwards.
CGGGTCCTAAGGTGTAAAATGGCTGGGTCCTTAAGGGGTTAAAGGGGTACTCTTGTGGAATTTTTTTTTTTTTAAATCAACTGGTGCCAGAAAGTTAAGCAGATTTGTAAATTACTTCTATTTAAAAATCTTAATCGTTCCAGTATTTTTTAGGGTCTGAATACTACAGAGGAAATTATTTTCTTTTTGGAACACAGTGCTCTCTGCTGACATCTGTCCATTTTATTAACTGTCCAGAGCAGCATATGTTTGCTATGGGGATTTTCTCCTACTCTGGACAGTTCTTAAAATGGACAGAGATGTCAGCAGAGAGCACTGTGCTCGTGATGTCAGCAGACAGTTCTGTGTTTCAAAAAGAAAAGAATTTCCGCTGTAGTATTCAGCAGCTAATAAGTACAGTAGGGATTAAGATTTTTTAATAGAAGTAATTTACAAATCTGTTATACTTTCTGGCACCAATATGTCTACTTTATGTTTGCGTCATAAAATTGACAAGTTTTTACTTTTGGAAGACACCAGAGGGCTTCAAAGTTCAACAGCAATTTTCCAATTTTTCACAAAATTTTCAAACTCACTGTTTTTCAGGGACCAGTTCAGGTTTGAAGTGGATTTGAAGGGTCTTCATATTAGAAATACCCCACAAATGACCCCATTATAAAAACGGCACCCCCCCAAAGTATTCAAAATGACATTCAGTCAGCGTTTTAACCCTTTAGGTGTTTCACAGGAATAGCAGCAAAGTGAAGGAGAAAATTCACAATCTTCATTTTTTACACTCGCATGTTCTTGTAGACCCAATTTTTTTATTTTTACAAGGGGTAAAAGGAGAAAATTTATAATTATATTTGTAGCCCAATTTCTCTCGAGTAAGCACATACCTCATATGTCTATGTAAAGTGTTCGGCGGGTGCAGTAGAGGGCTCAGAAGCGAAGGAGCGACAAGGGGATTTTGGAGAGTACGTTTTTCTGAAATGGTTTTTGGGGGGCATGTTGCATTTAGGAAGCCCCTATGGTGCCAGAACAGCAAAAAAAAAAACACATGCCATACCATTTTGGAAACTAGACCCCTTGAGGAACGTAACAAGGAATTAAGTGAGTCTTAATACCCCACAGGTGTTTCACGACTTTTGCATATGTAAAAAAAAACATTTTTTTTTTCACTAAAATGTGTGTTTCCCCCCAAATTTCACATTTTTGCAAGGGTTAATAGCAGAAAAGAGCCCCCAAAATTTGTAACCCCATCTCTTCTGAGTATGGAGGTACCCCATAAGTTGACCTGAAGTGCACTACGGGTGAACTACAATGCTCAGAAGAGAAGGAGTCATATTTGGCTTTTTGAGAGCAAATTTTGCTCGGGGGGCATGTCGCATTTAGGAAGCACCTATGGTGCCAGAACAGCAAAAAAAAAAACACATGGCATACCATTTTGGAAACTAGACCCCTTGAGGAACGTAACATGGAATAAAGCGAGCCTTAATACCCCACAGGGGTTTCACGACTTTTGCATATGTAAAAAAAAAAAAAAAAATTTCACTAAAATGTGTGTTTCCCCCAAAATTTCACATTTTTGCAAGGGTTAATTGCACAAAAGACCCCCCAAAATTTGTAACCCATCTCTTCTGAGTATGGAAATACCCCATGTGTGGACGTCAAGTGCTCTGCTGGCACACTACAATGCTCAGAAGAGAATGAGCGCCATTGAGCTTTTGGGAAAAAAATTGTTTGGAATGGAAGTCAGGGGCCATGTGCGTTTACAAAGCCCCCTGTGGTGCCAGAACAGTGGAACCCCCCACATGTGACCCTATTTTGGAAACTACACCCCTCACAGAATTTAATTAGGGGTGCAGTGAGTATTTACACCCCACTGGCGTTTGACAGATCTTTGGAACAGTGGGCTGTGCAAATGAAAAATAAAATTTTTCATTTTCACGGACCACTGTTCCAAAAATCTGTCAGACACCTGTGGGGCGTAAATGCTCACTGTACCCCTTATTACATTCCGTGAGGGTGTAGTTTCCAAAATGGGGTCACATGTGGGTATTTTTTTTGGGGGGGTTTATGTCAGAACCGCTGTAAAATCAGCCACCCCTGTGCAAATCACCAATTTAGACCTCAAATGTACATAGTGCGCTCTCACTCCTGAGCCTGGTTGTGCGCCCACAGGGCATTTTACGCCCACATATAGGGTATTTCCGTACTCAGGAGAAATTGCGTTACAAATTTTGGGGGTCTTTTTTTCCTTTTAACGCTTGTGAAAATAAAAAGTAAAGGGCAACACCGGCATGTTAGTGTAAATTTTTTTATTTTTTACACTAACAAGCTGGTGTAGCCCCAACTTTTCCTTTTCATAAGGGGTAAAAGGAGAAAAAGCCCCCCAAAATTTGTAGTGCAATTACTCCCGAGTACGGAGATACCCCATATGTGGCCCTAAACTGTTTCCTTGAAATACGACAGGGCTCCGAAGTGAGAGAGCGCCATGCGCATTTGAGGACTAAGTTAGGGATTGCACAGGGGTGGACATAGGAATATTCTATGCCAGTGATTCCCAAACAGGGTGCCTCCAGCTGTTGCTAAATTCCCAGCATGCCTGGACAGTCAGTGGCTGTCCGGAAATGCCGGGAGTTGTTGTTTTGCAACAGCTGGAGGCTCCGTTTTGGAAACACTGCCATACAATACGTTTTTAATTTTTATTGGGGGGACAGTGTAAGGGGTGTATATGTAGTGTTTTACTCTTTATTAGGTGTTAGTGTAGAGTAGTGTAGTGTTTTTAGGGTACATTCACACTGGCGGGTTACGGTGAGTTTCTCGCTAGAAGTTTGAGCTGCGGCGAAAAATTTGCCGCAGCCCAAACTTGAAGCAGGAAACTTACTGTAAGCCTGCCCGTGTGAATGTACCCTGTACGTTCACATGGGGGGGCAAACCTCCAGCTGTTTCAAAACTACAACTCCCAGCATGTACTGACAGACCGTGCATGCTGGGAGTTGTACTTTTGCAACAGCTGGAGGCACACTGGTTGGAAAACCTTCAGTGAGGTTCTGTTACCTAACTCAGTATTTTCTAACCAGTGTGCCTCCAGCTGTTGCAAAACTACAACTCCCAGCATGTACTGATCGCCGAAGGGCATGCTGGGAGATGTAGTTATGCAATAGCTGGAGGTACGCAACTATAACTCCCAGCATGCCGAGACAGCTGATTGCTGTTTGGACATGCTGGGATTTGCAGTTTTACAACATCTGGAGGGCTACAGTTTTAGAGAACACTGCAAAGGGATCTCCAAACTGTGGACCTCCAGCTGTTGCAAAACTACAATTTCCACCATACCCTGACAGCAAACAGTTGTTTGAGCATGCTAGGAGTTGTAGTTTTGGAAGATCTGGAGGGCTACAGTTTAGGGACCACTATATAGTGGTCTCAAACTGTAGCCCTCCAGCTGTTGCAAAACTACATATTCCAGCATGCCCAAACAGCTGTCTGGGCATGCTGGGAGTTGTAGTTTTGCAACATCTGGAGGGCTACAGTTAGAGACCACTGTATAATGATCTCAAACTGTACCCTCCAGATGTTGCTAGGCAACTCACCGGCTTCCGTCGGATCTAGCCGCACGTCATCGCCGCCCGCCGATCTCCGTCGCCTGCAGCCTCTGACGCCCGCCCGGATCGGTAAGTGGATCTTCGGCGCCGGTCCCCCTCGTTTCCCCATGCTGCCCCGCCTATTGTGGGAGGGCAGGACGGGGAAAACGAAAGTAAACCCCTCCACCCCCGATCTGCTATTGGTGGTTGCGTCTAGACCACCAATAGCAGGGATAGGAGGGGTGGCACCCGTGCCACCTCACTCCTATCGCTTCAGGGGGATCGTGGGTGTCTTACACACCCGCGATCTCCCTTACATTCCGGGTCACCGGGTCACTATAGACCCATAATGACCCGGAATCGCGCAAATCGCAAGTGTGAATTCACTTGCAATTTGCCGCGATCGCCGACATGGGGGGGTCTGATGACCCCCCTGGGCATTTGCACGGGATGCCTGCTGAATGATTTCAGCAGGCATCCCGCTCCGATCCCTGCCCGGCGCACGCCGGGGACTAGAACTGCCCATGACGTAAATGTACGTCCCTGGTCCTTAAGACCCAGGGTGTCGGGACGTACCGTTACGTCATGGGTCCTGTAGGGGTTAATTTCGTCATTTGACCACTGTTCTTGTGCGCCATATACTTTGATCTTGTGTTAGTTTTAGTATTGCCCCCTTATGAGGGACGCTATGATATAGCCTGGGGGTGATGGGTATATGGGGTGTAGCTGTGCGGTGACTAAAGGGTGTCTGGTTAAACCTTTCTATTTGTGACGCCAGGGTGAGGGCTCCTCTGCAATGCTTTTCCTACCGCCACCCTTCCCAAGAGCGATAGGGAGGTATAGAATAATTGAATGTCCACAACCGGAGAGTTTGCTGAAAACAGTCGGAACTTTACTGAAGATTTTATGCAAGCTTCATAACCGGAACAATCTCTATACATTCAAAGTCTCTGAGAGATTGACAGTGGTTGGGACCTTAAGCGTTTTAGAGTCCGTACACTGATATGCGCTGTTCCACTGGATTTAGGAGATTAGTTTAGAACTCACGGTTTAGTTTAGGCTGAGGCCGGTAGGTTTTCTGGCCTAGCTTGTCATTGAAAGTTGCGCAGATCCGTCCTGCTAGTTCGACATCCACGAGAGCAGCAACCCAAGAGAGCGATAATTGACTACAGCTCCCTTATATGGGCAGGGGCTGGACTAGAGCTAATTGGTCCAATACTTCTGTCAATCACCTTTACATAGAGTTATGGGTAAACATGTGATACAAGGACCTCCAAAGGTCCTCCAACATATCATAGAGGAATTAACATAGTCACATGACCGAAGGTCCTGAGATGCTAACAAGGTAAATATACTATACATTATATTAAATATACACATTATTAAATATGGACACATAAACATTACAAAATTAGAAAAGAAGAGAGGCTACTAGGGGCTCTCCCACCTGGGGGACCCTATCTGAGCGTAGTAACTCTGACTTTGGGGACCACCATACAAGGTATGGTATGCAACACGGTACCGGGACACCACATTTGTTCTTAAGTTCTTTATCTGTTGATAAAGCACTTAGCATTTCTATTTCTTATTTTTCAATAAACCAAAAAACAATAAACCTATTTTGCACTATTTGTATTCATGCTTTAGAGCAGAGTTTTCATTTGACAATGTACATGAATATGCAATAAATAACTATCAATTGACACCTAACTTTTAATGTACATGACCAGTATTACACTTTGAAAAACATTCTGGGTCATAAATAGTGACTTCAATTAAGAGAATATATTGTCAAACAAAGAAATTATTGCATGTGATTATTCTGCGCCGATTTGATGTGCAGATTTGATGCGCAGAATTTCAAGCTGTGTTCAGTCACTCAGTTTACATTGAAATCTGCAGCAGAAAATCCTGTGCATCAAATCTGCGCAGAATACTGTACGTGTAAATAAACCATAAAGCTTCATGGGTAAAGATGGAAGTCTGGGAATAAATATTGTAGTCAGCAGGCAAAGTCTGCTTCAACAAGACATACACTTCCCAAGAATCTAGTTGCTAAGGAATTAGTTTTCACAGCAGATCAAATGCCTTTCCATCACATTTGATAGTCCCCATTCTGTATGTCTCGACATGTTGGAAAACACTGCACCTTACAAATGAAATATATTCATGTCAGACGTATTCGTCCTTAACATATTATTCTACAAATAGTGAAATAGTGATTCCTGACTACTGAATGATGTCTTCCAATTACATAGTATATTCATTATTCACCGGAGCAGCTAGACTCATTTATATGCTGAAGCAATCAATTCTGTTTACCTCTTCAGGGTGTATTCACACATACAGTATAGGGTGCATATGTGATGCACAGGATTTAAAACTGCAAATTATATGCTACAGAGTTCAATGTAAACTAAGGGTATGGTCCCATGTATCGCTTATGCAGCATATTTCACGCTGCATTGTCCAGTGAGGTTTAATGGGTTGGGCTGCATGTCACAGTCACGCCACCTCCAAGACTCACTGAACACACAGGGCTGACGCCGGGTAGCCGTGTGTGTATGTTAAACGGAGAATGCGCAGCGTATTTTCAGCAGTGCAGCAGATTTGGCACAGTGTTAAATATGATGCATAAGCGATACGTGGGACCGTACTCTTAATGACTAAACACAACATCAAATATGCAGCTTTAAATACTGCGCATCAAATATGCTAGGATACTGTATATGTGAATACACCCTCAAGGTGCAAAGTTTTATGTAGGGTCAAATTAAAGCCCAATCACAGAAGTTTTCAATAACATGATCATAACCAAAAAGACTGCATCGTGCAATGGAGAGGGAGAATTTACTGTAGCACCAGCACTAAAACACTTATCAATTGTGTTATTATTCCCCTAGTTTGTCCCTGTCTTCTCTGCTTAAAGTTGTTTAATTTTCCTTTATCCGGTGTAGACCTCCATGAAGATTTCTCCTTGCCATGACTAATCTACACAGAATCTGACAGACGGACATTTTTAGGCTTCTTTCTTCAGCCCCATCCTCATCTCTATACAAACTCCCCATGTGTATTTCCCTGCACAGTAATAGTGCCCGCATTGTGCTCCCATATAGATCTTGGGCCCCTCTTTACTGCCCCATTTAGCAGCAAGCCCCATGTACCAGTAACCCCCTCCATATTGTCCCAAAATAGCAGTAGGGTCTCATATATAATTAGGCCCCCATACAGCAGTAGGCCATATAGTGATAGATGAGGGGGGAAACAGCTTGTTTCTGGGATAACCTGGCAAGGTTATCGCAGTACTCCGGCACAAAAATCCAATTTTGGCTAGAGGCGCACACCCGAGAGATGTGAACAATAGCAGACTTTATTGTGTTATACAACTTGCAGTGCACATGGGACAACGTGTTTCAAAGGTTCATCCTTCTTTTTCAGGTCCTTTACATAACATACAACATCATCATGTATATATACAAGAGTAAAAATTAAAAAAATTGGCGGAAGTGTGGATCACAGGGTAAGGGGAGGAGCTAAATCCCGCCCCCTGGTCCTGGGTATAGGATTGTGTACTGTAGAGATTGTGCACTGTGTGAGGATAACACTGTGAAATTCTGCCTATAGATTACAATGGGCTGGCTACAGCCTATGCAAGTGAATGCGACTGAGTTGGAATGATACACAGAGGAATGTCTGGCTGAGTAGTGTATGGGAGACCCCTGAGCCAGGTCGAGTCCTGTTGCAGGTGGAAGTGAAAGAATTGGGCTGTCAAAAGTTATGCTACAGTGATTTATTAGTTGTGGTGAGCTGGATGGCGGAATAGTGAGCTTGTAAGAGAATTTTTTTGTATATTTGTTTATGATGATAATGGAAATGGATGGAATAGTGTGACATGGGATTTTTTAGTACAGGACTGGTGGGGGGAAGGGGGACGTAGGGGTGGGGTGGTTGGGGGAGGGGAGTGTGGCAGAGGGGATCCAGGGGTAAGGTTTCATCTGATAAATTTGGTGGCTTCATTCAGCCCGTGAGGTTGGAGTGTGTTGAGTTTGAAGATCCAGAACATCTCTCTCCTTATAAGGGTCTGGAATCTGTTCAGATTGTGACTAGGGACAAAGTCAATGGGACAAATGGTGATGGGATTAGTCTCTTCTGGATGTTTTTCTGCGCAGTGTCTGGACCATATATATCCTCCCATATAGTGATAGATATCAGCTGTACACAGGCTCTGCAGACTGTATAAGTGTATTGCCCCACACAGTAACAAAGCTCACTTTGTGCCCTGGTATAGTAGGCCTTCTCTGTACCCCCATTTAGCAGAAGGACCCCATACAGTCCCCAAATAGCAGTACTAGGCCCAAATATAGCAGTAGTAAGCAACCATATCGAATTACTAAGTCCTCATACAGCAGTACAAGGCCTCCATGAAGCAGTACTAAGCCCCCATATAGCACTAGTTAGCCCCCATAGCAGTAGTTAGCCCCCATATAGCAGTCGTAAATCCCTATGCAGCAGTAGGCCCCCCAGCAAAGTTAATTATTTACCGGACAGCAGTAGCACATTCGTCTGTTGGCTGCCCGGCTGCTCTTGCTGCTCTTTGGTGGGCACCAGGCAGGTGCAGGAAGGAACATAATGGACATATTGCTAGATGGGTGGACATGTTTTAGACATATATGGGGAGATTTATCAAAACCTGTTCAGAGAAAAAGTTGAACAGTTTCTCATAGCAACCAATCCGATTTCTTCTTTCGTTTTATAAAAGACCTTTGAAATATTAAAGCAATCTGATTGGTTGCTATGGGCAACTGATAAACTTTTTCTCTGTACAGCTTTTGATAAATATTCCCCAATATGTTTGTAACATGTCTCTGCAGCTAGTGTTAGGTCAGCCAGGGATTTTGTATTTTATTTTAACCGCTTCTCGCAGACTGCCGTTTATAAACGGCTGGTTGTGCAGTGCGTTCGCGCACCCCGCCATTTATAAAAGGCATACAGTTAACCCGGCGCTGCGCAGCATCGCACGGGTTAACCTGCAGAAATCCTGCTGTTTCCAGCAGGAGACAACTTCTGCTTCACCCCCCAGGACCATTCATTGATGGTCCTGGTCAGCGGTCACTGGTGGACCAAACACAGTGACCTGGGGTGAAAGTTCAGATCCCCCGCACTGCTCGCCCATGGAAGTCGGGCAGAACGGGGGAAGATGGCTGTGGGGGCTCGCGGGGACCTGCGGCATAGGGGGGGGGAACACGCGGGGACCGGCGGACTTACCTGGACCAGCGGCGGGACCGAGGAGCAACGCGGGACCGGCCATGTGGAGGAGCAGCGACGGGACCGGCAGGTAAGTACATTGTCCTTAGAGGCAGCAGTGAAGATCTTCACTGCTGCTTCTAGGAGTCTGAAAACTACAACTCCCAGCATGCCCAGACAGCCTTTGGCTGTCTGGGCATGCTGGGAGTTGTAGTTTTGCAACTTCTGGACGGCCCCAGTTTGGAGACCATTGTATAATTGTCTCCAATCTGTGCTCTTCCAGCTGTTGCAAAACTACAACTCCCAGCATGCACTGACTGTCCAGGCATGCTGGGAGTTTTAGTTCAGCAACATCTGGCCCTTCAAATGTTGCCAAACTACAACTCCCCGCATGCCTGGACAGTCAGTGCATGTTGAGAGTTGTAGTTTTGCAACAACTGGAGACACACTGGTTGGGAAACATTGTCTGTTTCTAACTCAGTGTTTCCTAACCTGTGTGCCTCCAGCTGTTGCAAAACTATACCTCCCAGCATGCACTAACAGACCATGCATGCTGGGAGTTGTGGTTTTGCAACAGCTGGTGCACCCCCCCTGTGAATGTACAGGGTACATTCACATGGGCGAGGGTTTTACAGTGGGTTTCTCGCTGCAAATTTTGCGCTGGGAAACTCGCTGTAATCCCCCGCCTGTGTGACTTTACCCTAAAAACACTACACTACCACAAAATAAAATAAAAGTTAAAAACACTACATATACACATACCCCTACACAGCCCCCCTCCCCTCCCCAATAAGAACGTCCGGTACACCACTGTTTCCAAAGCAGAGCCTCCAGCTGTTGCAAAATAGCAACTCCCAGTATTGCCGGACAGCCATTGACTGTCCAAGCATGCTGGGAGATTTGTAACAACTGGAGGCACCCTGTTTGGGAATCGAATACCCCTATGTCCACCCCTATGCAAATCCCTAATTTAGGCCTCAAATGCGCATGGCGCTCTCTCACTTTGGAGCCCAGTCATATTTCACGTCAACAGTTTAGGGCCACATATGGGGTATCGCCGTACACAGAAGAAATTGCGTTACAAGGTTTGGGGGGGCTATTTCTCCTTTAACCCTTCATGAAAAGGAAATGTTGGGGTCTACACCAGAATGTTAGTGTGTTGCCCCATACTTTCACAAGAGGTAAAAGGGAAAAAAAGCCCCCGAAAATTTGTAATGCAATTTCTCCTGAGTACGGAGGTACCCCATATGTGGGCACAAAGTGCTCTGGGGGCGCACAACAAGGCCCAGAAGGGAGAGTGCACCATGTACATTTGAGGTGATTTTCACAGGGGTGGCTGATTGTTACAGCGGTTTTGACAAATGCAAAAAAAAAAAAAACACATGTGACCCCATTTTGGAAACTAGACCCCTCACAGAATGTAATGAGGGGTGCAGTGAGAATTTACCCCCCACAGGTGTCTGACAGATCTTTGGAACAGTGGTCCGTGAAAATGAAAACTTTTGTACAGCACACTGTTCCAAAGATCTGTCAGACACCAGTGGGTGGTAATTGCTCACTGTACCCCTTGTTGCTATTAACCCTTGCAAAAATGTGAAATTTGGAGTGGAAACACACATTTTAGTGAAATTTTTTAAACATTTTTTTTACATATGCAAAAGTTGTGAAACACCTGTGGGGTATTAAGGCTCACTTAATTCCTTGTTACGTTCCTCAAGGGGTCTAGTTTCCAAAATGGTATGCCATGTGTTTTTTTTTTTTTTTGCTGTCCTGGCACCATAGGGGCTTCCTAAATGCGACATGCCCCCCCGAGCAAAATTTGCTCTTAAAAAGCCAAATATGACTCCTTCTCTTCTGAGCATTGTAGTTCGCCTGTAGTGCACTTCAGGTCAACTTATGGGGTACCTCCCTTGCAAAAATGTGCAATATGGGGGAAACACACATTTTTGTGAAAATTATATATATTTTTTTACATATGCAAAAGTCGTGAAACACCTGTGGGGTATTAAGGCTCACTTTATTCCTTGTTACGTTCCTCAAGGGGTCTAGTTTCCAAAATGGTATGCCATGTGTTTTTTTTTGCTGTTCTGGCACCATAGGGGCTTCCTAAATGCAACATGCCCCCAAAAACCATTTCAGAAAAACATACTCTCCAAAATCCCCTTGTCGCTCCTTCGCTTCTGAGCCCTCTACTGTGCCCGCCGAACACTTTACATAGACATATGAGGTACTTACTCAAGAGAAATTGGGCTACAAATATAAGTATACATTTTTTCCTTTTACCCCTTGTAAAAATTCAAAAATTGGGTCTACAAGAACATGCGAGTGTAAAAAATGAAGATTGTGAATTTTCTCCTTCACTTTGCTGCTATTCCTGTGAAACACCTAAAGGGTTAAAACACTGACAATGTCATTTTGAATACTTTGGGGGGTGCAGTTTTTATAATAGGGTCATTTGTGGGGTATTTCTAATATGAAGACCCTTCAAATCCACATCAAAACTGAACTGGTCCCTGAAAAATAGTGAGTTTGAAAATTTTGTGAAAAATTGGAAAATTGCTGCTGAACTTTGATGCCCTCTGATGTCTTCCAAAAGTAAAAACTCATCAATTTTATGATGCAAACATAAAGTAGACATATTGTATATGTGGATCAAAAAAATAAATATTTGTAATATCAATTTTCCTTACAAGCAGAGAGCTTCAAAGTTAGAAAAATGCAAAAATTTTCAAATTTTTCATAAAATTTGGGGATTTTTCACCAAGAAAGGATGCAAGTTACCACAAAATTTTACCACTAAGTTAAAGTAGAATATGTCACGAAAAAACAATCTCGGAATCAGAATGATAACTATTCCAGAGTTATTAATGTTTAAAGTGACAGTGGTTAGATGTGCAAAAAATGCTCTGGTCCTTAAGGGCTTAATATGGACTAAAATAAAGTTATGAAGTTTTCAAAGACAACTTCCAATGCTGAATCTTCACTTGGGCAATGTCTTTAAATTACAGGGTCCCCATGTAACATAGTAACATAGTTCATGAGGTTGAAAAAAGACCAGAGTCCATCAAGTTCAACCTATAACCCTAATGAGTCCCTACTGAATTGATCCAGAGGAAGGCAAAAACCCTCATACTAGAGGTAAAATTCCTTCCCTACTCCAAATATGGCAGTCAGAATAAATCACTGGATCAACGTTCTGTCCCTATAAATCTAGTATACATAACCAGCGATGTTATTACTCTCCAAGAATGCATCCAGACCCGTTTTGAACTCTTTTACAGAGCTCACCATGACCACCTCCTCAGGCAGAGAATTCCACAGTCTCACTGCTCTTACAGTAAAGAACCCCAGTCTGTGCTGGTGTAGAAACCTTCTTTCCTCTAAATGTAGAGGATGCTCCCTTGTTATAGATACAGTCCTGGGTATAAATAGATCATGGGAGAGATCTCTGTACTGTCCCCTGATATATTTATACATAGTTATTAGGTCTCCCCTAAGCCTTCTTTTTTCTAAACAAAATAACCCTAATTCTGATAATCTTTCTGGGTACTGTAGTCCTCCTATTCCCCGTATTACTCTGGTTGCCTGTCTTTGAACCCTCTCCAGCTCCACTATATTTTTCTTATACACTGGTGCCCAGTACTGTACACAGTATTCCATGTGTGTTCTGACTAGTGATTTGTACAGCGGTAGAATTATCTATGCCCCTATTGATGCACCACATGATTTTATGTGGCAGCAGCAGCTGCCCGACACTGGTCACTACAGCTAAATTTACTGTTAACTAAGACTCCTAAGTCCTTTTCCATGTCAGTCATACCAAGTGTTCTCCCATTTAATACATAATACCAGCCTGGATTTTTCCTCCCCATGTGTATTACCTTACATTTATCAGTGTTAAACCTCATTTGCCACTTTCCAGACCAAATCTCCAACCTATCCAGATCCATTTGTAACAGTACACTGTCCTCTATAGTGTTTACCGCTTTACAGAGTTTAGTATCATCTGCCAAGATTGTTACTTTACTATTCAACCCCTCTACAAGGTCATTAATAAATATATTAAACAGAACAGGACCCAAGACAGACCCTGTGGTACCCCACTAGTAACAGTCACCCAATCAGAATAAGTACCATTAATAACCACCCTCTCCTTCCTGTCACTGAGCCAGTTACTTACCCACTTGCACACATTCTCCCCCAGCCCCATCCTTCTCATTTTATGAACCAACCTTTTATGAGGCACCGTATCAAATACTTTGGAAAAATCCTGATATACGACATCCAGCGATTGCCCCTGGTCCAGTCTGGAGCTCACCTTCTCATAGAAGCTGATCAGGTTAGTTTGACAGGACCGATCCCTAATAAATCCATGCTGATATGGGGTCATACGTTTATTTTTATTAAGATACTCCAAAATAGCATCTCTTAGAAAACCCTCAAACAATTTACATACAACGGAGGTTAAACTAACAGGCCTATAATTCCCTGGGTCACCTTTTGTTCCCTTTTTAAATATTGGTACGAAATTTGCTATGCGCCAGTCCTGGGGAACAGTCCCTGTTACTATAGATTCCCGGAATATTAACCCCTTAACCCCTTAAGGACCGGGGTTTTTTCCGTTTTTGCATTTTCATTTTTTGCTCCTTGCCTTTAAAAATCATAACTCTTTCAATTTTGCACCTAAAAATCCATATTATGGCTTATTTTTTGCGCCACCAATTCAACTTTGTAATGACATCACTCATTGTGCCCAAAAATCTAGGGTGAAACGGAAAAAAAAATCATTGTGAGACAAAATTGAAAAACAAATGCCATTTTGTAACTTTTGGGGGCTTCCGTTTCTACGTAGTACATTTTTCGGTAAAAATGACACCTGATATTTATTCTGTAGGTCCATACGGTTCTCATAAGAAACCAGTGATCGATGATTCTGCCGCTTGACTGCTCATGCCTGGACCTCAGGCACTGAGCAGTCATTCGGCGATCGGACAGCGAGGAGGCAGGTAGGGGCCCTCCCGCTGTCCTGTAAGCTGTTTGGGATGCCACGATTTCGCCGCGGCTATCCCGAACAGCCCACTGAGCTACCCGACATGCTTTCAGTTTCACTTTAGACGCGGCGTTCAACTTTGAACGCCGCCTCTAAAGGGTTAATAGCGCGCGGCACAGCGATCAATGCCGCGCGCTATTAGCCACGGGTCCCGACCGTTGCCACGCCGTGGCCCCGCGTTATAGATCGGGAGTGGACACATGACGTTCCAGTACGTCATGTGTCCTTAAGGGGTTAAGGACCAGGCGATTTTCGTTGTTTGCACTTTCGTTTTTTCCTCCTTACCTTTAAAAAATCATAACTCTTAAAATTTTGCACCTAAAAACCTGTATTATGGCGCATTTTTTGCGCCACCAATTCTACTTTGTAATGACATCAGTCATTGTACCCAAAAATCTAAGGCAAAACGGAAAAAAAATCACTGTGCGACAAAATTGAAAAAAAAAATGCCATTTTGTAACTTTTGGGAGCTTCCGTTTCTACGTAGTACATTTTTCGTTAACAATTACACCTTTTCTTTATTCTCTAGGTCCATACAGTTAAAATGATACCCTACTTATATAGGTTTGATTTTGTATTACTACTGAAAAAAATCATTAAATACATGCAGGAAAATTTATACATTTAAAATTGTCATTTTCTGAGCCTTATAACTTTTTTATTTTTCCATGTTCAGGGGGCTATGAGGGCTGATTTTTTGCGCCGTGATCTGAAGTTTTTGTCTGTACCATTTTTGCATTGATTTGACTTTGTCATTGCTTTTTATTAATCTTTTCATGATATAAAAAGTGACCAAAAGTACACTATTTTGGACTTTGGAATTTTTTTGCGCGTATGCCATTGAACGTGCAGTTTAAAAAGCGGTATATTTTTATAATTCGGACATTTCCGCACGCGGCGATACCACATATGTTTATTTTTATTTGCACAGTTTTTTTTTTATTCTTGGAAATGCCAGGTGATTCAAACTTTTATTAGGGGAAGGGATCATTGAAAGGCTTAATGATTTTTTTACACTTTTCTTATGCATGTACATTGCATGTACTGATCTTTAACACTGATTGATGCATCTCCATAGGAATTCATCAATCAGTGTTTTCGGCGATTGAATGCTCAAGCCTGGATCTCAGGCTTAAAGCATTCATTCGGCGATCAGACTGTAGGAAGGAAGGTAAGAGACCTTCCTCCTGAAGTACAGCTGTTCGGGATGCCGCGATTATACCGCGGCAATCCCGAACAGCTCCCTGAGCTAACCGGCACATTTTACTTTCACTTTTAGCTACACGGCTCAGCTTTGAGCGCACGGCTAAAGGGTTAATAGGGCGCGGCACCGCGATCAGTGCTGTGCGCTATTAGCGGCGGGTCTCGGCTTCACTATGACGGGAGTTATATCACGGGAGTGGGACTAGGGGCGTAAGTTTACGCCCTTGGTTCTTAACAGGTTAAAAATAGGGGTCTGTCTATAACATTACTTAATTAGAACACAGGGGTGAATGCCATCTGGACCTGGTGATTTGTCTGTTTTGATTTTTTGTAGGTGGCACTGTACTTCTTCCTGGGTTAGACAGGGGACCTGTACTGGGGAGTTTACCTTATCACACTGTATTTCACCTGGCATTTCATTTTCCTCAGTGAATACAGTGGAGAAGAATTTGTTTAATATATTTGCTTTTTCCTGATCCCTGTTTATAATTTCTTCCTCATCATTTTTTAAGGGGCCCTCACTTTCATTTTTGACCTTTTTGCTATTTATATAGTTAAATAACATTTTGGGGTTAGTTTTACTCTCTATCTGTTTTTTACATATTTTACATTTTTCTCTATAGCTTTTTAATGCTTCTTCACTGCTGTCCTGTTTTAGTATTTTTAAATGCTTTATTTTTGTTCTTTATTGCCCCTTTAATGTTTTTATTCATCCATATTGGTTTTCTTTTATTTCTGACCCTTTTATTCCCATAAGGTATATATTTATTACAGTGATAATTTAAGGTATCTTTAAAAGTCTCCCATTTAGTGTCAGTATTCTTGTATTTGAGGACAATATCCCATTTTATATTGTTAAGGGCTTCTCTGAGCTGATCAAACTTTGCCTTTCTAAAGTTCATTGTTTTTGTGGCCCCTCAAGAGATTCCCTTATTGAAGAATAAGCTTTAATGTATTATATTATGATCACTATTTCCCAGGTGTCTGTCCCAGTTACTCTGTCAGGTCTGTTGGTTAATATTAAGTCTAGTAGGGCACCCCCTCTGGACAGGCTCTGTCTCAGTCTCCCAGTTTTCTATCAGGATGGTTAAAGTCCCCCATTATTATCACCTCTTTATGATTTGCTGCCTTGTTTATTTGCCTCAGTAATTTATCTTCTGCCTCTTCCATTATGTTTGGTGGCTTATAGCAAACCCCTATCAGGATTTTTTTTTTTATCTCCATATATTTCTACCCATAATGCCTCCACATTATCGTTTCCCTCCCATATATCCTCCCGCAGTGCGGCCTTCAGACTTGATTTCACATATAGACGAACTCCTCCCCCTTTCTGTTTTGCCCGATCCTTCCTGAGTAGACTATAACCCTGTATGTTGACCGCCCAGTCACAGAGCTATCATCCAACCAAGTCTCTGTTATACCCACTATGTCATAATTTTCCTCAGACATCAACCACTCCAGTTCGTCAGTTTTATTGGTCAGACTTCTGGCATCAGTCATCATACAATTCAATGGTGTATGTTTTTTCTTCCTATGAAGCCTATCCCTATTAACTATTCTAACCCCTCCCTCTGCTCCACCCCCAGGTATATTACTAAGTCCCCCCTCTCTATCCTGACTATCTTCCCCCTCTATGTTATAGGTTCCCTCCCCCCCAGTCCCTAGTTTAAACACTCCTCCACCCTTCTAGCCATCTTCTCCCCGAGCACAGCTGCACCCTCCCGATTGAGGTGCAGCCCGTCCCTACGGTAGAGCCGGTAACCAGCTTAGTTCTCCATGAACCCAAACCCCTCCTTCCTACACCAGCTTCTGAGCCACTTGTTTACCTCCCTGATCTCCCGCTGCCTCTCTGGTGTGGCTCATGGTACAGGTGAATGAAGTCAGGGGCCCAAGTGCTGGGATGATCTGGGAGCAGTAGGGAAAGCAGCTGGTATTTTATTATTAATACATAGAAGGTCCACTAAAACAAGGACTGTATATAGGAAGGACACTCACATGATGACAGCCTCAAATATTTGCACCACATGTTACAATTGTTTTATATTCTGAGACATTTATTGCAGAGCTTATAGATCTCATGTTTAGGCTTCAGCATTTTTCTTTTAAAACATAGGGTTTGTTTCACAGATTTATATGACATAAGAATACACATTAAAGGAATGTCAAAGCCCATAGCTACAGAAAATCACTCCGAACCACAATAAATGGAATATTTTGTTTGGGAAATGAATAGTCCTTGCAGCAGAATTCACAATTACAGCAGATTGGATTCAGTGGTTTCCAATGGACTGGAAATATTTCTATATAACACACTCAAACAACCGTAATATATTATGTGTATCACAATAGAATTATGTATGGTGTAATACGTTTTCATCTTGGAGGTTTTCAAACATTACGCAGGGAAGGTGACAATCCAGACAATCCAGGCAAATTATATTGTGTGTGCACAAGAATGTGTGCCCTGTAGAGCAGAAAATGTACAATTTACTCACAACATGGTATTTGTAGTGTATGGCTGATCATCTGTGTGCAAATGGTCTTATTTTATTATAAAACTCTCTGCTGTGTTGACAAACATTGAATCCTATTTGTCAATTACTATCTAGCGTATACAGTGACCTTCAAAGCAGTAGTCATTATTTCTTCTCTATCCGCTACTACTGTGTAGAGTGTAAGTAGCCACTCTGATAACCTCTATACTGGTGGTTTTCTTTTCAATACACAATCTAGTTCGAGTCTCCCACAGGATCTACAGTGTAAGGTTTTATATGTGACCCTCTTCCCATTCTATTGTAATCTAAATAGGAGCATATTTTTGGACACAGTAGTGCACTATTACACATAGGGGGATATTTATAAAATCCTACCCAGAGGAAACGTTGCTGAGTTGCCCATAGCAACCAATCAGATTGCTTCTTTAATTTTTCAGAGGCCTTGTCAAAAATGAAAGAAGCGATCTGATTGGTTGCTATGGGCAACTCAGCAACTTTTCGTCAGGTTTTGATAAATCTCCCCCATAGCGCTTTGTATTGCATTTGAAACCAAATTAACATGTTTGGAGTTTTTTTTAAAGGCATATGTGTTATGATAATAATTTCAATTGTTCAAAAAGCAGGATCATTTACTGGACTAAGAAGAAGACAAGAAAAAAATCTGGATATTCAGGCGTGTGCCGCAGGATTAAACAGGCATCCAGTATAGAATAAATATTTTTTATTAGCCTATTCAGATGCGTTTCGAGGCTGCTGCCTCTTTCTCAATGAACAGTGGCTTTAAGCCACTGTTCCTTGAGAAAGAGACCTCGAAACGCGTCTGAATCGGTTAATAAAGAACATATATTCTATACTGGATGCCTGTTTAATCTTGCGGCACACGCCTGAATATCCAGATTTTTTCCTGTCTTCTACTTGATGTCCAAGACCAGCTGGGGGAACCCAAGTCTGATCCCTGGGAGGCATCTCCGTAATCTATTTTATACAAGCACTTCATGGTGGTTGTGTCTGGCACACAACCTTGCAAGGTGAGCACACATCTAACTGGTTCAACCTCTGTTGCCTGCTTCACATTTCCACAAACATACTGCCCTTAGAGGAAGCTCTGCTCTATCTTTTTCTGCATTAGGTTGTTACTGGACTAAGATAGATAGATACATGAGAGATAGAAAGTGTATGGTTTCTCAAAAGCAAGGTGTACATTATTTCTAACACAGAGCTTGTGTTTAGGGATGGACTGGACATAATAACTAGCTAACTGCATTCAGTCTGTCTAATCATCTTTTTCTCTACTGCTCCCCAATTCCCCCTAAGAATCCTAATGTCATGTGGCCCATTTAGAAGGTCACATCCTTACATCTATCTATGTGTGCAGTCCTGGGGATTGTTTTTTGCCAGCATATCAAAGAACCTGGAACTGAAGCCATGGTACTTTTACGCATAATTTTCAACCTTTTCTTAGGGACACAGACAGAGTTGAAAGTAGTGCTGTTGTTAAGGGAACCCTGTTGCCAGTGGGCCAGTGCTGCTTTAACTCTTTAAAGAAGAACTCCCATTTATAACAATGTATCCCATATCCTAACAAAAAATTGCAAAGTCTTGGAAACAAAGTACTTTGGACTTTTTGGCTAGACTACTATATGGTCAATGAGAGACTTGTGACCCTAAGAGCCTGAGAACCATTAAAGCGGTCTGGTCTTCCTGGCAATGCTTCCCTGCCCAGTTAACCCACCCTAACTTATCAACCCAGACTACTATACCTATCTAACTACCCCTAGTCCCATGTCCAGTCTTGTCCTGTCTTGTAGTCATTTCTCGTCTTTGTCATAGACTTTTTTGTTGGTTGCTTCTGTGATCTTTAATCCTTTATGTTCCTGCATAAGCATTGTTTGATCTCACAACTTACTTATATTGTTTTTAATATTTTTTATGAAAAACTTGAATAAAAAATGGATGTTAGGTAGGCTATCTTTAAATGGGCACTGTCAGAAACAAAAACCTTTTGATATGTTGTAAAGCATTCAAAACCAATAGGTTTTGCAATTGCTTTCATAAGATAATTGTTCAGTATTTCATACTGAAAAAGCCAGTCAAACAACTGCCCCCCCCCTGCCTGCTTGGACACATGCTAGTCCATCACCTATGTCATGGACACACTTCCTTGATTGACAGCTGTGAGTGCAGGGCTCACAGATGGAGGAAAAATCCTCTCACTGTCAGCTTGTGTCCCGCTACTGTCAGTGAGGACAAGCTGGGAGTTGTAGTTTTGCTAATGCTAGGGGAGATGTGAGCAGACAGCATACTGAGCGAGGGGGCGGAGACCTGCACAGTGAGGCCACGCCCCCTCCCTTTGAGAGGAATTCAGTCTAATGAGCTAAATTAAAAGTGTAATAAAATAATAAATAAAGGTGC
This sequence comes from Hyla sarda, assembly GCF_029499605.1. Lineage (NCBI taxonomy): Eukaryota > Metazoa > Chordata > Amphibia > Anura > Hylidae > Hyla > Hyla sarda. The sequence goes on along the minus strand of NC_079191.1, from coordinate 253,029,694 downwards.
TAGACCCATAATAATTAGATTTACATGGTCAGGATTAGGTTGAGTGATATATTTAAAAAAAACATATGCCCTGGGGCTTATGCCACAGATTTTTTTAGATCCTACTAACATCCCTACTAAAATCATCTGTTATGTCAGATGTACTGTATTAACTGAATAATAGAAATTAAGAGGGGCATTTATCAATATTTACTAGTATATGTGCTATTATAGATGTGAAAAGTCGCCTAAGAATATACCTTCCTGCTCCAAATTCACCAAAGGTCGCCCGCCACTTGATTAATTAAACAGCTCCTACGCCCATGCTACTCATTTAGACTGCTTGCTGAAGTTACATGGTGTGAGTGTATAAATCATGGTGCTGCGACTTTTTTGAGACCTTCAGAGAAAAGTTGCAGATAATGAATCACTGCCCACTGCATAAAACTAGCCTAAAGCACTGCAAACGGTAGTTCACTTTCAGATATGATCTATGGCAAAAGTCGCACAAAAGTCGCAGGGGAAGTGACTGAGACTTTTTTTTAGACAATTTTAGATAAAAAAATAAATCATTGAAACAGCTTGATGAATTCCCCTCGATGTAACTAAACATGTAACATACTAACACATTCCTGGGATAACACAAAAGACAATAATCTAAAGTTTTATTTATTTCTTGTTTCCTTATTTTCGTAAAAAGATTATTTTTTTCCAATATCTTTGTTATTCCCATATAATGAACGTCCAACAATAGATTAATCCTTTGATCTGGTATTAGTCCCTTCTCTTTGTTAATTCACCCTTTATAACAAATCCGCTAACCTCATGTTTCTTGCAGACTGTATTTTTAACATGGATTAAAAATGTCATGTATTCAATCTCATTGCAAACCTCAAAAGTCTTCTCCTCAGCTGTTGAAAGTACATATCCAAGGACTTAACAACAAATGCTATTTTGGTTTCTATATTAAGAACACTGAAGCCTCACTTTTTTTTTTTTTTAAAGCATTAGCAACCAATCACAGCTCAGCTTTCGTTTCGCAAAATGAGCTGTGATTGGTTGCTATCTGTCTGAGACAAAAATCAGACACATTTTTGTCTCCGACAGATTGATGAATCTGGGCCGCATTGCTTTTGATATATTATTTATATATTCATATAATGAATTACTTATGCATTCATATTGTTTCATATGGTCTACTTTACTGGGTGAATAATGAAATATTTCACTATTAAATAATGGCAATGAAATGGATGGATAATCCATAGTAATCCATAGTAATAAGAACTTGCCCTGATAATGCTCCCATCTTGTCCTGTAGTCAACTGACTTATATTTATGACTCTTTTAAAATCTTATTTCCCCTGCTTTTTATAAGAATACAGTATGGTTATAAATATTTTTATACAAGATGGGGCATAAAGATCTCCCATATTTTCAAGAGTATATAAATGATCAAAGCTATCTTGAGAAAAAAATGCTGAAATGTACATAAAAAAAACTGTCGTTTTAATGGGTTTAAAAAATTATACCAGACAGATAGAGGCTGTCTTTGACAATACATTGCTGAAGAAAGGTCTCTGACATGTCAACGTACCACTGGATGTCTCAAGGCTCGTTCACATTATGGAAATTCTGCCCAGGATTTCCCTTGGAAATTCCAGACAGCTTGTGCGTATTGCAACCTCCGCAGTGTCCATGTGAACATTAAATGGGTACTCTCATTAAAACTAATTTTATGCTATTTTTTGCTATTGCACTCCTTATCTATATACAGTGACCCCTCGACCTACGATGGCCCCGACATATGATCAAATCGACATACGATGGCCTCTCAGAGGCCATCGCATGTCGATGTCAGCATCGACATATGATGCTTTTTTATGTTGGGGCCATCGCATTAAGTGCTATCCGTCAGCGCAAAATGCTTAAGCTGCTGCCAGATAGCAGCTTAATGTTCCCCGTGTGGTGCGGTAAGTATTACTTACCCCTCCACGATGCTCCGGGGTGCCCTCCGGGTCTAGCGCTGGTCTCCCGATGTCTTCTCGGCCTTCTCCGATGACGTCAATACGCTGCTGCGCACGTCATCCAATAAGAATGGCGTACGCAGTGGCGTAATGACATCGCTACGCAGACCCAGTAAGGCCTTGCGGAAGACAGTGGAGGACCGGAGAAGACAGCGGAGGACCGGAGAAGACAGCGGAGAGCCCAGCGGAGGCCCGGGGTCACCATCGGGAGCGGCGGGGACACAATCGCGAGCGGCGGGGACAGGTGAGTACAGCTTCCTATACTTTACATTGCACAAATCCCTCAACATATGATGGATTCAACAAACGATGGCTCGTTTGGAACGAATTACCATCGTATGTTGAGGGACCACTGTATATAAAACTCAACGTGTGTGTGTGTGTATGTTCCAGCATCATGTCCAAACGGCTTAAGATATTAACATGAAACTTGGCACACATGTTACTTATATGTCAACAACAAACATAGGATAGGTGATTTAACCCTTACTCACCCCCATTTGCCAGGGGCGGGGTTTATGTTTAAAGTCCCATACAAGTCTATGGGAAATATATGTTACTGCATAACTTCCACACGGCTTGAGATATTTTGATAATACTTGGTCACATGTTACTTATATATCCACTTAAAATATAGGATAGTTAATTTAACCCTTAACTACCCCCATTGTTTTGTTTAAAGTCCCATGCAAATGAATGGGAAATGTATGTTCCCACATAACTTCCGTACGGCTGGAGATATTTGAATAACTGGTACACATATTACAGGTCGGGATAGGAGGTCGGGATAGTAGGTCGGGATAGGAGGTCGGGATAGGAGCTCGAGATAGGAGGTCGGGATAGGAGGTCGAGATAGGAGGACGGGAAAGGAGGACGGGAAAGGAGGTCGAGATATGAGGACGGGAAAGGAGGACGGGAAAGGAGGACGGGATAGGAGGACGGGAAAGTTGGATGGGATAGGAGGACAGGATAGGAGGACGGGATAGGAGGACCGGAAAGGAGGTCGAGATAGGAGGACGGGAAAGGAGGATGGGAAAGGAAGTCGAGATATGAAGACGGGAAAGGAGGACGGGATAGGAGGTCGGGATAGGAGGACGGGATAGGAGGTCGTGATAGGAGGACGAGATAGGAGGACAGGAAAGGAGGTCGAGATAGGAGGATGGGAAAGGAGGTTGAGATAGGAGGACGGGAAAGGAGGATGGGAAAGGAAGTCGAGATATGAAGACGGGAAAGGAGGACGGGATAGGAGGTCGGGATAGGAGGACGGGATAGGAGGTCGAGATAGGAGGACGGGATAGGAGGTTGTGATAGGAGGACGGGGGAGGTCGTGATAGGAGGACGGGATAGGAGGACGGGATAGGAGGACGGGATAGGAGGTCAGGATAGGAGGATAGGATAGGAGTACGGGATAGGAGGACGGGATAGGTGGACTGGATAGGAGGACGGGATAGGAGGACGGAAAAGGAGGAAGGGAAAGGAGGACGGGATAGAAGGACGGGAAAGTAGGATGGGATAGGAGGACGGATAGGAGGATGAGAAAGGAGGACAGGAAAGGAGGTCGAGATAGGAGGACGGGATAGGAGGTCGGGATAGGAGGTCGGGAAATGGAGGTCGAGATAGGAGGACGGGATAGGAGGTCGAGATAGGAGGACGGGATAGGAGGTCGTGATAGGAGGACGAGATAGGAGGACGGGAAAGGAGGTCGAGATAGGAGAACGGGAAAGGAGGTCGAGATAGGAGGACGGGAAAGGAGGACGGGAAAGGAGTACGGGATAGGAGGACGGAGAGGAGGATGGGAAAGGAGGACAGGAAAGGAGGTCGAGATAGGAGGACGGGAAAGGAGGTCGAGATAGGAGGACGAGAAAGGAGGTCGAGATAGGAGGACGGGAAAGGAGGACGGGAAAGGAGGTTGAGATATGAGGACGGGAAAGGAGGATGGGATAGGAGGACGTGATAGGAGGTTGTGATAGGAGGACGGGGGAGGTTGTGATAGGAGGACGGGATAGGAGGACGGGATAGGAGGACGGGATAGGAGGTCAGGATAGGAGGACGGGATAGGAGTACGGGATAGGAGGACGGGATAGATGGACTGGATAGGAGGACGGGATAGGAGGACGTGATAGGAGGACGGAAAAGGAGGACGGGAAAGGAGGACGGGAAAGTAGGATGGGATAGGAGGATGGGATAGGAGGACGGATAGGAGGATGAGAAAGGAGGACAGGAAAGGAGGTCGAGATAGGAGGACGGGATAGGAGGAAGGGAAAGGAGGACGGGATAGGAGGACGGGAAAGTAGGATGGGATAGGAGGATGGGATAGGAGGATGAGAAAGGAGGACAGGAAAGGAGGTCGAGATAGGAGGACGGGAAAGGAGGAAGGGAAAGGAGGACGGGATAGGAGGACGGGAAAGTAGGATGGGATAGGAGGATGGGATAGGAGGACGGATAGGAGGATGAGAAAGGAGGACAGGAAAGGAGGTCGAGATAGGAGGACGGGATAGGAGGTTGGGATAGGAGGTCGGGAAATGGAGGTCGAGATAGGAGGACGGGAGAGGAGGTCGAGATAGGAGGACGGGATAGGAGGTCGTGATAGGAGGACGAGATAGGAGGACGGGAAAGGAGGTCGAGATAGGAGGACGGGAAAGGAGGTCGAGATAGGAGGACGGGAAAGGAGGTTGAGATATGAGGACGGGAAAGGAGGATGGGATAGGAGGACGGGATAGGAGGACGGGAAAGTAGGATGGGATAGGAGGACGGGATAGGAGGACGGATAGGAGGATGAGAAAGGAGGACAGGAAAGGAGGTCGAGATAGGAGGACGGGATAGGAGGTCGGGATAGGAGGTCGGGAAATGGAGGTCGAGATAGGAGGACGGGAAAGGAGGTCGAGATAGGAGGACGGGAAAGGAGGTCGAGATAGGAGGACCGGAAAGGAGGACGGGAAAGGAGGTCGAGATATGAGGACGGGAAAGGAGGACGGGATAGGAGGTCGGGATAGGAGGACGGGAAAGGAGGTCGAGATAGGAGGACGGGAAAGGAGGTCGAGATAGGAGGACGGGAAAGGAGGACGGGAAAGGAGTACGGGATAGGAGGACGGATAGGAGGATGGGAAAGGAGGACAGGAAAGGAGGTCGAGATAGGAGGACGGGAAAGGAGGTCGAGATAGGAGGACGGGAAAGGAGGTTGAGATATGAGGACGGGAAAGGAGGATGGGATAGGAGGACATGATAGGAGAACGGGATTGGAGGACAGGAAAGGAGGTCGGGATAGGATGACAGGATAGGAGGTCGGGATATGACAACAATATATGAGGACGGGATATGACCCCCCCCCCCCCCCCTTAGCACTCCACGCTGCACTTTTTGTGTTTGGACCTCAGTCCTAATGTGCTCTTGAGCTTTTTTAAGCAAATAAAACATAGAAAGCTTAAATTTTTTAAACAAAGTATGTTAGAAATATTTTACCATATCAATGGGAAATGTATGTTCCCACATAACTTCCGTACGGCTGGAGATATTTCAATAACTGGTACACATATTACGGGTCGGGATAGGAGGTCGGGATAGAAGGTCGGGATAGTAGATCGGGGTAGGAGGATGGGACAGGAGGACGGGACAGGAGGTCGCGATAGGAGGACGCAACAGGAGGATGGGATAGGAGGACTGGATAGGAGATCGGGATAGGAGGTCGAGATAGGTGGTCGGGATAGGAGGTCGGGATAGGAGGTCGAGATAGGAGGTCGGGATAGGAGCTCGAGATAGGAGGTCGGGATAGGAGGTCGAGATAGGAGGACGGGAAAGGAGGACGGGAAAGGAGGTCGAGATATGAGGACGGGAAAGGAGGACGGGAAAGGAGGACGGGATAGGAGGACGGGAAAGTAGGATGGGATAGGAGGACAGGATAGGAGAACGGGATAGGAGGATGGGATAGGAGAACGGGATAGGAGGATGGGATAGGAGGATGGGAAAGGAGGATGGGAAAGGAGGATGGGAAAGGAGGACGGGAAAGGAGGTCGAGATAGGAGGATGGGAAAGGAGGTCGAGATAGGAGGACGGGAATGGAGGTCGAGATAGGAGGACGGGAAAGGAGGGCGGGAAAGGAGGTCGAGATATGAGGACGGGAAAGGAGGACGGGATAGGAGGTAGGGATAGGAGGTCGGGAAATGGAGGTCGAGATAGGAGGACGGGATAGGAGGTCGAGATAGGAGGATGGGATAGGAGGTCGTGATAGGAGGACGAGATAGGAGGACAGGAAAGGAGGTCGAGATAGGAGGATGGGAAAGGAGGTTGAGATAGGAGGATGGGAAAGGAAGTCGAGATATGAAGACGGGAAAGGAGGACGAGATAGGAGGTCGGGATAGGAGGACGGGATAGGAGGTCGAGATAGGAGGACGGGATAGGAGGTTGTGATAGGAGGACGGGGGAGGTCGCGATAGGAGGACGGGATAGGAGGACGGGATAGGAGGACGGGATAGGAGGTCAGGATAGGAGGACAGGATAGGAGTACGGGATAGGAGGACGGGATAGGTGGACTGGATAGGAGGACGGGATAGGAGGACGGAAAAGGAGGAAGGGAAAGGAGGACGGGATAGAAGGACGGGAAAGTAGGATGGGATAGGAGGACGGGATAGGAGGACGGATAGGAGGATGAGAAAGGAGGACAGGAAAGGAGGTCGAGATAGGAGGACGGGATAGGAGGTTGGGATAGGAGGTCGGGAAATGGAGGTCGAGATAGGAGGACGGGATAGGAGGTCGAGATAGGAGGACGGGATAGGAGGTCGTGATAGGAGGACGGGAAAGGAGGTCGAGATAGGAGGACGGGAAAGGAGGACGGGAAAGGAGGACGGGATAGGAGGTTGAGATAGGAGGACGGGAAAGGAGGTCGAGATAGGAGAACGGGAAAGGAGGTCGAGATAGGAGGACGGCAAAGGAGGACGGGAAAGGAGGACGGGATAGGAGGACGGAGAGGAGGATGGGAAAGGAGGACAGGAAAGGAGGTCGAGATAGGAGGACGGGAAAGGAGGTCGAGATAGGAGGACGAGAAAGGAGGTCGAGATAGGAGGACGGGAAAGGAGGACGGGAAAGGAGGTCGAGATATGAGGACGGGAAAGGAGGATGGGATAGGAGGACGTGATAGGAGGACGGGATTGGAGGACAGGAAAGGAGGTCGGGATAGGATGACAGGATAGGAGGTCGGGATATGACAACAATATATGGGGACGGGATATGAGCCCCCCCCCCCACCCTTAGCACTCCACGCTGCACTTTTTGTGTTTGGGCCTCGGTCCTAATGTGCTCTTGAGCTTTTTTAAGCACAAATAAAACATAGAAAGCTTACATTTTTTAAACAAAGTATATTAGAAATATTTTACCATATCAATGGGAAATGTATGTTCCCACATAACTTCCGTACGGCTGGAGATATTTCAATAACTGGTACACATATTATGCGTCGGGATAGGAGGTCGGGATAGTAGGTCGGGATAGTAGGTCGGGGTTGGAGGATGGGACAGGAGGATGCGATAGGAGGACGCGATAGGAGGACCGGGATAGGAGGACCAGGATAGGAGGTCGGGATAGGAGGTCGAGATAGGAGGACGCAACAGAAGGATGGGATAGGAGGACTGGATAGGAGGTCAGGATAGGAGGTCAAGATAGGAGGTCAGGATAGGAGGTCGGGATAGGAGGTCGAGATAGGAGGTCGGGATAGGAGGTCGGGATAAGAGGTCGAGATAGGAGGACGGGATAGGAGGATGGAAAAGAAGGACGGGAAAGGAGGACGGGAAAGGAGGTCGAGATATGAGGACGGGAAAGGAGGACGGGATAGGAGGACGGGAAAGTAGGATGGGATAGGAGGACAGGATAGGAGGACGGGATAGATGGACGGGATAGGAGGACGGGATAGGAGGATGGGAAAGGAGGATGGGAAAGGAGGACGGGAAAGGAGGTCAAGATAGGAGGATGGGAAAGGAGGTCGAGATAGGAGGACGGGAAAGGAGGTCGAGATAAGAGGACGGGAAAGGAGGATGGGAAAGGAGGACGGGAAAGGAGGTCGAGATATGAGGACCGGAAAGGAGGACGGGATAGGAGGTCGAGATAGGAGGACGGGATAGGAGGTCGAGATAGGAGGACGGGATAGGAGGACGAGATAGGAGGACGGGATAGGAGGACGAGATAGGAGGACAGGAAAGGAGGTCGAGATAGGAGGACGGGAAAGGAGGTCGAGATAGGAGGACGGGAAAGGAGGTCGAGATAAGAGGACCGGAAAGGAGGACGGGAAAGGAGGTCGAGATATGAGGACGGGAAAGGAGGACGGGATAGGAGGTCGGGATAGGAGGTCGGGATGGGAGGTCGAGATAGGAGGACGGGATAAGAGGTCGAGATAGGAGGACGGGATAGGAGGTCGTGATAGGTGGACTGGGGAGGTCGTGATAGGAGGACAAGATAGGAGGACGGAATAGGAGGACGGGATAGGAGGTCAGGATAGGAGGACGGGATAGATGGACTGGATAGGAGGACAGGATAGGAGGACGGGATAGGAGGACGGGAAAGGAGGACGGGAAAGGAGGACGGGAAAGGAGGTCGAGATATGAGGACGGGAAAGGAGGACGGGAAAGGAGGACGGGATAGGAGAACGGGAAAGTAGGATGGGATAGGAGGACAGGATAGGAGGACGGGATAGATGGACAGGATAGGAGGACGGGATAGGAGGATAGGAAAGGAGGATGGGAAAGGAGGACGGGAAAGGAGGTCGAGATAGGAGGATGGGAAAGGAGGTCGAGATAGGAGGACGGGAAAGGAGGTCGAGATAAGAGGACGGGAAAGGAGGATGGGAAAGGAGGACGGGAAAGGAGGTTGAGATATGAGGACCGGAAAGGAGGACGGGATAGGAGGTCGGGATAGGAGGTCGGGATAGGAGGTCGGGAAATGGAGGTCGAGATAGGAGGACGGGATAGGAGGTCGAGATAGGAGGACGGGATAGGAGGACGAGATAGGAGGACGGGAAAGGAGGTCGAGATAGGAGGACGGGAAAGGAGGTCGAGATAGGAGGACAGGAAAGGAGGACGGGAAAGGAGGTCGAGATATGAGGACGGGAAAGGAGGACGGGATAGGAGGTCGGGATAGGAGGTCGGGATAGGAGGTCGAGATAGGAGGACGGGATAGGAGGTCGAGATAGGAGGACGGGATAGGAGGTCATGATAGGAGGACTGGGGAGGTCGTGATAGGAGGACGGGATAGGAGGACGGGATAGGAGGACGGGATAGGAGGTCAGGATAGGAGGACGGGATAGATGGACTGGATAGGAGGACAGGATAGGAGGACGGGATAGGAGGACGGGAAAGGAGGACGGGAAAGGAGGTCGAGATATGAGGACGGGAAAGGAGGACGGGATAGGAGGACGGGAAAGTAGGATGGGATAGGAGGACAGGATAGGAGGACGGATAGGAGGATGGGAAAGGAGGACAGGAAAGGAGGTCGAGATAGGAGGACGGGAAAGGAGGTCGAGATAGGAGGATGGGAAAGGAGGACGGGAAAGGAGGTCGAGATATGAGGACGGGAAAGGAGGAAGGGATAGGAGGACGTGATAGGAGGATGGGATTGGAGGACGGGATAGGAGGTCGGGATAGGATGACGGGATAGGAGGTCGGGATATGACAACAATATATGAGGAGGGGATATGACCCCCCCCCCCTTAGCACTCCACGCTGCACTTTTTGTGTTTGGACCTCGGTCCTAATGTGCTCTTGAGCTTTTTTAAGCACAAATAAAACATAGAAAACTTAAATTTTTGAAACAAAGTATATTAGAAATATTTTACCATAAGGAGTGCAATAGCAAAAATTTATTTTAATGAGTTACTCTTTAAGTGCCGACCCACTGACTGCACTGCTCTGGGCAGATTCTGCTGAATGAATAAACATGTTCATTCTTTCGGTGGACGTTTCTCTTTGCCTCTCCTGCAGCCCAACAGTCTTTACCTCCCTTTACAGTCTTGCAGCTGCAACGCGTGTTACATGCTGCCTCCCTCCTGGTCTAGAACACCGATCGGCACAACACACCCGCCACCGCTCTCGGTCAACACCTACCGTGCTTCCTGCATCCATCCTGCCAAGAGTGAGAAGCTAAAAGTTCAGAAAGTTTGTTGTGGGCACCATAACCCACCTACTCCCTGTCCTGAGCTTTGCCACACCTGGCGACGTTGGCCCTTAAAGTGACTGTTCCTTTGTTCATTTGACTAGGGCCACCTATTTCACTGTTCTGGGCAACTATATATTAGCACCTTTGACACTGCCATATCACTGAGCTGTTCTCTGTGGCCGGCATTTATCATTGTCTTTTTTTCCATCTATATTTGGCACTATTTTGGCACAAATGCGTCTTTTTTTTTTTTTTTTTGCGTCTTTTGGTTTACACATTTTTGCTGATTTTGAGTTGTAATTCACTCATTTTGTCAATACACATGATATGGATGGGTTTCATGAACTGGGCCTTTTCGTGAAAAAACGCAAAAAAAGGCACAAGAGCACCGAAAAGTCTCTAAACTACACCAGCCCTAGCCTTTTGATGTATATGAAGTGTAAATTTCCTGAAAATGTGACCTGCACAAAATATATCAAATGCCCTGCAGCCATTTAATAAATTTGGTGCTCCTACACATTACCAGGGCACAAAAAAAAGGTGTAGAAAAATGCTTAACTTACACCTACAATGATGAATGCCCCCCCTGTGCGCCTATGTACACTGTGCAGTGATACTCTGCTGCCACCTTTTGTGTATATGTGAAACAGCACATCACAGTACTGGGACATACCGTATATACTCGAGTATAAGCCGACCCGAGTATAAGCCGAGACCCGTAATTTCAACCCAAAATCCCAGAAAAAGTCATTGACTCGAGTATAAGCCTAGGGTGGGAAATACATCATCCCCCCCTGTCATCATCCAGACCCCCGTCATCATCCAGACCCGTCATTAACATCCTCATCATCATCACCGCCTGTCATCATCCAGACCCTCATCATCATCACCTGTCATCATCCCCTTGTCATCATCCCACACATCCCCCCTTCATCATCCCCTTGTCATCATCCCCCCCCTTCATCATCCTCTTGTCATCATCCCACACCCCCCCCCCTTCATCATCCTCTTCTCATCATCTGCCCTCAGTGGTCTTCAACCTGCGGACCTCCAGAGGTTTCAAAACTACAACTCCCAGCAAGCCCGGGCAGCCATCGGCTGTCCGGGCTTGCTGGGAGTTGTAGTTTTGAAACCTCCGGAGGTCCGCAGGTTGAACACCACTGCGGCCTTCGACATCATCCAGCCCCCTCTCACCCCCTTTAGTTCTGTACAGTACTCACCTCCGCTCGGCGCTGGTCCGGTCCTGCAGGGTCTTCCGGAGAGGAGGTGGTCCGGTGGGATAGTGGTTCCGGGCTGCTATCTTCACCGGGGGCGCCTCTTCTCCGTGCTTCCGGCCCGGAATAGAGGCGTTGCCTTGACAATGACGCAGAAGTACGTTGGCAATGAACGCACCTCTGCGTCGTTGTCAAGGCAACGTGACTATTCTGAGGCCGGGCCCGAAGCGCTTAGAAGAGGCCTCCCCGGTGAAGATAGCAGCCCGGAATCACTATCCCACCGGACCACCTCCTCTCCGGACAGCCCTGCAGCACCGGACCAGCGCCGAGCGGAGGTGAGTACTGTACAGAACTAAAGGGGGGTGAGAGGGGGCTGGATGATGTCGAAGGCCGCAGTGGTCTTCAACCTGCGGACCTCAGGAGGTTTCAAAACTACAACTCCCAGCAAGCCCGGACAGCCGATGGCTGCCCGGGCTTGGTGGGAGTTGTAGTTTTGAAACCTCTGGAGGTCCGCAGGTTGAAGACCACTGCGGGTGGAGAGTTCACTCGAGTATAAGCCGAGGGGGGTGTTTTCAGCACGAAAAATCGTGCTGAAAAACTCGGCTTATACTCGAGTATATACGGTATTCCTTCAACTTTCATGGACATTTTCTCCTCTTTGCACGGCAAAGACAAAGGCAAGACCATCCAGATTTAATGTATTCAAAGAGAAAAAGAAGACTAAGGGGAGCCTCCTTGTGATGTGTTCTGTGGCCTGATATCCTTTGCCAATATTTCAATCCTTGCCATTGAAGGACATACCTACCAAGTTTTTCAGGAGATCTCCCAGACTACCCTGACCAAATGCAGCATTTTGTAACCACTACTAGAGACATTAAAGGGGTATTCCAGGATTTTTTTTTATTTGACTATGCCACAGGAGCTGTAAAGTTAGTGTAGTTCCTAATATAGTGTCTGTACCTGTTTTCTCACAATTCTTATGTGATTTTCACCCCAATATTTATTTTTAACAGCATAAAAAATGACTGTTGTCTCAGATTTTTCCCAGGTTGCAATGCGGCCGAGACCTGACTCACTAGTCAGCTGATGACAGGGAGCCTGTCTGCTTCAATGGGTGGAGTGATCGCTTGGTGGGAGAGAGATCAATCTGCAACTAATGCAACAGCTGTAGGCACCCTGATTGAAAACCACAGGTCTTTTGAATGGATGCAGCTCATTTATGTTTCAATGGGTGGGGTGGCTGATGTGTGGGAGGGAGGAAAATGGAATTATGGGACTTGTAAGCAAAAGAAGAAAACTCAAACAGGAAATACCAGTTCAATAAAAAGCTAGCCACATGGTTATGGCGGACTCACAACATAGCCATTTAGCCCCAAGACAAGAACAGATCCTTCCTAAGCATGTCCATTACTGTCTGGCAGGTAGGTACTAAAATCACCTTATGGTGGATAACCCCTTTAAGTACTCATTCCATACCATTTTGCTGGCTTTTTTTCTTCGGTTTGAGCATCTCTAAACAAGGGGAACAAATTGTTAACAGAACACCAAAGACCTGGCCTCAGCTTGGGAGAAGATGGGCATTGAATATTTACTAATACCAGATGGTTTGTCTGTATGTCATAAACTCAAGTCTCTAAAGCACAAGCCTCCGTCTGACTGATACTCCACTGGATCTTTGAGATGTCTGGTCTGCATTTCTGATTAGTGGGGGTAGTTATTTTTCTTGCATTGCAAGAAACTGAGGTAGAGACATTGGGGGAGATTTATCGAAACCTGTGTAGAGAAAGTTCACCAATCAGATTGCTTCTTTCATTTTGAGAAAGGCCTCTGAAATATGAAAGAAGCGATCTGATTAGTTGCTATGGGAAACTGGTAAACTTTTCCTCTACATAGGTTTTGATAAATCTCCCCCATTGTCACCATCTCGACTGCTAAGCCCAATCTTCCTCATCATTGACTCTCCTCTCTCCCCCCCCCCCCCCCCCGAAACCCGCCCCCCCCACACACACTCACACACACACTATTTTTCCTTAATTAGCAGTTATATGGCTTCTGTTTTGGATATATTCCGTAGTAATATATTATGTCAGAGGTGTTAAAGGGCATGCCCCCTTTTCTATGTGTAGCTTATCCTGGCCTTGGGCTGCCAGATTGTCCATTGCTTGTTGTTGTCATGGTACTCCCCATGTACCCCATCAGGCCCTTCGTCCGCCTGTGAGCTTCACATTCATACAAAGAAAGACACACAGCACACAGCTCATTCTACTCCATTGTAGCAGCCCCCGCCCTCCTGACTGTGCTTATGTCTTTTATATATGTTCACAATAGACTGTCAACCAATGGGATGATGTGTTTCCATTTACAATACAGCAGAGTTGGCAGTTTAGACAAAAACATCTAAGGACAGACAATATATGTATAGCATCTCTTCTTATTGGTTAATGCAACAAGACTATTTTTGGATAGACTATGTATCAACTCTTTATCTCTCCTTTGGGGTTGGTGATATTTATTACAAAGAGACCATGTTGTATTTATATAGTGAATTATGTTTAACCCTGAATATACAAAATTACCATGTCATTATATTTTCATTTAGACCTTAGAGTCTTTTTTCTCTCTTGCAGAGAATTCATGTGTTTTTTGATAAGTTTTAATTGTCATGTGTCTTCTCTCTCCCTTCCCTTCTTCCCTCGCCCTTTCCTATCTCTCTAGCTTTACCAATGACACTAGGTAACTGGGTTGGTAGTCATTTCTTAAGGCCTCTACCCCTTTATTTAGCTTACTGTTCTTTTGTACTTTGTCATGGCTAGTCTCACCATCACATCACTAAACGTCTCAATGTTCCCAAAAGTGGACGCAGATGAAAAAGTATAAAAAGTATAATGCTTCTTATTTATTTTTACAGGATGTACCTAAAATGCCCACATCCATTTATTCTCAGTGGTTCCATAGCCCACACCTGAATAAAGCGGTTGGGGAGTAGCCATTGGAATCACTAAACCGGTCCCAATCGGTCAGCAAGTTGACCCAGAGGGAAAGTTTCTCTTTCTAAAGATTCTAATACTCAATCCTTTCTCTATTGCACATCTGTATGGTGGATTTTAAGGAGATTGCAGAAGGTTCTTAAGTTGTTTAACCCAGAAGGATTATACCTTCTATTCCAACCCCCATAAATCATATCACCGCACTGACTTTTCTTTACCTCCCAAAACATATCATAGGATGCTTACTAAAAGTTGACCAGTTTCCCATAGAACCAATAAGATCACTTCCTTTATTTTTCAGAGGCCTTTTAAAAATGAAAAAAAGCTATTTTATTGGTTGCTATGGGCAGCTAGTCAGCTGTCAGGGACCGACCAGCGGGACAGGGAAAGTGAGCCCTAAACTGACCCTAAGACCACTCTCTCTGCCAAAGCTATGACTTTGCAGTGAACAGTGCTGGCAATCAGTGTGTGCAGTGTTATAGGTCCCTATGCGAGCTATAACACTGCAAAAAAAAGTGTAAAAAAAAGTTAATAAATGTGATTTAACCCTTTCATAATAAAAGTTCAAATCACCCCCCTTTTCCCATAAAAAAAAAAACACCATGTAAATAAAAATAAATATAAACATATGTGGTATCGCCGCGTGCGTAAATGTCCGAACTATAAAAATATATAATTAATTAAACCGCACGGTCAATGGCGTACGTGCAAAAAAATTCCAAAGTCCAAAATAACATATTTTTGGTGGCTTTTTATATAATGAATAAATGAATTAAAAGTGATCAAAAAGTCCAATCAATACAAAAATGGTACCGCTAAAAATGGCAGATAACGGCGTAGAAAATGAGCCCTCATACCGCCCCATACGCGGAAAAATAAAAAAGTTATAGGGGTCAGAAGATGAAAATTTTAAACGTATAAATTTCCGTGCATGTAGTTATGATTTTTTTCCAGAAGTACGACAAAATCATTTAATCGTATGGACCTACAGAATAATGATAAGGTGTCATTTTTGCTGAAAAATGTACTGCATAGAAACGGAAGCCCCCAAAAGTTCCAAAATGGCCTTTTTTTCTTCAAATTTATCGCACAATGATTTTTTTTCCCGTTTAGATTTTTTGGTAAAATGACTGATGTCACTGCAAAGTAGAATTGGTGGCGCAAAAAATAAGCCATAATATGGATATTTAGGTGCAAAATTGAAAGGGTTATGATTTTTAAAAGGTAAGGAGGAAAAAACGAAAGTGCAAAAACCGAAAAACCCTCAGTCCTTAAGGGGTTAAGGACTCAGGAAATCAGAATTTTTGCATTTGTTTTTTTCCTCTTTTTCCTTTGAAAATCCATAACTTAAAATTTTCCACCTACAGACCCATATGAGGGCTTGTTTGTTCCGTGACCATTTGTACTTTGTAATGACACCTTTCAGTATAACATAAAATCTACGTCAAAACCAAAAAAGTATTATTTGTGGGTGGAAATTTATAAGAAAACTGCAATTTTGCACTTTATGGTAACAATGATACATTATCTCTATGCTGTAAGTCAATGCGATTAAAACGATACCCAATTTATATAGTTTTTTTTTATTATTGTACTACTAAAAAAAAAAAAAAAAAGCTAACTTTTCTTAACAAAATTAGTATGCATAAAATTGTCCTTTTCTGACCTCTATAACTTTTTTTTTCTGTATACAGGGATGTATGAGGGCTCATTTTTTGTGATGTGTTATGTAGTTTTTATCGGTACCATTTTGTTTTGATGGGACTTTTTGATCAAGTTTTATAAATTTTTTTAAAATATGTTGTGTATTTTTCTGTATTTTTGGTGTTTGGTATTTTTTTACATTTACGTTGTTTACTTTGCAGGATCATAAACATTATATTTTAATAGTTTGGAGATTTACACACAAGGCAATACCAAATATGTTCTTTTCTTTTTGTAAAATGGGAAAAATAAGGGTCATTTTATTTTTTATTAGTGGAGGTGGTTTTATATAATTTTAAAGACTTTTTATTTTTTTATTTTTTAAAGACCCCATAGGGGACTTTTATATGGAATCATTAGATAGCGTTTACTGTATAATGCTATGCCTAAGCCCAGGGTACATTAGAGAATCAGCGATTGGCATCCAGAGGCAGGTAAGGGGACCCTCCTCCGCCATTTTAGTCAAGTTGCGGGGGTTCTATGAGCTCCTCTGAGCTACCAGCAAGTTTCATTTTTACTTTAGATGCTGTGATCAGCATTGATCACTGCGTTTAAAGGGTTAAATGCCAGGCAACGGCAACGGCCGCTGCCTGGCATAAGCAGTGAGTGCGTGGCTACTGATGGTAGCCGACACTCACTGCTCTGAAGCTCCTGCGCTCGTTTCAAAGCCACTTAAGGTGTCGGGGCATACAGGTACACCTTGCGTTCTTAACCCCTTAAGGACGCAGCCCTTTATCACCTTAAGGACTGAGCCCTTTTTCACAATTCTGACCACCATCACTTTACTCATTAATAACTCTAAAACGCTTTTACCGAATATTCTGATTCTGAGATAGTTTTTTCGTGACATATTCTACTTTATTTTGGTGGTAAATTTTCAACGTTACTTGCATCTTTTTTTGGTGAACAAAACACCAAAGAAAACTGAGTCATTTAGATAAAATTAAAACTTGATCACTTTTATTAGTTACATTAAAAACATAGGAACAGGGGAAAGGCAAACCAACTGGGGGAGACTAGCCAAAAAGGGGCGACACTACCTGCTCATGTGCATGGAAAATACAGTTCAATAGAGGTACATGGTGCATTTATTAAGGTGCATACTACCTGCTCTTTTTTTGGTGAAAAATCCCAAAATGTCATGAAAATTTTGAAAATGGATACTCCAAATAAATTTAATTTTTATTCACAAATACAATATGTCTACTTTATGTTGGCATCATAAAATGGACATATTTTTACTTTTTGAAAAAATTAGAGGGCTTCAAATTAGAGCAGCAATTTTTAAAAATGTCATGAAAATTGCAAAATCTGAAGGGACAGATGTTACAGAACTACAACTCCCAGCATGCCTGGACAGTCTAGTCATGCTGAGAGTTGTAGTTTGGCAACATCTGGAGGGCTACCGTTTGGGCACCTCTGTAACAGTGGTCTACAAACTGTGACCCTCCAGATGTTGCAAAACTACAACTCCCAGCATGCTCAGACAGCCTTTGGCTGTCTGGGCATGCTGGGAGTTGTAGTTTGGCACCCACTAGAAGGGCAGCAGTAAAGATCACCGCCACACCGTCATTTCCTTACCTGCGCCGTGATCTCCGCAGTCTCCAGCGCCTATCGGAGGTCCCCGCGCATCTTCTCCACCAGGTACCGGCCCCCATCTTCTCCCCCAGTTCTGCCCAACATCCAGGGGTGGGCAGAACAGGGGGGTTTCCATGGCAACTCACTGTCCTGCGCTGCCATTGGTCAGAATTCAGTTCTGACTAATGGCAGGGGATAGGAGATCGCAGCACTGCGACCTCGCTCCTATCCCTCAGGATGATCAGGGCTGTCACTGACAGCTCCGATCATCCCTATTTTCCGGGTGATCGGGTCACCAGAGACCCGATCAGCCCGGATTAGCAGAAAATCGCATGTCTGAATTGACATGCGATTTTCTGCGATCACCGACATGGGGGGTCTCAGGACCCCCCTCGGCGATGTGCCGGGATGCATGCTGAATGATTCCAGCAGGCATCCCGGTCCGATCCCCAACCGGCAAGCGGCGGGGACCCGAATTCCCACGGGCGTATGCATACACCCTACGTCCTTAAGGACTCGGGATGCAGGGCGTATGCATACGCCCCACGTCCTGAAGAGGTTAAGTAACAGGGGACAAGGGCCTTATTGGGTTAAGACTAGGGATCGACCGATTATCAGTATGGCCGATATTATCGGCCGATAATCACGATTTTGGGCATTATCGGTATCGGCAATTACCTTGCCGATAAGCCGATAATGCCCCGCCTCCCGCCCCGCCCCGCGACCGCCCCACCACACCCCCCACCGTAGTGCTGGGCGGTATACCGGTATGAACCGGATACCGTTTTTTTTTTTTTCTCCCATGGTATGGATTTTTGCCCATACTGCTATACCGGTCGGGCCCCTCCCCCACCCTCCGGGTCAATAAAAAAATTTAAACTTACCCGTAATGGGGGTGGTCCGGGCCATCCATCCTTCCTGTAGTGTCCGGCGGAATTCCGGGTGGAGGGTGAACCGGTCCGGGCTGTCCTTCTCCGGGGGTCCTCTTCTCCACTCCAGGCAGGCTCCGGCATAGTACGCTGCATAGACGCCGCTACGCCGTGGCGTCAGGTGCGTCGCTGCGCAGCGGTGTCTATGCAGCATTACTAGGCCGGAGTCTGCCCGGAGTGGAGAAGAGGACCCCCGGAGAAGAAGGACAGCCCGGACCGGTTCACCCTCCACCCGGAATGTCGCCGGACACTACAGGAAGGATGGATGGCCCGGACCACCCACCCCGGACGGTCCATGCAGCAACTGGGAAGGGGAGTCAGGGTTCTGGGATGGACAGGGATCTGTATAATATACTATACCTACAGTAGGCCCTCCAGCTGTCCTCCATCGGCTGTCCGGGCATGCTAGGAGTAGTAGTTTTGCAACAGCTGGAGGCACCCCTAGGCGCGGTGCGGCACGGTGCGGCACGGTGCGGCGCGGCGGGGGGAGCGGTGGTGGTGAGAGGTCTCAGGACCCCCGGACAGGCAGGGGGAGAGAAGCGGGTGGCGGCGGCCTATGGCACCGCAAAAGCCACTGCAGTGCATTGATTTAAAGCGCCCGCCGATAACTTATACCCGAATATCGGTATAAGTTATCGGCTATCGGCCCTAACCTCCACAGATTATCGGTATCGGCCCTAAAAAAACCGATATCGGTCAATCCCTAGTTAAGACAAACTTACTTACTTTGCTTCAAGCTGTCTTCATTGAAACTCTCGTTTATGTCCAGGATTGACTAGAAGAATTATCTCAAACTCTAAGTCCTTAACATAGAAACATAGAATGTGTCGGCAGATAAGAACCATTTGGCCCATCTAGTCTGCCCAATAATCTGAATACTATGAATAGTCCCTGGCCCTATCTTATATAAAGGATAGCCTTATACTTATCCCATGCATGTTTAAACTCTTTCACTGTATTTGCAGCGACCACTTCTGCAGGAAGGCTATTCCATGCATCCACTACTCTCTCAGTAAAGTAATACTTCCTGATATTACTGCAGAAACCTTTGCCCCTCTAATTTAAAACTATGTCCTCTTGTGGTAGTTTTTCTTCTTTTAAATATTGTTGATTCCCTTTATGTATTTAAAAGTCTCTATCATATCTCCTCTGTCTCTTCTTTCTTCCAAGCTATACATGTTAAGGTCCTTTAACCTTTCCTGGTAAGTTTTATCCTGCAATCCATGTACTAGTTTAGTAGCTCTTCTTTGAACTCTCTCTAGAGTATCTATATCCTTTTGGAGATACGGCCACCAGTACTGCGCACAATACTCCAATTGAGGCCTCACCAGTGTTCTGTACAGCGGCATGAGCACTTCTCTCTTTCTACTGCTTATACCTCTCCCTATACATCCAAGCATTCTTCTAGTGTTTCCTGCTGCTCTATTACATTGTCTTCCTACCTTTAAGTCTTCTGAAATAATTACTCCTAAATCCCTCTCCTCAGATACTGAGGTCAGGACTGTCTCAAATAATCTATATTCTGCCCGAGGGTTTTTACGCCTCAGGTGCATTATCTTGCACACATTAAATTTCAGTTGCCAGAGTTCTGACCATTCTTCTAGTTTGCCTAAATCCTTTTGCATTTGGCAGATCCCTCCAGGAACATCAACCCTGTTACATATCTTTGTGTCATCAGCAAAAAGACATACCTTACCATCGAGACCTTCTGTAATATCGCTAATGAAGATATTAAACAATATTGGTCCCAGTACAGATCCCTGAGGTATCCCACTGGTGACAAGACCTTGCTCCGAATATTCTCCATTGACTACAACCCTCTGTTGTCTGTTACTCAGCCACTGCCTAATCCACTCAACAATATTGGAGTCCAAGCTCAATGACTGTAGTTTATTGATAAGTCTTCTATGTGGGACAGTGTCAAAAGCCTTACTAAAATCTAGATATGCGATGTCTACTGCCCCTCCGCCATCTATTATTTTAGTCACCCAGTCAAAAAAATCAATAAGATTTGTTTGACATGATCTCCCTGAAGTAAACCCATGTTGTTTTTCATCTTGCAATCCATGGGATTTTAGATGTTCCACAATCCTATACTATAGTAGGGTTTCAATTAATCTCCCCACTATTGATGTCAGACTTACTGGCCTATAGTTGCTTGATTCCTCCTTACTACCTTTCTTGTGAATGGGCACAACATTTGCTAATTTCCAATCTTCCGGGACGGCTCCTGTTACCATTGATTGGTTAAATAAATCTGCTAACGGTTTTGCTAGCTCACTACTAAACTCTTTTAATAATTTTGGGTGTATCCCATCAGGCCCCTGTGATTTATTTGTCTTCACTTTAGAAAGCAAACATAGAACCTCTTCCTCTGTAAAGACACATGCATCAAATGATTCCTTAGTTTTTCTCTGTAATGGAGGTCCTTTTCCTTCTTTTTCTTCTGTAAAACTGAACAGAAGTATTCATTAAGGCAGTCGGCTAGCCCTTTATTCTCTTCTACATACCTTCCTTCCTTTGTTTTTAATTTAGTTATTCCTTGTTTTGATTTCCTTTTTTCATTTATATATCTGAAGAATGTCTTATCCCCTTTTTTCATAGACTGAGCTAGTTTTTCTTCTGCCTGTGCTTTAGAAGTTCTTATAACTTGCTTGGCCTCTTTCTGCCAGTCTCTTGTTCCAGTCTGATAGGGACTCATTTATGAGTAATCTCATTTTTGAAAAGTCTGTTTTTCTAAAATCTAAAACTTTTGTTTTTGTGTGGTGTGACTCCTTCACTGTTCTTATATTAAACCACACTGATTGGTGATCACTAGATCCCAAGCTTTTGCCAACAATAACATCATATACCAAATCCCCATTTGTGAATACCAAATCCAAAATGGCCTCCTTCCGCGTTGGCTCCTCAACCACTTGTTGTAGAGATAATCCCAGTAGGGAATTTAGAATATCTGTACTCCTGGCAGAACTTGCTATCCTGTACTCCTGGCAGAACTTGCTATCCTTCTTAAATTACTTTACCTCCATCAGTGTATACCTCTTTTATTGCAAAACATTTCCTTACCTTGTGGGCAAAGAAACCCCTACGTGTCTCCTACAAGCAAATAACCTTGAGGAAGGTGAAGGGGGGTTTGGCCCTCCCACACCTTGCAGTTTATTATTATTTCCTTTGTTCACTCAACCACTTCCACACAGCCCCCTTACATAGACCTAGAACTTTCTACTCTATCACTAGTAGACCACACATTTATAAGATTCCCAAAACATTCCCTATCACACATGGCACACGCCTCATCCCTTGTACTAGGCTCTAGTTTCTCACTTTTTTACTCACTATGGCTGGGGTCCTTGCTTGTGACCCCCACGCCTTTTAAGAGACAGTTATTGAAACAGCTGGCACAATTTTACTCATGAGACGTTTCTCGACACCTGGTCTCCTTGGTTCACTTCTAGATCCAGCATTGGGACGGTGACAAGCCCCGTCAGAATGTCATTTAAATAAAAGTCCTCACACAAATAATAAAAGTGTAAAATAACCATGATATATAAAGGGGTACTCCACTGGAAAAAAAAATTATAAATCAATTGGTGCCAGAAAGTTTAACAGATTTGTAAATTACTTCTATAAAAACGTAATCCTTCCAGTACTTATCAGCTGCTGTTATGATCCACAGGAAGTGCTTTTCTTTTTGAATTTCCTTTCTATCTGATCACAGTGCTCTCTGCTGACACCTCTGTCCATTTTAGGAACTGTCCGGAGCAGGAGTAAATGCCATAGAAAACCTATCCTGCTCTGGACAGTTCCTAAAATGGAAAGAGGTGTCAGTAGAGACTACTGTAGTCAGACAGAAGAGAAATTCTGAAAGAAAAGAACTTCCTGTGGATCATAACAGCAGCTGATAAGTACTGGATGGATTAAGATTTTCAATAGAAGTAATTTACAAATCTGGTTAACTTTCTGACACCAGTTGATTTAAAAAAAAAAAAAATGTTTTCCAGTGGAGTACCCCTTTAAAGCGTGCCTGTTAGATCCCATGATCCTATATGTATTACGAAATACCTAATTTTATTAGCTACCAGTGTTAGGTATTCTCTCAGGTGAAGGGGGCGTGTCCCTCCCTTTTGGTGGTGGGAGGTGATTGGTGTGTCTGCTCAGGCAGCCTAGTCCATTACTCATCTCTTGTCCATGACTTATGGACAAGCCTGATGATGCTGCAAGACTAGTTAGTGTCCCAGCAGGTATGGGGATCTGACAGTGCCCATTTAACCCATAATCATATCCAGATTCTTATAAGTCTTGGGTCTATAATACTCTGTTATATTGACCGCTATATCTATACTCATATGCCTTTGTTAAATGTTATATGCTATTGCTAAAATATTGCAGAAGAACTTTGTTTTCCTTAATTCAAAACATTTCAGCTTGCTCTTTGCCTGTACTTAAGATGAGAACCTTGGGATGGAGACTGAAGATACAAGAAGTTAGGAGTTGAAGTCTAAACATTGGGCTTTTGTGGAAGGATGAAAAAATCTCTAGAGAAGTTGCAACATAAGTGACCTATGCTACGCTATGCTCAAATGACCAATCAGCATAAAAAACGATGATTTGATGCGATAGTTTTACCCTCCATTTTTTGTCAATTGTAAAAACATATATGATTTTCTAATAAAGATCAGAACTCCTTGGGAGGCAGTGCTGAGAAGGGGATTTACACCAACATTGTCTGGTGTGAATTTGCTTATGTCGACACTCAGAAAAATAGCACAGCGGTAGTCATTCACAGTTTAAGGCCTCACCTTAAGGCATCCTTGACATAATCATCAGGTGAAGAAGGTAGAATGTCCAGCGCGAATAGATCCAACGGAGCAATTTATTGAAGAGTAAAACCTCAGTATATGGACAACATGGACACAGGTGACGCGTTTCGGCCCACCTAATGGGTCTTAGTCATAGGTATGACTAAGGCCCATTAAGTGGGACGAAATGCGTCCCCTGTGTCCATGTTGTCCATGTACTGAGGTTTTACTCTTCAATAAATTGCTCTGTTGGATCTATTCGCGCTGGACATTCTACTTTCTTCAGCTATTCATTCCAGTCCGGGCGCGTTGGACATAGAGGAAGTGAGCTGGGATACTTTTCTATAAGAATCAGGGGAAATATGTCACTGTCTATTTAGTTAACAGATATATATTTCTATTTTATCAGAAAGTGAAAAGATAAACATTTGCAACTTCTTTTTGCAATTTAATGTCAAGTCCTAAAGAAAAGTACAACTTGTCACACAATTTGTCGCAAAGCCTTTAATTTTTTTCACTAATCTACACCTCCAGCTGTGGGCAGGACAAAACCAGCTGTGGGCAGCATTTGCAAAAAGTCAGACATTTTGGTGCGATAAATTAAAAAGTCAGAGAGGAAAAACGTTACAAAGTGGTTTACTGACGTGTTAATTAAAAGACTAGTGTAGTGGAATATAACTTATCTCCTATCCGAAGGATAGGGGAGAAGTTATAGATTGTGGGGGGTCCGGCCATTGGGACGCCCCTCCGTGATCTCCTGTACGGGGCCACGACAGTCCGTAGGAAGCACCGTGCCGTCCCCAGCAGGAAGCAGCGGCAGACACGCCCCCTCCATGTATCTCCCCGTACAGATCGTGGGGGGATCCCATGGATCAGACCCCCCCCGCGATCGATAACTTATCCCCTATGCTTCGGATAGTGGATAAGCTATATTCCACTACAGTACTACTTTAAAAAAAAATGTGCACTAACACCATTTTTATTACATGCTATGCGATGCGAACATTTAATAGATTTGGTGCAGGTACACATTACCACCACACAAGGTGCACAAAAAATTGCTCATCTACACCCCCTTGAATTTAACCCTCCCCCATATTTGAATTTACCAGAATGTCATTAGTGAGTATGCATGTACAGTGTCCATTTTAGGACATCGCCAGTCGTACCTCTGTCAGCATCCTGCCTCCTCCCTCGGACCAATCTCTGTCAGGCGTCAGCCGCAACTCGACTTTGTGATCCTAAAGTCTCTCATCCAAAACTCCGTCATCCTAAAGTGTCTCCTCCAAAACTCCGTCATCCTAAAGTCTTTCATCCAAAACTCTGTCATCCCTCAGACATAGAACCTTCCTGCTGTGTGGCAGAGCTGAGTCAGTGTCGGCTCTCTGCTATATGGGTTCTGCTGTACATGCTATTCAATGTCGGCTCTGCTGTACAGTACTGTGCCACATCAGCTATGCTATGCGGCAGGAAATTGCATCTGAGGGAGAATCGTCTGAGGTATGACGGCGTTTTGGATGAGGGACTTTCGGATGAGGGAGTTGTGGCTGAAGGATGACAGCGATTAGTGTGAGGGAGGAGTCAGGACACCGTTTCGCCTGACGGAGGACGGAGTTGCAGCTGACGACTGAAGGTGATTGGTCCGAGGGAGGAGGCAGGATGCTGTTTTGCCTGACAGAGGACGTTGTTGCGGCTGACAACTGATGGCGATTGGTCCGAGGGAGGAGGCAGGATGCTGTTTTGCCTGACGGAGGACGGAATTGCGGCTGACAACTGACCGCGATTGGTCCGAGGGAGGAGGCTGGATGCTGTTTTGCCTGACGGAGGACGGAGTTGAGGCTGACAACTGATGGCGACTGGTCAGAGGGAGGAGGCGGGACGCTGTTTTGCCTGACGGAGATACAGCTGAAGATGTCCTAAAATGGACACCGTATGCGTGTAAAATATGTACTGACACCTAGTGACAGTGCTCAGCATTGCAGCCAATTATCCCAATATTGTCAGGAATGTCCCCACTTATTCACCAACACACTTTTCAGTCATTTCCCCGCAACAGTACAGTAAAGTGACGTCACCCATCATCGGGCTGAACGAAACCTAGCTGAGAACATCACGTGATTCACAAGCTTCCTTAACCCGCACACAAGAGAACGAGGTGTCTCGGCTCTATTGTGTCTCCTCTAGGCGTCCTTACAGCTCTGCCGCGTCTTCCTTTTACAGCCAGGTCTCCAGTAAAATGGCCGTCATCTTATGCCTACTCCTATAGTGGATTTTCTCCTCATCCTGGCTGCAAGGAAAGCACGAACGGAAATGACGTAGTGTTACTAGTGGGTTGTAAACAAGGAGCTATCTCAGGGGCACCATTTTACATTGTACCACATCGAGGCCACAATGGGGGGCGTCCTCGGCCTTTGCTCTGCTGCCAGCTGGGTAACTATCGGGGTCTCCAGTGGGGGCGGGCTGTGCTGCTGTGTGGTGCATGGGAGGGGGTGTTGTGGTGCTGTGGAGGATGTGACAATGACTAGGCTCCTGCCCTGTCAGCTGTTATTCCTTCACATACATACAAGGGGGAACTTATATGTCATATATGTATTTTACATGCACCTTTACATGGTGGTCTGTTAACCCCTAATATCCTTTGTCACTTTCCAGAATATGGTGGGCTTGTGGGATGTGTCATTGATGGATCCTCATGTCACCACCCTTGTTCATACTTGACTGAAACCCAGTGTTCGGCTGTCTGGGCATGCTGGGAGTTGTAGTTTTGCAACATTTGGATGCAATCTAGTTGGAA
Organism: Hyla sarda; assembly: GCF_029499605.1. Taxonomy (NCBI): domain Eukaryota; kingdom Metazoa; phylum Chordata; class Amphibia; order Anura; family Hylidae; genus Hyla; species Hyla sarda. The sequence goes on along the minus strand of NC_079191.1, from coordinate 253,003,550 downwards.
AGCACTGCTGTAACCTCTGAGGAATATGGCATTATCATGGAATCAAAGGACGAGGCACAGAGTGCAGCAAACCAAAAACCAATGGCTTCTTTACTCTAGGGAATCTAAAATGCTTTTGCGCCAATTCAACAAATCTGTAAGCGAGATGAATCTTTCATAACAAACCGGAAAAGCCAGGAAAGTGCTATCGTCAACTGATGCGTTTCAAACCTGAGGGTTTCTCCGTTTGGCCCTTGAGGTTCGAAATGCATCAGTTTACATGAGGTGCGTTTTTCCAGCACTGTTATGTACTTCTTTTGTATGTCTTGGATGTTGCCGTCCTGTAGCAAAGGAGTCTTAAAATGCTTTAAAGGGGTACTCCACTGGAAAATGTTTTTTATTTTTTAAATCAACTGGTGCCAGAAAGTTATACAGATTTGTAAATGACTTCTATTTAAACAATCTTAACCCTTCCAGTACTTAGCTGCTGTATGTTCCAGAGGAAATTCTTTTCTTTTTTGAACTTCCTTTCTGTCTGACCACAGTGCTCTCTGCTGTCCATTTTAGGAACTGTCCAGAGTAGCAGAAAATCCCCATAGCAAACATATGCTGCTCTGGACAGTTCTTAAAATGGACAGAGGTGTCAGCAAAGAGCACTGTGGTCAGACAGAAAGGAAATCCAAAAAGAAAAAAACTTCCTGTGGAGCATACAGCAGCTGATAAGTACTGGAAGGATTAAGATTTTTAAATATAAGTAATTTACAAATCTGTAAAACATTTCTGGCATCAGTTGATTTAAATAACAATAATGTTTTCCAGGGGAGTACCCCTTTAAACAAAGAAAAAGATTTTATACCCATATGTGCTAGCCCAGTCATCCATCACCTCTGGTGATAATGTGTTTCATTTTGATGGAAATTGCTATAGAATCTGTCAATTTTCTTGGAAAAAAAATCATTGGATTAACTCGTAAAGCAAATTCTGACATGAGTGTAAAAACGCAAAGGAGTCTGCAGGTAAGTGATTTTACAGATTTTACCAAGCTCAACCAGAGAGCTGTCTGTTGTATCAGTGGAAAGGATTAGAAAACGCCTTCAATCCAACAGGGAGCGTGTCAAAAGATCTTGGTGGTTCCCAGTAAAATTTTGTGAAAGTGTATGGAAAAAAAAAAATTGGAAAGTTATAAAAGTAAAATCTATGGAACATTTGAGTATAGAAAATTTTAAAGAGTACCTGTCATGATTTTGTTACATTTTATAATCCTCCCAGTTCACTGCCCCATCATGATAAACCACCTCCTGCCTTTATTTTTGTTATTTGTTAGTTTTCTACCTTGATATTGCTTTGTATTTTCTGCTTAGTCTCAGTCATATTCACAGACTGGGAAGGGGCGTTACTCAGCAGGTGTGACATCATCTGAGGCCATACAGGGGAGAACTTCCTCCCTCACTCTGCTACACACAGCCCAGAGCAGTTCAGTGTGTGAGATGAGCTATGATTGGCTAAGTCTGCACACACCCCTCAGCATTTTCCTGCCAGGCCAGCAGGAGTCCAAAGTCTGTGAAAAAGATGGGGGAAAATGTGCTCTGGACAAGTAGGGAGACAGAGTGGCAGCTTTTTTTGTACACAAATAAAACATAGAAAACTAAGTATATTAGAAATATTTTTTCTTTACCATAAGGAGTGCAATAGCAAAAATTAGTTTTAATGAGTGCCCAATTAAAGGAGATCTGCAGCCCTAGACACTTATCCCCTATCCGCAGGGTAGGGGATAAGTGTCTGATCGCAGGGGGTCCGAACGCTGGGACCCTCGCGATCTCCTGTACAGGGCCCCTGCTCTGCCGCGGCTCTCCTGTGCAGGTGGCCGGCCGGCCGCAGCATCCATGTATCCTCCATGTATCTCTAGGGTAGAGGCAGAGATGCAGCGTTTGTGCCTCAAGCCCCATCTATGCCATAGAGCTGTATGGAGGGGGCGTGCCAACAACATGCGCATTAGCCGCGCAGAGCATCAGTAATGCTGGGTCCCCGTACGGAACCTGCGGATACGGGATAAGTGTCTAAGGGTGGGTCAACCACAGTTTGAGGTCCGGTTGTAGAAGCGCATACGGAGCAAAAATGAGCCGACCGGACCGAACGTTTCACTCCGGCCGGCTCATTGAAATGAATGACATACGGGAGCGCATACGAAGGCATACGGGAGCGCGAGGTTTTAGCTCCCCCCTGCCGTATGCTCTCCCGTATGGGAGAAAACGTAGTGTGAACCCAGCCTAAGACTGCAGTACCTCCATTTAAAGGGGTACTCCGGTGGAAAAGCTTTTTTTTTATTTTTTTATTTATTTTTTATCAACTGGTGCCAGAAAGTTAAACAGATTTGTAAATTACTTCTATTAAAAATCTTAATCATTCCAGTATTTATTAGCTGCTGAATACTACTGAGGAAATTCTTTTCTTTTTGGAACACAGTGCTCTCTGCTGACATTATGAGCACAGTGCTCTCTGCTGACATCTCTGTCCATTTTCGGAACTGTCCAGAGCAGCATATGTTTGCTATGGGGATTTTCTCCTACTCTGGAGAGTTCTTAAAATGGCCAGAGGTGTCAGCAGAGAGCTATGTGTTCCAAAATATAAGTACTGGAAAGATTAAGATTTTTTAATAGTAATTTACAAATCTTTTTAACTTTCTGGCACCAGTTGATAAAAAAAAATAATAATACGTTTTCCACCGGAGTACCCCTTTAATCTTGTTCTTCATGCAGTACAATGACATGTTTACTTTACTTTAAAGGTTGGTACAATTACAGTGATACCAAATTAATATACTTTTTTTCAATCTTAAGTTTTGCACCAATGGAGCTGTATGAGGGCTTGTTTTTTTGTGGGATGAGTTACCGTTTTTTGAGGCACAATTTTGGGGTACATATGACTTTTAATTAACAGGGGCAGTATTAACAGAAATGTTAAGTTTGGTAAGTTTTTTTATTTTTCTTATGTGCATCGCCATATTTATAGAGCTGTAATTTTTCCACAGATGAGTTGATGTTTTTAGGGTGACCAATATTAGGGCTGCATGATATGTTGCAATCAAATCGCGATTATTGCTGTATATTGCGATATTTCCATTTGGGCTCTAGGAAAATCATGCGACTACCTGCTCTGGCAGCTACTTGATATAGAGAGGAAGAATTAAGTTTACTCCTCCCCATTTCATATACAAATCAATGCACATGACATGGATGGGATTGGGATATTTGGGGAATGGGCTATATAAGGGGAATGCCTATATGAATTTCATAAAGCTGTTTCCCCTCATACAGCCTAGATTACCCCCTCCTGCAGCGGTTCTCCCTCATTTCATATAGCCAATTGCCCTCGTTTTCATGTTACTATTATATGAAATGAGGGGAAATGGAGCACTACCTAGTCTTCCAGATGTGAGGGTGCCAGGCATAGCATAGCAGATCTTAGACAGAGTCTGATTGGCTTCAGTAGCCATGACATCGGAGGCCATGGGTACCATCGGCGTCCTGCAATGACTTTGTGGGGCGTTGAAGACAGTAGATGCCAGCACGGCGCCGATGAAACATAACTGGGCACATAAGAAGGAGACCGCCCTCTGGCCACTTGTGGAGATCATGTAAACAAGCTGCATGACCAAGACATGACATATAGCTGGACTCCCTCCACGACCTCTGTACGGTCATGTCATGTATGTGATATAGGGGATCAGGATGTCCCTGTATCATGTACGAGTTATATAATGGCCAGAAATTGTGCTCCTCCTGTACATGTGCACACGTGACAGTTTATGCTAAAAAGTCCTGAAATGACAAGTACGCTTATGGTGTACGTTTTTTGGTTTTCAGATTCCTTGCCTTTGTGGCAGTGCACCATGTCTTCTTTGTCGCTGCTGCCCAAGTGGGAACAATTCCACAGTTACCCGACTCATCTATGCATTCTTTTTACTGCTGGGGGTTGGAGTTGCTTGTGTGATGTTAATGCCTGGAATGGAGGAGCATCTAAAAAAGGTAAGACTGTGTCCCAGAATAATCCGTTTTCCCCTCTTCTCCACCACAGAACCTCTGATGACTTGGTTCTATCTTGGAGACTTTGTATAAATCAAATAAGTATGGTTTTGTGTTAACAATGTTTAATACAATTCTTTTCAGATTCCTGGCTTCTGTGAGGGAGGAATGGGATCTTCAATTCCAGGAGTGAGCGTACATGTGAACTGTGATGTGCTGGTTGGATATAAAGCGGTGTATCGTGTGTGCTTTGGAATGGCCATGTTTTTCCTTCTTTTTTCCCTTGTTATGATTAAAGTGAAGAGTAGCCAGGATCCACGTGCTGCGGTGCATAACGGGTGAGACACATGTTTATTCTGAAAATAAGCGGAATTATAAAATGTGGAGGGAAATGACAACTAATGTGCTGCCATTACAGGTTATCACCCAGCTTTTCTAGATTCATAAACAGCAGATCTATTAGTTGCTGCATCACCTATCTATAAGTCACCATGTTAATGGGAATATTTCTAATAACACAGATCTCCACAGCCTTCTGTGGGGTGATACTTTACCTCCATGTGCCTTTTCATTTTCATGGCATGATCACGTAGGCATCACACAGTGTGCAATACAGTTGTCTACTGTTGACAAATAATGTGCTGTTTGTGAGTTGAAATGTGTGTACAATTATTAATTTAGAATTATAATTTTTCCCGTATGCGCCAAAAAATCCAGTGTGCGCCAAAATTGCATCAAAAAACCTACACAAACGCTAATAATAACTAGGGAAATGAACACTTGGATTATTAAATGTACAACAAATAGGACCCAACACTAGTAAATGAGGGCAATTCTGTGCCTACAGAAATGCCATGCCATTCATAGGTCTAAAAAAGGCTTTGTGATGCCCTGAAAGTGGTTGTCTCATGAAGACAACCCATGTGATACCCTCATTCCATATTGGGGGAGGTTCACACATATAGGATCTGCTGCATATTTTCTGCAGCTGATATTGCTACCCATTAAGGTCAATGTACTTTTAGGATTTATTGACATCATAGAGATGCTCTGTACAAGCAGCTTCTTGTAATACAAAGGCATTCTTCTGTGTGGCCGCTGTATCATAGCACATTTCTCTGTTAAAACAAATGATCAGGCTGCCACAATTAGTACCCAGGGAACATCAGCTGATCGCTTGGGGATACAACCCCCATGACGCAACCCCTATAATGTGAGGTGTAATGGGAAGAATATATGATCTTCCTGTGTTTTCTGAGTTTCAGGGGGGGAAGGGATTCTTAGCTTATGGTTAACTGCTTTTGTTTTTTTTTCTGTAGACCTACATTACTTTAGATGATGATTGATGTCTGACATTTCTATCTGCAGCTTTTGGTTCTTTAAATTTGCGGCAGCGATTGGAATTACTGTTGGAGCATTTTTCATCCCTGAAGGACCTTTCACAACCGGTAAGCCTTTTTGCTTTTTCTAGGAATTTTCACAGATTTAAAGATTTGGCTGAAAATAACTGGCATATCAGATTCCAATGGCATTTCTGAAGATGCAAGGTTAATTTATCAGAACACAAAACATTGTATCAGGTGTGACAACTGCTGCGGGATTGAGCCGGTCAGCTCTATAGATAAGAAAAATGTGTTTGCAGCTCCCTCATTCATGTATGCTATGGTCCCAAAGATCAGTGCATGGTGATGGAAGCGTATTATAAAGTTCTAGTTTACATAACCACATCAGGCAGCAACCAGTCATGTAGTATCTGTTATTTACAGAGAGAGGGTTAAATATATCTAATCATCTATATGGATGTTGTGATGAAAATTGTGCTTTTTTTTCTGCCCTGGTTCTTGTCTCTTATACAGATAACTATAATACCTGTACTTTACTTTTTCTAGTGTGGTTCTATGTTGGCATGGGCGGTGCATTCTGCTTTATACTTATCCAGCTTGTTTTGCTGATTGACTTTGCCCATTCCTGGAATGAATCCTGGGTTGAAAAGATGGAGGAAGGAAATTCTCGATGCTGGTATGCAGGTGAGCTACACTTATTCACTCGTGTGTAGAAACATCTACTAGTCCATATACTACAGCACTGTACTAATGTTTAGCATTATGATAGGCACATAAGCATCTGACATAAGAACAACTCCATATTAGAAAATCTTCTCTTCTGAATTTGCATTGTCAAATATTGGTGCAGGTCCGTGAGCTGCAACATTGGTGATCTCCATGTTCCAAGCACTGTATCACACTCTTATATGTTCTGCTGAGAGCTCTTTAGATCTCTGCGATTTTTCAGCAGATCTCCCATTGCAGGCAACAATAATGTAATCCGCAAGTTATAGAAAATGTTAGCATTAATTAATTCTAAACCAATGTAAAGCATTTGCATGTCTTCTCCCAGATAACATCCGGATGCAGCATTTTGCACAACTGAAAAACACATATGCACAATTCATGTTTTTTTTTCTAGCTTTTTTTTCCGTAAAATTGCCATATGTGAAACCACCTTAATGAAAAGATATGCACCTTTTTTTCGTTTGGCTCCATTGGGAGACACAGGAACAGTGGGTATATCTCGCTGCGACTAGGAGGCTGGCACTAGGCATTAACAAAAATGAAGTCGGCCCCTCTTGGCAGGATATACCCCACCCACTGACTCTGACCTAATCAGTTTTAGCTTAGTGTCAGTAGGAGGCAGACACAGGTCTGGAGCTCTCCAGACCTGGTCTTATTTTTTCTCCCCTAGTTTTCTAGAGTATTAGATTTTTTTGTCTTCTTTGTTATTTAATTTAGGTTGGGGCAACAGGAGCATGGCTCTGCCTGACCCCCCCACTTGCGATGAAGGGGCATGGTACATGGAGTATGCACCATTAACCCCTTCATGCCACCATTAAGCACAAGGGATGTACCCTGGGTCCGGGGTTCAGTCTTCCTCTCGGTAGCACATCGTCCCTGGGAGTGGGGGCCGCAGGCGGCGGCTATAAATTTAGTCCGTGGCTTCGGCCCTGCTCTTCCTGAAGATAGCTCCACCCACTGTTTTTGCGCGGTCCAGGTGCTACGCCTCTCCTCCTGTGTCCCTCTCAATGCCCTGCTAGCGCACGCACGAGAGGTCAGTGGTCGGCCTCTTCTGGCTTAGCGCGCAGCAGGGGTCACATGTCTCCCTCACCCTTTGGCCTTTCTGCCTATGGGAGTCTATGAACTCCCCAGGGACGGCTGCTCCCTTTCTGGTGACGTCATCGAGGGTCTCCTCCTTCTTCATACCAGTACGCTGCTGTTCCTCCAGCTGCTCCTGGACATAGGGATCTCCTTCTCTGCAAAGGACCTCCACCTCTGCACGCTGCTGTTCCAGCTGATATCAGGACACAGGAACCTGGGTGAGCTTGTTCCATTTTGGAGTTTTGGTTTGGCTGACTTATCTGTTTGTTTTTTTTAAATGTCCAACCGAAGAACTGGACGCAGCCTGGAAGCATCCTTAAAAAGGCTTCCAGGGGTCAAAACGGCTGCAGGCTATGTTTCCATTTGCCCAGGACCTTGTCTCCAAATGGACTGCCCCGCCTACAGTGGACCCTCTGGTCTCTCGCCTATCCAAGTCCACTACCCTTCCTCTGGCTGATGCGGCTTCTTTCAAGGACCCCATAAACAAGCGGATTGAGAATCTGCCAAAATTTGCATTTTAAAGCAGCAGGATCCTTGCTTCCGGCATTCGCCGCCACTTGGGTGCCCAAGGTGTTGTTAGCCTGGGCTTCCCAACTTCATCAGGGTGTTTTGTCTGGGGCTCCTCCAGGTGATTTGGCTGACCTGGTCCTCCAGATCTCCAACGCTGGTGACTATCTGTGCTCGGCATCTTCTGGAAATTTGGTAGCTATCTGCCGCTCTATGTGGCTGAAGGCCTGGAATGCTGATGCGGCCGTTCTGGACACTTTTCCGCCAAGCCAGGTACCCGCAAGCCTCCCTCCGCCTGAAGGAGCACCCCCACTCGCATCTTCTTGGGTGGGTGGTGGCCTGTCTCTCTTTTGGGACATTTGGTTTGCACTGGTCCAGGATTCCTGGGTTCGGGATGTAGTTTCCGGCAGCTATCGAGTTTGGTTCTTTTCCCCGGGATTGTTTTTTCCAATCCCGTCCTCCCGCTCTCCTGCCTTGGCTGCGGCTTTTCACTCTGCGCTCCACACCCTTCTTGCTCAGGGGGTAATCGTTCCAGTTCCGTCCCTGGAACGTTATTTAAATATTTTCTTCGTTCCCAAGAAAGGGGGAATGGTCTGTCCGATTCTCGATTTGAAGCTTCTCAATCGGCACTTGCGCCTGCACCCGCAGCCTCTCTGCAATGACAAAGGTGACCAGGATTCTGCTCTGGGTGGAACGTCAGGTTCCCTCCATCTTGGCGATCCACATTCCACTTTGAGTTGCTCCTTGCATGCCCCTTGAGAGTGGTCTCTCCACCCGGAGGTGTTCAGAAATTTGCGAACGCTGTGGGACCCTGGACATGAACCTCTTTGCATCCCGCCTAATCCGGCAGGTTCCCGGCTTCATCGCCAAGTCCCGCTATCCTCGGGCTCTGGCCGTGGACGCGTTGATAATTCCTACAGAAAATCCGAGATTTTCTGCAGGCAGGTCTAGATAAACATCTCAGACCTAGCACTTTAAATTTTCAAGTATCTGCCCTTAGTGCCCTCTTTGATTATAAAAAAAAGTCTTAAAGCAGCAGTCCGGATGTCTCCGGTAGTAAAACCATCTATTCCCCCTGGGATTTAAATTATTGTTCTAAATAGTCTTACAAAAGCCCCATTTGAGCCATTGACTGAATTACCTTTTGAAAGTTCTTACCCTTAAACTTGTGTCCTGTTGGCGGTCACGTCCGCCAGATGGGTTGGAGAAATCGCTAGTTTTTCCATTAATGAACCATATCTGTCTATTTTGGATGATGGGGTAGTGTTGTCTCCTGATCCAGCTTTCCTCCCTAAGGTGGTCTCTGACTCCCACAGGACTCAAGTTGTTACCTTACCCTCATTCTGTGATAATCATAAAAAATGATAGGGAAAGAGAATTCCTTTGTCTGGATGTTACAAATTTGCCGAGCGGCCACTTGGAGTTCACCTCATACCTTTTACAGGCTGTAGACCCTTCCCGTAAATAGTCTATTCAATTCTACTCTCCATGGGTGCTTTCATGGGCTATAGGGAAAACATAAATTACTCTTACCGGTAATTGTTTTTTGTTGAGCCCACGACGGCACCCACGTTCCATGTTATAATATATAAAAAAAAATTCATAAGATTCTAGTTAATGTGCTACTTGTTGGCGATTCTGGTTGTTACTCCTTGATACTTGCTTAAGAACTGGGGAATAGCAGCCTGTGTCATCCTTATATGCAAGTTGTTCCTATTTCCTGTCCCGCGGATGAGGGGGCGGTCTCTCCAAGGGTGCCATCGTGGGCTCAAGTAACCGGTAACAGTAATTTATTTAAAATGATTTTTGAGACATCTACAGAACCTGTCTTCGGTGACAATTGTTGTCTAATGCATACTTTCTTGTTTCCTCAGCTCTGCTGTCAGCAACTGGTATTAACTATGCCCTGTCCCTAGTAGCTATAGTGCTCTTCTATGTCTACTACACTCATCCCGATGGCTGCTATGAAAATAAAGCATTTATCAGTGTCAATTTGCTACTGTGCATGGGAGCTTCTATAATGTCTGTTCTACCCAAAATTCAGGTATGTTCTTACAAGTTTAGATTATAAAGGGGGTCTCATGTGGGATTGTTTTGTGTATGTGTACATAGTACACTGATCAAAAGGGAACACTAAGATAACACATCCTAGACCTGAATGAATGAACAAATTGTATGAAATACTTTTCGTCTTTACATAGTTGAATGTGCTGACAAAAAATCACACAAACATTTTCAATGGAATTTAAATTTATCAACCCATGGAAGTCTGGATATGGAGTCACACTCAAAATCAAAGTGGGAAAACCACACTACAGGCTGATCCAACTTTGATGTAATGTCCTTAAAACAATTTAGAATGAGGTGCAGTAGTGTGTGTGTGTGTGTGGCCTCCACGTGCCCATATGACCTCCCTACAATGCCTGGGCATGCTCCTGATGAGACAACTCCTGGACAGACTGTGGTGCAACGTGTTGTTGGTGGATGGAGTGAGACATGATGTCCCAGATGTGCTCAATCGGATTCAGGTCTGGGGAACGGGCGGGCCAGTCCATAGCATCAATGCCTTCCTCTAGCAGGAACTGCTGACACACTCCAGCCACATCAGGTCTAGCATTGTCTTTCATTAGGAGGAACCCAGGGACAACCGCACCAGCATATGGTCTCACAAGGGGTCTGAGGATCTCATCTCTGTACCTAATGGCAGTCAGGCTACCTCTGGCAAGCACATGGAGGGCTGTGCGGCCCCCCAAATGAATGCCACCCCCCACCATTACTGACCCACCACCAAACCGGTCATGCTGGAGGATGTTGCAGGCAGTAGAATGTTCTCCACGGCATCTCCAGACTCAGTCATGTGCTCAGTGTGAATCTGCTTTCATCTGTGAAGAGCACAGGATACCAGTTGCGAATTTGCCAAACGTCCTGCACGGTGTTGGGCTGTAAGCACAACCCCCACCTGTGGACGTCGGGCCCTCATACCAACCTCATGGAGTCTATTTCTGACCGTTTGAGTGGACACATGCACATTCGTGGCCTGTTGGAGGTCATTTTTCAGGGCTCTGGCAGTGCTCCTCCTGCTTGCATAAAAGCGGAAGTAGCGGTCCTGCTGCTGGGTTGTTGCCTTCCTACGGCCTACTCCATATCTCCTGATGTACTGGCCTGTGTCCTGGTAGCGCCTCCATGCTCTAGACACTACGCTGATAGACACAGCAAATCTTCTTGCCACAGCTCGCATTGATGTGCCATCCTGGTTGAGCTGCACTACCTACCACTAGAGTGAAAGCACTGCCAGCATTCAAAAGTGACCAAAACATCAGCCAGGAAGCATAGGAACTGATACATGGTCTGTGGTCACCACCTGCAGAACCACTCCTTTATTGGGGGTGTCTTGCTAATTGCTTATAATTTCCACCTGTTGTCTGTTCCATTTGCACAGCAGCATGTGAAATTGATTGTCAATCAGTGTTGCTTACTAAGTGGACAGTGTGATTTCACAGAAGTGTGATTGACTTGGAGTTACATTGTGTTGTTTAACTGTTCCCTTTATTTTTTTAAGCAGTGTATTAAAGGGGTATTCCGGGGTAAACTAAATTTTAACTATCCTGGAAATTATGAAGAATTATGCTAGTTCTACATTTACTTGCTATACCACTCTGCCGTGGATTGTCTTCTTTTTCTTCATTATATGGTCCCCTCATATTTAGTGTTTCCTTACAGGTCCTGATGACGTTCGTCTCACAATCCTTTGCGACTCTAGGCAGCAGCTGGTATACGGGGGCTTGGCTATTTCTTGTATTTCCTCACAAGCCAGCCCCCTGATGACGTTTGTGGTCCATCTGTACGTCCTGAAATGCCGGTGTTCCCTGCGCAGATTGCGGAGATCACGGGACGCCGGCATGTCAGGAGGTATAGATGGACCGCAAACGTCATCAGGGGGCTGGCTTGTGAGGAAATACAAGAAATAGCCAAGCCCCCGTATACCAGCTGCCGCCTCGAGTCGCAAAGGATTGTGAGACGAACGTCATCAGGACCTGAAAGGAAACACTAGATCTGGGGGGACCATATAATGAAGAAAAAGAAGACGATCCACAGCAGAGCGGTATAGCAAGTAAATGTAGAACTAGCATAATTATTCATAATGGGCAGGATAGTTAAAAGTTAATTAACCCCGGAATACCCCTTTAAAGTCAATCATGCAGACGTATAATACTGCTTTGTGAGTGCCCCTCCTCCCAGTAAGTGTTTGTGGAAGTGATGAGATGAACTGTTCATCCTTATTTATTTCTTATTATTTATTACAAAGCCAGAAATAAATTTTGTAGGGCAAAAGGCAAAGTTAAAAAAATATAGAATTGCACAATTTTGTACGGCAATTTTTTGGGAGTTCACAATACGGTAAATCTGCCATATTTATTCAATGGGTCAGTACAATTCCAATGATGCCAAACTTGAATAATTTTCGTTTTGTTTTATGGTTAAAATAAAAATGTAAACCTTGAAAAATGTAAAATAAACTTTGTTCATTACCATGTTCTCCACTCTATATAACTTTTTTTATTTTTCCACTACGGAGCTGTGTTAGGGTTTGTTTTTCTTTTTTTTGTGCCACTTTTGTGTAGTTCTGGCTTTATGATCACTTTAAAAAAAAAAAATTTGAGGGATTTAATGTAACCAAAAAATAAGCAATTTTGGCATTTGGAATTTTTTTTGCATTTACGCTGTTCACTGTGCAGGATCAGAGACATAACAATTTAATAGTTCGGACAATTACGCATGCAGCGATACCAAATATGTGTATTTTATTTTGTTTGTACAGTGTTTTATTTTAAAAATGGGAAAAGGGGGTGATTTGTATTTTTATTAGGGGAGGGATTTTTTATATTCTTAAATATTCATAAATAGTTTTTTCCATATTTATCACATGACCTGCACCCATTAACCCCTTAACGACAATGGACGTAAATGTACGTCATGGTGACGTGGTACTTAACGCACCATGACGTACATTTAGGCGCGGGGATCCGATCATCCAGCATGGCGGCCGGAGGTCCCCTCACCTGGCTCCGGCCGTCTCCCAGGGTCTTCTGCTCTGGTCTGAGATGGAGCAGACCAGAGCAGAAGATCACCGAGAATACTGAGCAGTGCTGTGTCCTATACATAGCACTGCACAGTATTAGCAATCAACTGATTGCAATGAATATAAAAAGTGTAAAAAAAATAAAAAAATTAAAATACATTTTAAATAAAAAGGTAAAAAAATTTGTGCGTAAAAGTCTGAACTATTAAAATATATTGTTAATCATCCCGTACGGTGAACGGCGTAAACGTAAAAACATTTAAAAAAGTCCAAAATCGCTGATTTTTTGTCACATTTTATTCTAAAAATTTTTTATAAAAAGTAAAACCTAAGCAAAAATTATACTGATAAAAACTACAGATCATGGCGCAAAAAATGAGCCCTCATACCGCCCCATATATGGAAAAAATGAGAAAGTTATAGGTGGTCAAATTAGGCCAATTTCAAACATACTAATTTTGTTAAAAGGGTTTGAGATTTTTTTAAAGCGGTACAATTATAGAAAAGCATATAACATGGGTATAATTTTAATTGTACTGACCCACAGAATAAAGAAAACATGTTATTTTTACCGGAAAGTGTACAGCGTGAAAACAAAACCTTCCAAAATTTGCTAAATTGCGGTTTCTTTTCAATTTTCCCACATAAATAATATTTGTTTGGTTGCACCGTACATTTTATGGGAAAATAAGTGATGTCATTACAAAGTACAATTGGTGACGCAAAAAACAAGCCCTCATATGGGTCTGTGGATGGAAATATAAAAGAGTTATGATTTTTAGAAGGCGAGGAGGAAAAAACGAAAATGCAAAAATAAAATTGGTCTGGTCCTTAAGGGGTTAAAGGGGTTCTCCGGTAAAAAAACGTTTTTTTTTTTTTTTTTTTTTAAATCAACTGGTGCCAGAAAGTTAAACAGATTTGTAAATTACTTCTACTAAAAAAAAATCTTAATCCTTCCAATACATTTTATGGGCTGTATACTACAGAGGAAATTCTTTTCTTTTTGGATTTATCTGTGCTCTCTGCTGACCTCTGCTATCCATTTTAGGAACTGTCCAGAGCAGCATATGTTTCCTATGGGGATTTTCTCCTGCTCTGGACAGCAGAGGGCAGCAGAGAGCACTGTGGTTGTGACATCAGAGAAATCCAAAAAGAAAAGCATTTCTTCTGTAGTATATAGCCCCTAAAAAGTACTGGAAGGATTAAGATTTTTTTACTAGAAGTAATTTACAAATCTGTTTAACTTTCTGGTACAGTTGATTTAAAAAAAATGTTTTCCACAGGAGTACCCCTTTAAGATTTTTTTGATAGAGGTAATTTACAAATCTATTTAACTTTTTGGCACCAGTTGATTTAAAAAAATGTTTTCCACCAGAGTACCCCTTTTAATGTTTAAATGCCGTGATCTGTATAGATCATGGTATTTAACCAGTTAAAAGACAGACATCGGAGCGACCTTCGATGTCCGTCATTACTGGCAGATGTCAGCTGCTGATAGCAGAGGATGCCCCTGGTAATGACGCGGACCCGACCCACGGGCCTCCTTCATGTCCACCCACCTGACCCATGATGTACATGTATGTCATGGGTCGGGAAGGAGTTAATCATGCATGGGATGATAAAAAGGAGAATGCTGAAAAGTGATCTCTACAGAACAAGAATTATCAGCTTATTATTAGGCCTAGTGGCCAGAATGAAAACTGCAAGATTTCAGAATTTTTTTGAAATAGAGATAAAATATAGTAAAATGGAAAATTAGAAAAAAAAATATCCCCAAGAAATGTATAAAAAAAAATGTTTAACTTAAACTTTAAAGGAAATGTTTCATCAGAAAATAACATGGTTTACATAATTTTTTTTATCTGTTTTCATCAGTAGAAAGAGCAAGGAGAAGGTCTCATAATGCAAGTCTTTGGAACATCCTGACACAGAACAGCCAGACCCCAACCAATATAAACTTTTCACATGTACAAAGTTTTTGTGATGACAGATACTTTAAATGGGCACTGTCAGATACAAAAACTTGTGATATGTTGTAAAGCATGTATAACCAATAGGTTTCGCAATTGCTTTCATTAGAACATTTTCATTATTTCATACTGAAAAACCCAGTCAAACAACTGCCCCCCCCCCACCTGCTTGGACACATACTAGTCCTGCTGTGTCCATGCAGCATCACCTATGTCATGGACACACTTCCTTGATTGACAGGTGTGAGCGCACGGCTCACAGCTGGAGGAAAACTCATCCCACTGTCATCTTGTGTCCCGCTACTGTCAGTGAGGACAAGCTGGGAGTTGTAGTTTTGCTTATGCTAGGGGAGATGTGAGCAGACAGCATACTGAGCGAGGGGGCGGAGACCTGCACAGTGAGGCCACACCCCCTCCCTTTGAGAGAAATTCAGACTAGTGAGCTAAATTAGAAGTTTAATAAAAAAAATAAAGGTGCTAGACACATAATAATTAGATGTAGATGTACATGGTCAGGATTAGGTACTGAGTGATATATTAAAAAAACTGTTTTTTTTTTGTTGGTTCTGACGGGTACGCTTTAAGGTGGTAACTTGCCAACCTCTAGAAGCATATCACTTATTCTAACTTTCATTTGTAGGAATCTCAACCCAGATCTGGCTTGCTACAGTCCTCGGTGATAACCATTTACACTATGTATCTGACTTGGTCTGCCATGACCAATGAGCCTGGTATGTACATTATATGCGGTACCGAACAGTCTTTCCAGCTAAGCAGGTGTTAGTGGATACACATTTTAATGTTGTTGTATTTTTTTATTTATTTTTTACTTTCTTTTGTAGATCGTAAATGCAATCCCAGCTTGCTTAGCATTATTGGCTACAACTCTACCACCACTCCAGGTCAAGTTCAGGTAGTGCAGTGGTGGGATGCCCAGGGAATTGTTGGACTTATTCTCTTCTTGCTCTGCGTCTTATACTCTAGGTATATGCTCTTGTTTGATATATATATATTTTTTCAATATATTGTCAAAAACAAGTATTTCCTCGTTTCCTAAACATTCTTTTATTATTGTTTACTTTGGCTTTGTTACATAGCATTCGAACATCAACTAATAGCCAGGTGAACAAACTGACTCTGACTAGTGATGAATCTACACTGATAGAAGATGGGAGCAGAAGTGACGGTTCCCTGGGGGATCCTGATGATGTGCACCGTGCTGTTGACAATGAGCGGGACGGGGTTACCTACAGCTACTCATTCTTTCACTTCATGCTTTTCCTGGCATCTCTTTACATTATGATGACCCTTACCAATTGGTACAGGTGTGTTATTTAACATTTGAGTTGACATGAACTGTACTGTTTGCAAACTGGCTGTATGCTGACCCTTGTGATGTTCTTTCACAAGTCCTGACATTTCTATAGTTCATGTTCTGACATGTGAGACTTGAGTATTTGTGTATCAGACCAATGAGTCAGCTCTCTTAAAACAGGATACAGATTATAACAAGCCATAATGAGGTACATTCTTAAACAATGACTAGTCTTAAAAAGAATCTGTGACCACTCTGCGAAACAGAATTAGGTGGTGTTCTTGTGTTCTTGTCCTCTTTTTGTTGTTTTGTGGAAAATATAAACATGATTAGTGTCTTGTTTTATATACCTTTTATGCTGCAATTTTACATTTGTCAAGAGCCATTTGACCAATTAGATATGGATATGCCAAAAATGGAAATACCTCTTTAAATAAGCAGAAGGCTAGCTTAGCTTGCCTTCACAAGGTTATGTTCTAAGGGTGCTCTTACACTTTCAGTTTTGTTTAAAGGGGTACTCCATCCCTAGACATCTTATCTTGTATCCGAAGGATAAGGGATAAGATGTCTGATTGTGGGGGTCCCTCCACTGGGGACAACCGCGATCTTGGCTGCGGCACCCCAGACATCCGATGCACCGGGATGACTGGTGATGTGGGGAAGAGGCTTGTGATGTCACGGTCACGCCCCCTCAATGCAAGTCTATGCCCCCTCCTATAGACTTGCATTGAGGGGGTGTGGCCGTTACATCACAAGCGTGTCGTGGCTGTGATGTCACGAGCCTCTGGCGCTGCACCCGATGAACGCCAGGTGCAGCAGGGAGATGGCAGGTGTCCCCAGCGGTGGGACCCCCATGATCAAACATCTAATCCCCTATCCTTTGGATAAGGGATAAGATGTCTAGGGGTGGAGTGCCCCTTTTAAGTTTTATGATTCAGTTGGTGAAGTCAAAACCAAGTATGCATAATATAGGAGAGGAAGTATAGAAGACAGAGTATACAGTACTTTGATTCTTTCTTCAATTCACTCATGGTTTCAGCTTCAAAAACTGCTTCTGAAAAACCTTACGTGTAAGAGCACCCTAATAGTGGATCTTACAAGCACAGACAAGAGTACATTTCTATTAAAATATCATTCGAAGTCAAAAAGTCTAAATCTAGGGGTCTGAAAATAAAAGGAGGAATACCCCATAACCTCAATGCCCCATAATAAATTTTTTAGCCCAAAGCCAAAACATATTAGGATAGGCAGAAAGGCCATCAGCATTATATTAGTAAAGACCAAACTCTTGTCATCAATGTTGATCAGCTGCTTGTGTAAGCCCTGCACTCTTCTTTACCAGGCACCGCTTTCAGTAATAGCTGCACCGTGTATTTACTTTAATTGGATGAGCTCCAATACCAGTTATAGCTCTGACATGTACAGCACTGTGTATGTTAAGTAATGGAGAGGCTTCAGTGCTGTGCATGAGCTCCGGAGTCCCTTCAATCAGCTGTAGCGAGACCCCCACCAATCTGGTATTGATGATCATCCTAGGCATAGGCTAGGAATGTAAAGTTTCCAGAAAACCTTTTGAAATATAAACAGTCATTATTAAAAGTAAGTTTATGTATGTTATGTTAAACCACATACTGACTTAAGTATCTTTTTTTTTCTCTCTCTTTCTAGCCCTGACTCGTCCTACGAGACTATGACTAGCAAATGGCCATCAGTTTGGGTAAAAATTTCATCCAGCTGGGTGTGTATTGTTCTGTATGTGTGGACACTGGTTGCTCCATTGGTTCTGACCAATCGTGAGTTTGACTAGTGAAATGGATTAAGTATAGTATGCAGTATTTCACCTGGTGCCAGGAGCACTAAGCTTGTATAGTAACATTTGCCAGTTTTGCATGCTCTATCTTACCCTTGCCCTTGCATGATGTTTCAGTCTGATCTGTAAGAATAGTAATTTAAAGCTGCACTCCATAGAACTGGCATCGCTCTTTCCCAATTTTCTGTATTAGTGTATGATATTGCTTCTGAGGTAATATATATGTTTGACAAAAGGTGTTAAGAAAACACATTTGTAACATAACCATTTGGCTCAAAAGTCTGTTGAGGTTGGGTAAAGAACGATGGAGGAGACATCACTGTGCTGCTCAAGCAAAATGCAACTGGAGCAGAATAGTTTTACCTAGAATTCATGGAGTTTCTCACAGAAGGATGGATAAGTAAATTTAAAGGGGTACTCCGGCCCTAAGACTGATTGCGGGGGTCCCCCACTGTGGACCCCTGCAATCTCTCATGCAGCACCCACCTGTCTCAGCTGCATTTAGCGCTGGAGGCTCTGTCTCTGAAGCCTCACGACCATTGGGCCAGAGTATCGTAACTTCCCTTGTGACGTCACGCCCCCTCATTGCAAGCCTATGGGAGGGGGCATGCAGCTGAGACAGGAGGGTGCTGCATAAAAGATTGCGGGGGTCTCTAGCGGCAGGAACCCTGCGATCAGACATCTTATCCCCTATACTTTGGCTAGGGGATAAGATGTCTTTGGGCCGGAGTACCCCTTTAAGGTTCAGGCGCTAGTCACTGATGCACCAAGGACAGTGCATGATCACTGAAACTGGTTAGAGAGGTCACTTGTATATAGGTCAGTATTGTAAACCTAGATACCTGTTTCCCAATGATTTTGTGGCAGAACCTGTAGAGATGAAGTGTTTGTGTGTGTGTGTTTAGTTTTTAATATATTGTTTTTTTTCTCATGCCTATTCTTTGTGTAAATGAATGCCCGCAGGTCAGCTCATTGTGACTTTAAGATACAATTTCTTCATTTTGATCCTATTTAACACTAAATATGTTGTTGTCTTACTAAATAAAGCAACTATTTCAATTGCAGCCCAGAACATTATTCTTGTGTGATAACAAAGCTACATATTACATATGGTATAATTGTTGACACAGAATTTCCCAGACTTGCTCATAGTGGGTGCTATTGTTTGTGTGTGATCCCCTTAGGATTTATTTATTTATTTATTTTATTTTTATATAAATTGGTGTAAAGTTCTAGAAAAAGGCTTCTCTCACACTGCAGTGTTTGGGTCAGTATTTTGCGTGAGTATTTGTAAGCCAGAACTAGGAGTAGAACACAGAGGGCCAGATTTATCGATGTCAGACCAAAAAAGAAAAGTGTCTGATTTTTGTCTGACAGAAAGCAACCAATCACAGCTCAGTTTTCATTTTATCAGAGAACAGTTTTGTGTCAGACAGATATTGCATCTCTTCCATGTTTTGGACCCGCTTTGCTTAGAAGTACTGATACAAAGCCTTATTGTTTTAAAGGGGTTTTCCCCCTTTTAACTAATAATCCCTCATCTTCTTTTACATATTTGGTGCTGTTTTACTAAGATCATTGCTCCCCTGGCCTGCGCACATTTACTGACATGTTTCAGTGATGCCATACCTAGCACTGACCTATCAACCAGTCTCACATCTAGACCACTCTAGTTGTTAAAGTGTACCTGTCGTCATCAAAAACTTTATATAATGTAGATAATACCATTATATGTATATTTGTAATATACATTGGTAAAAAAATGTATGTGTGTGTGTACACATATAGATATTCAGGACCTATCCCCGCACCACGTGAGAAAGGTGATAAGGTAAAATATTACGATTGTCCGTTCCGACGCGTTTCCCCCCAGCTTATGGGGTTTCTCAAGGAACTAATCGGATACAATCATCATAGAAGAGATAAAAATATTTAGATTGTCTCTGGTACCGCGGATGCCATTACTTGATTGACACCACTCTCATGATACGCTATGGACAATATACTGCACTGCATCCCCATAGACGAAATGGTGTGGGGATAGGTCCTGAATATCTATACGTGTATGGTACCATGGAGAATGCGTTACTAGTGGATAATAGCTTATTTTTGACACTGGTATAGCCACAGGGATTATTCAGTGTGGCAAGATATATTTTCTCCCAAGGTGCCCTCCAATAAACTGTGGACCTATGTCTCTTTGGTTTGATATTTGTCACTATTATGTCACAAATTATAGTTACTATTGCTTACTGATTTTAATGCATATCATTAAAGTTTATCATTTTAAGAAAAGGTTTTTTCAGTTGCTGTGATCTGCTAGAGAGTGGAACCTTGTTTTGATTTTGTTTTTGCTGTGAAAAAAAAAATAGATTTATTAATACAGTCTAATAGCTAAACAGTGCACACTCAGACTAGACAGACTTCAAGTGTTCTGTATTTAACACAGTGGCTCATATCAGTTGGCTTACTTTACCAGTGGAAGACTGGAGAAATAAAAAAAAAGAAAAGGGGGGTGATATGTGACCTGCACTTTTTTTTAAAGGAAATCTGTACTTTATGACCTGTAAAGAAATTGATTCGAGGAAGTTGCCGATGCACAGTTGATTGAGCAAAACGTTAGGAGCATGTTCACAAAGCACAGTGAAACCATGCTGTGTAACCTTTAAAAACCACACTTTTATTAAATTAATTGGGTGACAGAACTATGCATAGAAAGAGTGACTGTAACTTTTATGTGCTGAAACTCCATGTGGGTGTTAAGCCTTGGTCCCCACAGCTCAGAAAGAGGCATGTGTTTTTTAAAACCTGTGGCATAGCCCTATAGCCTCTTGGCAAAGCCACAGCAGTGGCAAAACTTCGATGTGGGCTGTTTGTGTGTTTTTAATCAGCAGAGCGCCTTACTCCCTAATATAGACTGCTAGCGTTCTACTGCACAATATGTAGTCACAAGAACCGGTGACCAACCAGTTGGTTGGTGCTTATACATACCGCACTGCAAGGTGAACAATAGGTATAATTGTGCTCTGTGATTTTAAATGTTTCCCTCTATTTCAATAAAGTTAGTTATACTTTTTAAATTAGTGGTTGGGAAATTGAGTTATTGTGACCATTCAGGTGGTCCCTCTTAATATTGGATAGATGAACCAGCCAACCAATTGTCTCCTAGTTTTGGGTCCTGTGGCATCAATACATTAGCAGTAGATCATTTAGGATGTGTAAACTCTTAAGGTAATATTTGGTCATGATTCCCAAAACAAGGGATCTCACCTTATTGTCTGTGTGCTACCAACTGTTAGTCCCAAAACAGAAATTAGTATTTTGAGTAAAATACTAGGCAAAGAATGTTGATTTTGAAAAAAGGACAAACAAACATAAATTCTAATATATACAGTCAGGTCCATAAATGTTGGGACATTGACACAATTCTAACATTTTTGGCTCTATACACCACCACAATAGATTTGAAATAAAACTAATAAGATGTGCTTTAACTGCAGATTGTCAGTTTTAATTTGAGGGAGAACAGTGTAGGAATTACAACAGTTTGCATATGTGCCTCCCACTTGTTAAAGGACCAAAAGTAATGGGACAGAATAATAATCATAAATCAAACTTTCACTTTTTAATCCTTTGCAGTCAATTACAGCCTGAAGTCTGGAACGCATAGACATCACCAGACAGAGTAGATAATATTGCCCAAAACACTTCAGAATTCATCCTGCTGCTTTTGTCAGCAGTCACCATCAATAAATACAAGAGAAGCAGTTCGACTGGCAGCCATACATGCCCACTATGCCATGATACTACCACCACGCTTCACCGATGAGGTGGGATGCTTATGATCATGTTCCTTTCCTTCTCCGTACTCTTCTCTTCCCATCCCTCTGGTACAAGTTGATCTTGGTCTCATCTGTCCATAGGATGTTGTTCCAGAACTGTGAAGGCTTTTTTAGATGACGTTTGGCAAACTCTAATCTGGCCTTCCTGTTTTTGAGGCTCACCAATGGTTTACATCTTGTGGTGAATCCTCTGTATTCACTCTGGTGAAGTCTTCTCTTGATTGTTGACTTTGACACACATACACCTACCTCCTGGAGAGTGTTCTTCATCTGGCCAACTGTTTGTGAAGGGGGATTTCGTCACCAAGGAAAGAATTCTTTGCTCATCCTCCACAGTTGTTTTCCCTTTCTTTCCTTTTGGTGCTGCCGAGCTCAGGGATGCGTTCCTTCTTTTTAAGAATCTTTCAAACTGTTGTTTTGGCCACGCCTAATGTTTTGGCTATCTCTCTGATGGGTTTGTTTTAGTTTTTCCAGCCTAATGATGGCTTACTTCACTGATAGCGCTTTGACTCTTATCTTGAGAGTTGACAGCAACACATTCCAAATGCAAATAGCACACTTGAAATTAACTCTGGACCTTTTATCTGCTCATTGTAATTGGGATAATGAGGGAAACACACACACGGAACAGCTGAAAAGCCAAATGTTCCATTACTTTCGGTCCCTTAACAAGTGGGAGGCACAAATGCAGACTGTTGTAATTCCTACCTCGTTCCCCTGATTTGGATGTAAATACCCTCAAACTAAAGCGGACAGTCTGCAGTTAAATGAAATGAAACATCTTGTTTGTTTCATTTCAAATCCATTGTGGTGGTGTATAGATTCAAAAATGTTAGAATTGTGTTGATTTCCCAATGTTTATGGAACTGACTGTGTGTGTATAATATATATATTACACACACACACACACACACAAGGCCGTAAATGTTGACATCCCTTAAATTTTTCTAGAAAATGAAGTATTTCTCACAGAAAAGGATTGCAGTAAAACATGTTTTACTTTACACTTTTATTTTATTTGTGTGTAGTGGAACTAAACCAAAAAATGGAGGGAAAAAAGCAAATTGGACATAATGTCACTCCAAAAATGGGCTGGACAAAATTATGGGAGAATAAGATTGTTTCAAGCATGTGATGCTTCTTTAAACTCACCTGGGGCAAGTAACAGGCGTGGGCAATATAAAAATCACACCTGAAAGCAGATAAAAAGATGAGTTCACTTAGGCTTTGCATTGTGTGTCGGTGTGTGCGCCACACTAAGCATGGACAACATAAAGAGGAGAAGAGAACTGTCTGAGGACTTGAGAACCAAAATTGTTGAAAAATATCAAGAAGGTTACAAGTCCATCTCCAGAGATCTACATTTGTGCAACAAATGTTGCGCATTTGTCCAATGCGCAACATTATCAAGAAGTTTGCAACTAGAGATGAGCGAATTTACAGTAAATTCGATTTGTCACGAACTTCTCGGCTCGGCAGTTGATGACTTTTCCTGCATAAATTAGTTCAGCTTTCAGGTGCTCCGTTGGGCTGGAAAAGGTGGATACAGTCCTAGGAAAGAGTCTCCTAGGACTGTATCCACCTTTTCCAGCCCACGGGAGCACCTGAAAACTGAACTAATTTATGCAGGATAAGTCATCAACTGCCGAGCCGAGAAGTCCGTGACGAATCGAATTTACTGTAAATTCGCTCATCTCTATTTGCAACCCATGGCACTGTAGCTAATCTCCCTGGGTGTGGATGGAAGAGAAAAATCGATGAAAGGTGTCAACACAGAATAGTCTGGATGGTGGATAAGCAGCCCCAAACAAGTTCCAAAGATATTCTCCTGCATGCTCAGGTAGCATCAGTGTCAGCGCGAACTGTCAAAATTTAAATGAAATGAAACGCTATTGCAGGAGACCCAGGAGGACACCACTGCTGACACATACATAAAAACAAGACTACATTTTGCCAAAATGAAATTGAGTAGGCCAAAAACTTTCTGGGAAAATGTCTTGTGGACCGATGAGACCAAGATAGAGCTTTTTTGGTAAAGCACATGATTCTACTGTTTACTGAAAACAGAATGAGGACTACAAAGAAAAGAACACAGTACCTACAGTGAAATACGGGGGAGGTTCAATGATGTTTTGGGGTTGTTTTGCTGCCTCTGGCACTGGGTGCCTTGAATGTGTGCAAGGCATCATGAAAACATGAGGACTACCAAGTGCACTTTTCGGTAAAAATGATACACTTACAAGGATACCCTATTTATGTAGGTTTTAATTTTACTACTTAAAAAAAATAAGTATATGCACCAAAATTAGTATGTTTAAAATTGTCCTCTTTTGACTCAAACTTTTTTTTGCTGCATACGGGGCTATATGCATTTTTCGCGCCGTGGTCTGTTTCTATCGGTACCATTTTTGTTTTAATAGTGGTCAACGCATTTCAAGCTCGGACTGACCTCACTCAAGACGTACTCGCATAACTGTTTATATGGAAATTGTATTAATAAATATACTGCTTTATTGGGAGAAGCGCCAAGTCTGGAGAATTATTCTGATCCACATGCCACTCACTGTCTACCTGCCGAAATCCAGAGGAAATCTGGTACGCCAGGGCTGCTGACCCGCTCCTATATTACACGCTGCTCTGAGCATAACCTACATCGGTGAGCATAATTGAATTTCACCTACCTAATTTACCTCCGTGGATAATGCACTAGGATTGCACTCCTCTGTTTATGTCTCAAGTTGATTTTTGTTTTGATGGGACATTTTGATTGCTTCATTTTTTTATTTTTAATGGTACATGAAGTGACTTTGGTATTTTTTGGCATGTACACCATCAGCCGTGGGGTTTAACTAACCTATTTTAATAGTTCAGACATTAACACACAATTGTTTTTTTATTACATTATTTTATTAAAATAAAATAGGAAAGGGGGGTGATTCAAATTTATTAGGGGCGGGGCTTATTCACATTAACTTTTTTTTAATTCCCAATAGGGGGCTATACCATGCAATCTTTAGATTACATACACTGATCAATGTTGCTCCATAGTACAGCATTGATCAGTGTTATCGTGCTCAGCTGCTCCAGCCTGCAGAGCCTGGCTGGGGACATCACAGCACCTATCAGACGGCGAGGAGGCAGGTAAGGGCCTATTAGCTGATCGGGACATCGCAATTTCACTGTGATAGTTTCCACTGCTGAGCTGCCAGGATAGTTATTTCGACCATTTCATTTAAAGGGTTAATGCCAGGCATCGTCCAGCATTAACCCTGGATCCCGGCTGCTGATAGCAGTCAGGATCCACTACGTGTGAAGCACGCTCAGCTCGTAAGTGTGCTTCAAACAGTGGTAACAGGACCAGGGCATACAGGTATGCCCTGCGCCCTTAAAGGGGTATTCCAGAACAAAACTTTTTTTTTATATATCAACTGGTTCCGGAAAGTTAAACAGATTTGTAAATTACTTCTATTAAAAAATCTTAATCCTTCCAATAGTTATTAGCGTCAGAAGTTTTCTGTCTAACTGCTCAATGATGTCACGTCCCGGGAGCTGTGCATGATGGGAGAATATCCCCATAGGAACTGCACAGCTCCCGGGACGTGACATCATCATTGAGCAGTTAGACAGAAAACTTCAGACGCTAATAACTATTGGAAGGATTAAGATTTTTTAATAGAAGTAATTTACAAATCTGTTTAACTTTCCGGAGCCAGTTGATATATAGAAAAAGGTTTTGCCTGGAATACCCGTTTAACTACCAGAAAGTAAGGGTGCACCCATATGTCCTGTGTCCTGAACAGGTTAATGAGCCCATATGATAAACGGCGTAAACCTTAAAAAAATGGAAAAAAAAATGCAGCTTTTTGTATACCACATTCAAAAAAAAAAAAAAGTGACACGCAAAAGTGCTACCAATAAAAACTACCGATCACGGAGCAAAATAACTAGCCCTCAGACTAGTGTTGCAAAAACATAAGCCATCATATGGAATTTTAGGTGCAAGATTGAAAGGGTTAAGATTTTTTAAATGAGGGGGGGGGGAAAAGTGCAAAAACAGAAAAACGCTCTGTCCTTAAGGGGTTAAATACTTATTTTTTAAGTTTTTCTTTTGTTTAAAGCAGTACAATAATAGTAAAGCATGTCTATCATTTTAATTGTATTCACCCACTTAAGGAAAACATGTAATTTTTACTGTTTAGTGTTCAGTATGAAAACAAAACCCTCAAATTTGCGGTGGAGCAGCTGCTCAGGTCACATTCGCTATGAGGCACCGATTTCTTCACTACGCTGCCCACTCCTGATCTCGAATACCAAGTTGCCCCGTAACAATGGCATAAAATCCCATTCAGGGTTTCAGATCTCCCTCTAGTTAAGTATTTGTAGAAGGGCTCAGTATTTATGATCAGGCATAGCTACTGGCCAGGCCTATTTTAGAACTGTTTAACAAGAGGGTACCCTCTATGATTGGAGGAAAGAAGGTGTCTACACCAGCACAGACAAGGGTTCACAATCTCAACAGTGGTCAGTTTGTGCAAACAATCCGTAGAAAAGAGAAAAGAAAACCAGGGCAACTCACCAAATACGTCAACTTCAAGCTTCTTTATTGATCCATGAAGGGTATAAACAGTGCAAGACACGGGTGGACAAAAAACAGGGGGACGTTCGTTCGGGGCTACGGTGCCGTTTCGCAAGATATGCTTCAACTGGCCCACATCGTCTTCCAGCCGGAAACACATTTAAATATCCCTCCCCTCCGTTGCCATAGAAATGAGCCAAACAAAAGGTAAGTGCAATTAAAAATGTTAAAAACAACTGTGTGATACACCTAAGATTTTCATTTATGTTAATAATGCACTGAGCTCAGTACCTTCATTGAGACCTAAAGGCCCCATTGCTTCCAACCGAAGAATCGATTTAGTTTCATTTCTTAACAGTATTTCTTCTCTATTTTTCCCAGCAACACCATGTTCGATCCTTTCAAGTCCGGCAAAACGGAATCCATATTTTTCTCTAGAATGAAATTCATTAATATGTTGAATAAATCTAGTGGCTCCGATGCCGGTCCTGAGGGATCGAACATGTTCGCGGATTCTGTGAAATAAGGGCCTTTTTGTCTTCCCAATATAAAATAATTTACATTTACATACCAATGCGTAAACCACATGAGAGGATCTGCATGTAATACATTGTTTCACATTAATAGTATTACCTGCTAATTCTACAATTCTACATTTCATATTTAGAGAGCAAAATGAACATGAACCGCAAGTAAAATTCCCTTTTGGGCGTAATTCAGACAGCCAATTCTGTCCCGATGCGTTTTTTCCTTTTTTCAATAAATCTCCAACTGTTCTAGTTTTTCTATATGTAACAATCGGTTTTTCATTAGTAATTACTGCTATGTCAGCATCTTCTTGTAAAATATACCAATTATTCGTTATTGCTTTTTTCACTACATTATTAATAGGAGTATTTGAAAAAGAAAAAACGCAACGTTTATTTTTTCTGTCTTTCCTTTTCAGCAAAACCTCTCTTGGTATTCGATCTATTTTCTTTCTTGCATCTAAAATTAAATTAAGAGGATAACCTCTCTGTTCCAATCGATACTGTAAGTCATCTGCCTGTTTTTGAAACAGTATGGGACTGCTATTAATTCGTTTTAGTCTGACTAGCTGACTGTATGGGATACTATTTTTAACCTGGGGGGGATGGGATGATTGATAATGTAACAATGAATTTTTGGCAATCGATTTTCTAAAACCAGATGTCACTATATTGCTATCCACAATACCTATCTGTACATCTAGAAATTCAAGATGTTGATCTCCAAATACATATGTAAAAAACATGTTAACTCCATTCACTTGGTTAAGATACTCAACAAAGGCAGCAAATTCATCCTGTGAACCATCCCAAATAATAACGAGGTCGTCCACATATCTGAGAAAAAGTTTAATTTTACCAATAAAGGGGTTCTTGGATGTGAACACCCACTTGTCTTCCAACATGGAGAGGAAAATATTGGCATAAGCACATGAGGTGGGAGACCCCATGGCTGTACCATGTGTCTGTCTATACCAATCCCCTCCATATTGGAAGACATTATTACTCAACACGAATGTAAGGGCTTCAGTAACAAATTCAATAAAGTCAGGTGACTTGCCTGTTTTCCGTAGGATAGTGGTGTATAGGCTCTCCACATCCACGGAACACAGTTTTAAACCAGGTTGCCAATGGAAATTATTCAAAATTTTAATTAAATCTCCGGTGTCCCTGAGATAAGAAGGTAATTCTCTCAATAGAGGCGACACTAACCAATCAACATAACTGGACAAATATTCAGTCGGTGACCCAATCCCAGAGACAATAGGACGCCCCGGGGGCTGGGTCACCGATTTATGGACCTTAGGCAAAATATACCAAGAGGGTTTTTTAATGTTCCTAGGGAGGAGACGTTCAGCACTTTTTCTACTGATAACCCATTTTTCATGAAATTTCCGAAGTAACGATCTCAAGTTGTTGATTATTTGTGGACAGGGATCTTTTTTTAATTTACAGTAGGTGTTCTCATCTCCTAACTGTCTAAGAGCCTCTGTGTTATAGTCAGTAGTTTTCCACAGAACAACCCCCCACCCTTATCAGCCTTGGTAACAACAATATCTTCCCTTTTTCTTAATTTATCTAGGGCTATTTGTTCTCCATCTAAGATGTTGCTCTGGACCTTCGGGTAAATGAGGGCTTTAACTTCTTTTAGAACTGACTTCTGGAATATATCAAGTGGACTCCCAGGTGTAACAGGAGGATTAAACAAAGAGGGATTACCTCCTGAAAAAAACTTATCACTAGTACTATCTGTTCTATCAGACACCTGATCACTAATATCAGCAAGGAACGTGACTAATTCCCGCTCCTCATCATTAAATTCACTAGGTACACAAAACCCTAAGGGCCCTATTTTACAGCTAGTTTCACCTTCGAGTAAGATTACATTTTTATTTTCATTATTTACTGCAGAAAAAACTTTTTTTAAATTTAATTTACGGACACCCTTGAATAAGTCCACTTGGAACTGGACATAGTCGAATTTTTCTCTAAGACCAAAGTTCAATCCTTTGTTCAATAATGAGATCGTGTCCTCATCCAACTCTTCATCCGTGAGGTTCACTACTATATTTTCAGGAATTACTTGCGCCAAGTTACATTCTTGCGTTTGGGTACGCGTTTTCTCAAAATTCTTTGATTTTCCTCTCCCTCTTCGGGTTCTGGGTCCAAAGGGATTCCGGCAGCTTTTTGTTTGATGTTCCCTGCGTCTCCAGTCGACTCTGTCGAACCACTGCTGTCTGTGTCAGTTGTCATAAAATCCGAACTTTTATTTTTATTTTTATTCCTGCTTAAACTTGACTTCACCGGGACATTTTTTGAGACTTTTCGATTAGCATTAGACTTTTTATTCCAAGTGAAGACCTGATGGTTCTCAAAGTCTCTTTTGTCTCTTATAAATTTGTCCCGCTTTATAATCTTAATTTTAAGTCACCTGACTTTATTTAAGTCACCTGACTTTATTGAATTTGTTACTGAAGCCCTTACATTCGTGTTGAATAATAATGTCTTCCAATATGGAGGTGATTGGTATAGACAGACACATGGTACAGCCATGGGGTCTCCCACCTCGTGCTTATGCCAATATTTTCCTCTCCATGTTGGAAGACAAGTGGGTGTTCACATCCAAGAACCCCTTTATTGGTAAAATTAAACTTTTTCTCAGATATGTGGACGACCTCATTATTATTTGGGATGGTTCACAGGATGAATTTGCTGCCTTTGTTGAGTATCTTAACCAAGTGAATGGAGTTAACATGTTTTTTGGATATTTGGAGATCAACATCTTGAATTTCTAGATGTACAGATAGATATTGTGGATAGCAATATAGTGACATCTGGTTTTAGAAAATCGATTGCCAAAAATTCATTGTTACATTATCAATCATCCCATCCCCCCCAGGTTAAAAATAGTATCCCATACAGTCAGCTAGTCAGACTAAAACGAATTAATAGCAGTCCCATACTGTTTCAAAAACAGGCAGATGACTTACAGTATCGATTGGAACAGAGAGGTTATCCTCTTAATTTAATTTTAGATGCAAGAAAGAAAATAGATCGAATACCAAGAGAGGTTTTGCTGAAAACGAAAGACAGAAAAAATAACAAACGTTGCGTTTTTTCTTTTTCAAATACTCCTATTAATAATGTAGTGAAAAAAGCAATAACGAATAATTGGTATATTTTACAAGAAGATGCTGACATAGCAGTAATTACTAATGAAAAAACGATTGTTACATATAGAAAAACTAGAACAGTTGGAGATTTATTGAAAAAAGGAAAACGCATCGGGACAGAATTGGCTGTCTGAATTACGCCCAAAAGGGAATTTTACTTGCGGTTCATGTTCATTTTGCTCTCTAAATATGAAATGTAGAATTGTAGAATTAGCAGGTAATACTATTAATGTGAAACAATGTATTACATGCAGATCCTCTCATGTGGTTTACGCATTGGTATGTAAATGTAAATTATTTTATATTGGGAAGACAAAAAGGCCCTTATTTCACAGAATCCGCGAACATGTTCGATCCCTCAGGACCGGCATCGGAGCCACTAGATTTATTCAACATATTAATGAATTTCATTCTAGAGAAAAATATGGATTCCGTTTTGCCGGACTTGAAAGGATCGAACATGGTGTTGCTGGGAAAAATAGAGAAGAAATACTGTTAAGAAATGAAACTAAATCGATTCTTCGGTTGGAAGCAATGGGGCCTTTAGGTCTCAATGAACGTACTGAGCTCAGTGCATTATTAACATAAATGAAAATCTTAGGTGCATCACACAGTTGTTTTTAACATTTTTAATTGCACTTACCTTTTGTTTGGCTCATTTCTATGGCAACGGAGGGGAGGGATATTTAAATGTGTTTCCGGCTGGAAGACGATGTGGGCCAGTTGAAGCATATCTTGCGAAACGGCACCGTAGCCCCGAACGAACGTCCCCCTGTTTTTTGTCCACCCGTGTCTTGCACTGTTTATACCCTTCATGGATCAATAAAGAAGCTTGAAGTTTACGTATTTGGTGAGTTACCCTGGTTTTCTTTTCTCTTTTCTACGGATTGTTTGCATTGGACTTTGCTATTACCAGTGAGCACCATCAGACGTGGTTGAGCCAGCAGAGGCATTGGATGTCAGGTGCTAACAATTAAGGAAGCAGTGCCGAGTTTGTTATCTCTACTATTGAATAGTGGTCAGTTTGTGTTTGTATTGGTAGGATATTAAGTAAAACAGTCCAAGGAAATCATGGACAAGTCTGTTTATTTAGGTAAAATAATTCACTGCCATATTAAGCCACCTTCTGTAAGTAGTGCATGAATGGGTTTACATAACAGTGAGATTCATTGGTCCCTTGCAATAAAAACTGCTGTTCAAAGCACACTAAAAGGACAGGCACTTTAGTTCCTAGCTCACATTTTCTTGCACTTTCCATAATTATTCTTAAACAGTATATAATTCCAACATAGTGTTTATATAGATATACACTCCTGCTCCGGAACCGCTGATTTAATACAAGGCACACTGCACATCATATAGTGATGCTTACCAAGACAGAATGCAAGGTGCATAATGTTATTGGGGTGCAGTCTTGTTGTAAGTGCTTGCGGCAGATTAACCTTTGACACCATAGAGCAGGGTATATACACATTACATATGAAAGCAAAATGGTATAATGGAGCGCAGGATCTAACCTACAATTTGAGCAAAAAATAAACTTTGGATTATAAAACATTGTCTTTGACTAAAATTGGTTGCTATTGTGCATAAACAAAATGTGAAATCCCAGTGTCTGGAAAAAGAAAAAACACCAAAAAGAAGAGAACAGTACCAAAATGATACTTAAATAAATAGTTCATCATTTTGATGAATATATACAGGTGTGTGGTATCCCAGCACTTTAGGTGTCCAGCATGTCACTGTCCAGGGGTGCTGGGGCAAGTTCACATAAATAAAACAGGGTAGCCTCATTGGCTTCTGCTTCAGTCAGAGGCTCTAGCCGCAATAGTTTGCTTTGTGTCGGCTCACAGTCCAGGCTAGATTCCAAAAGATTGTCCGTTTCATTTGTTTTGCTCGTCTGTGTCTCTGATACAAAAGGGCTAGAATCACCATCCAGAAAAGCCATAAGTGGATATGTTGTGTACTGCACAAGTTGCTGGTCTGCAAAACAAAATGCTATTGATTAGGACAACCAGTAGCTGACAATGGAAAACCCAATGTTTGAAAAGAATGACTTGTTAATGTCTGAGAATAGCCTTTTAAAGGGGTACTCTGGAGGGAAAACATTTTTTCAATTGGTGGCATGAAGTCACAGATTTTTAAAATTACTCCTATTTAAAAAAAAAAAAAAAAAAAAAAAAAAATATGCTTACTGTAAAATCTCTCTCGGAGGAGCCATTGGGGGACACAGAGACCGTGGGTATATTCTGCTGACACTAGGCAACAAAAAGAAAGTCGGCCCCACCCAGCAGGATATACCCCACCTACAGACTGAGCTATCAGTTTAGTCGCTATAATACAAATAGCTAAAAAAAAACTGTCAGAATTGGGCTAGCCTCTGTTCCCCATCATGAAAAATCTAAAAAATATTAAACTGCGGTATGACTTAAAGTTAAAATAGCAATTTATTGGGAATAATAAAATTACGTATATAGCCCCCTCAAAAGTTTAGTCCCAAAGCAGTAGGAGAGAACAGACAGGGAAAGAAAAAAACAGCAACTGTCCGAGGAAACCACAGACAGAAAAATAACCAAACCGAACCAAGGACACCAGAACAAATGGGTGGGTGCTGTGTGCAAGTACAACCAGATGGCCGCCTTACAGACTTGCAAGGCCGAAGCCCTGTTGCAGAGAGCCCAGGCGGCCCCGACGGAACAAGTGGAATGAGCTGAGACCCAGAAAGGAGGAGTCTTCCCTTTGCAGCGATAAGCTTCCGAGATGGCAGAACGGATCCACCTCGAAATGGTCGCCTTGAAGCAGGAAATCCCTTACGACGACCCTCCCTAAGCACAAAGAAAGAGTCACATTGGCGAAAGGATGAGGTGACAAAGATAAATCCGAACGGCTCGTACCACATCAAGACCATTAAGTTCCCTAGGATGGGATGGAGCTGGACAAAAGGACGGGAGGACTATATCCTCATTTAGGTGAAAGGCTGAGACCACCTTAGGCAAAAAGGATGGGATTGGACGGAAAACAACTTTGTACTGGTGCAAAACCAGGTAGGGGGAACGGCAGGAGAGAGCCGCCAGCTCCGAAACTCTAATGGAAGTGACCGCAATGAGGAAGGCCACCTTCCAGGAAAGGATACAAAGAAAAATGTCCCGGAGAGGTTGGAAAGGAGTACCCTGCAAGGCACTGAGAACCAGATTCTGAGAACCTACTACCACGGGGTAGTAGGGGATCTGTACGGCGGAGCCGCATGACCAACACCCTGCAGAAAAGTGTGGATGTGAGGGTCGGACACCAGGAAGCGTTGAAAAAGAAAGGAGAGAGCAGACACCTGACCCTTAAGGGAACTGAGAGCCAAGCGTTGTTCCAGCCCAGACAGTAAAAAGGAAAGAAGGCATGGAAGGGAGAACACAACTGGGGAGAAGGATTGCGATTCACACCATTGAAAGTAGGACCGCCAAGTACGGTGATAAATCCTCCCAGAGGAAGGCTTGCATGCCTTGATTATTATGCGGATCACCTGGGGAGGGAACCCCTGGTCCTCAGAACTGCGGTTTCAACTGCCACGCCGTCAAATGCAGCGACAGTAAATTGAGATGGCAAAGAGGACCCTGAGAGCAGGTGAGGACGAACTGGGAGGCGCAGTGGCACGTCGGCCGCTAGGCGAACAACGTCCGCGTACCACGCGCACCTGGGCCAGTCCAGAGCCACAAGAATGGCGGGAACACCCTCCGCTTTGAGTCTCCTCAGGACCCTGAGAAGGAGAGTAAGAGGAGGGAAGAGATTGGGGAGAACGAAGTGCGACCAGGGGATCACTAAGGTGTCTACAGCTACCAGAGGATCTCAGGACTTCGCAACGAAGCAGGGAACTTTCTGGTTGTGGCAGGACGCGAAGAGGTTCTCGTTTGGTGTGCCCCAGAGGTTGCAGATCTCCGCAAACACCTATGGATGAAGAGACCACTCGCCGGGGTCGGCCTAGGAGCGAATGAGGAAGTCCACATCCCAATTTTCAACCCCTGGGATGTGAATCGCTGAGATGGAGGGAACTCCGAGTTCCGCCCAGAGAAGAATCCTAGATCCCTCGGTCACCGCTGTGGGGCTGCAAGTGCCACCCTGGCGATTGACATATGCCACAGCCCTGAAGTTGTCTGGACACGAACAGGACGGTCCTGGAGAAGGCGCTCCCAATAAAAGAGGCAAAAAGGTAAATTGCACGAAGTTCCAGGATGTTGATGGGGAGGAGAGCTTCCTGGGAGGACCAACGGCCCTGTACAGTCCGATCCCTGAAAACTCCCCCCCCCCCCCCCCCCCCCAAACCGCTGAGACTGGCATCTGTCGTGATGACCTGCCAGTGGAGGGGCAGAAAAGATTGCCCCTGTCGAAGAGGAGGAGACCAAAGCCAGCACAGGAGGGACTGGCGAGTCCTGGGGGGCGGGGGGGGGGGGGGGGGGGGCGGTGAGAATAATCCTGTGATCGAGGGATAGCAGAGACTTGTCCCACCAGGACAGAAGAGGAATTTGAAGAGGTCGACAATGAAACTGGGCGAAGGGAACAGGTTCCATGGCCGCCACCATCCGACCCAGAACTTCCATGCAAAACCGAATGGAAACTGGAACAGGACAACAGAGAAGACGAACTCCTGATGACAGAGCACAGCGCTTGTCCAGCAAGAGCTAAATCGGGGCAGTTGCAGTGTCGAACTGGAGTCCCAAGAAGATCAGAGACTGGGTGGGAATCAGGTTGGACTTGTCCCAATTGATCACCCAGCCAAAAGGGGACAAGGTCTGAAGAGAGAAGGAGACTCCAGATTCTGGGCCCTAGTCGGAGCCTTGAACAGGAGGTCGTCCAGGTAGGGGGATCACTGATACACCCCGGGCTTGCAGGATGGCGATCACTGCCACCAGAACCTTGGTGAAGACCATTTGGACCCTGGCCAGGCCAAAAGGAAGGGCCACAAATTGAAAATAGCCCTCCGGAACAACGAAGCGGAGATAGTGCTGATGTGCCGCAAAATGGGGATGTGAAGTTAAGAGATATCCACTGAGGAAAGAAACTCTCCTTGATCCATGGATGTCACCACAGAAGGGAGAGACTCTATACGGAAATAACGCAGGAGTAGGTGACGGATAAGGAGCTATAGGATCAGGTGGATGGAATCCCCTTTCTTGGGGACGACAGGTTTGAATAGAACCCCGAAAAACGCTCATTGAGAGGAAATGGGACGATCACTCCCTGAGCAAGAAGGGTTCGAAAAGCCGCCGCCAAGGAAGGAGAGCGAGGAGGGCGGGATAAAAAAAAAAAAAAAAAAACCTTGGAATGGAAGCAAACTAGATCCAATAGCCGTTGGAAACGACATCTCGGACCTAAGAGTCCTGCACGTGGGCAGACCAAACGTCCCGGAACCTCACTTGGAGGGCGGCCGAAGTGAAGAAAAACTGCCGACATGGAAACAAAACCCCGGCTGTGCGCGCACCGCGCAGCTGCCGGAGGAATGCGGGGCTGTAAAAAAAAATGCCCCAGTGAATAAAGTTGGCCCCAGAGGCTGCCGAAATACAGTAAATATGCCCTTTGCGCCACTGCTTCTGTCCTGACTTCAGAATGGCATAAACCGTCCCCAGAATGAATAAAGAGGAGTGGGCCCAAAACAGAGGGACTACAGAAGTTGAAACCCCTGAATAAACGATAATTCCTGGTTAAAAAAAAAAAAAAGGGAGAAGGAAAAAGGGGAAAAAAAATACTCACTCTCCCCGGGAAAAAAAACGTACCTAGTGAAATCTTCAGCCAGTTATTATACACCTGCATCATGCCAGGCTGAGACAGCGAGACGAGCAGGTTAGGTAGGGGGACCTGGACGCAAAGGTGCAACCCCAGGTGCTGACCGGTGGCAAGAAGGGGGTTGATGTTGCATAACTCGATGCCTGTGCCCCTTCTTCGCAAGTGGGAGAATGTTGTGAGAAGTGAGTGCTATGTTCCTGAACCCCCACCTAAAAAGAGAGAAATAAAAGGGAGAAAAAAAAAAATCTAAATACACGTCCCTAAACTAAAAAATAAGAAAAGACCAGGTCTGGAGAACTCCAGTACTGTGTCTGCCTCCTACGGGCACTAAAACGGATAGCTCAGAAGACCCTCTAGGCGGAGTATATCCTGCTGGGAGGGGCCGACTTTGTTGATGCCTAGTGTCAGCAGCATATACCCACGGTCTCTGTGTCCCCCAATGGATCCGAACGAGAAATCTTAATCCTTCCAGTATATATCAGCTGCTGCATACTACAGAGGAAGTTGTGTAGTTCTCTCCAGTCTGACCACAGCGCTCTTTGCTGCTACTTTGTTGTTTGGTAGTGTGAACCTAGCCTAATGCTTCAAAGGATGGTTTCCTTGGAACACCAAGAAAGCCTCCTCAGGTTTTCTTTGTGTTCCAAGGAAACCACCCTTTTTTATTTGATAGCTCTATCGTGAGGTTCATTATCTGGGGCATAAGTGCAGCCTCTAACAATACAGATTTGTAAAAAATTTCTGAGTTAGGTTAACACTACGGAATATTAGATGGAGCTGGCTCATTCTTTAGGCAAAATCCCTGCCACAGACATTGCTTTCTATGGGGATGGCAATGTCCACACGGTCCTATCGCCTCCAGATTCAGTCAGTGATGGCCACACTCGGAATCTCCGGACAGATTTTGTCCAGCCAGAAATTCTGTAGTGTGAACCTAGCGTTACTGTCATTTAACATGTCAAAATTTTGATTAAGATGGTGCTTACTTAAAAATTATTATAATTTTTTTTGTACATGTTGTCCAGTCATCTCAAAAATTTGATCATTTCAACTGTTCTAGTAGTAAATCCATGACTAAAGATCTCTGCAACACCTTCCCATAATGCACCCAAACTTCAAATTCTTGCGTTCTGGCTCAAATTAACTTACCCAGTTTCTTGGAATCTGCAGTGGAATTAGGGGATTCAGGAAAGGTTTCTCCATTTCTAAAAGTCTCCATTCCTTTGGTCTCCAGCTGTAAAATATTGAGAAAAGAATCATTTGACCTGGACTTCAGCATCAGTTTAAAGTATATTTAGAAGGAAATGCACAAAAGAACAGCTTATTCTTCCATCAAGAATACAACCACAGAATTCCCTTTCCATACTGGGTACAAGGTCTAAAAACGTGATGACAATTGTTCATTAAGCCACAGAAGTAACTGAATAGTCTAAGGCTACATTCACATCTTTTTATTTTTTTTTGCATATCAGTTGCCGTATCAGTTTTGTTTCCCTAAAAGGCATAAAACATATATTATTAATAATCATCATCCTCCAGTCAGTCTATGTTCTCATACAGCATGCAGGTGCTGGTGGGTAATAGTTACAACCACCTGCTTTATTTCCCTTAGGCCACATTGACACATACGTTATACAGACAACCACTGTCCTGCCCTCACCACAGGTCTAGAGACCCAAATTGAAAACATCAGAATGCTCTATACTGCATCAGAATGCTCTATACTGCATCGGGATTGGTATCCAACAGGACCAAATAAAAAACCTGCAAGCAGTAATGAGGTTGTTGTGGGCGGTCACAGAACATACAGTGGGTCCCGCAAAATCCCGAATACCTCCGAAATGCCACAAGGCGGGTGGACTATTTCTAAAAGCTGTGCCAAAATGTTTGCAGAAGCAGGTGGGATTACACACACTGAGCGGGAGCAGACGGTTACAGTCATATCCAGCAGGAGTGGGAGTCCCATGAAGGGCTCTACTCTATACTGCTTTCAATTCAGGTTATCAGATGGGACTTTGGTACAGAAGTGTTTGAATCAGTGTGAATATGAATGTGGTGACCTCTATTACAGTTGTTAGGCAGGTGGGGAACAGCTAGTCTAAGACAAGGCTGTTTAAACATTATAACAAACCGCATAATTACCCATGTAGGTACAAAAGCAGTAAAAAAATTTACATATTTTGTTGGAAAAAAAAAAAAAAAAAAAACTCTGAACATAGATAAGCCACTTCACCATTGAGATACCAGCCTGTTGCCAGGAACACTGGTTGTAGTCTCTGGTGGGAATTTATCAAAAGTAATTGCCTCTTTTGTTATCTGGTTCTCGTGGGCTGATCTGGCGCACGTCATTTGGTAATTTTGGCGCAGACTAAAACAGCATCCAATAAGTGCTCTGCACAGTCACTTTTTATGGGTTGCACTTTTGAGAGCTGTTTGCACATAAATCATGCAACTTTTTACAAAAGGTGCACATAAAATCACGACCACGTCTATTCCCCACATGCATACATTTACTTTACAGGACTCCGCGCGATCTCTGTGCAGCACCAGACGTTCATTTAGAATGCTGGGTGCTGGCGGTGTGACGTGATGTCCCCTCCCACACACTTGCATTGAGGGAGTGTAACGTCATGAGGGGCGTGGTCATGACGTCACAACCCCCGCCGTCTGCACCCAGTGTTTGGAACAAAATGTTCCGAGTGCTGGGGCAGGGGACTACCCCTTTAACTACTATTGTTTTTTTTTTTGGACAATACAAATGAAAATAAAATTAAAAAAAAATAAAAAGTATCTCCAGTTGCTGTTATTTCTGCTTACCAGTCTCTCCAGAAGCAAGCCAAATCCCCTGCGCTGATGTGAAGCATAATTTCCCTAAAGTGAGGGCGAGCAGGGGGACATGACAGGACAACACAGTAATAAAGAGAAAAACAAATCCTCAGCTACACAACTTGGGGTGAGGGAGTACTATGAAAACCACAGGAAGGCATTACTTTTTGCTAACTGGAGTATATATTACACATATACATAGCTTCAGATAATAGACTTATTTTGCCCGGAGTACCCTTTTATGTTAAAGAAAATAAGATGAGAAAAAGGAGGATTTTACAACGTGTAAAACTACACATCAGGGGTCCTGTGTCAGAGAAATAGACAGCAGAGTCTTCTTTCTTGCGACCACACTGGCTACGAAAAGTGGCAGGGAACAGAATTATCTGGCCTCTTTTTAGAATAATATTGTGCTTTATGGACCTTCTTACCATTACTATGGCCTAGTATAGCCCTTCTCCCTGTTACTAGCCCAATGTTTCCAACCAGGGTGCCTCCAGCTGTTGCAAAACCACAACTACCAGCATGCCCGGACAGCCTTTGGCTGTCCGGGCATGCTGGGAGTTGTAGTTTTGCAACAGCTGGAGGCATGCTAGTTGGAAAACACTGCACTACCAAATCAGGGTCCAGTCTGATTCAGGAGTCTAGGAGAGCTGGGTAGAAGACTTCGGCTGTCCAGGCATGCTGAGAGTTGTAGTTTTGGAGGCACCCTGTTGTGAAACACTGCACTAGCCACTACTTTCCATTTTCCCATGTAGAATTCAAGAGGGAGCCCAGTATTTCCAGTAGAAAGGTTTCGCTTAGTGTCCATTATGACTTGGCGGCTGTTAAATGCATAAGGTGAGGGAATACGAGCCATTGCTCTTTTTAGATGCATACCTTTGGGCCATTAAGATAGTCAGAAGGACTCATTTGGACATTAGTGGAGAAAATCTGGAAAAAGAAAAGTAAAATTCAGTTTTTGAATTTTGTTTTCAAGATCCAAGGACCACTGAGCCAGGTTTTGTGCTTTGTAACCCACAATGGTCAGGCTAAAAGAAAAAGTCATCATGTAACCCATACATCCACTCTCAACAATGGCTTTGAACTATCACCTCCTGGGAAACAACATGAATTCATAGATGACTAAAACCCCTTTTGACACTACAGAATTAGGTCTCTATTTTATTAATAAAAAGCTCTGGCCCTTTAAATGGGTACTTCGCCCCTAGACATTTTATCCCCTATACATGGATAGGGGATAAGATATCTGATCGTGGGGGTCCCACCACTGTGGAACCCCGCAATCTCTCCTGCAGCCCCCTAGTCATCTGCAGCACGGAGCCAAAGTTTGCTCCGTGCCTGATGACTCACGGTACAGATGCCGGTGGTTGGTGATGTCATGCCCCGCCCCCTTAAAGCAAGTCTATGGAAGGGGGTGTGACAACGGCCACAACATCACGAACTGACGGCTCCTGTATAGTGAGTCATCAGGCACGGAGCAAACTTTGGCTCCGTGCTGCAGATTACTAAGGAGCTGCAGAAGAGATCGCAGGGGTCCCCAGCGGCGGGACCCCTGAGATAAGATGTTTAGGGGCGGAGTACCCCTTTTAAGGCATCATTAACATAGCAGAATTGCCAAGTGGAATCTGGATGAAAAATTAAGCTTAGAAATTCTATTGCAGTAGACTCCAAAAGGGAGATTTATCAAAACCTGTGCAAAGGAAAAGTTGTCTCGTTGCCCCTATAGCAACCAATCAGATTGCTTCTTTCATTTTGCAGAGGCCTTGTTAAAAATGAAAGAAGTGAGCTGATTGGTTGCTATGGGCAACTTTTCCCCTGGACAGGTTTTGATAAATCTCCCCCCAATTGTTTTCCATGGGATACTGCTGCACCATGCACACGGCTGGATTTCCATGGCAAAAAAAATAAATCTACTGCAGAAACTCTGATTCAGACATGTCTAGTCTTTCTGCATGAAGATGCATTGCAGTCTATGGAGACTGTGCATTTCCCAGCAGTCCTAGTGCCAGCGTCTGCAGAAGTTTTCCGGATGGACATTCCGCTGTATGAATAGGGCCTCAGGGAGACAGGAGTCAGGCTCTCCAAAGGCAGCATTGAAGTCTCACTTTCCTGTGTGATGCTCTGCATGTAGTGAGAGATTCAAATTAACCCTTTAAAAGCAGCTGTGTCCTGATTCTCTAGCAGATAACCTTGTTGAAGCACCTGTATCCTTGTCCTTCAACTTGTATATAATACATAGAAAAGGTGAGGCCATTTTTTGCCTGATTTCAGTTTTTCTTTTTCTACAGCCCCTTGGTGAATTAATGTACATCTGGCAGCCCATCTGCATGCTATGGAGGCAATAAAATGAATGCTGCATTTTTTAAGTTTGTTGGCCTTTTCATAAGCCCAAGGAAAAAAAACATGATTTTAAGAGTCAACGAGGCAGGGCCAAGGTGCTGAATGGCTGCAGCACTCCCCGCTCTACCATGATTGATGTACAGAGCTCAGCTTACAGCATGTAGCCCTGTATACAGATCACATGCCTGTACCGTGCGCGCACACACAGTGACCAGGCTCATTCAGCACATTCCTGTGTCTGCCCCTTATTAGTATGCATGGTGCAGGCACTTGAATTGGCGCTGTAAGCCAAGCCCTGTATGTCAATCATTGCAGAGCAGTAGAGAAAGGGACAGTCAGGAGGTAGGTGTTGCTGTGGCACTTCAGAAGATTAGCCCCGCCTCTTTGACTATTGAACCTAGGACAAAAACAGGATTTTATGAATTCTGAAAAGGCCAACAGCTTTACAAAATGTACTGTCCATTTTATTGCCCCATTATCTGTCAGCTCATAGCATGCAGATGTGTTGACAGATTCCCATTAATTCACCAGGTTTGTGACAAAATTTGAATAAAAATTTGTTTATATGAATCTCCCACTGTATTCTATATTGTTTATTGTATTGCCTCATTTGTGAGCCCATAACATGCAGGTGAGCTGCCAGAATAACTTTTATTATAATAAAACTTCACCCTGAATCCTGGCCAGATCAGACTAGTCCTTGTTGCCCATAGCAACCAATCAAAGCTCACCCGGGAAGAGCCGAGTACCCATACAGATCATGGGGAGTCCCAGCAGTCGGACTCCCCGCAACCTAAAACTTATCCTGTGGATAGAGGATACGCTTTTGTACATGATATCTCTTTTTTAAAGGGGTATTACATTTCAATATATAAAGACTATATAAATTAATGGGACCCTACATTGTTTACTTCCAGAAGATTAATGTCATGTGATAGACTCACAGGTACACACAGTCCAAACAGCACAGTTACTAGAGGTGGGTTTGGGGGACGAACCCTGCACCCATGTGATCATCAGAGGTTTTAATCCAAGAACCCGTATAGCAGAGAGCGGACAATGAATAGCATATACAGCAGAACCCGTATAGCAGAAAGCATACACGGAATAGCATATACAGCAGAACCCGTATAGCAGAGCCGACACGGAATAGCATATACAGCAGAACCCGTATAGCAGAGCCGACACGGAATAGCATATACAGCAGAACCCGTATAGCAGAGAGCCGACACTGAATAGCATATACAGCAGAACCCGTATAGCAGAGAGCCGACACTGAATAGCATATACAGCAGAACCCGTATAGCAGAGAGCCGACACGGAATAGCATATACAGCAGAACCCGTATAGCAGAGAGCCGACACGGAATAGCATATACAGCAGAACCCGTATAGCAGAGAGCCGACACGGAATAGCATATACAGCAGAACCCGTATAGCAGAGAGCCGACACGGAATAGCATATACAGCAGAACCCGTATAGCAGAGAGCCGACACAATAGCATATACAGCAGAACCCGTATAGCAGAGAGCCGACACAATAGCATATACAGCAGAACCCGTATAGCAGAGCCGACACGGAATAGCATATACAGCAGAACCCGTATAGCAGAAAGCATACACGGAATAGCATATACAGCAGAACCCGTATAGCAGAGCCGACACGGAATAGCATATACAGCAGAACCCGTATAGCAGAGAGCCGACACTGAATAGCATATACAGCAGAACCCGTATAGCAGAGAGCAGACACTGAATAGCATATACAGCAGAACCCATATAGCAGAGAGCAGACACTGAATAGCATATACAGCAGAACCCGTATAGCAGAGCCGACACTGAATAGCATATACAGCAGAACCCGTATAGCAGAGAGCCGACACTGAATAGCATATACAGCAGAACCCGCATAGCAGAGCCGACACTGAATAGCATATACAGCAGAACCCGTATA
The DNA here is from genome assembly GCF_029499605.1 of Hyla sarda. NCBI lineage: Eukaryota > Metazoa > Chordata > Amphibia > Anura > Hylidae > Hyla > Hyla sarda. The sequence continues at coordinate 252,960,709 of NC_079191.1, read as the reverse complement.
GCAGAAAGCCGACACTGAATAGCATATACAGCAGAACCCGTATAGCAGAGAGCCGACACTGAATAGCATATACAGCAGAACCCGTATAGCAGAGAGCAGACACTGAATAGCATATACAGCAGAACCCGTATAGCAGAAAGCCGACACTGAATAGCATATACAGCAGAACCCGTATAGCAGAGAGCCGACACTGAATAGCATATACAGCAGAACCCGTATAGCAGAGAGCAGACACTGAATAGCATATACAGTAGAACCCGTATAGCAGAAAGCAGACACTGAATAGCATGTACAGCAGAACCCGTATAGCAGAGAGCAGACACTGAATAGCATATACAGCAGAACCCGTATAGCAGAAAGCCGACACTGAATAGCATATACAGCAGAACCCGTATAGCAGAGAGCCGACACTGAATAGCATATACAGCAGAACCCGTATAGCAGAAAGCCGACACTGAATAGCATATACAGCAGAACCCGTATAGCAGAGCCGACACTGAATAGCATATACAGCAGAACCCGTATAGCAGAGAGCAGACACTGAATAGCATATACAGCAGAACCCGTATAGCAGAGAGCAGACACTGAATAGCATATACAGTAGAACCCGTATAGCAGAGCCGACACTGAATAGCATATACAGCAGAACCCGTATAGCAGAGAGCCGACACTGAATAGCATGTACAGCAGAACCCGCATAGCAGAGAGCCGACACTGAATAGCATATACAGCAGAACCCGTATAGCAGAAAGCCGACACGGAATAGCATATACAGCAGAACCCGTATAGCAGAGAGCCGACACAATAGCATATACAGCAGAACCCGTATAGCAGAGAGCCGACACTGAATAGCATATACAGCAGAACCCGTATAGCAGAGCCGACACTGAATAGCATATACAACAGAACCCGTATAGCAGAAAGCCGACACTGAATAGCATATACAGCAGAACCCGTATAGAAGAGAGCCGACACTGAATAGCATATACAGCAGAACCCGTATAGCAGAAAGCCGACACTGAATAGCATATACAGCAGAACCCGTATAGCAGAGCCGACACTGAATAGCATATACAGCAGAACCCGTATAGCAGAAATGCTTCAGCAGGCATCCAGGGAAAACGCCGATGGGGGCCATGTAGGCCCCCCCATGTCGGCGATCGCCTCAAATCGCTAGGGAAATCGCCCCTGCGATCTGTGGAGATACCGGGCTGATCGGGTCTCTGGGACCCGACCGCCCGGTAATTTTGCATGATTCCGGCTGTAACAGAAAGCCAGGACCATGCTGAAGTATAGGAGCGAGGTGGCAAGCCTGCCACCTCCTCCTATCCCCTGCGATTCATCGGTTAGCTAACCGACCAATCGCAGGGGGGGGGCGGTTACTTCCTCCCGCCCTGCCCCGCGAAGTCCGGAGAGGACGGGAGGAAGACCAGAGGACGCGGCGGGGGAGTGCTGGGGCCCGGCCCTGCCCCGGTACTTACCTCGTCCTTGAAGACCCAGATCCCGGCGATGAAGGCGGCGGCGGCGACAGGAGAGTTCCTCTTCAGCTGCGGTCGGGCCCTTGGCGTCTGGGCATGCTGGGAGTTGCAGTTTTGCAACATCTGGAGGTACACAGTTTGGAGACCACTGTGCCCTTCCAGATGTTGCAAAACTACACATCCTCAGCATGCCCTTACTGTCCAGGCATGCTGGGAGTTGTAGTTCTGTAACATCTGGCCCTTCAGATGTTGCAGAACTACAACTCCCAGCATGCCTGGACAGTTTTGGCATACTGGGAGTTGTAGATTTGCAGCATCTGGAGGGCTACAGCTTGGACACCACTACACAGTGGTCCCCAAACTGTTCTCCTCCAGCTGTTGCGTAACCACTACTCCCAATATGCCCTTCGGCTATCTGGGCATTCTGGGAGTTGTGGTTTTGCAACAACTGGAGGCACACTGGTTGGGAAACATTGTCTGTTTCCTAACTCAGTGTTTCCCAACCCGTGTGCCTCCAGCTGTTGCAAAACTATAACTACCAGCATGCACTGATAGACCGTGCATGCTGGGAGTTGTAGTTTTGCAACAGCTGGAGGTTCCCCCCCCCCCCCCCTGTGAATGTACAGGGTACATTCACATGGGCAGGGGGCTTGCAGTGAGTATCAGGCTGCAAGTTTGCGATGCAGCAAATTTTGCGCGGCAGCTCAAACTCGCAGCGGGAAACTCGCTGTAATCCCCTGCCCGTGTGACTGTACCCTAAAAACACTACACTAACACAAAATAAAATAAGTAAAAAAACACTACTTATACCCCTACACAGCCCCCCTCCCCAATAAAAATGAAAAACGCCTGGTACGCCACTGTTTCCAAAATGGAGCCTCCAGCTGTTGCAAAACAACAACTTCCAGTATTGCCGGACAGCCGTTTACTGTCCAAGCATGCTGGGAGTTTTGCAACAGCTGGAGGCACCCTGTTTGGGAATCGCTGGCGTAGAATACCCCTATGTCCACCCCTATGCAAATCACTAATTCAGGCCTCAAATGCGCATGGCGCTCTCACTTCGGAGCCCTGTCGTATTTCAAGGCAACAGTTTAGGGCCACATATGGGGTATCGCCGTACTCGGGAGAAATTGCCTAACAAATTTTGGGGGGCTTTTTCTCCTTTCACCCCTTATGAAAAGGGGAAGTTGGGGTCTACACCAGCATGTTAGTGTAAAAAAAAATTTTTTTATGGAATGTAATGAGGGGTGCAGTGAGAATTTACACCCCACTGGTGTCTGACAGATCTTTGGAACAGTGGGCTGTGCAAATTAAAAATTTTGTACAGCCCACTGTTCCAAAGATCTGACAGACACCAGTGGGAGTAAATGCTCACTGTACCCCTTATTACGTTCCTCAAGGGGTCTAGTTTCCAAAATGGTATGCCATGTGGAGGTTATTTTGCTGTCCTGGCACCATAGGGGCTTCCTAAATGCAACATGCCCCCCAAAAACCATTTCTGAAAAATGTACTCTCCAAAATCCCCTTGTCGCTCCTTCGCTTCTGAGCCCTCTACTGCGCCCGCCGAACACTTTACATAGACATATGAGGTATTTCCTTTCTCGAGAGAAATTGGGTTACAAATTTTAGGAAGATTTTTCTCCTTTTACCCCTTGCAAAAATTCAAAAACTGGGTCTACAAGAACATGCGAGTGGAAAAAATGAAGATTTTGAATTTTCTCCTTCACTTTGCTGCTATTCCTGTGAAACACCTAAAGGGTTAAAATGCTGACTGAATGTCATTTTGAATACTTTGGGGGATGCAGTTTTTATAATGGGGTTTTTATGGGGCATTTCTAATATGAAGACCCTTCAAATCCACTTCAAACCTGAACTGGTCCCTGAAAAATAGTGAGTTTGAAAATTTTGTGAAAAATTGGAAAATTGCTGCTGAACTTTGAAGCCCTCTGAGGTCTTCCAAAAGTAAAAACACGTCAATTTTATGATTAAAACATAAAGTAGACATATTGTATATGTGAATAAAATAAAACAATATTTGGAATATCTATTTTAATTACAAACAGAGCTTCAAAGTTAGAAAAATGCTAAATTTTCAAATTTTTCATCAAATTTGGGGATTATTCACCAAGAAAGGATGCGAGTTACCACAAAATGTTACCACTATGTTAAAGTAGAATATGTCACGAAAAAACAATCTCGGAATCAGAATGATAACTAAAAGCGTTCCAGAGTTATTAATGTTTTAAAGTGACAGTGGTCAAATGTTCAAAAAATGGCCGGGTCCTAAGGTGTAAAATGGCTGGGTCCTTAAGGGGTTAAGCATAAAAAACATGTCAGTTATATTAAGGCATAGAAACAAGTACTCCAAGTAAGGCTAGGTTCATACTACGCTTTTGTCTTAGTTTTTTTTCTAAAAACACGTTGAACTGATGCTAAAAATGGACGCTGCCATATACCCTACAGCTTAATCCTTTTCCGTTCACTTAGTAAGAAAAAACTGACCATAAGCCCACATTTTTCACTGTACACAAAAACATGGTTGACCGTTTAATTTTGCTGGAGACAACCAGGCTTATGTGCTGGTCCTACCTTGTACACAGGGCCAGCGTCAGGGGTACAGTCAATACACCAGTAGGGGGCCCAGGCCCCTGTGGCACCCCCCTGGAGAAGCCCCAGCACAGAAGCACAAGACGGCTGTTTAAACAGTGGTTCTGTACGTCCGTCGGCCACATCATTCACCCCCCTCCTTCCCTGATCCCCTGTGCCACTTTATTCCCTGTGCCAAATCACCCCCCCCCCTTATTACCCGCTGTGCCACATAATTTCCTCTTGATCCCCCTATGCTATTTCATTCCCCCTTAACTACACAGGGTATAAACCGGGCATGAAATGATACAGGGGAGGGATGAGTGATTAAACAGCACTGGGAGATTCTACTGTAATGTCGCTTATTATCATGTTTTATAGGTAATTACACTCTATAGTGAGTACAGTAAAAGTATTCCGTCATTTAGGCTGGGTTCACACCACATTTTGTTAAATACGGTTCCCGTATACAGCTGGGAGGAGGGGGGCGGGGCTTAATCGCGGTGCCCGCACTCAGCCGTATGCGGGAACCGTATTTAATGTATGTCTATGAGCCGACCGGAGTGAACCGCAGCCTCCGCTCGGCTTTGTTTTCGGGTGTATGCGGTTTCCCGACCGTAGGCAAAAATGTGGTCATCCGCGTGGTCGACCGGTCGGGAAACTGCATACACCCGAAAACGAAGCCGACCGGAGGCTGTGGTTCACTCCGGTCTGCTCATAGACATACATTAAATACTGTTCCCAAATACGGCTGAGTGCGGGCGTGGCGATTAAGCCCCCCCCCCCTACTCCCAGCCGTATACGGGAACCGTATTTAACAAAACGTGGAGTAAACCCAGCCTTAGAAAGATTTTTGAGCTTTTTTCCCCAATAGGGGACATCTCTCAATAGCAGACACTTTTTTAAATTCCCCGTGATTGTCCACTTTTGGGAGATTCTACTATACTTTAACCCCTTAAGGATGCAGGGTTTTTCAGTTTTTGCGAAATTCTTATCACCTTCTAAAAATCACAACTGTTTCTATTTTGCACATACAGACCCATATTAGGGCTTATTTTTTGCGCCACCAATTGTACTTTGTAATTCCATCAATCATTTCACCACAAAATTTATGGTGAAGCCAAAAAAAAAAAGATAATTTGTGGGGAAAAATTGGGGAAAAAAAAGCCATTTTGTATATTTTGGGGGCTTCCGATTCTACGCAGTACACTTTCCGGTAAAAATGACACCAGATCTTTATTCTGTAGGTCCATACGGTTACAAGGATACCAAATTAATGTAGGTTTTATTTATTTTACTACTTTAGAAAAAATATAAAACTACATGCATTAATATGTGTAAAATTGTCATCTTCTTACCCCTATAACTACAAGGATGTAGGAGGGTTCATTTTTTTGCGCCATGATCTTAAATGGGCACGGTCATGAAATAAAAAAATTGATATGTTGTAGTACTTAAGTACTACAACATATCTCTAATATAGTTTAATTAAAAAAAGTGATTTTAAACCAGTTTAAAATCACTTTTAAATTTGGCCACTAGGGGTCGCCCTCCTAGTGGCCGAATGCATTCGGCAGTGATGTCACTACAGAATTTCGTCTCATTTGAGCCTGGCAAATGAGTCGAAATTCCAGTCACTGCGGTGCTCGCTCCCGCCTGTCAATCAAACAGGCGAGAGCGAGCACAGTGAAATCCAGGGCTGCGCATTGGCTCCCTGGACTCTCACACTGGCCGTCTCCCTGCTGCATATTCTCCCTGCAGCAGGGAGGCACATGGCTCTTACCTCTCCTTACAGCCGTGGCTCCTATGGGGATACGCCGCCTCCTCACTGCTGTGTCCTGTCATTACCGGGAGCGCGTTATAAAGAGAGGGGGGCGCCATTTACAGGAGGGCCCATCACACTCTGAGCAACAAGCGTGTGCCCGGCTTCCTGTCATGCCCGTACACTCTGGTAACTCTCTCTATGGTTCTGGAGGACTTTCAATCCTCCAGAAACATAGAGACAGTTTCCAGAGTGTACGGGCATGACAGGAAGCCGGGCATACACTTGTTGCTTGCTACGGACCCCCGCTCATGGTCCGGCACAGGTGAGGGGGAGGGGGGCGATATTGGTCGGGGGCTGGGTGTCTTCCAACACAGGGTGCCTCCAGTTGTTTCCCCACTACAACTCCCAGCATGCCCTGACAGCAAATAGATGTCAGGGCATGCTGGGAGTTGTAGTGGTGAAACAGCTGGAGGCACCCTGTCAGGAGAACTATGGGCGGAACTCGGCCCCCAGCAGGCATCAGTGACGTGGTGCCTGCTGGGGAAGTCTGCCTGGTAGTGAGCACACTACCAGGCAGACAAAATGGCATTTTTAAGATAATAAAAAAAAATAATAAAGGCAGGGAGGGGGTTAGGGATAGATGGGCAATAGGCAGGGACAGAAAAAAAAAAAAAAAAAAGAGGATGGTGGGAGCTACCCTTTAAGTTTTTATCGGCACTATTCTTGTTTTGATGGGACTTTTTGATTGCTTAATACATTTTTTTTAGGGTATACAAAGTGACAAAAAATAAGTAATTTTGGACTTTTGATTTTTTTTTTACGTCTAGTACGCCATTGACCGTGCAGTTTAATTAACATTATATTTTTATAGTTCGGACATTTACACACGGCGATACCACATGTTTATTTTTATTCTAGTTACATATTTTTATATGGAATTTGGGAAAGGGGGGGGTGATTCAAACTTTTAATATGGAAGGGGTTAATTAGTGCTTTTTAAAACTTTTTATTTATTTTACACTTTTACACTACATCACTAGGGAGCAGTTAAAGGTCCCTTTAGACGACGCTGTCAGCTTTGACAGCGGAGATCTAAAGGGTTAATAGCCGCCCACAGCAATCGCTGCATGTCCGGCTATTAACAGCAGCCTCCAGCTACAAGAATCAGCTGGAGGCTGGCCGGGATGACAAGGGCTCGAGGTGGGAGCCCGCACCATACACTTCTTGCTGTCTCAGGACGAGTTGGCTTGTCTTTATACGTCAACAAGTTAAATGTAGACAAACACGTGGTGTGAACCTAGCCTACCTAAAATGAGAGTTCTTAGGCTATACGAACACACCGTATCTTGGCACATTTTCTGAGCCGTAAAACATTCGTTTTATATTTCAAGGCGGTCACATTCTGTAAGAACATAATTATTACAGACATGAAATTTAAGGATTTATCTGATGATTTAAATAAAATTGAAAAAAATTGAAAAAAATTTAATAAAACAAAAACAAAAAAAAAAGCCTTAGGAATAATAGGTGCACCCTTTCATCTTTTCTGGTCCATGCTGCTTTTTCTAATGCCCCATTTCTATATACCCGATCCGTTTGTTGGCCCTGTTCTTCCCGTCAGACACTGCTCTGAGGCAACATTTCCTGGCAGTCAGTGCAGCGCCGTTCTGACTGCTGCGTATACTGCCAATGTGCACCAAATCCCCTTGTTGGACAGACTGCGAGACAGAGGAGCACACGCACAAAGCACTACACGCTCGCCACCTCAGGCTGTTTTTTTTTTTTCATAACAGTGTCACATAACAGCTGAGGGCTTGGATTGCTGCTATGGTTTTGGAAGTTAGCATAGCTTACAAGGAGACTATGCAGCAAGCCAGGCTCCTAGCCAAAACAAAGGCCATATGGTCTTTATCTCACATGCAGGGGCGAGATGAGACGAAGAGGACAAGGGACGGCATGTTTTCCACTTCCTGATAGTTAATATATACTGAAGCAGCAAAAATTGAGCGGCTCATTTAATGCAAGTAAATTAGACTACTTGTAAGATCCGGCGGCACGAGGGGACAAGTTAAAACTATTTTTTACTATCGGAGAACCACTTTAACTGGACTACTTCTGGGTCATCTTATCAATCAGCTGGTGTTAGCTGGAACAAAAATCAATAAATATGAATAAAAATAAAAAATATTACAGACTTTGCCTATAAAACAGGCATTTTTCCTGTCTCAAAATAAAGACCAAATAGTACAATAATGCTGTTCAATAGAAGCAAAGGGGAAGAATTAAAATAATTGTTCATACATCTACCAGCAGGTCTCTGTCTATGCTGAACTGACGTCCAGATAGTAAAGCTTTGAAGTCTTCTAATGTGCAGTCAATGCTGTCTAGATAATCGATCAGTTCCACTCTGTAAAACAAAAGACAAGTTCAGCAAATACAACATCAGCTTTACTAGTCAAACTTGGGCGCAAATAAAAAAAAAAAATTATGTTTTAAAAAATCTAGAAAAATCCCCCTAATTTTTTTAATTGCCAATACCCCCCCCCCCCCACCCCACCTCGCCAAATATAACACTGCAAAAAAGAAACACATTTGGTTTTACCACAAAATTTAATTGTCTGAAATGTTACATTAATTTAGATTAAAAGGCATAAAGGAAGTGTGAAGTTAGAAACTAAAGTTCATGGGGTAAAAAATTTACAGCTCAGTAGGTGGAAAGAAGCAAACTGGTACTTGATTTGCTGAGACTATTTTTACAAACATCTTATAACCAATTAGACATATTAAAGGAAAACTGTCATCCCGGTCACCCACCCTAAACCCAATACACTGGGTTATAGTGCAGGTGAACAGGAGACTGATGCAGGGTATCGTATTAACTTCTCCTATGAAGGTCCACTTCTTTCTTTGGCGAATTGCGCATTGGAGGCGTGCCCGCCGGGTGAATTTGGATATTCATGGGTGCTGGTCACATGAGCGCTCAGCAGGCTCAAGCACCAAATGAAATACCAATTCGCCAATTGTACCGGACAGAAGGTACATATGTTAATCAGAGAGCCTGCATCGGTCTCCTGTTCACCAGCCCTATAACCCAGTGTATTGGGTTTAGTGTGGGTGAATGGGATGATCTCTATGGGAGTCCCTCAACTTGACTTGCAGGTGAGCCATCGGCTACTGCAATTTGGAATAGAATGAATGGAGAGGTGATAATCTGTAAATATGCTATGTGTATGACTGGTAAATTCGAAGATGAAAATCCACAGTATAGGGGATAACCATTATATCTGTTGGTGCTGACTGCTCGGACCCTCATTGATCCTTTGAACGGAGCAACACATTCAGCACTTCACTCATTTTTCATAAGGCCTCTTTATGCGGTGTATTAGCACTTACTTTCCAAGCAGATTGATATTTTGAGAAATGACACCACTTTCATTAAGAATAGAATCCATCATGGAGACAGGGTCCTCTGTGCTAAGTGAAGACTGGTTGTTCAGTTGCAGAGGACCAGACATCAGTGGGCTTGAAACGTCCTCCCGTACTGGGCTCAGTGACCCAATTGCATCTGCGGCTCTATCTTGAGTAACTGGGACATTTTCATCTTCACTGTCATCCTCCACTATTACAATTTCGGGGGAACTGTGAGCACTAGTAGAAACATTAAGAATTTACACTTTTTTTTTTACCTGCAATTTCCAACATAAAGCATATATTATATGGTTAAATGTAAGAGGTCTTACTTTACTGTATCAGGAGAGGGAGTATTTGAAATGTCAGGGGTGGCATGGTTTTTCTCTCCTTCATCCTCCATGTTGTCAGTTATGTCATAGATTACTATATCATCAGAAATCTCCCCTCTGTTTAAAGCTTCTGTCCTAAGTGGGACCTGCAAAGATCAGAGAAAAAAAAAAGTATATAGGATTATTTTTCTGCCACTAAGGGCCTGCAAACATGTCCAGAATACAAATAACTGAATCTTTGCATCCAACATCCCATACATTGGCTTATATGATGAAATAGCCTGCAGACCATCTTGCATAGCTGCCCCCCCCCCCCCCCCCCTCAGTTGGTTTTCAGAGGATAAAAAGACACTCGGGGAGATTTATCAAAACCTGTCCAGAGAAAAAGTTGCCCATAGCAACCAATCAGATCGCTTCTTTCATTTTTGAAGAGGCCTGTGAAAAATGAAAGCAGCAAACTGATTGATTGCTATGGGCAAGTCAGCAACTTTTCCACTGGACAGGGTTTGATGAATCTCCCCCACTGTCTTTTGATCCAGTGCCTACAGACTGGGTGGCAGCTAAGCTGGATGAATGGACATGAGTCAATGCCAGCCTTAGAAATCATCAAGTATTTGGTTACTCCCAACAACTGGGATCAAACATTTCCCATGTAACACACATTGTGGAAAACAAATCTTTCCAAATGGAATTGATGGCACACGTACCTGTGATGCATAAAATGTTACCATTTTGCAGAGGCTTTGCTACATCTTTCAGGCTTATGCAAACTCCTTAAGGACGAAGGGCGTAGATGCGGGCTACATGTGCTTCATACCCAGTGGGCCCCAGTTACCATCAGCAGCCAGGACCCAAAGGTAATGCTGGACGGGTCGATGTCTGGCATTAACCCTTTAGATGTGGCAATCAAAGTTGATTGTGGTGTCTAAATGTGGGAAATTCAGTTGTCAGCCAAATCAGGGAGCTGATTGCGATCACAGCAACAAAATCAGAGTCCCAATCAGCTGAGAGGGCAGGTGGAAGGTCCCTACCAATTGGCGCTCCTTCAGTGCAGGAAGCCAGCACTAATGAAGCGCAGATGACGCAGATCAATGATGCTGTGCTATGTTCAGTATATGCAATTGTAAGAAGAAAAAAAAAAATAGTGAATAAACCCCTTCAATAATAAAAGTCGACATCACCCTTTTTTTTTTAACCCCTGGAGGACCGGGCCATTTTTTATTTTTGCTCTTTCGATTTTTCCTCCTCCCATTCTTAAAATCATAACGTTTTCAATTTTCCACCTACAGACCCATATGAGGGCTTGTTTTTACTTTATAATGGCATTAATCATTTCACCACAAAATCTATGGCGAAACCAAAAAGCCGGGAAGTTGTTTTTTTTAAAACATTTTAGACACTGCGATAAACTTTGATCTCAGTGTCTAAGGGGTTATTATATATATCACTGTATCTGCTGCCGGGAACCACCCCGCTATGACCCGCGCTAAGCTCCTGAGCGCACGTCATAGAAGGGGAGCGGGACAAGGGCGTACAGGTATGCCCTTTGTCCTCAAGAGGTTAAATAATGTAAAACAAAAATAAACATAAGCATAGATGGATTCACCACATGCGTGAATGTCCGAACTATTCAACTATAATGTTAATTATACCGTGGGGTCAATGGCTTAATAGTCAAAAAAAGGCTAGAATAGAAAATTTTTGGTCACTTCATACATAGATATGAATGGAGGGGCGTGTTTTGACCAGCTGCCATGCTGGGTACAAAACTCACCTTAGCAGAGCCAGGGTCCGAACAATCAGACATTTATCCCCTATCCAGCAGACATCTTCTTTAATGGTTAAATAAAAATAAACTTACATGGCGTTTGTCCTCTCCAGTTTCTTTAACCAATGTCTGTAGTATAGTGGCTTTAGGGGAACTTTTTGTGTTCAGAAGTAATGGCCTTCAAAACAACAATAGAAAACATTAGTTACTGTTAACATTGTCTGGCATCAAAACAGAAACTCAAAACAAAAACAAAAAAACTTACTGTTTTCTCTTCAAGCTCACTAAGCTATTATTCTGCACCAAGGTCACAATGAACTGGACAATCTGAAAATAGGAGGAGACATTAAAAAAGAAAAAATCAAGTCTCTAAACAAGTTTTCCAAAACAGGACAAGGCAAGTATGAACCTTCCCTCCTGTACCACAGATAGAATGGAAAAACATTCTTAAAATGTATCATCTTACCTTTCTAATAACTTGCTGCTGTTGAGAGTGTTTAGCCCGCAGATCTGTAATTTCTCTCCATAATGCTTCATTTTCCCTGCAAGGAAAATACCAAGTTATGAGCACAAGAGAGGAATACGACCAATGACTAAAGGAGTTCATCGAATGACCATATTAAGAAGATATCCAGGATCATTAATTGGGCACTGTCATTAAAAGTAATTTTGGCTATTTCACTCCTTATGGTAAATAAAAAAATATTTCGAATGTACTTTAAAAAAAAATTTTTTTAAAAGGAGATTTTTTTTTGTACTCACCGTAAAATCTCTCTCTCGTAGCCTTCATTGGGGGACACCTAACTGATGGGTATATGCTCTTGCCACTAGGAGGCGCTGACACTAGGAAAAAGAAAAGTCTGCTCCTCCCTGGCAGGATATACCCGCCCACCTGCAGTGAGGCAACCAGTTTTGTCACAAAGCAGTAGGAGAACCCCGAAAGGGAATACGTCCGAAGGACCGTAGAAAGGAATCCCGGAAAAAAACAAGAACCGGAAAAGGAAGAAATTGGTGGGTGCGGTGTCCCCCAATGAAGGCTACGAGAAAGAGATTTTACGGCGAGTACAAAAAAAATCACCTTTCTCGTTCGCTCTTCATTGGGGGACACCTAACTGATGGGATGTACCAAAGCAGTGCCCTAGGGTGGGAAAAAACAAACACCAGCGGAAAGGAGACAGTCCAAGACTGAACTCGCATGCCCGCAAGGTCTATGGACGAGTCCACAGGTCGGAGACATACTAGGCCCAGAACAATGAGGTCTCGTAAGATCTCCCATCCAAGGAGAAGGACCAGAACACCAAGGGAAAGGTCCATCCTCTGTAGAGACCCAAGGCACCTTGGTCAAATAGAGAGACAAGAAACCACAGGAAAAAGGGGAACCAGATGCTTGCGAAAAAAACCTTCCAGAAAGAAATAAAGGAGAGCAGAACAGGAATACCGCCCCGACCAATGGATCACTGAGGAGTCGGAGGCCGGCCGTTATAAATGTCCAAGAACTGAACCATCATCAAGGCTCAAGGAATCGTAGAGCCGCCTGAAAAGAAGGCACACCGCAGCATCTCAGGGCAGAGTCCATCAAGGGAACCAACAGTGAAAGAACAGAGTGGTCTGAGAAGACCTGAACAGCCTCAAGAAACATCCCGTCAAAACGGAAATGGAGGATAACCGATAAGAGCCCAGCTGGACTCCCAGGGTCCGGGCATAGGAAGAATTACCCCAGGGGACCTAGGGTCAATGCATTAAGACTGACCCAGACAAAAAGGTAAGAAGGACATACAGAGCACTAGGCTGTGATAGCTGACAGAAAGCACACAAGCCTAGACTGTAAAATCCACTGTTGAATGCATCTTAGCAAAAACCAAATAGTCCCTCCAGGAGGGAAAAACTAGGGTGGCCGAGACAACAACTGGAGTAGAGACCTACGACAAGCACCCTGATCCCCGCATCCCAAATGAAAAGGGGGAGCGGCCCGTGCGCTAGGCGCAGAAGGAGCAGGGAAATGCAAATACTGCAAAGTCCCCCCCCCCCGGCTCCAGCGCAACAGTTGCCGCCTAGAGGAGCAACCGTGCGATCCTAGAGGGATCAGAGCCCCGCACTCCGAAGCTGGGCAAAAAATACAAGGCCTGTTGAGGGTCAATCCAGATAGTGATAGAGGAGGCACCTGAGTCACCCGGACAGAAACCCTGGAAAAGAACACCCGGAAGTACAGAAAGGGGCTGAACCAACAGGCGCCCCAGCAGGCCCTATGTCAGAACAGAGGTGCTCAACCGCCCCGGACTGCAGATACAACAGCACCGGAAGCCCCTGAGCGCACTACCGAGCAAAGAAGGTGGCTCTAAACCTGCAAAGCGGTCTTCGAATATGTAGGAACACAGACATGAGGACCCCACGACAACAGCGGCGGACCAAGACTGCAGACACTGTGAAAACATCCACAGGAACCAGCAGGAAAGGAGTTATGCCCACAGCAGACCAAGAATGCAACCTAAGAAAGGAGAACAAAGACGCTCCTGTTGCTGCAAAAGGCCCCGGAATCCACAGACAAAAAAACAAAAAACCCACACCCCAACTCCTAATGGTGCTAGGCACCAGGGCTGCGGTCGCAGACTCAGGAGAGGAAGAATGGATGTGGAGCAGGAAAAAAGGCCGACACAGTGTGACCTACAGGAAGAAGGGACCTAAGAACCCACATACACACACTCTGCGGGACTGCACCTGGGAGAGAGACACCGGACTACAGCTGCAATGGCAGCCGAATGTGGGAGGTGACCAGGTGGATTGGAACACCAGACAGACAGTCTGGCCATAGGGCAAAAAAAAGACCATGGCCACGACTGGTCCCGCACACGACGATGCACAGTGGGGAGATACTGGCCTGTAGACAGAGTAGCGGGCATGCAGAGAGGGACCTGCCAAGCAGGCCACCCAGTAAACCAGTATGTGGTGCAGTGTATAAGGCACATGGAGCAAAACGGAGAGACACCCACGAAAACTACCATGGCAGAGGTGAACTACCGTCCACGGGGCGACAATGCATGGTAGATGACCCAAAGCAGCAGTCTGGCTGAGCAAGGAACCCCCCAGACCGTAGGGAAGGGGTACAGCCAGGCCGGAGAGAACTGCGCAACTACGAAAAGGTGGAAGGGCGGGGAGCCAAGAAACCCCGCCCCCTGAAGGGAGATAGAGAGAAGCTGACATCCCTGCATATTGTCTATGGGACATACTGGGTCAGTTCCACGTATACCACGCACCACAGTGGGGTACTGGAAAACTAGCCGCAAAGAAACATTAGCCGTGAGATAGTCGGCAGAAGAAAAAATGCAGACAACTGTCTGGCTTACCGTATGAGTCCCTAGGAGACAGCGAGTCATCCCAGTAGTGAGGGTTTGGAAGACCAGTCGCAGATACACCGGTGATGTGATGCGTAACAAGTGGCGCAGGAAACCTTGCAGACCACTACCAGGTAGATAGGTAGAGGACTATGGAAAACGAGACAGTGTATTGATTGGCACCTCGCTCAGTAGGGAGGTACCAGAACCCCAGCCTCAAACACAGCAGATGTGTGATGTATGACAGGCGGTGCAGGCAACCATACAGACCACCGGCCGGCTCACTGGCATGGACCAGAGCAGATAATGGAACACTCCGTCGGACACCACCCACAATAGTGAGGTACCGAGACTGCAGAAGCAGAGACAACAGGTGGTAGATGTAGGACAGGTGGTGTAGACCACCAAGCAGATGAATGACTGGCTCACTGGTAAGAGTCCAAGACAACGATGCATCCTATTGGCACCTCACCAGCAATGAGGTACCAGAACTACAGCTGCAGATACAGAAGCCGTTTGAAGTTTGACAGACGGTGTAGGCCACCCTGCAGATCACTATCTGGCTAGCCGGCAAGGATGCACAGAAGACAACCAAGCATGCCACCTGCACTTCACTGAGCAGTGAGGGACCGGAACCCCAGACGCAGATACATCAGGCATCTGATGTATGACAGGTGGCGTAAGCAACCATGCAGACCACGGTCAGGCTTACTGGCAGGGATACACCAACAACAACTATTCATCCCATCAGTACCTTACTCAGTAGAGAGGGACTGGAACACCAGCCGCAGACACATCCGCCGTGTGATGTATGACAGGCGGTGTAGTCAACTATGCAGACAACCGACTGGCCTAATGGCATGGATCCACGGAAGACAGCCATATACACCAACAGTAGTGAGGAAACGGAACTCTAGTCGCAGATGCAGCAGCCGAGAATCGTGTGACCGGCGATGTAGGAAAGCATGCAGACTACTGTCTGGCTTACTGGAAGGGGTCCGTAGAAGACTTCGTAACGAGCCTTAGGGTCCTTAAGACACATCGGTTCAGTCCTCCATATACCGCACACAGCAGTGGGGTATCGGAACTGTCGCCACAAACACCTCAGCCATGACATGTGTGATAAATAGCAGAGGAAACCATGCAGACCACTGTCTGGCTTACTGGTATGGGTCCTGAAGGCACGTTGGTCAGTTCTCCATATACCGCACCCAGCAGTGGGGTATCGGAACTGCAGCAACAGATACATCAGCTGAGAGACGTGCACCAAACGGCAGAGGAAACCATGCAGACCATTGTCTGGCTAACTGGTATGGGTCCTGAAGACACATCGGTCAGTTCTCCATATACCGCACCCAGCAGTGGGGTATTGGAACTGCAAAAGAATTCTACCACTGAACCACCAAAGCTCTGCCATAGATATGGGTCCACAGCAGACAGCGAATCAATCCCAGTAGGGAGGTACCAGAAGGCCAGCAGGAGTGACTCCAGGAACTCAGGGCTGTAGGCATTAAACTTAAAGCAAATACAATGTAATGCCAGGATTGGCCACAAGAGGGTGCCAAACTGCACCAAATGGCTAGAAAAGCTGCATTTCCCCCCCCCCCCCCCCCAATAAATATTACTTATGCAAGATTGTGTTTCCGCCCTCTGGGAGGGGGGGGGGGTCATAGTGGTGGAGCCGCTGTGGTGGCAAATATAGACCCCCACTTTACTGCTGTATGGACGGGGACATGTACCAGTCCTCGTCCAGTAACACACCCACCGCAGTAAGGTTGCGAGAGCGGACGGGACCAGCTCTGAAAAAAGACTGGGGCGGAGCTAAGCTCCGAGTCCCCGTCCGGGAGTAGACAGATCCCCGTCCCTCCGGCGGGAGAGTTTTCGATCGCCGCGTGAGGGACAGCAATGCCCGAACCCCCACGCAGACTCGCAACCGCTGCCCGGGGGTAGTCGGCCGGAGGGGTACACCGGCCGTCACCCCAGCCAGCGGTAAACCCCCTGCAGCGCGCCAGACCGGAGAGCTCGCTGAGGGGAGGAAAGGGGCGGAGCAAGCCCCGTCAGGAGAGGCAAAGAATCTCTCCCCTGTCGGCGCTCTGAAGGCAGTGCCGGCAGAGAGCCTCCCTACAGCTGAGATCCCAGGTTCCCGCTCTGAACTCGGGAAGAAGGGGGGCGGAGTTACCTGCCTCCATTATGGCTTCCGCCGCCGGCGACACAGCGACGGGCTGGAGCTGTGAAGGAATGAATAAAAGGGAATGAATAAAAACCGGCGGCTGCCCGGGTAAGGGACAAGTGACACTAACAGTGAGAGCCCCGACCCCATTAAACATCCCCACAAGAGCCAGGCCCCTGAAAACCACAAGGAAGGAATAAACCCTTAAGTCCCGTGCAGGGAGGGGAACACTCACCCGACCATCTGTACATACTCACCTATCTTCACATACTCACCTAGAGACGTCTTCAGCCAGCATTTTAGTCACCTGCATCACGTCATGCTGCTACAGCCCAAGACGAGCAGGGAAAATAGGGGGACCTGGACCCACGGTGCAACCCCAGGCGCTGGCCGTTGGCGGGAAGGGGTTAACGGTGCATTTGTATTTTATGTCCCGTGCACCTTAGCCGCATATGGGGGAACATGTAGCGCCATGCTCCTGAACCCCAACCTGAAAAAGGGAAACAAAAAGGAATAAAGAACCTGACTAAACAGCCCTTACTAGAAAATAATAAAAAAAAAAGGCAAGGTCTGGAGAGCTCCAGACCTGTGTCTTACCTCCTAAGTGACACTAGCTAAAACTGGTTGCCTCACTGCAGGTGGGCGGGTATATCCTGCCAAAGAGGAGCTGACTTTTCTTTTTCCTAGTGTCAGCGCCTCCTAGTGGCAAGAGCATATACCAATCAGTTAGGTGTCCCCCAATGAAGAGTGAACGAGAAATTAAGTTTTCTTATTTGTGTTTAAAAAAGCTGTCACTAGGTGTCTCCCTACCTGTCCAGAGCACATTACCCCCTATCTCTTGCACAGACTTTGGACTCCCGCTGGCCTGGCAGAAGTCCAAACACAGGAAATGCAGTCTGGAGTGCTGAGGGGGGTGTGTGCAGCATTAGCCATCTCACACTGAACTGCTCGGGGCTGTGTGTCGTGAGGAAGTTCTCCCCTGTATGGCTTCAGATGATAGCACGCCTGCTGGGTAACGCCCCTTCCCAGTCTGTGAATCTGAGACTGAGCAGAAAATATAGAGCAATATCAAGGTTGAATACTAAAAAGTAAAGGCAGGGGGTGGTTTATCATGATGGGGCAGTGAACTAGGAGGATTATAGAATTTAATAAGATAATGACAGGTACTCTTTAATAGTCATAATAAACTAGTATGTGTGTATGACAACTAGGAATCCTCTGCCTACAATATACAGAAAATAAAGCCTAATCACCAGTGTGGATTAAAGCGGGGAGGACCATAAAATATAACTTTTTATTTGTTTTCAATAAAATGTATACAAAAAACAATGTGTCTTTAAAAAAATATCAAGAGATAACAAATATCTGGTTTTGCCAGATTAGCGCACTAGCTACATGAGGATATAGACTATTGCTCTATACAATAAAAGCAGGCGCTGTGCACCCATACTCAAGACAGAGTGCTCAGCCCTGATGCAACTTAATAACCATGCTAATAAGAATAGCACAATTATCCACATAACAGGAAGATACTAGTTAAAGGGGTAGTCCAGTGGTGAAAAACTTATCCCCTATTCTAAGGAAAGGGGATAAGTTTGAGATCGCGGGGGGTCCGACCGCTGGGGTCCCCTGCGATCTCTCTGTACGGGGCCCCGGCTCTCCGCCGAGATAGCGGGTGTCGACCCCCGCACGAGGCGGCGGCCGACACGCCCCCTCAATACATCTCTATGGCAGAGCCGGAGATTGCCGACGGCAGCGCTTCGGCTCTGCCATAGAGTTGTATTGAGGGGGCGTGCCGGCCGCCGCCTCGTGCGGAGGTCGACACGCCCCCTTACAGCGGGCTGTCGGGGCTCTGTACAGGAGATCGCAGGGGGCCCCAGCGGTCGGACCCCCCGCGATCTGCAACTTATCCCCTATCCTTAGGATAGGGGATAAGTTGCTCACCACTGAATCACCACTGGACTACTCCTTTAAGTGATGTAAACAAAGTATCTCTACCAAAGTAACTATAAATGTAAATATAAGAAATCACAGCATGGGGTTCCAACACGTTTCTGCCGCGATAATGCAGCGTCCTCAGGGGGTAGCTCAAGGTGTTTCAGAACACTGCATATGGGAGAGAGTGTCTGTATCAGATCGGCAACCATGGAAACCGGCTACAGTAACAATTTACATATAAAAAGGGCTGTAAACATTAAACATAGAATATAACTCCCTGGGGAATACATTTGCCAAAGAATAGTCCCAGGGAAAAAAAAATATGCATGCAGACTGTTGTGAGAATTTTAATTTTCACGCTGCACATTAAAAGGATACCCATAATTACATACTTTTCTATTGTACTGCTTTCTCAAATTATCATCATTATTTTTTTACAAAATCAGTACATTTAAAATTCCCTATTTTGACCACCTCTAACTTTCAAATTTTTCCGTATTCAGGGATATGTAAGGGTTCATTTTTTTGCGCCATGTTTATGTTGTTTTAATACCACTTTTGCTTATATGTGACTTTTTGATCACTTTTTATAATTTTATTTTGCCGTTTGATGTGAGAAAAAAGCAGAAATTAATTTATTTATTTTACGTTTACGCGGTTCGCTATAGGGGGATCATTAACATTATATTTCTTAGGTCAGACATTTACTCACGCGGCAATACCAAATATGATTATCGTTTTTTATGCTTTTTTTTTTATTATGAATGGGAAAAAGGGGTAATTTAAAACTATTGGGGGAGGGGCAATTTATTTTAAACTCTTCTTAGTCCCCATAGGGGATTATTTATAGCAATCATTAGATTGCTAATACAGTTCCGTGCTATGCATAGGGCATAGCACTGATCAGTATTATCGGTGATCTTTTGCTCTGGTCTGCTGGAAGGCAGACGGACGGAGGCAGGTGAGGAGATCTCCGTCCACCATCTTGGCTGATCTGAGCCGCGCAGCAGTGCCGCAGGCGATCAGATCAGCCATCTTAAGTGCCGCACTGCCGCAGATGCCATGATCTCTATTGATCAGGGCATATGAGGGGTTAATGGCGGACATCAGCGGGTTTGCTGATGTCCGCCATTACCGGCGGGTCCGCAGCTGCTGAAAGCCGCCGGGACCCGCAGTGCATAAAGTGAGCGCAGCTCCTGCGTTCGCTTCATAGCTGTGCCGTAACTGTACGTAAAAGTAGCTCTCTGCAGCGCCATACATTTACGGTGCGTGTCCTTAAGGAGTTAAATGGATGACCATGCAACACAAGGCTGGGCTGCAGCCACCAATGTGAGAATGCTCTTTCTTAGCAGCTCTCTTCTACCGCAGATCGAGATGACCGTTATGCAGATTCAATATACCTTTTCAGTGAGAACAGTCTTGAGTCAATAGTATCTTGTTTAACTTGAACTTTAGCTGCGCTGCTCAATATTTTGGATATATCTTCCTGCCTCACTTTTGTTTCTTCAGGTCTTGTAGAGGATACCTAGGAAAATAAAAAGGATTTGAGTATTAACATAAAATTACCCATTCGATTTTACCAACTTTACTTTGTGACAAAACTCCTTTAAGGCTATGTTCACATCAGCATTCAGGAGCTTTGTTACAGATGCTGATAATGGGGCGGAATTGAGTGTGTCACAACAGATCCGAATTATTTTCAATGGGGTCCTTCGGGTTTCCATTTGATGTCTGTAATTTTGCAGTGAAATTTTTCATTTTAAAACAGAATCAGTAAACATGGCTCCCTACCACTAATGTTAACCAAGCCTAACATGGCATTATAATTGCAGTATAAGTGAATTTCCTTATATAAGATTTAGAGTACATGTATTATTTGCAATGTAAAAATAGAACAGATTTAAAGAGTCATCAAATCAAAAATGTTACTGATAAAAACTTCAGATCACGCCGCCCCGTACATGGAAAAAAAAATAATGATAGGGGTCAGAAGATGACAATTTTAAACGTATAAATTTTCCTGCATGTAGCTATGATTTTTTCCAGAAGTACGACAAAATCAAACCTATATAAGTAGGGTATCATTTTAACCGTATGGACCTACAGGATAAAGATAAGTTGTCATTTTTACCGAAAAATGTACTACGTAGAAACAGAAGCACCCAAAATTACAAAATGGCGTGTTTTCTTCAATTTTGTCGCACAATTCTTTTTTTTTCCCCATTTTGCCGTAGATTTTTGGGTAACATGACTGATGTCATTACAAAGTAGAATTGGTGGCGCAAAAAATAAGCCATCATATGGATTTTTAGGTGCAAAATTGAAAGGGTTATGATTTTTAAAGGGTAAGGAGGAAAAAACAAAAGTGCAAAAATGGAAAGATCCTCCATCCCCAAGGGGTTATTATTCGCTCTCAGAGCTAATGGATAATGTGGGGGGCCCTATGTAGCTTGCCATTTTGATTGGTGGAGGAGCTAAAAGAAATCCCTAAAAGAAAAGAGAAAAGGGCGCATTTCTCCCAGCCTTTTTACTCCCTGCAGGAGCTGAACACTTTTTAGCTCCTTCTAGCAATTGCTCAAAGGTCTAAAAATCCTGGCTCTGAATCATCATTCGGGCATGTGCCGTGGATCTTGCTCTTCTTTCTCCCTGTCTGTACTTCTTCATACTCTCTCTTTCTCTCCTTCCCTTCTCATATCCTTTCACTCCCCCCGCCTTCCCTATCCTGCGCTCATCCCATACCCCCCCTTCCCTACTTCTCTACCCCCCCCCCCCCCCCCTCAGGTGAGTGGACATCTCATACATTGGCTTGTTAGTATTTCTACTATCAGTATACTTCAATATTTGTTGATCCGATGATTGTTTCTTATGTCAAGGGAATACCACTCCTTTGTACTGCTGTATTTGGTTGCTATGTTTTATCTTTATGTTCCTTATAGTGACAAACTAATAAACATTTAATTTGGAAAAAAAATAAAAAAAATCCTGGCTCTGAGCGTAAAAAACTTTTGACATGTATCTATGATATGTCAAACTTTTTTTATTAGAGTGACACTTTAAGGCAGTGCTTCCCAACCAGGGTGCCTCCAGCTGTGGCAAAACTACAACTCCCAGCATGCCCGGACAGCCTTATTTACAGAGAGAGGGTTAAATATATCTAATCATCTATATGGATGTTGTGATGAAAATTGTGCTTTTTTTTCTGCCCTGGTTCTTGTCTCTTATACAGATAACTATAATACCTGTACTTTACTTTTTCTAGTGTGGTTCTATGTTGGCATGGGCGGTGCATTCTGCTTTATACTTATCCAGCTTGTTTTGCTGATTGACTTTGCCCATTCCTGGAATGAATCCTGGGTTGAAAAGATGGAGGAAGGAAATTCTCGATGCTGGTATGCAGGTGAGCTACACTTATTCACTCGTGTGTAGAAACATCTACTAGTCCATATACTACAGCACTGTACTAATGTTTAGCATTATGATAGGCACATAAGCATCTGACATAAGAACAACTCCATATTAGAAAATCTTCTCTTCTGAATTTGCATTGTCAAATATTGGTGCAGGTCCGTGAGCTGCAACATTGGTGATCTCCATGTTCGAAGCACTGTATCACACTCTTATATGTTCTGCTGAGAGCTCTTTAGATCTCTGCGATTTTTCAGCAGATCTCCCATTGCAGGCAACAATAATGTAATCCGCAAGTTATAGAAAATGTTAGCATTAATTAATTCTAAACCAATGTAAAGCATTTGCATGTCTTCTCCCAGATAACATCCGGATGCAGCATTTTGCACAACTGAAAAACACATATGCACAATTCATGTTTTTTTTTCTAGCTTTTTTTTCCGTAAAATTGCCATATGTGAAACCACCTTAATGAAAAGATATGCACCTTTTTTTCGTTTGGCTCCATTGGGAGACACAGGAACAGTGGGTATATCTCGCTGCGACTAGGAGGCTGGCACTAGGCATTAACAAAAATGAAGTCGGCCCCTCTTGGCAGGATATACCCCACCCACTGACTCTGACCTAATCAGTTTTAGCTTAGTGTCAGTAGGAGGCAGACACAGGTCTGGAGCTCTCCAGACCTGGTCTTATTTTTTCTCCCCTAGTTTTCTAGAGTATTAGATTTTTTTGTCTTCTTTGTTATTTAATTTAGGTTGGGGCAACAGGAGCATGGCTCTGCCTGACCCCCCCACTTGCGATGAAGGGGCATGGTACATGGAGTATGCACCATTAACCCCTTCATGCCACCATTAAGCACAAGGGATGTACCCTGGGTCCGGGGTTCAGTCTTCCTCTCGGTAGCACATCGTCCCTGGGAGTGGGGGCCGCAGGCGGCGGCTATAAATTTAGTCCGTGGCTTCGGCCCTGCTCTTCCTGAAGATAGCTCCACCCACTGTTTTTGCGCGGTCCAGGTGCTACGCCTCTCCTCCTGTGTCCCTCTCAATGCCCTGCTAGCGCACGCACGAGAGGTCAGTGGTCGGCCTCTTCTGGCTTAGCGCGCAGCAGGGGTCACATGTCTCCCTCACCCTTTGGCCTTTCTGCCTATGGGAGTCTATGAACTCCCCAGGGACGGCTGCTCCCTTTCTGGTGACGTCATCGAGGGTCTCCTCCTTCTTCATACCAGTACGCTGCTGTTCCTCCAGCTGCTCCTGGACATAGGGATCTCCTTCTCTGCAAAGGACCTCCACCTCTGCACGCTGCTGTTCCAGCTGATATCAGGACACAGGAACCTGGGTGAGCTTGTTCCATTTTGGAGTTTTGGTTTGGCTGACTTATCTGTTTGTTTTTTTTAAATGTCCAACCGAAGAACTGGACGCAGCCTGGAAGCATCCTTAAAAAGGCTTCCAGGGGTCAAAACGGCTGCAGGCTATGTTTCCATTTGCCCAGGACCTTGTCTCCAAATGGACTGCCCCGCCTACAGTGGACCCTCTGGTCTCTCGCCTATCCAAGTCCACTACCCTTCCTCTGGCTGATGCGGCTTCTTTCAAGGACCCCATAAACAAGCGGATTGAGAATCTGCCAAAATTTGCATTTTAAAGCAGCAGGATCCTTGCTTCCGGCATTCGCCGCCACTTGGGTGCCCAAGGTGTTGTTAGCCTGGGCTTCCCAACTTCATCAGGGTGTTTTGTCTGGGGCTCCTCCAGGTGATTTGGCTGACCTGGTCCTCCAGATCTCCAACGCTGGTGACTATCTGTGCTCGGCATCTTCTGGAAATTTGGTAGCTATCTGCCGCTCTATGTGGCTGAAGGCCTGGAATGCTGATGCGGCCGTTCTGGACACTTTTCCGCCAAGCCAGGTACCCGCAAGCCTCCCTCCGCCTGAAGGAGCACCCCCACTCGCATCTTCTTGGGTGGGTGGTGGCCTGTCTCTCTTTTGGGACATTTGGTTTGCACTGGTCCAGGATTCCTGGGTTCGGGATGTAGTTTCCGGCAGCTATCGAGTTTGGTTCTTTTCCCCGGGATTGTTTTTTCCAATCCCGTCCTCCCGCTCTCCTGCCTTGGCTGCGGCTTTTCACTCTGCGCTCCACACCCTCCTTGCTCAGGGGGTAATCGTTCCAGTTCCGTCCCTGGAACGTTATTTAAATATTTTCTTCGTTCCCAAGAAAGGGGGAATGGTCTGTCCGATTCTCGATTTGAAGCTTCTCAATCGGCACTTGCGCCTGCACCCGCAGCCTCTCTGCAATGACAAAGGTGACCAGGATTCTGCTCTGGGTGGAACGTCAGGTTCCCTCCATCTTGGCGATCCACATTCCACTTTGAGTTGCTCCTTGCATGCCCCTTGAGAGTGGTCTCTCCACCCGGAGGTGTTCAGAAATTTGCGAACGCTGTGGGACCCTGGACATGAACCTCTTTGCATCCCGCCTAATCCGGCAGGTTCCCGGCTTCATCGCCAAGTCCCGCTATCCTCGGGCTCTGGCCGTGGACGCGTTGATAATTCCTACAGAAAATCCGAGATTTTCTGCAGGCAGGTCTAGATAAACATCTCAGACCTAGCACTTTAAATGTTCAAGTATCTGCCCTTAGTGCCCTCTTTGATTATAAAAAAAAGTCTTAAAGCAGCAGTCCGGATGTCTCCGGTAGTAAAACCATCTATTCCCCCTGGGATTTAAATTATTGTTCTAAATAGTCTTACAAAAGCCCCATTTGAGCCATTGACTGAATTACCTTTTGAAAGTTCTTACCCTTAAACTTGTGTCCTGTTGGCGGTCACGTCCGCCAGATGGGTTGGAGAAATCGCTAGTTTTTCCATTAATGAACCATATCTGTCTATTTTGGATGATGGGGTAGTGTTGTCTCCTGATCCAGCTTTCCTCCCTAAGGTGGTCTCTGACTCCCACAGGACTCAAGTTGTTACCTTACCCTCATTCTGTGATAATCATAAAAAATGATAGGGAAAGAGAATTCCTTTGTCTGGATG
Organism: Hyla sarda; assembly: GCF_029499605.1. Taxonomy (NCBI): domain Eukaryota; kingdom Metazoa; phylum Chordata; class Amphibia; order Anura; family Hylidae; genus Hyla; species Hyla sarda. The sequence goes on along the minus strand of NC_079191.1, from coordinate 252,935,512 downwards.
TTACAAATTTGCCGAGCGGCCACTTGGAGTTCACCTCATACCTTTTACAGGCTGTAGACCCTTCCCGTAAATAGTCTATTCAATTCTACTCTCCATGGGTGCTTTCATGGGCTATAGGGAAAACATAAATTACTCTTACCGGTAATTGTTTTTTGTTGAGCCCACGACGGCACCCACGTTCCATGTTATAATATATAAAAAAAAATTCATAAGATTCTAGTTAATGTGCTACTTGTTGGCGATTCTGGTTGTTACTCCTTGATACTTGCTTAAGAACTGGGGAATAGCAGCCTGTGTCATCCTTATATGCAAGTTGTTCCTATTTCCTGTCCCGCGGATGAGGGGGCGGTCTCTCCAAGGGTGCCATCGTGGGCTCAAGTAACCGGTAACAGTAATTTATTTAAAATGATTTTTGAGACATCTACAGAACCTGTCTTCGGTGACAATTGTTGTCTAATGCATACTTTCTTGTTTCCTCAGCTCTGCTGTCAGCAACTGGTATTAACTATGCCCTGTCCCTAGTAGCTATAGTGCTCTTCTATGTCTACTACACTCATCCCGATGGCTGCTATGAAAATAAAGCATTTATCAGTGTCAATTTGCTACTGTGCATGGGAGCTTCTATAATGTCTGTTCTACCCAAAATTCAGGTATGTTCTTACAAGTTTAGATTATAAAGGGGGTCTCATGTGGGATTGTTTTGTGTATGTGTACATAGTACACTGATCAAAAGGGAACACTAAGATAACACATCCTAGACCTGAATGAATGAACAAATTGTATGAAATACTTTTCGTCTTTACATAGTTGAATGTGCTGACAAAAAATCACACAAACATTTTCAATGGAATTTAAATTTATCAACCCATGGAAGTCTGGATATGGAGTCACACTCAAAATCAAAGTGGGAAAACCACACTACAGGCTGATCCAACTTTGATGTAATGTCCTTAAAACAATTTAGAATGAGGTGCAGTAGTGTGTGTGTGTGTGTGGCCTCCACGTGCCCATATGACCTCCCTACAATGCCTGGGCATGCTCCTGATGAGACAACTCCTGGACAGACTGTGGTGCAACGTGTTGTTGGTGGATGGAGTGAGACATGATGTCCCAGATGTGCTCAATCGGATTCAGGTCTGGGGAACGGGCGGGCCAGTCCATAGCATCAATGCCTTCCTCTAGCAGGAACTGCTGACACACTCCAGCCACATCAGGTCTAGCATTGTCTTTCATTAGGAGGAACCCAGGGACAACCGCACCAGCATATGGTCTCACAAGGGGTCTGAGGATCTCATCTCTGTACCTAATGGCAGTCAGGCTACCTCTGGCAAGCACATGGAGGGCTGTGCGGCCCCCCAAATGAATGCCACCCCCCACCATTACTGACCCACCACCAAACCGGTCATGCTGGAGGATGTTGCAGGCAGTAGAATGTTCTCCACGGCATCTCCAGACTCAGTCATGTGCTCAGTGTGAATCTGCTTTCATCTGTGAAGAGCACAGGATACCAGTTGCGAATTTGCCAAACGTCCTGCACGGTGTTGGGCTGTAAGCACAACCCCCACCTGTGGACGTCGGGCCCTCATACCAACCTCATGGAGTCTATTTCTGACCGTTTGAGTGGACACATGCACATTCGTGGCCTGTTGGAGGTCATTTTTCAGGGCTCTGGCAGTGCTCCTCCTGCTTGCATAAAAGCGGAAGTAGCGGTCCTGCTGCTGGGTTGTTGCCTTCCTACGGCCTACTCCATATCTCCTGATGTACTGGCCTGTGTCCTGGTAGCGCCTCCATGCTCTAGACACTACGCTGATAGACACAGCAAATCTTCTTGCCACAGCTCGCATTGATGTGCCATCCTGGTTGAGCTGCACTACCTACCACTAGAGTGAAAGCACTGCCAGCATTCAAAAGTGACCAAAACATCAGCCAGGAAGCATAGGAACTGATACATGGTCTGTGGTCACCACCTGCAGAACCACTCCTTTATTGGGGGTGTCTTGCTAATTGCTTATAATTTCCACCTGTTGTCTGTTCCATTTGCACAGCAGCATGTGAAATTGATTGTCAATCAGTGTTGCTTACTAAGTGGACAGTGTGATTTCACAGAAGTGTGATTGACTTGGAGTTACATTGTGTTGTTTAACTGTTCCCTTTATTTTTTTAAGCAGTGTATTAAAGGGGTATTCCGGGGTAAACTAAATTTAACTATCCTGGAAATTATGAAGAATTATGCTAGTTCTACATTTACTTGCTATACCACTCTGCCGTGGATTGTCTTCTTTTTCTTCATTATATGGTCCCCTCATATTTAGTGTTTCCTTACAGGTCCTGATGACGTTCGTCTCACAATCCTTTGCGACTCTAGGCAGCAGCTGGTATACGGGGGCTTGGCTATTTCTTGTATTTCCTCACAAGCCAGCCCCCTGATGACGTTTGTGGTCCATCTGTACGTCCTGACATGCCGGTGTTCCCTGCGCAGATTGCGGAGATCACGGGACGCCGGCATGTCAGGAGGTATAGATGGACCGCAAACGTCATCAGGGGGCTGGCTTGTGAGGAAATACAAGAAATAGCCAAGCCCCCGTATACCAGCTGCCGCCTCGAGTCGCAAAGGATTGTGAGACGAACGTCATCAGGACCTGAAAGGAAACACTAGATCTGGGGGGACCATATAATGAAGAAAAAGAAGACGATCCACAGCAGAGCGGTATAGCAAGTAAATGTAGAACTAGCATAATTATTCATAATGGGCAGGATAGTTAAAAGTTAATTAACCCCGGAATACCACTTTAAAGTCAATCATGCAGACGTATAATACTGCTTTGTGAGTGCCCCTCCTCCCAGTAAGTGTTTGTGGAAGTGATGAGATGAACTGTTCATCCTTATTTATTTCTTATTATTTATTACAAAGCCAGAAATAAATTTTGTAGGGCAAAAGGCAAAGTTAAAAAAATATAGAATTGCACAATTTTGTACGGCAATTTTTTGGGAGTTCACAATACGGTAAATCTGCCATATTTATTCAATGGGTCAGTACAATTCCAATGATGCCAAACTTGAATAATTTTCGTTTTGTTTTATGGTTAAAATAAAAATGTAAACCTTGAAAAATGTAAAATAAACTTTGTTCATTACCATGTTCTCCACTCTATATAACTTTTTTTATTTTTCCACTACGGAGCTGTGTTAGGGTTTGTTTTTCTTTTTTTGTGCCACTTTTGTGTAGTTCTGGCTTTATGATCACTTTAAAAAAAAAAAATTTGAGGGATTTAATGTAACCAAAAAATAAGCAATTTTGGCATTTGGAATTTTTTTTGCATTTACGCTGTTCACTGTGCAGGATCAGAGACATAACAATTTAATAGTTCGGACAATTACGCATGCAGCGATACCAAATATGTGTATTTTATTTTGTTTGTACAGTGTTTTATTTTAAAAATGGGAAAAGGGGGTGATTTGTATTTTTATTAGGGGAGGGATTTTTTATATTCTTAAATATTCATAAATAGTTTTTTCCATATTTATCACATGACCTGCACCCATTAACCCCTTAACGACAATGGACGTAAATGTACGTCATGGTGACGTGGTACTTAACGCACCATGACGTACATTTAGGCGCGGGGATCCGATCATCCAGCATGGCGGCCGGAGGTCCCCTCACCTGGCTCTGGCCGTCTCGCAGGGTCTTCTGCTCTAGTCTGAGATGGAGCAGACCAGAGCAGAAGATCACCGATAATACTGAGCAGTGCTGTGTCCTATACATAGCACTGCACAGTATTAGCAATCAACTGATTGCAATGAATATAAAAAGTGTAAAAAAAATAAAAAAATTAAAATACATTTTAAATAAAAAGGTAAAAAAATTTGTGCGTAAAAGTCTGAACTATTAAAATATATTGTTAATCATCCCGTACGGTGAACGGCGTAAACGTAAAAACATTTTAAAAAGTCCAAAATCGCTGATTTTTTGTCACATTTTATTCTAAAATTTTTTTATAAAAAGTAAAACCTAAGCAAAAATTATACTGATAAAAACTACAGATCATGGCGCAAAAAATGAGCCCTCATACCGCCCCATATATGGAAAAAATGAGAAAGTTATAGGTGGTCAAATTAGGCCAATTTCAAACATACTAATTTTGTTAAAAGGGTTTGAGATTTTTTTAAAGCGGTACAATTATAGAAAAGCATATAACATGGGTATAATTTTAATTGTACTGACCCACAGAATAAAGAAAACATGTTATTTTTACCGGAAAGTGTACAGCGTGAAAACAAAACCTTCCAAAATTTGCTAAATTGCGGTTTCTTTTCAATTTTCCCACATAAATAATATTTGTTTGGTTGCACCGTACATTTTATGGGAAAATAAGTGATGTCATTACAAAGTACAATTGGTGACGCAAAAAACAAGCCCTCATATGGGTCTGTGGATGGAAATATAAAAGAGTTATGATTTTTAGAAGGCGAGGAGGAAAAAACGAAAATGCAAAAATAAAATTGGTCTGGTCCTTAAGGGGTTAAAGGGATTCTCCGGTAAAAAACGTTTTTTTTTTTTTTTTTTTTTTTAAATCAACTGGTGCCAGAAAGTTAAACAGATTTGTAAATTACTTCTACTAAAAAAAAATCTTAATCCTTCCAATACATTTTATGGGCTGTATACTACAGAGGAAATTCTTTTCTTTTTGGATTTATCTGTGCTCTCTGCTGACCTCTGCTATCCATTTTAGGAACTGTCCAGAGCAGCATATGTTTCCTATGGGGATTTTCTCCTGCTCTGGACAGCAGAGGGCAGCAGAGAGCACTGTGGTTGTGACATCAGAGAAATCCAAAAAGAAAAGCATTTCTTCTGTAGTATATAGCCCCTAAAAAGTACTGGAAGGATTAAGATTTTTTTACTAGAAGTAATTTACAAATCTGTTTAACTTTCTGGTACAGTTGATTTAAAAAAAATGTTTTCCACAGGAGTACCCCTTTTAATGTTTAAATGCCGTGATCTGTATAGATCATGGTATTTAACCAGTTAAAAGACAGACATCGGAGCGACCTTCGATGTCCGTCATTACTGGCAGATGTCAGCTGCTGATAGCAGAGGATGCCCCTGGTAATGACGCGGACCCGACCCACGGGCCTCCTTCATGTCCACCCACCTGACCCATGATGTACATGTATGTCATGGGTCGGGAAGGAGTTAATCATGCATGGGATGATAAAAAGGAGAATGCTGAAAAGTGATCTCTACAGAACAAGAATTATCAGCTTATTATTAGGCCTAGTGGCCAGAATGAAAACTGCAAGATTTCAGAATTTTTTTGAAATAGAGATAAAATATAGTAAAATGGAAAATTAGAAAAAAAAATATCCCCAAGAAATGTATAAAAAAAAATGTTTAACTTAAACTTTAAAGGAAATGTTTCATCAGAAAATAACATGGTTTACATAATTTTTTTTATCTGTTTTCATCAGTAGAAAGAGCAAGGAGAAGGTCTCATAATGCAAGTCTTTGGAACATCCTGACACAGAACAGCCAGACCCCAACCAATATAAACTTTTCACATGTACAAAGTTTTTGTGATGACAGATACTTTAAATGGGCACTGTCAGATACAAAAACTTGTGATATGTTGTAAAGCATGTATAACCAATAGGTTTCGCAATTGCTTTCATTAGAACATTTTCATTATTTCATACTGAAAAACCCAGTCAAACAACTGCCCCCCCCCCACCTGCTTGGACACATACTAGTCCTGCTGTGTCCATGCAGCATCACCTATGTCATGGACACACTTCCTTGATTGACAGGTGTGAGCGCACGGCTCACAGCTGGAGGAAAACTCCTCCCACTGTCATCTTGTGTCCCGCTACTGTCAGTGAGGACAAGCTGGGAGTTGTAGTTTTGCTTATGCTAGGGGAGATGTGAGCAGACAGCTTACTGAGCGAGGGGGCGGAGACCTGCACAGTGAGGCCACACCCCCTCCCTTTGAGAGGAATTCAGACTAGTGAGCTAAATTAGAAGTTTAATAAAAAAAATAAAGGTGCTAGACACATAATAATTAGATGTAGATGTACATGGTCAGGATTAGGTACTGAGTGATATATTAAAAAAACTGTTTTTTTTGTTGGTTCTGACGGGTACGCTTTAAGGTGGTAACTTGCCAACCTCTAGAAGCATATCACTTATTCTAACTTTCATTTGTAGGAATCTCAACCCAGATCTGGCTTGCTACAGTCCTCGGTGATAACCATTTACACTATGTATCTGACTTGGTCTGCCATGACCAATGAGCCTGGTATGTACATTATATGCGGTACCGAACAGTCTTTCCAGCTAAGCAGGTGTTAGTGGATACACATTTTAATGTTGTTGTATTTTTTTATTTATTTTTTACTTTCTTTTGTAGATCGTAAATGCAATCCCAGCTTGCTTAGCATTATTGGCTACAACTCTACCACCACTCCAGGTCAAGTTCAGGTAGTGCAGTGGTGGGATGCCCAGGGAATTGTTGGACTTATTCTCTTCTTGCTCTGCGTCTTATACTCTAGGTATATGCTCTTGTTTGATATATATATATTTTTTTCAATATATTGTCAAAAACAAGTATTTCCTCGTTTCCTAAACATTCTTTTATTATTGTTTACTTTGGCTTTGTTACATAGCATTCGAACATCAACTAATAGCCAGGTGAACAAACTGACTCTGACTAGTGATGAATCTACACTGATAGAAGATGGGAGCAGAAGTGACGGTTCCCTGGGGGATCCTGATGATGTGCACCGTGCTGTTGACAATGAGCGGGACGGGGTTACCTACAGCTACTCATTCTTTCACTTCATGCTTTTCCTGGCATCTCTTTACATTATGATGACCCTTACCAATTGGTACAGGTGTGTTATTTAACATTTGAGTTGACATGAACTGTACTGTTTGCAAACTGGCTGTATGCTGACCCTTGTGATGTTCTTTCACAAGTCCTGACATTTCTATAGTTCATGTTCTGACATGTGAGACTTGAGTATTTGTGTATCAGACCAATGAGTCAGCTCTCTTAAAACAGGATACAGATTATAACAAGCCATAATGAGGTACATTCTTAAACAATGACTAGTCTTAAAAAGAATCTGTGACCACTCTGCGAAACAGAATTAGGTGGTGTTCTTGTGTTCTTGTCCTCTTTTTGTTGTTTTGTGGAAAATATAAACATGATTAGTGTCTTGTTTTATATACCTTTTATGCTGCAATTTTACATTTGTCAAGAGCCATTTGACCAATTAGATATGGATATGCCAAAAATGGAAATACCTCTTTAAATAAGCAGAAGGCTAGCTTAGCTTGCCTTCACAAGGTTATGTTCTAAGGGTGCTCTTACACTTTCAGTTTTGTTTAAAGGGGTACTCCACCCCTAGACATCTTATCTTGTATCCGAAGGATAAGGGATAAGATGTCTGATTGTGGGGGTCCCTCCACTGGGGACAACCGCGATCTTGGCTGCGGCACCCCAGACATCCGATGCACCGGGATGACTGGTGATGTGGGGAAGAGGCTTGTGATGTCACGGTCACGCCCCCTCAATGCAAGTCTATGCCCCCTCCTATAGACTTGCATTGAGGGGGTGTGGCCGTTACATCACAAGCGTGTCGTGGCTGTGATGTCACGAGCCTCTGGCGCTGCACCCGATGAACGCCAGGTGCAGCAGGGAGATGGCAGGTGTCCCCAGCGGTGGGACCCCCATGATCAAACATCTAATCCCCTATCCTTTGGATAAGGGATAAGATGTCTAGGGGTGGAGTGCCCCTTTTAAGTTTTATGATTCAGTTGGTGAAGTCAAAACCAAGTATGCATAATATAGGAGAGGAAGTATAGAAGACAGAGTATACAGTACTTTGATTCTTTCTTCAATTCACTCATGGTTTCAGCTTCAAAAACTGCTTCTGAAAAACCTTACGTGTAAGAGCACCCTAATAGTGGATCTTACAAGCACAGACAAGAGTACATTTCTATTAAAATATCATTCGAAGTCAAAAAGTCTAAATCTAGGGGTCTGAAAATAAAAGGAGGAATACCCCATAACCTCAATGCCCCATAATAAATTTTTTAGCCCAAAGCCAAAACATATTAGGATAGGCAGAAAGGCCATCAGCATTATATTAGTAAAGACCAAACTCTTGTCATCAATGTTGATCAGCTGCTTGTGTAAGCCCTGCACTCTTCTTTACCAGGCACCGCTTTCAGTAATAGCTGCACCGTGTATTTACTTTAATTGGATGAGCTCCAATACCAGTTATAGCTCTGACATGTACAGCACTGTGTATGTTAAGTAATGGAGAGGCTTCAGTGCTGTGCATGAGCTCCGGAGTCCCTTCAATCAGCTGTAGCGAGACCCCCACCAATCTGGTATTGATGATCATCCTAGGCATAGGCTAGGAATGTAAAGTTTCCAGAAAACCTTTTGAAATATAAACAGTCATTATTAAAAGTAAGTTTATGTATGTTATGTTAAACCACATACTGACTTAAGTATCTTTTTTTTTCTCTCTTTTTCTAGCCCTGACTCGTCCTACGAGACTATGACTAGCAAATGGCCATCAGTTTGGGTAAAAATTTCATCCAGCTGGGTGTGTATTGTTCTGTATGTGTGGACACTGGTTGCTCCATTGGTTCTGACCAATCGTGAGTTTGACTAGTGAAATGGATTAAGTATAGTATGCAGTATTTCACCTGGTGCCAGGAGCACTAAGCTTGTATAGTAACATTTGCCAGTTTTGCATGCTCTATCTTACCCTTGCCCTTGCATGATGTTTCAGTCTGATCTGTAAGAATAGTAATTTAAAGCTGCACTCCATAGAACTGGCATCGCTCTTTCCCAATTTTCTGTATTAGTGTATGATATTGCTTCTGAGGTAATATATATGTTTGACAAAAGGTGTTAAGAAAACACATTTGTAACATAACCATTTGGCTCAAAAGTCTGTTGAGGTTGGGTAAAGAACGATGGAGGAGACATCACTGTGCTGCTCAAGCAAAATGCAACTGGAGCAGAATAGTTTTACCTAGAATTCATGGAGTTTCTCACAGAAGGATGGATAAGTAAATTTAAAGGGGTACTCCGGCCCTAAGACTGATTGCGGGGGTCCCCCACTGTGGACCCCTGCAATCTCTCATGCAGCACCCACCTGTCTCAGCTGCATTTAGCGCTGGAGGCTCTGTCTCTGAAGCCTCACGACCATTGGGCCAGAGTATCGTAACTTCCCTTGTGACGTCACGCCCCCTCATTGCAAGCCTATGGGAGGGGGCATGCAGCTGAGACAGGAGGGTGCTGCATAAAAGATTGCGGGGGTCTCTAGCGGCAGGAACCCTGCGATCAGACATCTTATCCCCTATACTTTGGCTAGGGGATAAGATGTCTTTGGGCCGGAGTACCCCTTTAAGGTTCAGGCGCTAGTCACTGATGCACCAAGGACAGTGCATGATCACTGAAACTGGTTAGAGAGGTCACTTGTATATAGGTCAGTATTGTAAACCTAGATACCTGTTTCCCAATGATTTTGTGGCAGAACCTGTAGAGATGAAGTGTTTGTGTGTGTGTGTTTAGTTTTTAATATATTGTTTTTTTTCTCATGCCTATTCTTTGTGTAAATGAATGCCCGCAGGTCAGCTCATTGTGACTTTAAGATACAATTTCTTCATTTTGATCCTATTTAACACTAAATATGTTGTTGTCTTACTAAATAAAGCAACTATTTCAATTGCAGCCCAGAACATTATTCTTGTGTGATAACAAAGCTACATATTACATATGGTATAATTGTTGACACAGAATTTCCCAGACTTGCTCATAGTGGGTGCTATTGTTTGTGTGTGATCCCCTTAGGATTTATTTATTTATTTATTTTATTTTGGGTCAGTATTTTGCGTGAGTATTTGTAAGCCAGAACTAGGAGTAGAACACAGAGGGCCAGATTTATCGATGTCAGACCAAAAAAGAAAAGTGTCTGATTTTTGTCTGACAGAAAGCAACCAATCACAGCTCAGTTTTCATTTTATCAGAGAACAGTTTTGTGTCAGACAGATATTGCATCTCTTCCATGTTTTGGACCCGCTTTGCTTAGAAGTACTGATACAAAGCCTTATTGTTTTAAAGGGGTTTTCCCCCTTTTAACTAATAATCCCTCATCTTCTTTTACATATTTGGTGCTGTTTTACTAAGATCATTGCTCCCCTGGCCTGCGCACATTTACTGACATGTTTCAGTGATGCCATACCTAGCACTGACCTATCAACCAGTCTCACATCTAGACCACTCTAGTTGTTAAAGTGTACCTGTCGTCATCAAAAACTTTATATAATGTAGATAATACCATTATATGTATATTTGTAATATACATTGGTAAAAAAATGTATGTGTGTGTGTACACATATAGATATTCAGGACCTATCCCCGCACCACGTGAGAAAGGTGATAAGGTAAAATATTACGATTGTCCGTTCCGACGCGTTTCCCCCCAGCTTATGGGGTTTCTCAAGGAACTAATCGGATACAATCATCATAGAAGAGATAAAAATATTTAGATTGTCTCTGGTACCGCGGATGCCATTACTTGATTGACACCACTCTCATGATACGCTATGGACAATATACTGCACTGCATCCCCATAGACGAAATGGTGTGGGGATAGGTCCTGAATATCTATACGTGTATGGTACCATGGAGAATGCGTTACTAGTGGATAATAGCTTATTTTTGACACTGGTATAGCCACAGGGATTATTCAGTGTGGCAAGATATATTTTCTCCCAAGGTGCCCTCCAATAAACTGTGGACCTATGTCTCTTTGGTTTGATATTTGTCACTATTATGTCACAAATTATAGTTACTATTGCTTACTGATTTTAATGCATATCATTAAAGTTTATCATTTTAAGAAAAGGTTTTTTCAGTTGCTGTGATCTGCTAGAGAGTGGAACCTTGTTTTGATTTTGTTTTTGCTGTGAAAAAAAAAATAGATTTATTAATACAGTCTAATAGCTAAACAGTGCACACTCAGACTAGACAGACTTCAAGTGTTCTGTATTTAACACAGTGGCTCATATCAGTTGGCTTACTTTACCAGTGGAAGACTGGAGAAATAAAAAAAAAGAAAAGGGGGGTGATATGTGACCTGCACTTTTTTTTAAAGGAAATCTGTACTTTATGACCTGTAAAGAAATTGATTCGAGGAAGTTGCCGATGCACAGTTGATTGAGCAAAACGTTAGGAGCATGTTCACAAAGCACAGTGAAACCATGCTGTGTAACCTTTAAAAACCACACTTTTATTAAATTAATTGGGTGACAGAACTATGCATAGAAAGAGTGACTGTAACTTTTATGTGCTGAAACTCCATGTGGGTGTTAAGCCTTGGTCCCCACAGCTCAGAAAGAGGCATGTGTTTTTTAAAACCTGTGGCATAGCCCTATAGCCTCTTGGCAAAGCCACAGCAGTGGCAAAACTTCGATGTGGGCTGTTTGTGTGTTTTTAATCAGCAGAGCGCCTTACTCCCTAATATAGACTGCTAGCGTTCTACTGCACAATATGTAGTCACAAGAACCGGTGACCAACCAGTTGGTTGGTGCTTATACATACCGCACTGCAAGGTGAACAATAGGTATAATTGTGCTCTGTGATTTTAAATGTTTCCCTCTATTTCAATAAAGTTAGTTATACTTTTTAAATTAGTGGTTGGGAAATTGAGTTATTGTGACCATTCAGGTGGTCCCTCTTAATATTGGATAGATGAACCAGCCAACCAATTGTCTCCTAGTTTTGGGTCCTGTGGCATCAATACATTAGCAGTAGATCATTTAGGATGTTTAAACTCTTAAGGTAATATTTGGTCATGATTCCCAAAACAAGGGATCTCACCTTATTGTCTGTGTGCTACCAACTGTTAGTCCCAAAACAGAAATTAGTATTTTGAGTAAAATACTAGGCAAAGAATGTTGATTTTGAAAAAAGGACAAACAAACATAAATTCTAATATATACAGTCAGGTCCATAAATGTTGGGACATTGACACAATTCTAACATTTTTGGCTCTATACACCACCACAATAGATTTGAAATAAAACTAATAAGATGTGCTTTAACTGCAGATTGTCAGTTTTAATTTGAGGGAGAACAGTGTAGGAATTACAACAGTTTGCATATGTGCCTCCCACTTGTTAAAGGACCAAAAGTAATGGGACAGAATAATAATCATAAATCAAACTTTCACTTTTTAATCCTTTGCAGTCAATTACAGCCTGAAGTCTGGAACGCATAGACATCACCAGACAGAGTAGATAATATTGCCCAAAACACTTCAGAATTCATCCTGCTGCTTTTGTCAGCAGTCACCATCAATAAATACAAGAGAAGCAGTTCGACTGGCAGCCATACATGCCCACTATGCCATGATACTACCACCACGCTTCACCGATGAGGTGGGATGCTTATGATCATGTTCCTTTCCTTCTCCGTACTCTTCTCTTCCCATCCCTCTGGTACAAGTTGATCTTGGTCTCATCTGTCCATAGGATGTTGTTCCAGAACTGTGAAGGCTTTTTTAGATGACGTTTGGCAAACTCTAATCTGGCCTTCCTGTTTTTGAGGCTCACCAATGGTTTACATCTTGTGGTGAATCCTCTGTATTCACTCTGGTGAAGTCTTCTCTTGATTGTTGACTTTGACACACATACACCTACCTCCTGGAGAGTGTTCTTCATCTGGCCAACTGTTTGTGAAGGGGGATTTCGTCACCAAGGAAAGAATTCTTTGCTCATCCTCCACAGTTGTTTTCCCTTTCTTTCCTTTTGGTGCTGCCGAGCTCAGGGATGCGTTCCTTCTTTTTAAGAATCTTTCAAACTGTTGTTTTGGCCACGCCTAATGTTTTGGCTATCTCTCTGATGGGTTTGTTTTAGTTTTTCCAGCCTAATGATGGCTTACTTCACTGATAGCGCTTTGACTCTTATCTTGAGAGTTGACAGCAACACATTCCAAATGCAAATAGCACACTTGAAATTAACTCTGGACCTTTTATCTGCTCATTGTAATTGGGATAATGAGGGAAACACACACACGGAACAGCTGAAAAGCCAATTGTTCCATTACTTTCGGTCCCTTAACAAGTGGGAGGCACAAATGCAGACTGTTGTAATTCCTACCTCGTTCCCCTGATTTGGATGTAAATACCCTCAAACTAAAGCGGACAGTCTGCAGTTAAATGAAATGAAACATCTTGTTTGTTTCATTTCAAATCCATTGTGGTGGTGTATAGATTCAAAAATGTTAGAATTGTGTTGATTTCCCAATGTTTATGGAACTGACTGTGTGTGTATAATATATATATTACACACACACACACACACAAGGCCGTAAATGTTGACATCCCTTAAATTTTTCTAGAAAATGAAGTATTTCTCACAGAAAAGGATTGCAGTAAAACATGTTTTACTTTACACTTTTATTTTATTTGTGTGTAGTGGAACTAAACCAAAAAATGGAGGGAAAAAAGCAAATTGGACATAATGTCACTCCAAAAATGGGCTGGACAAAATTATGGGAGAATAAGATTGTTTCAAGCATGTGATGCTTCTTTAAACTCACCTGGGGCAAGTAACAGGCGTGGGCAATATAAAAATCACACCTGAAAGCAGATAAAAAGATGAGTTCACTTAGGCTTTGCATTGTGTGTCGGTGTGTGCGCCACACTAAGCATGGACAACATAAAGAGGAGAAGAGAACTGTCTGAGGACTTGAGAACCAAAATTGTTGAAAAATATCAAGAAGGTTACAAGTCCATCTCCAGAGATCTACATTTGTGCAACAAATGTTGCGCATTTGTCCAATGCGCAACATTATCAAGAAGTTTGCAACTAGAGATGAGCGAATTTACAGTAAATTCGATTTGTCACGAACTTCTCGGCTCGGCAGTTGATGACTTTTCCTGCATAAAATAGTTCAGCTTTCAGGTGCTCCGGTGGGCTGGAAAAGGTGGATACAGTCCTAGGAAAGAGTCTCCTAGGACTGTATCCACCTTTTCCAGCCCACGGGAGCACCTGAAAACTGAACTAATTTATGCAGGAAAAGTCATCAACTGCCGAGCCGAGAAGTTCGTGACAAATCGAATTTACTGTAAATTCGCTCATCTCTAGTTGCAACCCATGGCACTGTAGCTAATCTCCCTGGGTGTGGACGGAAGAGAAAAATCGATGAAAGGTGTCAACACAGAATAGTCTGGATGGTGGATAAGCAGCCCCAAACAAGTTCCAAAGATATTCTCCTGCATGCTCAGGTAGCATCAGTGTCAGCACGAACTGTCAAAATTTAAATGAAATGAAACGCTATTGCAGGAGACCCAGGAGGACACCACTGCTGACACATACATAAAAACAAGACTACATTTTGCCAAAATGAAATTGAGTAGGCCAAAAACTTTCTGGGAAAATGTCTTGTGGACCGATGAGACCAAGATAGAGCTTTTTGGTAAAGCACATGATTCTACTGTTTACTGAAAACAGAATGAGGACTACAAAGAAAAGAACACAGTACCTACAGTGAAATACGGGGGAGGTTCAATGATGTTTTGGGGTTGTTTTGCTGCCTCTGGCACTGGGTGCCTTGAATGTGTGCAAGGCATCATGAAAACATGAGGACTACCAAGTGCACTTTTCGGTAAAAATGATACACTTACAAGGATACCCTATTTATGTAGGTTTTAATTTTACTACTTAAAAAAAATATGTATATGCACCAAAATTAGTATGTTTAAAATTGTCCTCTTTTGACTCAAACTTTTTTTTGCTGCATACGGGGCTATATGCATTTTTCGCGCCGTGGTCTGTTTCTATCGGTACCATTTTTGTTTTAATAGTGGTCAACGCATTTCAAGCTCGGACTGACCTCACTCAAGACGTACTCGCATAACTGTTTATATGGAAATTTAATTAATAAATATACTGCTTTATTGGGAGAAGCGCCAAGTCTGGAGAATTATTCTGATCCACATGCCACTGTCTACCTGCCGAAATCCAGAGGAAATCTGGTACGCCAGGGCTGCTGACCCGCTCCTATATTACACGCTGCTCTGAGCATAACCTACATCGGTGAGCATAATTGAATTTCACCTACCTAATTTACCTCCGTGGATAATGCACTAGGATTGCACTCCTCTGTTTATGTCTCAAGTTGATTTTTGTTTTGATGGGACATTTTGATTGCTTAATTTTTTTATTTTTAATGGTACATGAAGTGACTTTGGTATTTTTTGGCATGTACACCATCAGCCGTGGGGTTTAACTAACCTATTTTAATAGTTCAGACATTAACACACAATTGTTTTTTTATTACATTATTTTATTAAAATAAAATAGGGAAGGGGGGTGATTCA
Source organism: Hyla sarda (assembly GCF_029499605.1). Lineage (NCBI taxonomy): Eukaryota > Metazoa > Chordata > Amphibia > Anura > Hylidae > Hyla > Hyla sarda. The sequence continues at coordinate 252,920,103 of NC_079191.1, read as the reverse complement.
AATTTATTAGGGGCGGGGCTTATTCACATTAACTTTTTTTTAATTCCCAATAGGGGGCTATACCATGCAATCTTTAGATTACATACACTGATCAATGTTGCTCCATAGTACAGCATTGATCAGTGTTATCGTGCTCAGCTGCTACAGCCTGCAGAGCCTGGCTGGGGACATCACAGCACCTATCAGACGGCGAGGAGGCAGGTAAGGGCCTATTAGCTGATCGGGACATCGCAATTTCACTGTGATAGTTTCCACTGCTGAGCTGCCAGGATAGTTTTTTCGACCATTTCATTTAAAGGGTTAATGCCAGGCATCGTCCAGCATTAACCCTGGATCCCGGCTGCTGATAGCAGTCAGGATTCACTACGTGTGAAGCACGCTCAGCTCGTAAGTGTGCTTCAAACAGTGGTAACAGGACCAGGACATACAGGTATGCCCTGCGCCCTTAAAGGGGTATTCCAGAATAAAACTTTTTTTTTATATATCAACTGGTTCCGGAAAGTTAAACAGATTTGTAAATTACTTCTATTAAAAAATCTTAATCCTTCCAATAGTTATTAGCGTCAGAAGTTTTCTGTCTAACTGCTCAATGAAGTCACGTCCCGGGAGCTGTGCATGATGGGAGAATATCCCCATAGGAACTGCACAGCTCCCGGGACGTGACATCATCATTGAGCAGTTAGACAGAAAACTTCAGACGCTAATAACTATTGGAAGGATTAAGATTTTTTAATAGAAGTAATTTACAAATCTGTTTAACTTTCCGGAGCCAGTTGATATATAGAAAAAGGTTTTGCCTGGAATACCCGTTTAACTACCAGAAAGTAAGGGTGCACCCATATGTCCTGTGTCCTGAACAGGTTAATGAGCCCATATGATGAACGGTGTAAACCTTAAAAAAATGGAAAAAAAAAATGCAGCTTTTTGTATACCACATTCAAAAAAAAAAAAGTGACACGCAAAAGTGCTACCAATAAAAACTACCGATCACGGAGCAAAATAACTAGCCCTCAGACTAGTGTGTCGCAAAAAAATAAGCCATCATATGGAATTTTAGGTGCAAGATTGAAAGGGTTAAGATTTTTTAAATGAGGGGGGGGGGGAAAAGTGCAAAAACAGAAAAACGCTCGGTCCTTAAGGGGTTAAATACTTATTTTTTAAGTTTTTCTTTTGTTTAAAGCAGTACAATAATAGTAAAGCATGTCTATCATTTTTATTGTATTCACCCACTTAAGGAAAACATGTAATTTTTACTGTTTAGTGTTCAGTATGAAAACAAAACCCTCAAATTTGCGGTGGAGCAGCTGCTCAGGTCACATTCGCTATGAGGCACCGATTTCTTCACTACGCTGCCCACTCCTGATCTCGAATACCAAGTTGCCCCGTAACAATGGCATAAAATCCCATTCAGGGTTTCAGATCTCCCTCTAGTTAAGTATTTGTAGAAGGGCTCAGTATTTATGATCAGGCATAGCTACTGGCCAGGCCTATTTTAGAACTGTTTAACAAGAGGGTACCCTCTATGATTGGAGGAAAGAAGGTGTCTACACCAGCACAGACAAGGGTTCACAATCTCAACAGTGGTCAGTTTGTGCAAACAATCCGTAGAAAAGAGAAAAGAAAACCAGGGTAACTCACCAAATACGTAAACTTCAAGCTTCTTTATTGATCCATGAAGGGTATAAACAGTGCAAGACACGGGTGGACAAAAAACAGGGGGACGTTCGTTCGGGGCTACGGTGCCGTTTCGCAAGATATGCTTCAACTGGCCCACATCGTCTTCCAGCCGGAAACACATTTAAATATCCCTCCCCTCCGTTGCCATAGAAATGAGCCAAACAAAATGTAAGTGCAATTAAAAATGTTAAAAACAACTGTGTGATACACCTAAGATTTTCATTTATGTTAATAATGCACTGAGCTCAGTACGTTCATTGAGACCTAAAGGCCCCATTGCTTCCAACCGAAGAATCGATTTCGTTTCATTTCTTAACAGTATTTCTTCTCTATTTTTCCCAGCAACACCATGTTCGATCCTTTCAAGTCCGGCAAAACGGAATCCATATTTTTCTCTAGAATGAAATTCATTAATATGTTGAATAAATCTAGTGGCTCCGATGCCGGTCCTGAGGGAACGAACATGTTCGCGGATTCTGTGAAATAAGGGCCTTTTTGTCTTCCCAATATAAAATAATTTACATTTACATACCAATGCGTAAACCACATGAGAGGATCTGCATGTAATACATTGTTTCACATTAATAGTATTACCTGCTAATTCTACATTTCATATTTAGAGAGCAAAATGAACATGAACCGCAAGTAAAATTCCCTTTTGGGCGTAATTCAGACAGCCAATTCTGTCCCGATGCGTTTTTTCAATAAATCTCCAACTGTTCTAGTTTTTCTATATGTAACAATCGGTTTTTCATTAGTAATTACTGCTATGTCAGCATCTTCTTGTAAAATATACCAATTATTCGTTATTGCTTTTTTCACTACATTATTAATAGGAGTATTTGAAAAAGAAAAAACGCAACGTTTGTTATTTTTTCTGTCTTTCGTTTTCAGCAAAACCTCTCTTGGTATTCGATCTATTTTCTTTCTTGCATCTAAAATTAAATTAAGAGGATAACCTCTCTGTTCCAATCGATACTGTAAGTCATCTGCCTGTTTTTGAAACAGTATGGGACTGCTATTAATTCGTTTTAGTCTGACTAGCTGACTGTATGGGATACTATTTTTAACCTGGGGGGGATGGGATGATTGATAATGTAACAATGAATTTTTGGCAATCGATTTTCTAAAACCAGATGTCACTATATTGCTATCCACAATATCTATCTGTACATCTAGAAATTCAAGATGTTGATCTCCAAATACATATGTAAAAAACATGTTAACTCCATTCACTTGGTTAAGATACTCAACAAAGGCAGCAAATTCATCCTGTGAACCATCCCAAATAATAATGAGGTCGACCACATATCTGAGAAAAAGTTTAATTTTACCAATAAAGGGGTTCTTGGATGTGAACACCCACTTGTCTTCCAACATGGAGAGGAAAATATTGGCATAAGCACATGAGGTGGGAGACCCCATGGCTGTACCATGTGTCTGTCTATACCAATCCCCTCCATATTGGAAGACATTATTACTCAACACGAATGTAAGGGCTTCAGTAACAAATTCAATAAAGTCAGGTGACTTAAATAAAGTCAGGTGACTTAAAATTAAGATTATAAAGCGGGACAAATTTATAAGAGACAAAAGAGACTTTGAGAATCATCAGGTCTTCACTTGGAATAAAAAGTCTAATGCTAATCGAAAAGTCTCAAAAAATGTCCCGGTGAAGTCAAATTTAAGCAGGAATAAAAATAAAAGTTCGGATTTTATGACAACTGACACAGACAGCAGTGGTTCGACAGAGTCGACTGGAGACGCAGGGAACATCAAACAAAAAGCTGCCGGAATCCCTTTGGACCCAGAACCCGAAGAGGGAGAGGAAAATCAAAGAAAGAATTTTGAGAAAACGCGTACCCAAACGCAAGAATGTAACTTGGCGCAAGTAATTCCTGAAAATATAGTAGTGAACCTCACGGATGAAGAGTTGGATGAGGACACGATCTCATTATTGAACAAAGGATTGAACTTTGGTCTTAGAGAAAAATTCGACTATGTCCAGTTCCAAGAGGACTTATTCAAGGGTGTCCGTAAATTAAATTTAAAAAAAAGTTTTTTCTGCAGTAAATAATGAAAATAAAAATGAAATCTTACTCGAAGGTGAAACTAGCTGTAAAATAGGGCCCTTAGGGTTTTGTGTACCTAGTGAATTTAATGATGAGGAGCGGGAATTAGTCACGTACCTTGCTGATATTAGTGATCAGGTGTCTGATAGAACAGATAGTACTAGTGATAAGTTTTTTTCAGGAGGTAATCCCTCTTTGTTTAATCCTCCTGTTACACCTGGGAGTCCACTTGATATATTCCAGAAGTCAGTTCTAAAAGAAGTTAAAGCCCTCATTTACCCGAAGGTCCAGAGCAACATCTTAGATAGAGAACAAATAGCCCTAGATAAATTAAGAAAAAGGGAATATATTGTTGTTACCAAGGCTGATAAGGGTGGGGGGGTTGTTCTGTGGAAAACTACTGACTATAACACAGAGGCTCTTAGACAGTTAGGAGATGAGAACACCTACTGTAAATTAAAAAAAGATCCCTGTCCACAAATAATCAACAACTTGAGATCGTTACTTCGGAAATTTCATGAAAAAGGGGTTATCAGTAGAAAAAGTGCTGAACGTCTCCTCCCTAGGAACATTAAAAAACCCTCTTGGTATATTTTGCCTAAGGTCCATAAGTCGGTGACCCAGCCCCCGGGGCGTCCTATTGTCTCTGGGATTGGGTCACCGACTGAATATTTGTCCAGTTATGTTGATTGGTTAGTGTCGCCTCTATTGAGAGAATTACCTTCTTATCTCAGGGACACCGGAGATTTAATTAAAATTTTGAATAATTTCCATTGGCAACCTGGTTTAAAACTGTGTTCCGTGGATGTGGAGAGCCTATACACCCGAATCCCTTTGGATTCGGGTGTGGAGGCTATGACCACTATCCTACGGAAAAAACAGGCAAGTCACCTGACTTTATTGAATTTGTTACTGAAGCCCTTACATTCGTGTTGAGTAATAATGTCTTCCAATATGGAGGGGATTGGTATAGACAGACACATGGTACAGCCATGGGGTCTCCCACCTCATGTGCTTATGCCAATATTTTCCTCTCCATGTTGGAAGACAAGTGGGTGTTCACATCCAAGAACCCCTTTATTGGTAAAATTAAACTTTTTCTCAGATATGTGGACGACCTCATTATTATTTGGGATGGTTCACAGGATGAATTTGCTGCCTTTGTTGAGTATCTTAACCAAGTGAATGGAGTTAACATGTTTTTTACATATGTATTTGGAGATCAACATCTTGAATTTCTAGATGTACAGATAGATAGTGGATAGCAATATAGTGACATCTGGTTTTAGAAAATCGATTGCCAAAAATTCATTGTTACATTATCAATCATCCCATCCCCCCCAGGTTAAAAATAGTATCCCATACAGTCAGCTAGTCAGACTAAAACGAATTAATAGCAGTCCCATACTGTTTCAAAAACAGGCAGATGACTTACAGTATCGATTGGAACAGAGAGGTTATCCTCTTAATTTAATTTTAGATGCAAGAAAGAAAATAGATCGAATACCAAGAGAGGTTTTGCTGAAAACGAAAGACAGAAAAAATAACAAACGTTGCGTTTTTTCTTTTTCAAATACTCCTATTAATAATGTAGTGAAAAAAGCAATAACGAATAATTGGTATATTTTACAAGAAGATGCTGACATAGCAGTAATTACTAATGAAAAACCGATTGTTACATATAGAAAAACTAGAACAGTTGGAGATTTATTGAAAAAACGCATCGGGACAGAATTGGCTGTCTGAATTACGCCCAAAAGGGAATTTTACTTGCGGTTCATGTTCATTTTGCTCTCTAAATATGAAATGTAGAATTGTAGAATTAGCAGGTAATACTATTAATGTGAAACAATGTATTACATGCAGATCCTCTCATGTGGTTTACGCATTGGTATGTAAATGTAAATTATTTTATATTGGGAAGACAAAAAGGCCCTTATTTCACAGAATCCGCGAACATGTTCGATCCCTCAGGACCGGCATCGGAGCCACTAGATTTATTCAACATATTAATGAATTTCATTCTAGAGAAAAATATGGATTCCGTTTTGCCGGACTTGAAAGGATCGAACATGGTGTTGCTGGGAAAAATAGAGAAGAAATACTGTTAAGAAATGAAACGAAATGGATTCTTCGGTTGGAAGCAATGGGGCCTTTAGGTCTCAATGAACGTACTGAGCTCAGTGCATTATTAACATAAATGAAAATCTTAGGTGTATCACACAGTTGTTTTTAACATTTTTAATTGCACTTACATTTTGTTTGGCTCATTTCTATGGCAACGGAGGGGAGGGATATTTAAATGTGTTTCCGGCTGGAAGACGATGTGGGCCAGTTGAAGCATATCTTGCGAAACGGCACTGTAGCCCCGAACAAACGTCCCCCTGTTTTTTGTCCACCCGTGTCTTGCACTGTTTATACCCTTCATGGATCAATAAAGAAGCTTGAAGTTTACGTATTTGGTGAGTTACCCTGGTTTTCTTTTCTCTTTTCTACGGATTGTTTGCATTGGACTTTGCTATTACCAGTGAGCACCATCAGACGTGGTTGAGCCAGCAGAGGCATTGGATGTCAGGTGCTAACAATTAAGGAAGCAGTGCCGAGTTTGTTATCTCTACTATTGAATAGTGGTCAGTTTGTGTTTGTATTGGTAGGATATTAAGTAAAACAGTCCAAGGAAATCATGGACAAGTCTGTTTATTTAGGTAAAATAATTCACTGCCATATTAAGCCACCTTCTGTAAGTAGTGCATGAATGGGTTTACATAACAGTGAGATTCATTGGTCCCTTGAAATAAAAATTGCTGTTCAAAGCACACTAAAAGGACAGGCACTTTAGTTCCTAGCTCACATTTTCTTGCACTTTCCATAATTATTCTTAAACAGTATATAATTCCAACATAGTGTTTATATAGATATACACTCCTGCTCCGGAACCGCTGATTTAATACAAGGCACACTGCACATCATATAGTGATGCTTACCAAGACAGAATGCAAGGTGCATAATGTTATTGGGGTGCAGTCTTGTTGTAAGTGCTTGCGGCAGATTAACCTTTGACACCATAGAGCAGGGTATATACACATTACATATGAAAGCAAAATGGTATAATGGAGCGCAGGATCTAACCTACAATTTGAGCAAAAAATAAACTTTGGATTATAAAACATTGTCTTTGACTAAAATTGGTTGCTATTGTGCATAAACAAAATGTGAAATCCCAGTGTCTGGAAAAAGAAAAAACACCAAAAAGAAGAGAACAGTACCAAAATGATACTTAAATAAATAGTTCATCATTTTGATGAATATATACAGGTGTGTGGTATCCCAGCACTTTAGGTGTCCAGCATGTCACTGTCCAGGGGTGCTGGGGCAAGTTCACATAAATAAAACAGGGTAGCTTCATTGGCTTCTGCTTCAGTCAGAGGCTCTAGCCGCAATAGTTTGCTTTGTGTCGGCTCACAGTCCAGGCTAGATTCCAAAAGATTGTCCGTTTCATTTGTTTTGCTCGTCTGTGTCTCTGATACAAAAGGGCTAGAATCACCATCCAGGAAAGCCATAAGTGGATATGTTGTGTACTGCACAAGTTGCTGGTCTGCAAAACAAAATGCTATTGATTAGGACAACCAGTAGCTGACAATGGAAAACCCATTGTTTGAAAATAATGACTTGCTAATGTCTGAGAATAGCCTTTTAAAGGGGTACTCCGGAGGGAAAACATTTTTTCAATTGGTGGCATGAAGTCATACAGATTTTTTAATTACTCCTATTTAAAAAAAAAAAAAAAATTATGCTTACTGTAAAATCTCTTTCTCGGAGGAGCCATTGGGGGACACAGACCGTGGGTATATTCTGCTGACACTAGGCAACAAAAAGAAAGTCGGCCCCACCCAGCAGGATATGCCCCACCTACAGACTGAGCTATCAGTTTAGTCCCTATAATACAAATAGCTCAAAAAAACTGTCAGAATTGGGCTAGCCTCTGTTCCCCATCATGAAAAATCTAAAAATATTAAACTGCGGTATGACTTAAAGTTAAAATAGCAATTTATTGGGTATAATATTAAAATTACGTATATAAACCCCTAAAAAGTTTAGTCCCAAAGCAGTAGGAGAGAACCGAAAGGGAAAGAAAAAACAGCAACTGTCCGAGGAAACCACAGACAGAAAAATAACCAAACTGAACCAAGGACACCAGAACAAATGGGTGGGTGCTGTGTCCCCCAATGGATCCTCCGACAAAGATTTTACCGTTAGCATAAAAATCTACTTTTCTCGTTCGGCTCCATTGGGGGCGGACACAGAGACCGCGGGACGTACCAAAGCAGTCCCTGGGGTGGGAGAAAACTCAAGCAACTCAGGTGGAAGGTTAGGCCACAGCAACACCTTGCAACCCAAACCAGAGTCAGCGGACGCAAAGGTATGCACCTGGTAACATTTTGTAAACGTGTGCAAGTACAACCAGGTGGCCGCCTTACAGACTTGCAAGGCCGAAGCCCTGTTGCGGAGAGCCCAGGAAGCCCCGACGGAACAAGTGGAATGAGCTGAGACCCAGAAAGGAGGAGTCTTCCCTTTGCAGCGGTAAGCTTCCGAGATGGCAGAACGGATCCACCTCGAAATGGTCAGCTTGAAGCAGGAAATCCCTTACAACGACCCTCCCTAAGCACAAAGAAAGAGTCACACTGGTGAAAGGATGAGGTGACTGAAAGGTAAATCCGAACGGCTCGTACCACATCAAGACCATAAAGTTCCCTAGGATGGGATGGAGCTGGACAAAAGGACGGGAGGACTATATCCTCATTAAGGTGAAAGGCTGAGACCACCTTAGGCAAAAAGGATGGGACTGGACGGAAAACAACTTTGTCCTGGTGCAAAACCAGGTAGGGGGAACGGCAGTAGGGGGAACGGCAGGAAAGAGCCGCCAGCTCCCAAACTCTAATGGAAGTGACCGCAAGAGGAAGGCTACCTTCCAGGAAAGGATACAAAGAGAAATGTCCCGGAGAGGTTCGAAAGGAGTACCCTGCAAGGCACTGAGAACCAAATTCAGATCCCACGGGGTAGTAGGGGATCTGTACGGAGGAGCCGCATGAGCAACACCCTGCAGAAAAGTGTGGATGTGAGTGTCGGACACCAGGAAACATTGAAAGAGAAAAGAGAGAGCAGACACCTGACCCTTAAGGGAACTGAGAGCCAAGCATTGTTCCAGCCCAGACAGTAAAAAGGAAAGAAGGCGTGGAAGGGAGAACACAACTGGGGAGAAGGATTGTGATTCACACCATTGAAAGTAGGACCGCCAAGTACGGTGATAAATCTTCCCAGAGGAAGGCTTGCATGCCTTGATTATTGTGCTGATCACCTGGGGAGGGAACCCCTGGTCCTCAGAACTGCAGTTTCAACTGCCACGCTGTCAAATGCAGCGACAGTAAATTGAGATGGCAAAGAGGACCCTGAGAGCAGGTCGGGACGAACTGGGAGGCGCAGTGGTACGTCGGCCGCTAGGCGAACAAGGTCAGCGTACCACGCACGCCTGGGGCAGTCTGGAGCCACAAGAATGGCGGGGACACCCTCCGCTTTGAGTCTCCTCAGGACCCTGAGAAGGAGAGTAAGAGGAGGGAAGAAATTGGGGAGGACGAAGTGCGACCAGGGGATCCCTAAGGTGTCTACAGCTACCAGAGGATCTCAGGACTTCGCAACGAAGCAGGGAACTTTCTGTTTGTGGCAGGACGCAAAGAGGTCCACGTCCGGAGTGCCCCAGAGGTTGCAGATCTCCGCTAACACCTCTGGATGAAGAGACCACTCGCCGGGGTCGGCCTAGGAGCGAATGAGGAAGTCCACATCCCAATTTTCAACCCCTGGGATGTGAATCGCTGAGATGGAGGGAACTCTGAGTTCCGCCCAGAGAAGAATCCTAGATCCCTCGGTCACCGCTGTGGGGCTTAAAGTGCCACCCAGGCGATTGACATGCCACAGCCGTGAAGTTGTCTGGACACGAACAGGACGGTCCTGGAGAAGGCGCTCCCAATAAGAGAGGCAAAAAAGGTAAATTGCACAAAGTTCCAGGATGTTGATGGGGAGGAGAGCTTCCTGGGAGGGCCAACTGCCCTGGACCGTCCAATCCCTGAAAACTGGGACAAGGTCTGAAGAGAGGAGACTCTTCAGATTCTGGGCCCTAGTCGGAGCCTTGAACAGGAGGTCGTCCAGGTAGGGGTATCGCGGATACACCCCGGGCTTGCAGGATGGCGATCACTGCCACCAGAACCTTGGTGAAGACCCTTGGGACCGTGGCCAGGCCAAAAGGAAGGGCCACAAACTGAAAATGGCCCTCCGGAACAGCGAAGTGGAGAAAGCGCTGATGTGCCGGAAAAATGGGGATGTGAAATTAAGAGTCTTGCATATCCACTGAGGAAAGTTTGTTTGTTCTGGGTTCGGACATAGGTGCAAGCAAACAGAAAATGGAGCAGTCTCACCCATGTGTCTGTGTCCCTTAGATGGAGAGGAGAAGCAGACTGTGGTGTGAAGAGCCGGCACTCTGTGCGGTGAGGGCTAAACCTAAGGATTAGGCCGCAGCCTTAATTAAAGACCCCCTGCGCTCCGGTCACCTCACTTGGAGGGAGGCCGAAGTGAAGAAAAACTGCAGACATGGAAACAAAACCCTGACGCTCCAGACGCTGAAGCGAAGATGATGCCGGCTGTGCACGCAAGGCGCAGCTGCCGGAGGAATGCGGGGCTGTAAAAAATGCCCCAGTGAATAAAGTTGGCCCCAGAGGCTGCCGAAATACAGTAAATATGCCCTTTGCGCCACTGCTTCTGTCCTGACTTCAGAATGGCCGAGCATAAACCGTCCCCAGAATGAATAAAGAGGAGTGGGCCCAAAACAGAGGGACTACAGAGGTTGAAATCCATGAATAAACGATAATTTCTGGTAACAAAAAAAAATAAAAAATAAAAATAAAAAAGGGGGAGAAGAAAAAGGGAAAAAAATACTCACCTTCCCCCGGGGAAAAAAACGTACCTAGTGAAATCTTCAGCCAGTTATTATACACCTGCATCATGCCGGGCTGAGACAGGACCTGGACGCAAAGGTGCAACCCCAGGTGCTGACCAGTGGCGAGAAGGGGGTTGACGTTGCATAACTGGATGCTTGTGCCCCTTCTTCGCAAGTGGGAGAACAGTGAGTGCTATGTTCCTGAACCCCCACCTAAAAAGAGAGAAATAAAAGGGAGAAAAAAAAAATCTAAATACATGTCCCTAAACTAAAAAATAAGAAAATAAAAGACCAGGTCTGGAGAACTCCAGTATTGTGACTGCCTCCAACGGACACTAAAACGGATAGCTCAGAGCCTGTAGGCGGAGTATATCCTGCTGGCAGGGGCAGACTTTGTTGATGCCTAGTTTCAGCAGCATATACCCACGGTCTCTGTGTCCCCCCAATGGATCCGAACGAGAAATCTTAATCCTTCCAGTATATATCAGCTGCTGCATACTACAGAGGAAGTTGTGTAGTTCTCTCCAGTCTGACCACAGCGTTCTCTGCTGCTACTTTAAAGCATTAGGCTAGTTTCACACTACCAAACAACAAAGGATGGTTTCCTTGGAACACCAAGAAAGCCTCCTCAGGTTTTCTTTGTGTTCCAAGAAAACCACCCTTTTTTATTTGATAGCTCTATCATGAGGTTCATTATCTGGGGCATAAGTGCAGCCTCTAACAATACATATTTTTAAAAAATTTCTGAGTTAGGTTAACACTACGGAATTTTAGATGGAGCTGGCTCATTCTTTAGGCAAAATCCCTGCCACAGACATTGCTTTCTAAGGGGATGGCAATGTCCGCACGGTCCTATCGCCTACAGATTCAGTCAGTGTTGGCCACACTTGGAATCTCCAGACAGATTTTGTCCAGCCAGAAATTCTGTAGTGTGAACCTAGCGTTACTGTCATTTAACATGTCAAAAATTTTGATTAAGACGGTGCTCACTTAAAAATTATTATTTTTTTTGTACATGTTGTCCAGTAATCTTAAAAATGTGATAATTTCAACTGTTCTAGTAGTAAATCCATGCCTACATATCTCTGCAACACCTTCCCATAATGCGCCCAAACTTCAAATTCTTGCGTTCTCGCTCAAATTAACTTACCCAGTTTCTTGGAATCTGCAGTGGAATTAGGGGATTCAGGAAAGGTTTCTCCATTTCTAAAAGTCTCCATTCCTTTGGTCTCCAGCTGTAAAATATTGAGAAAAGAATCATTTGACCTGGACTTCACCATCAGTTTAAAGTATATTTAGAAGGAAATGCACAAAAGAACAGCTTATTCTTCCATCAAGAATACAACCACAGAATTCCCTTTCCATACTGGGTACAAGGCCTAAAAATGTGATGACAATTGTTCATTAAGCCACAGAAGTAACTGAATAGTCTAAGGCTACATTCACATATTTTTTTTTTTTTTTTTTTTTTGCATATCAGTTGCCGTATCAGTTTTTTGTTTCCCTAAAAGGCATAAAACATATATTATTAATAATCATCATCCTCCAGTCAGTCTATGTTCTCATACAGCATGCAGGTGCTGGTGGGTAATAGTTACAACCACCTGCTTTATTTCCCTTAGGCCACATTGACACATACGTTATACAGACAACCACTGTCCTGCCCTCACCACAGGTCTAGAGACCCAAATTGAAAACATCAGAATGCTCTATACTGCATCAGAATGCTCTATACTGCAACAGGATTGGTATCCAACAGGACCAAATAAAAAACCTGCAGGCAGTAATGAGGTTGTTGTGGGCGGTCACAGAAAATACAGTGGGTCCCGCAAAATCCCGAATACCTCCGAAATGCCACAAGGCGGGTGGACTATTTCTAAAAGCTGTGCCAAAATGTTTGCAGAAGCAGGTGGGATTACACACACTGAGCGGGAGCAGACGGTTACAGTCATATCCAGCAGGAGTGGGAGTCCCATGAAGGGCTCTACTCTATACTGCTTTCAATTCAGGTTATCAGATGGGACTTTGGTACAGAAGTGTTTGAATCAGTGTGAATATGAATGTGGTGACCTCTATTACAGTTGTTAGGCAGGTGGGGAACAGCTAGTCTAAGACAAGGCTGTTTAAACATTATAACAAACCGCATAATTACCCATGTAGGTACAAAAGCAGTAAAAAAAAGAAAAAACATTTTGTTGGAAAAAAAAAAAAAAAAAAACTCTGAACATAGATAAGCCACTTCACCATTGAGATACCAGTCTGTTGCCGGGAACACTGGTTGTAGTCTCTGGTGGGAATTTATCAAACGTAATTGCCTCTTTTGTTATCTGGTTCTCGTGGGCTGATCTGGCGCACGTCATTTGGTAAATTTGGCGCAGACTAAAACAGCATCCAATAAGTGCTCTGCACAGTCACTTTTTAATGGTTGCACTTTTGATAGCTGTTTGCACGTAAATCATGCAACTTTTTACAAAAAGTGCACATAAAATCACGACCACGTCTATTCCCCACATGCATACATTTACTTTGCAGGACTCTGTGCGATCTCTGTGCAGCACCAGACGTTCATTTAGAATGCTGGGTGCTGGCGGCGTGACGTGATGTACACACCCCTCGTTATGTCACACGTCCCCTCCCACATACTTGCATTGAGGGAGCGTGACGTCATGAGGGGCGTGGTCATGACGTCACAACCCCCGCCGTCTGCACCCAGTGTTTGGAACAAAATGTTCCGAGTGCTGGGGCAGGGGACTACCCCTTTAACTACTATTGGTTTTTTTTTTTTTTTGGACAATACAAATGAAAAAAAAAAAAAAAAAAAAGTATCTCCAGTTGCTGTTATTTCTGCTTACCAGTCTCTCCAGAAGCAAGCCAAATCCCCTGCGCTGATGTGAAGCATAATTTCCCTAAAGTGAGGGCGAGCAGGGGGACATGACAGGACAACACAGTAATAAAGAGAAAAACAAATCCTCAGCTACACAACTTGGGGTGAGGGAGTACTATGAAAACCACAGGAAGGCATTACTTTTTGCTAACTGGAGTATATATTACACATATACATAGCTTCAGATAATAGACTTATTTTGCCCGGAGTACCCTTTTATGTTAAAGAAAATAAGATGAGAAAAAGGAGGATTTTATTACAAGACTGGAGGCTCCATTTTGCATACTCTTCTTTTACTACTCAGGTGTTAGCAGCAAGGTATAATCACAAGGTACATAGAAAAAAACGTTACATATGCAAATAAGGTGTGTCAGGTAACCAATCAGGTGCTAGCATAGGTGATAAGAGACAAGGTAACATACAATACTTCCTCTTCTTTGCTGCTCCGCTCACAAGTTAAGTATTCATCAATTTTGCTCTTGTCTCATATACTTTTATAACGTTTTTTCTCACATTAATTCACACTATATATATATTGTGAGTATTATCATACATATATATATATACATTCTACAGTTTTTCATCACCTTTTTGTCACCATACCAATACTGCCGTCCGTTCCATTATCCTCTTATCACCAGATATAACATATATACACTTTCCCAAGCTTTCCCCTGGGTTTATCTTACTTTCGCTTCCTCACTCTTATCTCCGTTTCTTATACACTCCTCTTTCAAGAAAATACCCATTAATCTTCCCCTCGGTATCGCTGGTCTTGGCACCGCCGGACTTCTAGTGATATCACGTGAGCTGGTCCTCAGCTTCGCGCTCTTTCACCTCACGTTCTGTGACTGAAATTCCTGTCAGTCAGAACTTGGTTACTCCGGAGACGGCCGCGTCAGCATTAGCTAGTGCTTCTCAGTCATTCTTAGCCTGTGACGCCACCTACTGGTAAAAACCGGTATTTACCATCCAATATTGCGAATTGGATAGGAGAAATAGGTTTACTCCTTGTGTCATATATATATATATATATATATATATATATATAATTTAATCTATACATATATAATTCCCCATATATATTCTCCATATCATTCAGTATATATATATACTACAATATGGCTGACGAGGATACATCTAAGGATATGGGGTCCAATTGTAATTTTCAAATTATGGATGGCAACGCCATACAATCTATGGTGAACCTGTCGGTTCAAAATGCAATGTCCAGCATACCTGAAATTGTGGCTCAATCAGTAGCCTTGGTCATGTCCCATCCTAATTACCAAAAATCCCCCAAAGCTGGACCATCTACCCCGTCGGATCAATTTTGGTCCGCGGAGGATTCCACATCCAAACTAGCCAAAGGATGGGGGAAATCTGGGAAGGCCTCCCATAAACGGCCTATGCCCACTACCGGTCCTTCAAAATCTTATAAAAAGTCTAGAGTGACTAAGGATCAGGTCCCTTGTCCTGCTACTACAAAGAGCAGATATACTGATGCTAAAAAGTCGCATCCCATACCCTCCACCCGGGAGGAGAAACATGACAGCCGGGTTAAGAGAGCATCCCGTAGAGAGAAACCGGACTCTTACAACACTTCCCCTGACCAATCCTCATCTGAGGAAGGGGAGATTTCTGAGGGGTATTCAGATTCCGAGTATGAGGACATCTCTGAGAATGAGGAATCTCCAGTAACAACTGAGATCCCCAAGTCAGTTATTATGGACAGTGCGGGTACTCCGTACTTTGACCCCAGTCTACTTAAACACCCCCGTTCTGGGGAATGGGAACCTCAACCCCAGGTATCCCAATTTTTGAACCTTTGGGTAAGGAAACCCATTGATAAGGCTACCCGCAACAGACTACGGGCAGAATGCCCACGACCTAGTATCCCTAACAAACTATCCATTACTCCAGAGATCGATCCTCCACTGGTTAAATACCTTAATAATACGGGTAAAAACCCCAAAAAAGGAGTAGATCGGTCCTTCAGGACGATCCAAGACAGATTTTTGGACCTACTTGGCCCACTGGCAAAAATTTTAGACCTCACAGAGGAAGCCAATACCTCGGGTAACCCAGTGAATTTAGAGGTCCTAAAAGGCTGGGCTCAAAGGGCCCTATGCATTTTTGGTGGCATTAACACTACCATCTGCACTGAACGCAAGAGGTCCATCCTTTTAAAATTGGATCCACAATTAATTAACTTAGCTACAACAGAACCGGATTCCCCCACTGATGGACTCCTCTTCGGTGATGACTTCATCAAAGAGATAAATAAATATGTGTCTCTCTTTTCATCACTAAATAAAGCCCAATCTTCCCTCAAGAAGGTTTTTCAACCTCGGGTTTTACCCAGGGCTGGGAAAAGAAGGGGCAATTTTCCCAGCCGCCAGTCTCAGGAGAGACAATATAATCGTGCCCCCCCAAGACCAGACAGGTTCCAGAATCCTGCCCCTGCCTATCAACCCAGTCCCTTCTTCCCCACAAGAGGAAGACCATGGAGAGCCAGAGGTCACCGCGGATACCCCAGATCCAGACCCAACAACGGTAAGTCCTTATCCGATGTTTTCTTCCCCACTTCCATTAGGAGGAAGGATTGCATATTTTTCCCATACTTGGGCCATGGTAACATCCGACCCTTGGGTCCTAAACTCAATCCTAGGTTATCAGATAGAATTTGTCCAAACTCCAATTCAATGTTCAATTCCACAACCAATTCATTTCTCAGAGGAGAACAAATCCCTTATAGAGACAGAAATCAAGGAGTTGATTTCCAAAAATGCAATCATTCAGGTACCCTTACATTCTCAGGGTTTCCTGAGCAACCTTTTTCTAGTGAAAAAGAAGGACGGGGGATACAGACCTGTCATAAATCTAAAAAATTTAAACAATTATGTGATCTATCAACATTTCAAGATGGAGGGCATCCACCTTTTGAGAGATCTGCTATTACCAGACGACTGGCTAGCGAAAATAGATCTCAAGGATGCATACCTCACAGTTCCAATACATCACGAATCTCAACCATACCTCCAATTTTTATGGAAGGATCAAAGATGGCAGTTCACCTGCCTACCATTCGGCCTATCCTCGGCCCCATGGTGCTTTACAAAGCTACTCAAACCAGTCGTGGCAGTTCTAAGAGCACGTGGAGTCCGTCTGATTATATATCTGGACGATATACTTCTTATGGCCCAATCTTTATCTCTAATTCGACTCCACATTCAATGGACTCTATCTCTTCTCTCCAATCTGGGCTTTATTATCAACACGGAAAAATCCATCCTTGCTCCCTCCAAGGAGGTAGAATTTTTGGGGTTCATGATAAACACCCAATCTGCCCTACTCAGCCTCCCTTCCAGGAGGATGAAGACCATTCGGAGGGAAATTTATTCCATCCTAAACAAACAAACAGTCTCTCTTCGTTCCATAGCCCGGGTAGTGGGTCTCCTTTCTGCTTCAATCCAAGCAATTTTCCCAGCCCCGCTTCATTATCGAGCTCTCCAACGTCTAAAAGCGCATCATCTTCGAAACGGCTTAGGATATTCAGACGAAATAGCCCTAACTCTAGATACCAAAGAAGAACTTCTTTGGTGGCTAAAACATCTTCAAGTTTGGAATGGAAAGACTATCTTCAATTCTGTTCCAGATCTGATTATAGAATCAGATGCCAGTCGTTCAGGTTGGGGGGCCCGATGCGGATCCTCTTCAACAGGAGGAAAATGGTCTCCAGAAGAATCTCTATTCCACATCAACTGTTTGGAATTACTGGCAGGGTTCTTCGCTCTCAAGAGCTTTGCGAAGAACAGATCAGATTGTTGCATCCTCTTACGGATGGACAATATCTCCGCAGTACAGTATATCAACAAACTTGGTGGTACGAAATCTTTTCTTCTGGCCAACATCGCCAAAGATCTTTGGCACTACTGTCTTCACAGAAACATCACCATCAAGGCAGAATACTTACCAGGTCTTTCCAATATCATCGCGGACTGGAACTCCCGTTTCCTTACGGATTCCAGCGATTGGCAATTGGATCCTCAGATATTCAATCGCATCAATTCCTTGTGGGGTCCTTTCCTCCTAGACCTCTTTGCATCCCGATTGAATCGACAGATTCATCGCTTTTACAGCTGGCGTCCCGATCCGGAGGCAGAGGGCATAGATGCCCTCCTCCAACATTGGCCCTTGGAGAACCTTTATGCATTTCCTCCCTTTATCCTGATTCCGAGAGTTCTCCTTCTCATAAAATCTCAGAAATCAACAGTAACTCTCATCACTCCTTGGTGGCCAACACAATCTTGGTTCCCTCAGATTCTGGAAATGCTTATCGATTTCCCTCGCTTACTCCCTTCTCATCCTTTCCTACTTCGGGATTCTCTAGGGAACCCTCATCCTCTCATAACATCCAACAATCTTCTGTTGATAGCCTGGTGTGTTTCGGGTCACCAGACCCGGGTTTCGGACTTTCTAACTCATCTAGAGAAATCCTCTCAGACGCCTGGGCTCCAGGTACCAGATCTGCTTACAGATCAGCCTGGAAAATTTGGTCTGGTTGGTGCATGCAACGGGGTTTGGATCCCGTACATGCACCTTTAAATCATATTATAAATTTTTTATCTTCATCTTTTGATACGGGAAAAGCTTACCGTACCATAAACGTCTATAGATCAGCCATTTCCTTCTACCACGCTCCTATTAATTATATATCTGTGGGTAAACATCCCTTAATTTGTAAATTACTAAAAGGCATAAAATTCAGACGTCCACCATTACCCAGATACCAGTCTACCTGGGATGTGAATATTCTCTTGCAATATTTGAATTCCTTAGGTGATAACCATTCCCTTACATTAAAAGTACTATCTTTTAAATTAACGGCCCTCCTTTGCTTGATATCCCTTAAACGAATTTCGGATGTCAGAGCCTTAGATATATCTCACAGACAGTTCTTACCTGATGGTGTTCGTTTTTCTATATACAGACGTACTAAAACTTCTCTTCATTCAGTATTCTATCCATCTTTCCCTCAACAGACACATCTCTGTGTAGTTTCATGCCTACAGGCTTACGAACAAAGAACACAATCTTTCCGTAACCCTTCTGACACTCAATTACTCATTTCCTTCTGTAAACCTTACCGTCCTGTTTCATCCCCTTCTTTGGCCAGATGGATGAAGCAGATTATGCAATTGGCAGGTATTGACATTTCTATCTTTAAAGCCCACTCCTCCAGAGGAGCCATGTCCACTAAGCTGAAACAATCAGGGGTATCCCTTTCGGATATTCTTAAAGCCGCCAATTGGAGTTCCGAATCAACTTTTAAAACCTTTTATTTCAGACCAGACTCGCATGTTTCTATGGCAATTGTTTAAACTTGTATATATCCTGTCATATTTTTATTCAAGTTTCCTTTCTATAGCTTTAAACTTGCAAAATGGAGCCTCCAGTCTTGTAATAAAATTGGGGATTTTCCTAGTCCCTTATGACGGAAAATATAGATTTTATTAAAGACAGGAGGCGAACATTTTCCCTCCCTTTATCCCTTCCCTTTATTATTATTATATTATCTTTGTTCTTTCAGTGTAACTTTTGGTTTGACAATTATCTTCGAGTCAACAGAACACTTGGCTACCTACATCTTCTAGGACTTGTTTCCAGTTCATAAAGTTGCTCCAGTCCATCGCTCAAAGGAACTTTTCCTCCACGTGATTTCCAACCTCAAGAACGAAAAAATTTTTGTGTGGACTTTACTCCATCTATATATATTTTTCTTGTTTACCAACAAGTGGACTTTAGTGTTTTTTCCTGTTATGTTTTAGGTTTATGCTATACTATATCGTTATACTGTGACATCAAAGAAGAGGAAGTATTGTATGTTACCTTGTCTCTTATCACCTATGCTAGCACCTGATTGGTTACCTGACACACCTTATTTGCATATGTAACGTTTTTTTCTATGTACCTTGTGATTATACCTTGCTGCTAACACCTGAGTAGTAAAAGAAGAGTATGCAAAATGTTCGCCTCCTGTCTTTAATAAAATCTATATTTTCCGTCATAAGGGACTAGGAAAATCCCCAATTTTACAACGTGTAAAACTACACATCAGGGGTCCTGTGTCAGAGAAATAGACAGCAGAGTCTTCTTTCTTGCGACCACACTGGCTACGAAAAGTGGCAGGGAACAGAATTATCTGGCCTCTTTTTAGAATAATATTGTGCTTTATGGACCTTCTTACCATTACTATGGCCTAGTATAGCCCTTCTCCCTGTTACTAGCCCAATGTTTCCAACCAGGGTGCCTCCAGCTGTTGCAAAACCACAACTACCAGCATGCCCGGAAAGCCTTTGGCTGTGCGGGCATGCTGGGAGTTGTACTTTTGCAACAGCTGGAGGCATGCTAGTTGGAAAACCCTGCACTACCAAATCAGGGTCCAGTCTGATTCAGGAGTCTAGGAGAGCTGGGTAGAAGACTTCGGCTGTCCAGGCATGCTGAGAGTTGTAGTTTTGGAGGCACCCTGTTGGGAAACACTGCACTAGCCACTACTTTCCATTTTACCATGTAGAATTCAAGAGGGAGCCCAGTATTTCCAGTAGAAAGGTTTCGCTTAGTGTCCATTATGACTTGGCGGCTGTTAAATGCATAAGGTGAGGGAATACGAGCCATTGCTCTTTTTAGATGCATACCTTTGGGCCATTAAGATAGTCAGAAGGACTCATTTGGACATTAGTGGAGAAAATCTGGAAAAAGAAAAGTAAAATTCAGTTTTTGAATTTTGTTTTCAAGATCCAAGGACCACTGAGCCAGGTTTTGTGCTTTGTAACCCACAATGGTCAGGCTAAAAGAAAAAGTCATCATGTAACCCATACATCCACTCTCAACAATGGCTTTGAACTATCACCTCCTGGGAAACAACATGAATTCATAGATGACTAAAACCCCTTTTGACACTACAGAATTAGGTCTCTATTTTATTAATAAAAAGCTCTGGCCCTTTAAATGGGTACTTCGCCCCTAGACATTTTATCCCCTATACATGGATAGGGGATAAGATATCTGATCGTGGGGGTCCCACCACTGTGGAACCCCGCAATCTCTCCTGCAGCCCCCTAGTCATCTGCAGCACGGAGCCAAAGTTTGCTCCGTCCCTGATGACTCACGATACAGGGGCCGGCGGTTTGTGATGTCATGCCCCACCCCCTTAATGCAAGTCTATGGAAGGGGGTGTGGCAATGACCACACCCCCTCCCACACACTTGCATTAGGGGGCAGGGCATGATGTCACGGGGGAGTGGGGCCGCGACATCACGAACCGCCGGCTCCTGTATAGTGAGTCATCAGGCACGGAGCAAACTTTGGCTCCGTGCTGCAGATGACTAAGGAGCTGCAGAAGAGATCGCAGGGGTCCCCAGCGGCGGGACCCCTGAGATAAGATGTTTAGGGGCGGAGTACCCCTTTTAAGGCCTCATTAACACAGCAGAATTGCCAAGTGGAATCTGGATGAAAAATTCAGCTTAGAAATTCTATTGCAGTAGACTCCAAAAGGGAGATTTATCAAAACCTGTGCAAAGGAAAAGTTGTCTCGTTGCCCCTATAGCAACCAATCAGATTGCTTCTTTCATTTTGCAGAGGCCTTGTTAAAAATGAAAGAAGTGAGCTGATTGGTTGCTATGGGCAACTTTTCCCCTGGACAGGTTTTGATAAATCTCCCCCCAATTGTTTTCCATGGGATACTGCTGCACCATGCACACGGCTGGATTTCCACGGCAAAAAAAATAAATCTACTGCAGAAACTCTGATTCAGACATGTCTAGTCTTTCTGCATGAAGATGCATTGCAGTCTATGGAGACTGTGCATTTCCCAGCAGTCCTAGTGCCAGCGTCTGCAGAAGTTTTCCGGATGGACATTCCGCTGTGTGAATAGGGCCTCAGGGAGACAGGAGTCAGGCTCTCCAAAGGCAGCATTGAAGTCTCACTTTCCTGTGTGATGCTCTGCATGTAGTGAGAGATTCAAATTAACCCTTTAAAAGCAGCTGTGTCCTGATTCTCTAGCAGATAACCTTGTTGAAGCACCTGTATCCTTGTCCTTCAACTTGTATATAATACATAGAAAAGGTGAGGACATTTTTTGCCTGATTTCAGTTTTTCTTTTTCTACAGCCCCTTGGTGAATTAATGTACATCTGGCAGCCCATCTGCATGCTATGGAGGCAATAAAATGAATGCTGCATTTTTTAAGTTTGTTGGCCTTTTCATAAGCCCAAGGAAAAAAAACATGATTTTAAGAGTCAACGAGGCAGGGCCAAGGTGCTGAATGGCTGCAGCACTCCCCGCTCTACCATGATTGATGTACAGAGCTCAGCTTACAGCATGTAGCCCTGTATACAGATCACATGCCTGTACCGTGCGCGCACACACAGTGACCAGGCTCATTCAGCACATTCCTGTGTCTGCCCCTTATTAGTATGCATGGTGCAGGCACTTGAATTGGCGCTGTAAGCCAAGCCCTGCATGTCAATCATTGCAGAGCAGTAGAGAAAGGGACAGTCAGGAGGTAGGTGTTCCTGTGGCACTTCAGAAGCTTAGCCCCGCCTCTTTGACTATTGAACCTAGGACAAAAACAGGATTTTATGAATTCTGAAAAGGCCAACAGCTTTACAAAATGTACTGTCCATTTTATTGCCCCATTATCTGTCAGCTCATAGCATGCAGATGTGTTGACAGATTCCCATTAATTCACCAGGTTTGTGACAAAATTTGAATAAAAATTTGTTTATATGAATCTCCCACTCTATTCTATATTGTTTATTGTATTGCCTCATTTGTGAGCCCATAACATGCAGGTGAGCTGCCAGAATAACTTTTATTATAATAAAACTTCACCCTGAATCCTGGCCAGATCAGACTAGTCCTTGTTGCCCATAGCAACCAATCAAAGCTCACCCGGGAAGAGCCGAGTACCCATACAGATCATGGGGAGTCCCAGCAGTCGGACTCCCCGCAATCTAAAACTTATCCTGTGGATAGAGGATACGCTTTTGTACATGATATCTCTTTTTTAAAGGGGTATTACATTTCAATATATAAAGACTATATAAATTAATGGGACCCTACATTGTTTACTTCCAGAAGATTAATGTCATGTGATAGACTCACAGGTACACACAGTCCAAACAGCACAGTTACTAGAGGTGGGTTTGGGGGACGAACCCTGCACCCATGTGATCATCAGAGGTTTTAATCCAACACCCCCCCCCCCCCCCTCAGCCAGCGAGCCAAGCAGAATTTTCTTAAGTGCAGACAGGGACCAGGTATACGGCCTCCATTTTAGGACATAGTCAGTCTTCAGCCGCAACTCTGTCCTCCATCAGGCGAAACAGCGTCCTGCCTCCTCCCTCACACCAATCGCTGTCATCCTTCGGCCACAACTCCCTCCTCCCTCATCCAAAACTCCTTTATCCAAAACACCATCATGCCTCAGACGGTTCTCCTTCAGACGAAATTTCCTGCCGCATAGCAGAGCACATGCTACACAGCATTGTATAGCAGGGTCGAAATTGTGAAACTTCCACATGCGCTACAGAGTCTGTATAGCAGAGAGCTGACACGGAATAGCATATACAGCAGAACCCGTATAGCAGAGAGCCGACACAATAGCATATACAGCAGAACCCGTATAGCAGAGCCGACACGGAATAGCATATACAGCAGAACCCGTATAGCAGAGAGCCGACACAATAGCATATACAGCAGAACCCGTATAGCAGAGCCGACACGGAATAGCATATACAGCAGAACCCGTATAGCAGAGCCGACACGGAATAGCATATACAGCAGAACCCGTATAGCAGAGAGCCGACACGGAATAGCATATACAGCAGAACCCTTATAGCAGAGAGCCGACACGGAATAGCATATACAGCAGAACCCGTATAGCAGAGAGCCGACACAATAGCATATACAGCAGAACCCGTATAGCAGAAAGCATACACGGAATAGCATATACAGCAGAACCCGTATAGCAGAAAGCCGACACTGAATAGCATATACAGCAGAACCCGTATAGCAGAGAGCCGACACTGAATAGCATATACAGCAGAACCCGTATAGCAGAGAGCCGACACGGAATAGCATATACAGCAGAACCCGTATAGCAGAAAGCCGACACTGAATAGCATATACAGCAGAACCTGTATAGCAGAGCCGACACTGAATAGCATATACAGCAGAACCCGTATAGCAGAGAGCCGACACTGAATAGCATATACAGCAGAACCCGTATAGCAGAAAGCCGACACTGAATAGCATATACAGCAGAACCCGTATAGCAGAAAGCCGACACTGAATAGCATATACAGCAGAACCCGTATAGCAGAGAGCCGACACAATAGCATATACAGCAGAACCCGTATAGCAGAGAGCCGACACTGAATAGCATATACAGCAGAACCCGTATAGCAGAGAGCAGACATTGAATAGCATATACAGTAGAACCCGTATAGCAGAAAGCAGACACTGAATAGCATATACAGCAGAACCCGTATAGCAGAGAGCAGACACTGAATAGCATATACAGCAGAACCCGTATAGCAGAGAGCCGACACTGAATAGCATATACAGCAGAACCCATATAGCAGAGAGCAGACACTGAATAGCATATACAGCAGAACCCGTATAGCAGAAAGCCGACACTGAATAGCATATACAGCAGAACCCGTATAGCAGAAAGCCGACACTGAATAGCATATACAGCAGAACCCGTATAGCAGAGAGCCGACACTGAATAGCATATACAGCAGAACCCGTATAGCAGAGAGCAGACACTGAATAGCATATACAGTAGAACCCGTATAGCAGAAAGCAGACACTGAATAGCATATACAGCAGAACCCGTATAGCAGAGAGCCGACACTGAATAGCATGTACAACAGAACCCGTATAGCAGAAAGCCGACACTGAATAGCATATACAGCAGAACCCGTATAGCAGAAAGCCGACACTGAATAGCATATACAGCAGAACCCGTATAGCAGAAAGCCGACACTGAATAGCATATACAGCAGAACCTGTATAGCAGAGAGCCGACACTGAATAGCATGTACAACAGAACCCGTATACCAGAGAGCCGACACCGAATAGCATATACAGCAGAACCCGTATAGCAGAAAGCAAACACTGAATAGCATATACAGCAGAACCCGTATAGCAGAGAGCCGACACTGAATAGCATATACAGCAGAACCCGTATAGCAGAGAGCAGACACTGAATAGCATATACAGTAGAACCCGTATAGCAGAAAGCAGACACTGAATAGCATATACAGCAGAACCTGTATAGCAGAGAGCCGACACTGAATAGCATGTACAACAGAACCCGTATAGCAGAAAGCCGACACTGAATAGCATATACAGCAGAACCCGTATAGCAGAAAGCCGACACTGAATAGCATATACAGCAGAACCCGTATAGCAGAAAGCCGACACTGAATAGCATATACAGCAGAACCTGTATAGCAGAGAGCCGACACTGAATAGCATGTACAACAGAACCCGTATACCAGAGAGCCGACACCGAATAGCATATACAGCAGAACCCGTATAGCAGAAAGCAAACACTGAATAGCATATACAGCAGAACCCGTATAGCAGAAAGCCGACACTGAATAGCATATACAGCAGAACCCGTATAGCAGAGAGCCGACAGTGAATAGCATATACAGCAGAACCCGTATAGCAGAAAGCAGACACTGAATAGCATATACAGCAGAACCTGTATAGCAGAGAGCAGACACTGAATAGCATATACAGCAGAACCTGTATAGCAGAGAGCAGACACTGAATAGCATATACAGCAGAACCCGTATAGCAGAGCCGACACTGAATAGCATATACAGCAGAACCCGTATAGCAGAAAGCCGACACTGAATAGCATATACAGCAGAACCTATATAGCAGAGAGCCGACACTGAATAGCATGTACAACAGAACCCGTATACCAGAGAGCCGACACCGAATAGCATATACAGCAGAACCCGTATAGCAGAAAGCAAACACTGAATAGCATATACAGCAGAACCCGTATAGCAGAAAGCCGACACTGAATAGCATATACAGCAGAACCCGTATAGCAGAGAGCCGACAGTGAATAGCATATACAGCAGAACCCGTATAGCAGAAAGCAGACACTGAATAGCATATACAGCAGAACCCGTATAGCAGAAAGCCGACACTGAATAGCATATACAGCAGAACCCGTATAGCAGAGAGCCGACAGTGAATAGCATATACAGCAGAACCCGTATAGCAGAGAGCAGACACTGAATAGCATATACAGCAGAACCTGTATAGCAGAGAGCAGACACTGAATAGCATATACAGCAGAACCCGTATAGCAGAGCCGACACTGAATAGCATATACAGCAGAACCCGTATAGCAGAAAGCAGACACTGAATAGCATATACAGCAGAACCCGTATAGCAGAGCCGACACTGAATAGCATATACAGCAGAACCCGTATAGCAGAAAGCAGACACTGAATAGCATATACAGCAGAACCCGTATAGCAGAGCCGACACTGAATAGCATATACAGCAGAACCCGTATAGCAGAAAGCAAACACTGAATAGCATATACAGCAGAACCCGTATAGCAGAGAGCAGACACTGAATAGCATATACAGTAGAACCCGTATAGCAGAAAGCAGACACTGAATAGCATATACAGCAGAACCCGTATAGCAGAGAGCCGACACTGAATACCATGTACAGCAGAACCCGTATAGCAGGGAGCCGACACTGAATAGCATATACAGCAGAACCCGTATAGCAGAGAGCCGACACTGAATAGCATATACAGCAGAACCCGTATAGCAGAAAGCCGACACTGAATAGCATATACAGCAGAACCCGTATAGCAGAGAGCAGACACTGAATAGCATATACAGCAGAACCCGTATAGCAGAGAGCCGACACTGAATAGCATATACAGCAGAACCCGTATAGCAGAGAGCCGACACTGAATAGCATATACAGCAGAACCCGTATAGCAGAGAGCCGACACCGAATAGCATATACAGCAGAACCCGTATAGCAGAAAGCAGACACTGAATAGCATATACAGCAGAACCCGTATAGCAGGGAGCAGACACTGAATAGCATATACAGCAGAACCCGTATAGCAGAGAGCCGACACTGAATAGCATATACAGCAGAACCCGTATAGCAGAGAGCAGACACTGAATAGCATATACAGTAGAACCCGTATAGCAGAGAGCAGACACTGAATAGCATATACAGCAGAACCCGTATAGCAGGGAGCAGACACTGAATAGCATATACAGTAGAACCCGTATAGCAGAAAGCAGACACTGAATAGCATATACAGCAGAACCCGTATAGCAGAGAGCAGACACTGAATAGCATATACAGCAGAACCTGTATAGCAGAGAGCCGACACTGAATAGCATGTACAACAGAACCCGTATAGCAGAAAGCCGACACTGAATAGCATATACAGCAGAACCCGTATAGCAGAGAGCCGACAGTGAATAGCATATACAGCAGAACCCGTATAGCAGAAAGCAGACACTGAATAGCATATACAGCAGAACCCGTATAGCAGAGAGCCGACAGTGAATAGCATATACAGCAGAACCCGTATAGCAGAGAGCAGACACTGAATAGCATATACAGCAGAACCTGTATAGCAGAGAGCAGACACTGAATAGCATATACAGCAGAACCCGTATAGCAGAGAGCAGACACTGAATAGCATATACAGCAGAACCCGTATAGCAGAGCCGACACTGAATAGCATATACAGCAGAACCCGTATAGCAGAAAGCAGACACTGAATAGCATATACAGCAGAACCCGTATAGCAGAGCCGACACTGAATAGCATATACAGCAGAACCCGTATAGCAGAAAGCAAACACTGAATAGCATATACAGCAGAACCCGTATAGCAGAAATGCTTCAGCAGGCATCCAGGGAAAACGCCGATGGGGGCCATGTAGGCCCCCCCCATGTCGGCGATCGCCTCAAATCGCTAGGGAAATCGCCCCTGCGATCTGTGGAGATACCGACCGCCCGGTAATTTTGCATGATTCCGGCTGTAACAGAAAGCCAGGACCATGCTGAAGTATAGGAGCTAGGTGGCAAGCCTGCCACCTCCTCCTATCCCCTGCGATTCATCGGTTAGCTAACCGACCAATCGCAGGGGGGGGGGCGGTTACTTCCTCCCGCCTTGCCCCGCGAAGTCCGGAGAGGACGGGAGGAAGACCAGAGGACGCGGCGGGGGAGTGCTGGGGCCCGGCCCGGCCCCGGTACTTACCTCGTCCTTGAAGACCCAGATCCCGGCGATGAAGAAGGCGGCGGCGGCGACAGGAGAGTTCCTCTTCAGCTGCAGTCGGGCCCTTGGCGTCTGGGCATGCTGGGAGTTGCAGTTTTGCAACATCTGGAGGTACACAGTTTGGAGACCACTGTGCCCTTACAGATGTTGCAAAACTACACATCCTCAGCATGCCCTTACTGTCCAGGCATGCTGGGAGTTGTAGTTCTGTAACATCTGGCCCTTCAGATGTTGCAGAACTACAACTCCCAGCATGCCTGGACAGTTTTGGCATACTGGGAGTTGTAGATTTGCAGCATCTGGAGGGCTACAGCTTGGACACCACTACACAGTGGTCCCCAAACTGTTCTCCTCCAGCTGTTGCGTAACCACTACTCCCAATATGCCCTTCGGCTATCTGGGAGTTGTGGTTTTGCAACAACTGGAGGCACACTGGTTGGGAAACATTGTCTGTTTCCTAACTCAGTGTTTCCCAACCCGTGTGCCTCCAGCTGTTGCAAAACTATAACTACCAGCATGCACTGATAGACCGTGCATGCTGGGAGTTGTAGTTTTGCAACAGCTGGAGGTCCCCCCCTTGTGAATCTACAGGGTACATTCACATGGGCAGGTGGCTTACAGTGAGTATCAGGCTGCAAGTTTGCGATGCAGCAAATTTTGCGCGGCAGCTCAAACTCGCAGCGGGAAACTCGCTGTAATCCCCTGCCCGTGTGACTGTACCCTAAAAACACTACACTGCACTACACTAACACAAAATAAAATAAGTAAAAAAACACTACATATACCCCTACACAGCCCCCCTCCCCAATAAAAATGAAAAACGCCTGGTACGCCACTGTTTCCAAAATGGAGCCTCCAGCTGTTGCAAAACAACAACTTCCAGTATTGCCGGACAGCCGTTTACTGTCCAAGCATGCTGGGAGTTTTGCAACAGCTGGAGGCACCCTGTTTGGGAATCGCTGGCGTAGAATACCCCTATGTCCACCCCTATGCAAATCACTAATTCAGGCCTCAAATGCGCATGGCGCTCTCACTTCGGAGCCCTGTCGTATTTCAAGGCAACAGTTTAGGGCCACATATGGGGTATCGCCGTACTCGGGAGAAATTGCCTAAAATTTTGGGGGGCTTATTCTCCTTTCACCCCTTATGAAAAGGGGAAGTTGGGGTCTACACCAGCATGTTAGAGTAAAATAAAAATTTTTTACAATAACATGCTGGTATTGCTTTATACTTTTCATTTTGACAAGAGGTAAAAGGGAAAAAAGCCCCCCAAAATTTGTAATGCAATTTCTCCCGACTACGGAGATACCCCATATGTGGGAGCAAAGTGCTCTGGGGGCGCACAACAAGGCCCAGAAGGGAGAGTGCGCCATGTACATTTGAGGTGATTTGCACAGGGGTGGCTGATTGTTACAGCAGTTTTGACAAACGCAAAAAAAAAAAAAAAAAAAAAAAAAAAAAAAAAAACACATGTGACCCCATTTCGGAAACTACACCCCTCATGGAATGTAATGAGGGGTGCAGTGAGAATTTACACCCCACTGGTGTCTGACAGATCTTTGGAACAGTGGGCTGTGCAAATTAAAAATTTTGTACAGCCCACTGTTCCAAAGATCTGACAGACACCAGTGGGAGTAAGTGCTCACTGTACCCCTTATTACGTTCCTCAAGGGGTCTAGTTTCCAAAATGGTATGCCATGTGGGGGTTATTTTGCTGTCCTGGCACCATAGGGGCTTCCTAAATGCAACATGCCCCCCAAAAACCATTTCTGAAAAATGTACTCTCCAAAATCCCCTTGTCGCTCCTTCCCTTCTGAGCCCTCTACTGCGCCCGACGAACACTTTACATAGACATATGAGGTATTTCCTTTCTCGAGAGAAATTGGGTTACAAATTTTAGGAAGATTTTTCTCCTTTTACCCCTTGCAAAAATTCAAAAACTGGGTCTACAAGAACATGCGAGTGGAAAAAATGAAGATTTTGAATTTTCTCCTTCACTTTGCTGCTATTCCTGTGAAACACCTAAAGGGTTAAAATGCTGACTGAATGTCATTTTGAATACTTTGGGGGTGCAGTTTTTATAATGGGGTCTTTTATGGGGCATTTCTAATATGAAGACCCTTCAAATCCACTTCAAACCTGAACTGGTCCCTGAAAAATAGTGAGTTTGAAAATTTTGTGAAAAATTGGAAAATTGCTGCTGAACTTTGAAGCCCTCTGAGGTCTTCCAAAAGTAAAAACACGTCAATTTTATGATTAAAACATAAAGTAGACATATTGTATATGTGAATAAAATAAAACAATATTTGGAATATCTATTTTAATTACAAACAGAGAGCTTCAAAGTTAGAAAAATGCTAAATTTTCAAATTTTTCATCAAATTTGGGGATTATTCACCAAGAAAGGATGCGAGTTACCACAAAATGTTACCACTATGTTAAAGTAGAATATGTCACGAAAAAAACAATCTCGGAATCAGAATGATAACTAAAAGCGTTCCAGAGTTATTAATGTTTTAAAGTGACAGTGGTCAAATGTTCAAAAAATGGCCGGGTCCTAAGGTGTAAAATGGCCTGGTCCTTAAGGGGTTAAGCATAAAAAACATGTCAGTTATATTAAGGCATAGAAACAAGTACTCCAAGTAAGGCTAGGTTCATACTACGCTTTTGTCTTAGTTTTTTTCTAAAAACACGTTGAACTGATGCTAAAAATGGACGCTGCCATATACCCTACAGCTTAATCCTTTTCCATTCACTTAGTAAGAAAAAACTGACCATAAGCCCACATTTTTCACTGTACACAAAAACATGGTTGACCGTTTAATTTTGCTGGAGACAACCAGGCTTATGTGCTGGTCCTACCTTGTACACAGGGCCAGCGTCAGGGGTACAGTCAATACCCCAGTAGGGGGCCCAGGCCCCTGTGGCACCCCCCTGGAGAAGCCCCAGCACAGAAGCACAAGACGGCTGTTTAAACAGTGGTTCTGTACGTCCGTCGGCCACATCATTCACCCCCCTCCTTCCCTGATCCCCTGTGCCACTTTATTCCCTGTGCCAAATCACCCCCCCCCCCTTATTACCCGCTGTGCCACATAATTTCCTCTTGATCCCCCTATGCTATTTCATTCCCCCTTAACTACACAGGGTATAAACAGGGCATGAAATGATACAGGGGAGGGATGAGTGATTAAACAGCACTGGGAGATTCTACTGTAATGTCGCTTATTATCATGTTTTATAGGTAATTACACTCTATAGTGAGTACAGTAAAAGTATTCCGTCATTTAGGCTGGGTTCACACCACATTTTGTTAAATACGGTTCCCGTATACAGCTGGGAGGAGGGGGGCGGGGCTTAATCGCAGTGCCCGCACTCAGCCGTATTCGGGAACCGTATTTAATGTATGTCTATGAGCCGACCGGAGTGAACCGCAGCCTCCGCTCGGCTTTGTTTTCGGGTGTATGCGGTTTCCCGACCGTAGGCAAAAATGTGGTCGACCGCGTTTTTTGCCTACGGTCGGGAAACTGCATACACCCGAAAACAAAGCCGACCGGAGGCTGCGGTTCACTCCGGTCTGCTCATAGACATACATTAAATACTGTTCCCAAATACGGCTGAGTGCGGGCGCAGCGATTAAGGCCCCCCCCCCTACTCCCAGCCGTATACGGGAACCGTATTTAACAAAACGTGGTGTGAACCCAGCCTTAGAAAGATTTTTGAGCTTTTTTCCCAATAGGGGACATCTCTCAATAGCAGACACTTTTTAAATTCCCCGTGACTGTCCACTTTTGGGAGATTCTACTATACTTTAACCCCTTAAGGACGCAGGGTTTTTCAGTTTTTGCGAAATTCTTATCACCTTCTAAAAATCACAACTGTTTCTATTTTGCACATACAGACCCATATTAGGGCTTATTTTTTGCGCCACCAATTGTACTTTGTAATTCCATCAATCATTTCACCACAAAATTTATGGTGAAGCCAGAAAAAAAAAGATAATTTGTGGGGAAAAATTGGGGAAAAAAAGCCATTTTGTATATTTTGGGGGCTTCCGATTCTACGCAGTACACTTTCCGGTAAAAATGACACCAGATCTTTATTCTGTAGGTCCATACGGTTACAAGGATACCAAATTAATGTAGGTTTTATTTATTTTACTACTTTAGAAAAAATATAAAACTACATGCATTAATATGTGTAAAATTGTCATCTTCTTACCCCTATAACTACAAGGATGTAGGAGGGTTCATTTTTTTTGCGCCATGATCTTAAGTTTTTATCGGCACTATTCTTGTTTTGATGGGACTTTTTGATTGCTTAATACATTTTTTTTAGGGTATACAAAGTGACAAAAAATAAGTAATTTTGGACTTTAGATTTTTTTTTTTACGTCTAGTACGCCATTGACCGTGCAGTTTAATTAACATTATATTTTTATAGTTCGGACATTTACACACGGCGATACAACATGTTTATTTTTATTCTAGTTACATATTTTTATATGGAATTTGGGAAAGGGGGGGTGATTCAAACTTTTAATATGGAAGGGGTTAATTAGTGCTTTTTAAAACTTTTTATTTATTTTACACTTTTACACTACACCACTAGGGAGCAGTTAAAGGTCCCTTTAGACGACGCTGTCAGCTTTGACAGCGGAGATCTAAAGGGTTAATAGCCGCCCACAGCAATCACTGCATGTTCGGCTATTAACAGCAGCCTCCAGCTACAAGAATCAGCTGGAGGCTGGCCGGGATGACACTGGCTCGAGGTGGGAGCCCGCGCCATACACTTCTTGCCGTCTCAGGACGAGTTGGCTTGTCTTTATACGTCAACAAGTTAAATGTAGACAAACACGTGGTGTGAACCTAGCCTACCTAAAATGAGAGTTCTTAGGCTATACGAACACACTGTATCTTGGCACATTTTCTGAGCCGTAAAACATTCGTTTTATATTTCAAGGCGGTCACATTCTGTAAGAACATAATTATTACAGACATGAAATTTAAGGATTTATCTGATGATTTAAATAAAATAATCAAAAAATTGAAAAAAATTTAATAAAACAAAAAAAAAGCCTTAGGAATAATAGGTGCACCCTTTCATCTTTTCTGGTCCATGCTGCTTTTTCTAATGCCCCATTTCTATATACCCGATCCGTTTGTTGGCCCTGTTCTTCCCGTCAGACACTGCTCTGAGGCAACATTTCCTGGCAGTCAGTGCAGCGCCGTTCTGACTGCTGCGTATACTGCCAATGTGCACCAAATCCCCTTGTTGGACAGACTGCGAGACAGAGGAGCACACGCACAAAGCACTACACGCTCGCCACCTCAGGCTGTTTTTTTTCATAACAGTGTCACATCACAGCTGTGGGCTTGGATTGCTGCTATGGTTTTGGAAGTTAGCATAGCTTACAAGGAGACTATGCAGCAAGCCAGGCTCCTAGCCAAAACAAAGGCCATATGGTCTTTATCTCACATGCAGGGGCGAGATGAGACGAAGAGGACAAGGGACGGCATGTTTTCCACTACTTCCTGATGGTTAATATATACTGAAGCAGCAAAAATTGAGCGGCTCATTTAATGCAAGTAAATTAGACTACTTGTTAGACCCGGCATGAGGGGACAAGTTAAAACTATTTTTACTATCGGAGAACCACTTTAACTGGACTACTTCTGGGTCATCTTATCAATCAGCTGGTGTTAGCTGGAACAAAAATCAATAAATATGAATAAAAATAAAAAATATTACAGACTTTGCCTATAAAACAGGCATTTTTCCTGTCTCAAAATAAAGACCAAATATTACAATAATGCTGTTCAATATAAGCAAAGGGGAAGAATTAAAATAATTGTTCATACATCTACCAGCAGGTCTCTGTCTATGCTGAACTGACGTCCAGATAGTAAAGCTTTGAAGTCTTCTAATGTGCAGTCAATGCTGTCTAGATAATCGATCAGTTCCACTCTGTAAAACAAAAGACAAGTTCAGCAAATACAACATCAGCTTTACTAGTCAAACTTGGGCGCAAATAAAAAAAAAAATTATGTTTTAAAAAATCTAGAAAAATCCCCCTAATTTTTTTAATTGCCCCCCCCCCCCAAATATAACACTGCAAAAAAGAAACACATTTGGTTTTACCACAAAATTTAATTGTCTGAAATGTTACATTAATTTAGATTAAAAGGCATAAAGGAAGTGTGAAGTTAAAAACTAAAGTTCATGGGGCAAAAAATTTACAGCTCAGTAGGTGGAAAGAAGCAAACTGGTACTTGATTTGCTGAGACTATTTTTACAAACATCTTATAACCAATTAGACATATTAAAGGAAAACTGTCATCCCGGTCACCCACCCTAAACCCAATACACTGGGTTATAGTGCAGGTGAACAGGAGACTGATGCAGGGTATCGTATTAACTTCTCCTATGAAGGTCCACTTCTTTCTTTGGCGAATTGCGCATTGGAGGCGTGCCCGCCGGGTGAATTTGAATATTCATGGGTGCTGGTCACATGAGCGCTCAGCAGGCTCAAGCACCAAATGAAATACCAATTTGCCAAATGTACCGGACAGAAGGTACATATGTTAATCAGAGAGCCTGCATCGGTCTCCTGTTCACCAGCCCTATAACCCAGTGTATTGGGTTTAGTGTATGGGATGATCTCTATGGGGGTCCCTCAACTTGACTTGCAGGTGAGCCATCGGCTACTGCAATTTGGTATAGAATGAATGGAGAGGTGATAATCTGTAAATATGCTATGTGTATGACTGGTAAATTCCAAGATGAAAATCCACAGTATAGGGGATAACCATTATATCTGTTGGTGCCGACTGCTCGGACCCTCATTGATCCTTTGAACGGAGCAACACATTCAGCACTTCACTTATTTTTCATAAGGCCTCTTTATGCGGTGTATTAGCACTTACTTTCCAAGCAGATTGATATTCTGAGAAATGACACCACTTTCATTAAGAATAGAATCCATCATGGAGACAGGGTCCTCTGTGCTAAGTGAAGACTGGTTGTTCAGTTGCAGAGGACCAGACATCAGTGGGCTTGAAACGTCCTCCCGTACTGGGCTCAGTGACCCAATTGCATCTGCGGCTCTATCTTGAGTAACTGGGACATTTTCATCTTCACTGTCATCCTCCACTATTACAATTTCGGGGGAACTGTGAGCACTAGTAGAAACATTAAGAATTTACACTTTTTTTTTACCTGCAATTTCCAACATAAAGCATATATTATATGGTTAAATGTAAGAGGTCTTACTTTACTGTATCAGGAGAGGGAGTATTTGAAATGTCAGGGGTGGCATGGTTTTTCTCTCCTTCATCCTCCATGTTGTCAGTTATGTCATAGATTACTATATCATCAGAAATCTCCCCTCTGTTTAAAGCTTCTGTCCTAAGTGGGACCTGCAAAGATCAGAGAAAAAAAAAAAAAAAAGTATATAGGATTATTTTTCTGCCACTAAGGGCCTGCAAACATGTCCAGAATACAAATAACTGAATCTTTGCATCCAACATCCCATACATTGGCTTATATGATGAAATAGCCTGCAGACCATCTTGCATAGCTGCCCCCCCTCAGTTGGTTTTCAGAGGATAAAAAGACACTCGGGGAGATTTATCAAAACCTGTCCAGAGAAAAAGTTGCCCATAGCAACCAATCAGATCGCTTCTTTCATTTTTGAAGAGGCCTGTGAAAAATGAAAGCAGCAAACTGATTGATTGCTATGGGCAAGTCAGCAACTTTTCCACTGGACAGGGTTTGATGAATCTCCCCCACTGTCTTTTGATCCAGTGCCTACAGACTGGGTGGCAGCTAAGCTGGATGAATGGACATGAGTCAATGCCAGCCTTAGAAATCATCAAGTATTTGGTTACTCCCAACAACTGGGATCAAACATTTCCCATGTAACACACATTGTGGAAAACAAATCTTTCCAAATGGAATTGATGGCACACGTACCTGTGATGCATAAAATGTTACCATTTTGCAGAGGCTTTGCTACATCTTTCAGGCTTATGCAAACTCCTTAAGGACGAAGGGCGTAGATGCGGGCTACATGTGCTTCATACCCAGTGGGCCCCAGTTACCATCAGCAGCCAGGACCCAAAGGTAATGCTGGACGGGTCGATGTCTGGCATTAACCCTTTAGATGTGGCAATCAAAGTTGATTGTGGTGTCTAAATGTGGGAAATTCAGTTGTCAGCCAAATCAGGGAGCTGATTGCGATCACAGCAACAAAATCAGAGTCCCAATCAGCTGAGAGGGCAGGTGGAAGGTCCCTACCAATTGGCGCTCCTTCAGTGCAGGAAGCCAGCACTAATGAAGCGCAGATGACGCAGATCAATGATGCTGTGCTATGTTCAGTATATGCAATTGTAAGAAGAAAAAAAAAAAATAGTGAATAAACCCCTTCAATAATAAAAGTCGACATCACCCTTTTTTTTTTAACCCCTGGAGGACCGGGCCATTTTTTATTTTTGCTCTTTCGATTTTTCCTCCTCCCATTCTTAAAATCATAACGTTTTCAATTTTCCACCTACAGACCCATATGAGGGCTTGTTTTTACTTTATAATGGCATTAATCATTTCACCACAAAATCTATGGCGAAACCAAAAAGCCGAGAAGTTGTTTTTTTTAAAACATTTTAGACACTGCGATAAACTTTGATCTCAGTGTCTAAGGGGTTATTATATATATCACTGTATCTGCTGCCGGGAACCACCCCGCTATGACCCGCGCTAAGCTCCTGAGCGCACGTCATAGAAGGGGAGCGGGACAAGGGCGTACAGGTATGCCCTTTGTCCTCAAGAGGTTAAATAATGTAAAACAAAAATAAACATAAGCATAGATGGATTCACCACATGCGTGAATGTCCGAACTATTCAACTATAATGTTAATTATACCGTGGGGTCAATGGCTTAATAGTCAAAAAAAGGCTAGAATAGAAAATTTTTGGTCACTTCATACATAGATATGAATGGAGGGGCGTGTTTTGACCAGCTGCCATGCTGGGTACAAAACTCACCTTAGCAGAGCCAGGGTCCGAACAATCAGACATTTATCCCCTATCCAGCAGACATCTTCTTTAATGGTTAAATAAAAATAAACTTACATGGCGTTTGTCCTCTCCAGTTTCTTTAACCAATGTCTGTAGTATAGTGGCTTTAGGGGAACTTTTTGTGTTCAGAAGTAATGGCCTTCAAAACAACAATAGAAAACATTAGTTACTGTTAACATTGTCTGGCATCAAAACAGAAACTCAAAACAAAAACAAAAAAACTTACTGTTTTCTCTTCAAGCTCACTAAGCTATTATTCTGCACCAAGGTCACAATGAACTGGACAATCTGAAAATAGGAGGAGACATTAAAAAAGAAAAAATCAAGTCTCTAAACAAGTTTTCCAAAACAGGACAAGGCAAGTATGAACCTTCCCTCCTGTACCACAGATAGAATGGAAAAACATTCTTAAAATGTATCATCTTACCTTTCTAATAACTTGCTGCTGTTGAGAGTGTTTAGCCCGCAGATCTGTAATTTCTCTCCATAATGCTTCATTTTCCCTGCAAGGAAAATACCAAGTTATGAGCACAAGAGAGGAATACGACCAATGACTAAAGGAGTTCATCAAATGACCATATTAAGAAGATATCCAGGATCATTAATTGGGCACTGTCATTAAAAGTAATTTTGGCTATTTCACTCCTTATGGTAAATAAAAAAATATTTCGAATGTACTTTTAAAAAAAAAAAAATTTTTAAAAGGAGATTTTTTTGTACTCACCGTAAAATCTCTCTCTCGTAGCCTTCATTGGGGGACACCTAACTGATGGGTATATGCTCTTGCCACTAGGAGGCGCTGACACTAGGAAAAAGAAAAGTCTGCTCCTCCCTGGCAGGATATACCCGCCCACCTGCAGTGAGGCAACCAGTTTTGTCACAAAGCAGTAGGAGAACCCCGAAAGGGAATACGTCCGAAGGACCGTAGAAAGGAATCCCGGAAAAAAACCAAGAACCGGAAAAGGAAGAAATTGGTGGGTGCGGTGTCCCCCAATGAAGGCTACGAGAAAGAGATTTTACGGCGAGTACAAAAAAAATCACCTTTCTCGTTCGCTCTTCATTGGGGGACACCTAACTGATGGGATGTACCAAAGCAGTGCCCTAGGGTGGGAAAAAACAAACACCAGCGGAAAGGAGACAGTCCAAGACTGAACTCGCATGCCCGCAAGGTCTATGGACGAGTCCACAGGTCGGAGACATACTAGGCCCAGAACAATGAGGTCTCGTAAGATCTCCCATCCAAGGAGAAGGACCAGAACACCAAGGGAAAGGTCCATCCTCTGTAGAGACCCAAGGCACCTGGGTCAAATAGAGAGACAAGAAACCACAGGAAAAAGGGGAACCAGATGCTTGCGAAAAAAAACTCTCCTGCGAAAAAAACTTCCAGAAAGAAATAAAGGAGAGCAGAACAGGAATACCGCCCCGACCAATGGATCACTGAGGAGTCGGAGGCCGGCCGTTATAAATGTCCAAGAACTGAACCATCATCAAGGCTCAAGGAATCGTAGAGCCGCCTAAAA
The DNA here is from genome assembly GCF_029499605.1 of Hyla sarda. Taxonomy (NCBI): domain Eukaryota; kingdom Metazoa; phylum Chordata; class Amphibia; order Anura; family Hylidae; genus Hyla; species Hyla sarda. The sequence goes on along the minus strand of NC_079191.1, from coordinate 252,881,530 downwards.
AGAAGGCACACCGCAGCATCTCAGGGCAGAGTCCATCAAGGGAACCAACAGTGAAAGAACAGAGTGGTCTGAGAAGACCTGAACAGCCTCAAGAAACATCCCGTCAAAACGGAAATGGAGGATAACCGATAAGAGCCCAGCTGGACTCCCAGGGTCCGGGCATAGGAAGAATTACCCCAGGGGACCTAGGGTCAATGCATTAAGACTGACCCAGACAAAAAGGTAAGAAGGACATACAGAGCACTAGGCTGTGATAGCTGACAGAAAGCACACAAGCCTAGACTGTAAAATCCACTGTTGAATGCATCTTAGCAAAAACCAAATAGTCCCTCCAGGAGGGAAAAACTAGGGAGGCCGAGACGACAACTGGAGTAGAGACCTACGACAAGCACCCTGATCCCCGCATCCCAAATGAAAAGGGGGAGCGGCCCGTGCGCTAGGCGCAGAAGGAGCAGGGAAATGCAAATACTGGGTGGACAAAGTCCCCCCCCCCCCCCCCGGCTCCAGCGCAACAGTTGCCGCCTAGAGGAGCAACCGTGCGATCCTAGAGGGATCAGAGCCCCGCACTCCGAAGCTGGGCAAAAAATACAAGGCCTGTTGAGGGTCAATCCAGATAGTGATAGAGGAGGCACCTGAGTCACCCGGACAGAAACCCTGGAAAAGAACACCCGGAAGTACAGAAAGGGGCTGAACCAACAGGCACCCCAGCAGGCCCCATGTCAGAACAGAGGTGCTCAACCGCCCCGGACTGCAGATACAACAGCACCGGAAGCCCCTGAGCGCACTACCGAGCAAAGAAGGTGGCTCTAAACCTGCAAAGCGGTCTTCGAATATGTAGGAACACAGACATGAGGACCCCACGACAACAGCGGCAGACCAAGACTGCAGACACTGTGAAAACATCCACAGGAACCAGCAGGAAAGGAGTTATGCCCACAGCAGACCAAGAACGCAACCTAAGAAAGGAGAACAAAGACGCTCCTGTTGCTGCAAAAGGCCCCGGAATCCACAGACAAAAAAACAAAAAACCCACACCCCAACTCCTAATGGTGCTAGGCACCAGGGCTGCGGTCGCAGACTCAGGAGAGGAAGAATGGATGTGGAGCAGGAAAAAAGGCCGACACAGTGTGACCTACAGGAAGAAGGGACCTAAGAACCCACATACACACGCTCTGCGGGACTGCACCTGGGAGAGAGACACCGGACTACAGCTGCAGTGGCAGCCGAATGTGGGAGGTGACCAGGTGGATTGGAACACCAGACAGACAGTCTGGCCATAGGGCAAAAAAAAGACCATGGCCACGACTGGTCCCGCACACGACGATGCACAGTGGGGAGATACTGGCCCGTAGACAGAGTAGCGGGCATGCAGAGAGGGACCTGCCAAGCAGGCCACCCAGTAAACCAGTATGTGGTGCAGTGTATAAGGCACATGGAGCAAAACGGAGAGACACCCACGAAAACTACCATGGCAGCGGTGAACTACCGTCCACGGGGCGACAATGCATGGTAGATGACCCAAAGCAGCAGTCTGGCTGAGCAAGGAACCCCCCAGACCGTAGGGAAGGGGTACAGCCAGACCGGAGAGAACTGCGCACCTACGAAAAGGTGGAAGGGCGGGGAGCCAAGAAACCCCGCCCCCTGAAGGGAGATAGAGAGAAGCTGACATCCCTGCATATTGTCTATGGGACATACTGGGTCAGTTCCACGTATACCACGCACCACAGTGGGGTACTGGAAAACTAGCCGCAAAGAAACATCTGCCGTGAGATAGTCGGCAGAAGAAAAAATGCAGACAACTGTCTGGCTTACCGTATGAGTCCCTAGGAGACAGCGAGTCATCCCAGTAGTGAGGGTTTGGAAGACCAGTCGCAGATACACCGGTGATGTGATGCGTAACAAGTGGCGCAGGAAACCTTGCAGACCACTACCAGGTAGATAGGTAGAGGACTATGGAAAACGAGACAGTGTATTGATTGGCACCTCGCTCAGTAGGGAGGTACCAGAACCCCAGCCTCAAACACAGCAGATGTGTGATGTATGACAGGCGGTGCAGGCAACCATACAGACCACCGGCCGGCTCACTGGCATGGACCAGAGCAGATAATGGAACACTCCGTCGGACACCACCCACAATAGTGAGGTACCGAGACTGCAGAAGCAGAGACAACAGGTGGTAGATGTAGGACAGGTGGTGTAGACCACCAAGCAGATGAATGACTGGCTCACTGGTAAGAGTCCAAGACAACGATGCATCCTATTGGCACCTCACCAGCAATGAGGTACCAGAACTACAGCTGCAGATACAGAAGCCGTTTGAAGTTTGACAGACGGTGTAGGCCACCCTGCAGATCACTATCTGGCTAGCCGGCAAGGATGCACAGAAGACAACCAAGCATGCCACCTGCACTTCACTGAGCAGTGAGGGACCGGAACCCCAGACGCAGATACATCAGGCATCTGATGTATGACAGGTGGCGTAAGCAACCATGCAGACCACGGTCAGGCTTACTGGCAGGGATACACCAACAACAACTATTCATCCCATCAGTACCTTACTCAGTAGAGAGGGACTGGAACACCAGCCGCAGACACATCCGCCGTGTGATGTATGACAGGCGGTGTAGTCAACTATGCAGACAACCGACTGGCCTAATGGCATGGATCCACAGAAGACAGCCATATACACCAACAGTAGTGAGGAAACGGAACTCTAGTCGCAGATGCAGCAGCCGAGAATCGTGTGACCGGCGATGTAGGAAAGCATGCAGACTACTGTCTAGCTTACTGGAAGGGGTCCGTAGAAGACTTCGTAACGAGCCTTAGGGTCCTTAAGACACATCGGTTCAGTCCTCCATATACCGCACACAGCAGTGGGGTATCGGAACTGTCGCCACAAACACCTCAGCCGTGACATGTGTGATAAATAGCAGAGGAAACCATGCAGACCACTGTCTGGCTTACTAGTATGGGTCCTGAAGGCACGTTGGTCAGTTCTCCATATACCGCACCCAGCAGTGGGGTATCGGAACTGCAGCAACAGATACATCAGCTGAGAGACGTGCACCAAACGGCAGAGGAAACCATGCAGACCATTGTCTGGCTAACTGGTATGGGTCCTGAAGACACATCGGTCAGTTCTCCATATACCGCACCCAGCAGTGGGGTATTGGAACTGCAAAAGAATTCTACCACTGAACCACCAAAGCTCTGCCATAGATATGGGTCCACAGCAGACAGCGAATCAATCCCAGTAGGGAGGTACCGGAAGGCCAGCAGGAGTGACTCCAGGAACTCAGGGCTGTAGGCATTAAACTTAAAGCAAATACAATGTAATGCCAGGATTGGCCACAAGAGGGTGCCAAACTGCACCAAATGGCTAGAAAAGCTGCATTTTTCCCCCCCCAATAAATATTACTTATGCAAGATTGTGTTTCCGCCCTCTGGGAGGGGGGGGGGGGGGGTTCATAGTGGTGGAGCCGCTGTGGTGGGAAATATAGACCCCCACTTTACTGCTGTATGGACGGGGACATGTACCAGTCCTCGTCCAGTAACACACCCACCGCAGTAAGGTTGCGAGAGCGGACGGGACCAGCTCTGAAAAAAGTCTGGGGCGGAGCTAAGCTCCGAGTCCCCGTCCGGGAGTAGACAGGTCCCCGTCCCTCCGGCGGGAGAGTTTTCGATCGCCGCGTGAGGGACAGCAATGCCCGAACCCCCGCGCAGACTCGCAACCGCTGCCCGGGGGTAGTCGGCCGGAGGGGTACACCGGCCGTCACCCCAGCCGGCGGTAAACCCCCTGCAGCGCGCCAGACCGGAGAGCTCGCTGAGGGGAGGAAAGGGGCGGAGCAAGCCCCGTCAGGAGAGGCAAAGAATCTCTCCCCTGTCGGCGCTCTGAAGGCAGTGCCGGCAGAGAGCCTCCCTACAGGTGAGATCCCAGGTTCACGCTCTGAACTCGGGAAGAAGGAGGGCGGAGTTACCTGCCTCCATTATGGCTTCCGCCGCCGGCGACACAGCGACGGGCTGGAGCTGTGAAGGAATGAATAAAAGGGAATGAATAAAAACCGGCGGCTGCCCGGGTAAGGGACAAGTGACACTAACAGTGAGAGCCCCGACCCCATTAAACATCCCCACAAGAGCCAGGCCCCTGAAAACCACAAGGAAGGAATAAACCCTTAAGTCCCGTGCAGGGAGGGGAACACTCACCCGACCATCTGTACATACTCACCTATCTTCACATACTCACCTAGAGACGTCTTCAGCCAGCATTTTAGTCACCTGCATCACGTCATGCTGCTACAGCCCAAGACGAGCAGGGAAAATAGGGGGACCTGGACCCACGGTGCAACCCCAGGCGCTGGCCGTTGGCGGGAAGGGGTTAACGGTGCATTTGTATTTTATGTCCCGTGCACCTTAGCCGCATATGGGGGAACATGTAGCGCCATGCTCCTGAACCCCAACCTGAAAAAGGGAAACAAAAAGGAATAAAGAACCTGACTAAACAGCCCTTACTAGAAAATAATAAAAAAAAGGCAAGGTCTGGAGAGCTCCAGACCTGTGTCTTACCTCCTAAGTGACACTAGCTAAAACTGGTTGCCTCACTGCAGGTGGGCGGGTATATCCTGCCAAGGAGGAGCTGACTTTTCTTTTTCCTAGTGTCAGCGCCTCCTAGTGGCAAGAGCATATACCAATCAGTTAGGTGTCCCCCAATGAAGAGCGAACGAGAAATGAAGTTTTCTTATTTGTGTTTAAAAAAGCAGTCACTAGGTGTCTCCCTACCTGTCCAGAGCACATTACCCCCTATCTCTTGCACAGACTTTGGACTCCCGCTGGCCTGGCAGAAGTCCAAACACAGGAAATGCAGTCTGGAGTGCTGAGGGGGGTGTGTGCAGCATTAGCCATCTCACACTGAACTGCTCGGGGCTGTGTGTCGTGAGGAAGTTCTCCCCTGTATGGCTTCAGATGATAGCACGCCTGCTGGGTAACGCCCCTTCCCAGTCTGTGAATCTGAGACTGAGCAGAAAATATAGAGCAATATCAAGGTTGAATACTAAAAAATAAAGGCAGGGGGTGGTTTATCATGATGGGGCAGTGAACTGGGAGGATTATAGAATTTAATAAGATAATGACAGGTACTCTTTAATAGTCATAATAAACTAGTATGTGTGTATGACAACTAGGAATCCTCTGCCTACAATATACAGAAAATAAAGCCTAATCACCAGTGTGGATTAAAGCGGGGAGGACCATAAAATATAACTTTTTATTTGTTTTCAATAAAATATATACAAAAAACAATGTGTCTTTAAAAAAATATCAAGAGATAACAAATATCTGGTTTTGCCAGATTAGCGCACTAGCTACATGAAGATATAGACTATTGCTCTATACAACAAAAGCAGGCGCTGTGCACCCATACTCAAGACAGAGTGCTCAGCCCTAATGCAACTTAATAACCATGCTAATAAGAATAGCACAATTATCCACATAACAGGAAGATACTAGTTAAGTGATGTAAACAAAGTATCTCTACCAAAGTAAATATAAATGTAAATATAAGAAATCACAGCATGGGGTTCCAACACGTTTCTGCCGCGATAATGCAGCGTCCTCAGGGGGTAGCTCAAGGTGTTTCAGAACACTGCATATGGGAGAGAGTGTCTGTATCAGATCGGCAACCATGGAAACCGGCTACAGTAACAATTTACATATAAAAAGGGCTGTAAACATTAAACATAGAATATAACTCCCTGGGGAATACATTTGCCAAAGAATAGTCCCAGGGAAAAAAAAATATGCATGCAGACTGTTGTGAGAATTTTCATTTTCACGCTGCACATTAAAAGGATACCCATAATTACATACTTTTCTATTGTACTGCTTTCTCAAATTATCATCATTATTTTTTTACAAAATCAGTACATTTAAAATTGCCCTATTTTGACCACCTCTAACTTTCAAATTTTTCCGTATTCAGGGATATGTAAGGGTTCATTTTTTGCGCCATGTTTATGTTGTTTTAATACCACTTTTGCTTATATGTGACTTTTTGATCACTTTTTATAATTTTATTTTGCCGTTTGATGTGAGAAAAAAGCAGAAATTAATTTATTTATTTTACGTTTACGCCGTTCGCCATAGGGGGATCATTAACATTATATTTCTTAGGTCAGACATTTACTCACGCGGCAATACCAAATATGATTATCGTTTTTTATGCTTTTTTTTTATTATGAATGGGAAAAAGGGGTAATTTAAAACTATTGGGGGAGGGGCAATTTATTTTAAACTCTTCTTAGTCCCCATAGGGTATTATTTATAGCAATCATTAGATTGCTAATACAGTTCCGTGCTATGCATAGGGCATAGCACTGATCAGTATTATCGGTGATCTTTTGCTCTGGTCTGCTGGAAGGCAGATGGACGGAGGCAGGTGAGGAGATCTCCGTCCACCATCTTGGCTGATCTGAGCCGCTCAGCAGTGCCGCAGGCGATCAGATCAGCCATCTTAAGTGCCGCACTGCCGCAGATGCCATGATCTCTATTGATCAGGGCATATGAGGGGTTAATGGCGGACATCAGCGGGTTTGCTGATGTCCGCCATTACCGGCGGGTCCGCAGCTGCTGACAGCCGCCGGGACCCGCAGTGCATAAAGTGAGCGCAGCTCCTGCGTTCGCTTCATAGCTGTGCCGTAACTGTACGTAAAAGTAGCTCTCTGCAGCGCCATACATTTACGGTGCGTGTCCTTAACCCCTTAAGGACTCAGGGTTTTTCCGTTTTTGCACTTTCGTTTTTTCCTCCTTACCTTTTAAAAATCATAACCCTTTCAATTTTCCACCTAAAAATCCATATTATGGCTTATTTTTTGCGTCGCCAATTCTACTTTGCAGTGACATTAGTCATTTTACCCAAAAATGCACGGCGAAACGGAAAAAAAAATCATTGTGCGACAAAATCGAAAAAAAAAACGCCATTTTGTAACTTTTGGGGGCTTTCGTTTCTACGCAGTGCATATTTCGGTAAAAATTACACCTTATCATTATTCTGTAGGTCCATACGGTTAAAATGATACCCTACTTATATAGGTTTGATTTTGTCGCACTTCTGGAAAAAATCATAACTACATGCAGGAAAATTTATACGTTTAAAAATGTCATCTTCTGACGCCTATAACTTTTTTATTTTTCCACGTATGGGGTGGTATGAGGACTCATTTTTTGCACCGTGATCTGAAGTTTTTATCGGTATGATTTTTGTTTTGATCGGACTTTTTGATCACTTTTTATTCATTTTTTAATGATATAAAAAGTGACCAAAATATCGCTTCATATCGCGGGAGCCGGCGCAGGACGTAAATATACGTCCTGCGTCGTTAAGGGGTTAAGGAGTTAAATGGATGACCATGCAACACAAGGCTGGGCTGCAGCCACCAATGTGAGAATGCTCTTTCTTAGCAGCTCTCTTCTACCGCAGATCGAGATGACCGTTATGCAGATTCAATATACCTTTTCAGTGAGAACAGTCTTGAGTCAATAGTATCTTGTTTAACTTGAACTTTAGCTGCGCTGCTCAATATTTTGGATATATCTTCCTGCCTCACTTTTGTTTCTTCAGGTCTTGTAGAGGATACCTAGGAAAATAAAAAGGATTTGAGTATTAACATAAAATTACCCATTCGATTTTACCAACTTTACTTTGTGACAAAACTCCTTTAAGGCTATGTTCACATCAGCATTCAGGAGCTTTGTTACAGATGCTGATAATGGGGTGGAATTGAGTGTGTCACAACAGATCCGAATTATTTTCAATGGGGTCCTTCGGGTTTCCATTTGATGTCTGTAATTTTGCAGTGAAATTTTTCATTTTAAAACAGAATCAGTAAACATGGCTCCCTACCACTAATGTTAACCAAGCCTAACATGGCATTATAATTGCAGTATAAGTGAATTTCCTTATATAAGATTTAGAGTACATGTATTATTTGCAATGTAAAAATAGAACAGATTTAAAGAGTCATCAAATCAAAAATGTTACTGATAAAAACTTCAGATCACGCCGCCCCGTACATGGAAAAAAAAATAATGATAGGGGTCAGAAGATGACAATTTTAAACGTATAAATTTTCCTGCATGTAGCTATGATTTTTTCCAGAAGTACGACAAAATCAAACCTATATAAGTAGGGTATCATTTTAACCGTATGGACCTACAGGATAAAGATAAGTTGTCATTTTTACCGAAAAATGTACTACGTAGAAACAGAAGCACCCAAAATTACAAAATGGCGTGTTTTCTTCAATTTTGTCGCACAATTCTTTTTTTTTCCCCATTTTGCCGTAGATTTTTGGGTAACATGACTGATGTCATTACAAAGTAGAATTGGTGGCGCAAAAAATAAGCCATCATATGGATTTTTAGGTGCAAAATTGAAAGGGTTATGATTTTTAAAGGGTAAGGAGGAAAAAACAAAAGTGCAAAAATGGAAAGATCCTCCATCCCCAAGGGGTTATTATTCGCTCTCAGAGCTAATGGATAATGTGGGGGGCCCTATGTAGCTTGCCATTTTGATTGGTGGAGGAGCTAAAAGAAATCCCTAAAAGAAAAGAGAAAAGGGCGCATTTCTCCCAGCCTTTTTACTCCCTGCAGGAGCTGAACACTTTTTAGCTCCTTCTAGCAATTGCTCAAAGGTCTAAAAATCCTGGCTCTGAATCATCATTCGGGCATGTGCCGTGGATCTTGCTCTTCTTTCTCCCTGTCTGTACTTCTTCATACTCTCTCTTTCTCTCCTTCCCTTCTCATATCCTTTCACTCCCCCCGCCTTCCCTATCCTGCGCTCATCCCATACCCCCCCTTCCCTACTTCTCTACCCCCCCCCCCCCCCCTCAGGTGAGTGGACATCTCATACATTGGCTTGTTAGTATTTCTACTATCAGTATACTTCAATATTTGTTGATCCGATGATTGTTTCTTATGTCAAGGGAATACCACTCCTTTGTACTGCTGTATTTGGTTGCTATGTTTTATCTTTATGTTCCTTATAGTGACAAACTAATAAACATTTAATTTGGAAAAAAAATAAAAAAAATCCTGGCTCTGAGCGTAAAAAACTTTTGACATGTATCTATGATATGTCAAACTTTTTTTATTAGAGTGACACTTTAAGGCAGTGCTTCCCAACCAGGGTGCCTCCAGCTGTGGCAAAACTACAACTCCCAGCATGCCCGGACAGCCTTATTTACAGAGAGAGGGTTAAATATATCTAATCATCTATATGGATGTTGTGATGAAAATTGTGCTTTTTTTTCTGCCCTGGTTCTTGTCTCTTATACAGATAACTATAATACCTGTACTTTACTTTTTCTAGTGTGGTTCTATGTTGGCATGGGCGGTGCATTCTGCTTTATACTTATCCAGCTTGTTTTGCTGATTGACTTTGCCCATTCCTGGAATGAATCCTGGGTTGAAAAGATGGAGGAAGGAAATTCTCGATGCTGGTATGCAGGTGAGCTACACTTATTCACTCGTGTGTAGAAACATCTACTAGTCCATATACTACAGCACTGTACTAATGTTTAGCATTATGATAGGCACATAAGCATCTGACATAAGAACAACTCCATATTAGAAAATCTTCTCTTCTGAATTTGCATTGTCAAATATTGGTGCAGGTCCGTGAGCTGCAACATTGGTGATCTCCATGTTCGAAGCACTGTATCACACTCTTATATGTTCTGCTGAGAGCTCTTTAGATCTCTGCGATTTTTCAGCAGATCTCCCATTGCAGGCAACAATAATGTAATCCGCAAGTTATAGAAAATGTTAGCATTAATTAATTCTAAACCAATGTAAAGCATTTGCATGTCTTCTCCCAGATAACATCCGGATGCAGCATTTTGCACAACTGAAAAACACATATGCACAATTCATGTTTTTTTTTCTAGCTTTTTTTTCCGTAAAATTGCCATATGTGAAACCACCTTAATGAAAAGATATGCACCTTTTTTTCGTTTGGCTCCATTGGGAGACACAGGAACAGTGGGTATATCTCGCTGCGACTAGGAGGCTGGCACTAGGCATTAACAAAAATGAAGTCGGCCCCTCTTGGCAGGATATACCCCACCCACTGACTCTGACCTAATCAGTTTTAGCTTAGTGTCAGTAGGAGGCAGACACAGGTCTGGAGCTCTCCAGACCTGGTCTTATTTTTTCTCCCCTAGTTTTCTAGAGTATTAGATTTTTTTGTCTTCTTTGTTATTTAATTTAGGTTGGGGCAACAGGAGCATGGCTCTGCCTGACCCCCCCACTTGCGATGAAGGGGCATGGTACATGGAGTATGCACCATTAACCCCTTCATGCCACCATTAAGCACAAGGGATGTACCCTGGGTCCGGGGTTCAGTCTTCCTCTCGGTAGCACATCGTCCCTGGGAGTGGGGGCCGCAGGCGGCGGCTATAAATTTAGTCCGTGGCTTCGGCCCTGCTCTTCCTGAAGATAGCTCCACCCACTGTTTTTGCGCGGTCCAGGTGCTACGCCTCTCCTCCTGTGTCCCTCTCAATGCCCTGCTAGCGCACGCACGAGAGGTCAGTGGTCGGCCTCTTCTGGCTTAGCGCGCAGCAGGGGTCACATGTCTCCCTCACCCTTTGGCCTTTCTGCCTATGGGAGTCTATGAACTCCCCAGGGACGGCTGCTCCCTTTCTGGTGACGTCATCGAGGGTCTCCTCCTTCTTCATACCAGTACGCTGCTGTTCCTCCAGCTGCTCCTGGACATAGGGATCTCCTTCTCTGCAAAGGACCTCCACCTCTGCACGCTGCTGTTCCAGCTGATATCAGGACACAGGAACCTGGGTGAGCTTGTTCCATTTTGGAGTTTTGGTTTGGCTGACTTATCTGTTTGTTTTTTTTAAATGTCCAACCGAAGAACTGGACGCAGCCTGGAAGCATCCTTAAAAAGGCTTCCAGGGGTCAAAACGGCTGCAGGCTATGTTTCCATTTGCCCAGGACCTTGTCTCCAAATGGACTGCCCCGCCTACAGTGGACCCTCTGGTCTCTCGCCTATCCAAGTCCACTACCCTTCCTCTGGCTGATGCGGCTTCTTTCAAGGACCCCATAAACAAGCGGATTGAGAATCTGCCAAAATTTGCATTTTAAAGCAGCAGGATCCTTGCTTCCGGCATTCGCCGCCACTTGGGTGCCCAAGGTGTTGTTAGCCTGGGCTTCCCAACTTCATCAGGGTGTTTTGTCTGGGGCTCCTCCAGGTGATTTGGCTGACCTGGTCCTCCAGATCTCCAACGCTGGTGACTATCTGTGCTCGGCATCTTCTGGAAATTTGGTAGCTATCTGCCGCTCTATGTGGCTGAAGGCCTGGAATGCTGATGCGGCCGTTCTGGACACTTTTCCGCCAAGCCAGGTACCCGCAAGCCTCCCTCCGCCTGAAGGAGCACCCCCACTCGCATCTTCTTGGGTGGGTGGTGGCCTGTCTCTCTTTTGGGACATTTGGTTTGCACTGGTCCAGGATTCCTGGGTTCGGGATGTAGTTTCCGGCAGCTATCGAGTTTGGTTCTTTTCCCCGGGATTGTTTTTTCCAATCCCGTCCTCCCGCTCTCCTGCCTTGGCTGCGGCTTTTCACTCTGCGCTCCACACCCTCCTTGCTCAGGGGGTAATCGTTCCAGTTCCGTCCCTGGAACGTTATTTAAATATTTTCTTCGTTCCCAAGAAAGGGGGAATGGTCTGTCCGATTCTCGATTTGAAGCTTCTCAATCGGCACTTGCGCCTGCACCCGCAGCCTCTCTGCAATGACAAAGGTGACCAGGATTCTGCTCTGGGTGGAACGTCAGGTTCCCTCCATCTTGGCGATCCACATTCCACTTTGAGTTGCTCCTTGCATGCCCCTTGAGAGTGGTCTCTCCACCCGGAGGTGTTCAGAAATTTGCGAACGCTGTGGGACCCTGGACATGAACCTCTTTGCATCCCGCCTAATCCGGCAGGTTCCCGGCTTCATCGCCAAGTCCCGCTATCCTCGGGCTCTGGCCGTGGACGCGTTGATAATTCCTACAGAAAATCCGAGATTTTCTGCAGGCAGGTCTAGATAAACATCTCAGACCTAGCACTTTAAATGTTCAAGTATCTGCCCTTAGTGCCCTCTTTGATTATAAAAAAAAGTCTTAAAGCAGCAGTCCGGATGTCTCCGGTAGTAAAACCATCTATTCCCCCTGGGATTTAAATTATTGTTCTAAATAGTCTTACAAAAGCCCCATTTGAGCCATTGACTGAATTACCTTTTGAAAGTTCTTACCCTTAAACTTGTGTCCTGTTGGCGGTCACGTCCGCCAGATGGGTTGGAGAAATCGCTAGTTTTTCCATTAATGAACCATATCTGTCTATTTTGGATGATGGGGTAGTGTTGTCTCCTGATCCAGCTTTCCTCCCTAAGGTGGTCTCTGACTCCCACAGGACTCAAGTTGTTACCTTACCCTCATTCTGTGATAATCATAAAAAATGATAGGGAAAGAGAATTCCTTTGTCTGGATGTTACAAATTTGCCGAGCGGCCACTTGGAGTTCACCTCATACCTTTTACAGGCTGTAGACCCTTCCCGTAAATAGTCTATTCAATTCTACTCTCCATGGGTGCTTTCATGGGCTATAGGGAAAACATAAATTACTCTTACCGGTAATTGTTTTTTGTTGAGCCCACGACGGCACCCACGTTCCATGTTATAATATATAAAAAAAAATTCATAAGATTCTAGTTAATGTGCTACTTGTTGGCGATTCTGGTTGTTACTCCTTGATACTTGCTTAAGAACTGGGGAATAGCAGCCTGTGTCATCCTTATATGCAAGTTGTTCCTATTTCCTGTCCCGCGGATGAGGGGGCGGTCTCTCCAAGGGTGCCATCGTGGGCTCAAGTAACCGGTAACAGTAATTTATTTAAAATGATTTTTGAGACATCTACAGAACCTGTCTTCGGTGACAATTGTTGTCTAATGCATACTTTCTTGTTTCCTCAGCTCTGCTGTCAGCAACTGGTATTAACTATGCCCTGTCCCTAGTAGCTATAGTGCTCTTCTATGTCTACTACACTCATCCCGATGGCTGCTATGAAAATAAAGCATTTATCAGTGTCAATTTGCTACTGTGCATGGGAGCTTCTATAATGTCTGTTCTACCCAAAATTCAGGTATGTTCTTACAAGTTTAGATTATAAAGGGGGTCTCATGTGGGATTGTTTTGTGTATGTGTACATAGTACACTGATCAAAAGGGAACACTAAGATAACACATCCTAGACCTGAATGAATGAACAAATTGTATGAAATACTTTTCGTCTTTACATAGTTGAATGTGCTGACAAAAAATCACACAAACATTTTCAATGGAATTTAAATTTATCAACCCATGGAAGTCTGGATATGGAGTCACACTCAAAATCAAAGTGGGAAAACCACACTACAGGCTGATCCAACTTTGATGTAATGTCCTTAAAACAATTTAGAATGAGGTGCAGTAGTGTGTGTGTGTGTGTGGCCTCCACGTGCCCATATGACCTCCCTACAATGCCTGGGCATGCTCCTGATGAGACAACTCCTGGACAGACTGTGGTGCAACGTGTTGTTGGTGGATGGAGTGAGACATGATGTCCCAGATGTGCTCAATCGGATTCAGGTCTGGGGAACGGGCGGGCCAGTCCATAGCATCAATGCCTTCCTCTAGCAGGAACTGCTGACACACTCCAGCCACATCAGGTCTAGCATTGTCTTTCATTAGGAGGAACCCAGGGACAACCGCACCAGCATATGGTCTCACAAGGGGTCTGAGGATCTCATCTCTGTACCTAATGGCAGTCAGGCTACCTCTGGCAAGCACATGGAGGGCTGTGCGGCCCCCCAAATGAATGCCACCCCCCACCATTACTGACCCACCACCAAACCGGTCATGCTGGAGGATGTTGCAGGCAGTAGAATGTTCTCCACGGCATCTCCAGACTCAGTCATGTGCTCAGTGTGAATCTGCTTTCATCTGTGAAGAGCACAGGATACCAGTTGCGAATTTGCCAAACGTCCTGCACGGTGTTGGGCTGTAAGCACAACCCCCACCTGTGGACGTCGGGCCCTCATACCAACCTCATGGAGTCTATTTCTGACCGTTTGAGTGGACACATGCACATTCGTGGCCTGTTGGAGGTCATTTTTCAGGGCTCTGGCAGTGCTCCTCCTGCTTGCATAAAAGCGGAAGTAGCGGTCCTGCTGCTGGGTTGTTGCCTTCCTACGGCCTACTCCATATCTCCTGATGTACTGGCCTGTGTCCTGGTAGCGCCTCCATGCTCTAGACACTACGCTGATAGACACAGCAAATCTTCTTGCCACAGCTCGCATTGATGTGCCATCCTGGTTGAGCTGCACTACCTACCACTAGAGTGAAAGCACTGCCAGCATTCAAAAGTGACCAAAACATCAGCCAGGAAGCATAGGAACTGATACATGGTCTGTGGTCACCACCTGCAGAACCACTCCTTTATTGGGGGTGTCTTGCTAATTGCTTATAATTTCCACCTGTTGTCTGTTCCATTTGCACAGCAGCATGTGAAATTGATTGTCAATCAGTGTTGCTTACTAAGTGGACAGTGTGATTTCACAGAAGTGTGATTGACTTGGAGTTACATTGTGTTGTTTAACTGTTCCCTTTATTTTTTTAAGCAGTGTATTAAAGGGGTATTCCGGGGTAAACTAAATTTAACTATCCTGGAAATTATGAAGAATTATGCTAGTTCTACATTTACTTGCTATACCACTCTGCCGTGGATTGTCTTCTTTTTCTTCATTATATGGTCCCCTCATATTTAGTGTTTCCTTACAGGTCCTGATGACGTTCGTCTCACAATCCTTTGCGACTCTAGGCAGCAGCTGGTATACGGGGGCTTGGCTATTTCTTGTATTTCCTCACAAGCCAGCCCCCTGATGACGTTTGTGGTCCATCTGTACGTCCTGACATGCCGGTGTTCCCTGCGCAGATTGCGGAGATCACGGGACGCCGGCATGTCAGGAGGTATAGATGGACCGCAAACGTCATCAGGGGGCTGGCTTGTGAGGAAATACAAGAAATAGCCAAGCCCCCGTATACCAGCTGCCGCCTCGAGTCGCAAAGGATTGTGAGACGAACGTCATCAGGACCTGAAAGGAAACACTAGATCTGGGGGGACCATATAATGAAGAAAAAGAAGACGATCCACAGCAGAGCGGTATAGCAAGTAAATGTAGAACTAGCATAATTATTCATAATGGGCAGGATAGTTAAAAGTTAATTAACCCCGGAATACCCCTTTAAAGTCAATCATGCAGACGTATAATACTGCTTTGTGAGTGCCCCTCCTCCCAGTAAGTGTTTGTGGAAGTGATGAGATGAACTGTTCATCCTTATTTATTTCTTATTATTTATTACAAAGCCAGAAATAAATTTTGTAGGGCAAAAGGCAAAGTTAAAAAAATATAGAATTGCACAATTTTGTACGGCAATTTTTTGGGAGTTCACAATACGGTAAATCTGCCATATTTATTCAATGGGTCAGTACAATTCCAATGATGCCAAACTTGAATAATTTTCGTTTTGTTTTATGGTTAAAATAAAAATGTAAACCTTGAAAAATGTAAAATAAACTTTGTTCATTACCATGTTCTCCACTCTATATAACTTTTTTTATTTTTCCACTACGGAGCTGTGTTAGGGTTTGTTTTTCTTTTTTTGTGCCACTTTTGTGTAGTTCTGGCTTTATGATCACTTTAAAAAAAAAAAATTTGAGGGATTTAATGTAACCAAAAAATAAGCAATTTTGGCATTTGGAATTTTTTTTGCATTTACGCTGTTCACTGTGCAGGATCAGAGACATAACAATTTAATAGTTCGGACAATTACGCATGCAGCGATACCAAATATGTGTATTTTATTTTGTTTGTACAGTGTTTTATTTTAAAAATGGGAAAAGGGGGTGATTTGTATTTTTATTAGGGGAGGGATTTTTTATATTCTTAAATATTCATAAATAGTTTTTTCCATATTTATCACATGACCTGCACCCATTAACCCCTTAACGACAATGGACGTAAATGTACGTCATGGTGACGTGGTACTTAACGCACCATGACGTACATTTAGGCGCGGGGATCCGATCATCCAGCATGGCGGCCGGAGGTCCCCTCACCTGGCTCTGGCCGTCTCGCAGGGTCTTCTGCTCTAGTCTGAGATGGAGCAGACCAGAGCAGAAGATCACCGATAATACTGAGCAGTGCTGTGTCCTATACATAGCACTGCACAGTATTAGCAATCAACTGATTGCAATGAATATAAAAAGTGTAAAAAAAATAAAAAAATTAAAATACATTTTAAATAAAAAGGTAAAAAAATTTGTGCGTAAAAGTCTGAACTATTAAAATATATTGTTAATCATCCCGTACGGTGAACGGCGTAAACGTAAAAACATTTTAAAAAGTCCAAAATCGCTGATTTTTTGTCACATTTTATTCTAAAATTTTTTTATAAAAAGTAAAACCTAAGCAAAAATTATACTGATAAAAACTACAGATCATGGCGCAAAAAATGAGCCCTCATACCGCCCCATATATGGAAAAAATGAGAAAGTTATAGGTGGTCAAATTAGGCCAATTTCAAACATACTAATTTTGTTAAAAGGGTTTGAGATTTTTTTAAAGCGGTACAATTATAGAAAAGCATATAACATGGGTATAATTTTAATTGTACTGACCCACAGAATAAAGAAAACATGTTATTTTTACCGGAAAGTGTACAGCGTGAAAACAAAACCTTCCAAAATTTGCTAAATTGCGGTTTCTTTTCAATTTTCCCACATAAATAATATTTGTTTGGTTGCACCGTACATTTTATGGGAAAATAAGTGATGTCATTACAAAGTACAATTGGTGACGCAAAAAACAAGCCCTCATATGGGTCTGTGGATGGAAATATAAAAGAGTTATGATTTTTAGAAGGCGAGGAGGAAAAAACGAAAATGCAAAAATAAAATTGGTCTGGTCCTTAAGGGGTTAAAGGGATTCTCCGGTAAAAAACGTTTTTTTTTTTTTTTTTTTTTTTAAATCAACTGGTGCCAGAAAGTTAAACAGATTTGTAAATTACTTCTACTAAAAAAAAATCTTAATCCTTCCAATACATTTTATGGGCTGTATACTACAGAGGAAATTCTTTTCTTTTTGGATTTATCTGTGCTCTCTGCTGACCTCTGCTATCCATTTTAGGAACTGTCCAGAGCAGCATATGTTTCCTATGGGGATTTTCTCCTGCTCTGGACAGCAGAGGGCAGCAGAGAGCACTGTGGTTGTGACATCAGAGAAATCCAAAAAGAAAAGCATTTCTTCTGTAGTATATAGCCCCTAAAAAGTACTGGAAGGATTAAGATTTTTTTACTAGAAGTAATTTACAAATCTGTTTAACTTTCTGGTACAGTTGATTTAAAAAAAATGTTTTCCACAGGAGTACCCCTTTTAATGTTTAAATGCCGTGATCTGTATAGATCATGGTATTTAACCAGTTAAAAGACAGACATCGGAGCGACCTTCGATGTCCGTCATTACTGGCAGATGTCAGCTGCTGATAGCAGAGGATGCCCCTGGTAATGACGCGGACCCGACCCACGGGCCTCCTTCATGTCCACCCACCTGACCCATGATGTACATGTATGTCATGGGTCGGGAAGGAGTTAATCATGCATGGGATGATAAAAAGGAGAATGCTGAAAAGTGATCTCTACAGAACAAGAATTATCAGCTTATTATTAGGCCTAGTGGCCAGAATGAAAACTGCAAGATTTCAGAATTTTTTTGAAATAGAGATAAAATATAGTAAAATGGAAAATTAGAAAAAAAAATATCCCCAAGAAATGTATAAAAAAAAATGTTTAACTTAAACTTTAAAGGAAATGTTTCATCAGAAAATAACATGGTTTACATAATTTTTTTTATCTGTTTTCATCAGTAGAAAGAGCAAGGAGAAGGTCTCATAATGCAAGTCTTTGGAACATCCTGACACAGAACAGCCAGACCCCAACCAATATAAACTTTTCACATGTACAAAGTTTTTGTGATGACAGATACTTTAAATGGGCACTGTCAGATACAAAAACTTGTGATATGTTGTAAAGCATGTATAACCAATAGGTTTCGCAATTGCTTTCATTAGAACATTTTCATTATTTCATACTGAAAAACCCAGTCAAACAACTGCCCCCCCCCCACCTGCTTGGACACATACTAGTCCTGCTGTGTCCATGCAGCATCACCTATGTCATGGACACACTTCCTTGATTGACAGGTGTGAGCGCACGGCTCACAGCTGGAGGAAAACTCCTCCCACTGTCATCTTGTGTCCCGCTACTGTCAGTGAGGACAAGCTGGGAGTTGTAGTTTTGCTTATGCTAGGGGAGATGTGAGCAGACAGCTTACTGAGCGAGGGGGCGGAGACCTGCACAGTGAGGCCACACCCCCTCCCTTTGAGAGGAATTCAGACTAGTGAGCTAAATTAGAAGTTTAATAAAAAAAATAAAGGTGCTAGACACATAATAATTAGATGTAGATGTACATGGTCAGGATTAGGTACTGAGTGATATATTAAAAAAACTGTTTTTTTTGTTGGTTCTGACGGGTACGCTTTAAGGTGGTAACTTGCCAACCTCTAGAAGCATATCACTTATTCTAACTTTCATTTGTAGGAATCTCAACCCAGATCTGGCTTGCTACAGTCCTCGGTGATAACCATTTACACTATGTATCTGACTTGGTCTGCCATGACCAATGAGCCTGGTATGTACATTATATGCGGTACCGAACAGTCTTTCCAGCTAAGCAGGTGTTAGTGGATACACATTTTAATGTTGTTGTATTTTTTTATTTATTTTTTACTTTCTTTTGTAGATCGTAAATGCAATCCCAGCTTGCTTAGCATTATTGGCTACAACTCTACCACCACTCCAGGTCAAGTTCAGGTAGTGCAGTGGTGGGATGCCCAGGGAATTGTTGGACTTATTCTCTTCTTGCTCTGCGTCTTATACTCTAGGTATATGCTCTTGTTTGATATATATATATTTTTTTCAATATATTGTCAAAAACAAGTATTTCCTCGTTTCCTAAACATTCTTTTATTATTGTTTACTTTGGCTTTGTTACATAGCATTCGAACATCAACTAATAGCCAGGTGAACAAACTGACTCTGACTAGTGATGAATCTACACTGATAGAAGATGGGAGCAGAAGTGACGGTTCCCTGGGGGATCCTGATGATGTGCACCGTGCTGTTGACAATGAGCGGGACGGGGTTACCTACAGCTACTCATTCTTTCACTTCATGCTTTTCCTGGCATCTCTTTACATTATGATGACCCTTACCAATTGGTACAGGTGTGTTATTTAACATTTGAGTTGACATGAACTGTACTGTTTGCAAACTGGCTGTATGCTGACCCTTGTGATGTTCTTTCACAAGTCCTGACATTTCTATAGTTCATGTTCTGACATGTGAGACTTGAGTATTTGTGTATCAGACCAATGAGTCAGCTCTCTTAAAACAGGATACAGATTATAACAAGCCATAATGAGGTACATTCTTAAACAATGACTAGTCTTAAAAAGAATCTGTGACCACTCTGCGAAACAGAATTAGGTGGTGTTCTTGTGTTCTTGTCCTCTTTTTGTTGTTTTGTGGAAAATATAAACATGATTAGTGTCTTGTTTTATATACCTTTTATGCTGCAATTTTACATTTGTCAAGAGCCATTTGACCAATTAGATATGGATATGCCAAAAATGGAAATACCTCTTTAAATAAGCAGAAGGCTAGCTTAGCTTGCCTTCACAAGGTTATGTTCTAAGGGTGCTCTTACACTTTCAGTTTTGTTTAAAGGGGTACTCCACCCCTAGACATCTTATCTTGTATCCGAAGGATAAGGGATAAGATGTCTGATTGTGGGGGTCCCTCCACTGGGGACAACCGCGATCTTGGCTGCGGCACCCCAGACATCCGATGCACCGGGATGACTGGTGATGTGGGGAAGAGGCTTGTGATGTCACGGTCACGCCCCCTCAATGCAAGTCTATGCCCCCTCCTATAGACTTGCATTGAGGGGGTGTGGCCGTTACATCACAAGCGTGTCGTGGCTGTGATGTCACGAGCCTCTGGCGCTGCACCCGATGAACGCCAGGTGCAGCAGGGAGATGGCAGGTGTCCCCAGCGGTGGGACCCCCATGATCAAACATCTAATCCCCTATCCTTTGGATAAGGGATAAGATGTCTAGGGGTGGAGTGCCCCTTTTAAGTTTTATGATTCAGTTGGTGAAGTCAAAACCAAGTATGCATAATATAGGAGAGGAAGTATAGAAGACAGAGTATACAGTACTTTGATTCTTTCTTCAATTCACTCATGGTTTCAGCTTCAAAAACTGCTTCTGAAAAACCTTACGTGTAAGAGCACCCTAATAGTGGATCTTACAAGCACAGACAAGAGTACATTTCTATTAAAATATCATTCGAAGTCAAAAAGTCTAAATCTAGGGGTCTGAAAATAAAAGGAGGAATACCCCATAACCTCAATGCCCCATAATAAATTTTTTAGCCCAAAGCCAAAACATATTAGGATAGGCAGAAAGGCCATCAGCATTATATTAGTAAAGACCAAACTCTTGTCATCAATGTTGATCAGCTGCTTGTGTAAGCCCTGCACTCTTCTTTACCAGGCACCGCTTTCAGTAATAGCTGCACCGTGTATTTACTTTAATTGGATGAGCTCCAATACCAGTTATAGCTCTGACATGTACAGCACTGTGTATGTTAAGTAATGGAGAGGCTTCAGTGCTGTGCATGAGCTCCGGAGTCCCTTCAATCAGCTGTAGCGAGACCCCCACCAATCTGGTATTGATGATCATCCTAGGCATAGGCTAGGAATGTAAAGTTTCCAGAAAACCTTTTGAAATATAAACAGTCATTATTAAAAGTAAGTTTATGTATGTTATGTTAAACCACATACTGACTTAAGTATCTTTTTTTTTCTCTCTTTTTCTAGCCCTGACTCGTCCTACGAGACTATGACTAGCAAATGGCCATCAGTTTGGGTAAAAATTTCATCCAGCTGGGTGTGTATTGTTCTGTATGTGTGGACACTGGTTGCTCCATTGGTTCTGACCAATCGTGAGTTTGACTAGTGAAATGGATTAAGTATAGTATGCAGTATTTCACCTGGTGCCAGGAGCACTAAGCTTGTATAGTAACATTTGCCAGTTTTGCATGCTCTATCTTACCCTTGCCCTTGCATGATGTTTCAGTCTGATCTGTAAGAATAGTAATTTAAAGCTGCACTCCATAGAACTGGCATCGCTCTTTCCCAATTTTCTGTATTAGTGTATGATATTGCTTCTGAGGTAATATATATGTTTGACAAAAGGTGTTAAGAAAACACATTTGTAACATAACCATTTGGCTCAAAAGTCTGTTGAGGTTGGGTAAAGAACGATGGAGGAGACATCACTGTGCTGCTCAAGCAAAATGCAACTGGAGCAGAATAGTTTTACCTAGAATTCATGGAGTTTCTCACAGAAGGATGGATAAGTAAATTTAAAGGGGTACTCCGGCCCTAAGACTGATTGCGGGGGTCCCCCACTGTGGACCCCTGCAATCTCTCATGCAGCACCCACCTGTCTCAGCTGCATTTAGCGCTGGAGGCTCTGTCTCTGAAGCCTCACGACCATTGGGCCAGAGTATCGTAACTTCCCTTGTGACGTCACGCCCCCTCATTGCAAGCCTATGGGAGGGGGCATGCAGCTGAGACAGGAGGGTGCTGCATAAAAGATTGCGGGGGTCTCTAGCGGCAGGAACCCTGCGATCAGACATCTTATCCCCTATACTTTGGCTAGGGGATAAGATGTCTTTGGGCCGGAGTACCCCTTTAAGGTTCAGGCGCTAGTCACTGATGCACCAAGGACAGTGCATGATCACTGAAACTGGTTAGAGAGGTCACTTGTATATAGGTCAGTATTGTAAACCTAGATACCTGTTTCCCAATGATTTTGTGGCAGAACCTGTAGAGATGAAGTGTTTGTGTGTGTGTGTTTAGTTTTTAATATATTGTTTTTTTTCTCATGCCTATTCTTTGTGTAAATGAATGCCCGCAGGTCAGCTCATTGTGACTTTAAGATACAATTTCTTCATTTTGATCCTATTTAACACTAAATATGTTGTTGTCTTACTAAATAAAGCAACTATTTCAATTGCAGCCCAGAACATTATTCTTGTGTGATAACAAAGCTACATATTACATATGGTATAATTGTTGACACAGAATTTCCCAGACTTGCTCATAGTGGGTGCTATTGTTTGTGTGTGATCCCCTTAGGATTTATTTATTTATTTATTTTATTTTGGGTCAGTATTTTGCGTGAGTATTTGTAAGCCAGAACTAGGAGTAGAACACAGAGGGCCAGATTTATCGATGTCAGACCAAAAAAGAAAAGTGTCTGATTTTTGTCTGACAGAAAGCAACCAATCACAGCTCAGTTTTCATTTTATCAGAGAACAGTTTTGTGTCAGACAGATATTGCATCTCTTCCATGTTTTGGACCCGCTTTGCTTAGAAGTACTGATACAAAGCCTTATTGTTTTAAAGGGGTTTTCCCCCTTTTAACTAATAATCCCTCATCTTCTTTTACATATTTGGTGCTGTTTTACTAAGATCATTGCTCCCCTGGCCTGCGCACATTTACTGACATGTTTCAGTGATGCCATACCTAGCACTGACCTATCAACCAGTCTCACATCTAGACCACTCTAGTTGTTAAAGTGTACCTGTCGTCATCAAAAACTTTATATAATGTAGATAATACCATTATATGTATATTTGTAATATACATTGGTAAAAAAATGTATGTGTGTGTGTACACATATAGATATTCAGGACCTATCCCCGCACCACGTGAGAAAGGTGATAAGGTAAAATATTACGATTGTCCGTTCCGACGCGTTTCCCCCCAGCTTATGGGGTTTCTCAAGGAACTAATCGGATACAATCATCATAGAAGAGATAAAAATATTTAGATTGTCTCTGGTACCGCGGATGCCATTACTTGATTGACACCACTCTCATGATACGCTATGGACAATATACTGCACTGCATCCCCATAGACGAAATGGTGTGGGGATAGGTCCTGAATATCTATACGTGTATGGTACCATGGAGAATGCGTTACTAGTGGATAATAGCTTATTTTTGACACTGGTATAGCCACAGGGATTATTCAGTGTGGCAAGATATATTTTCTCCCAAGGTGCCCTCCAATAAACTGTGGACCTATGTCTCTTTGGTTTGATATTTGTCACTATTATGTCACAAATTATAGTTACTATTGCTTACTGATTTTAATGCATATCATTAAAGTTTATCATTTTAAGAAAAGGTTTTTTCAGTTGCTGTGATCTGCTAGAGAGTGGAACCTTGTTTTGATTTTGTTTTTGCTGTGAAAAAAAAATAGATTTATTAATACAGTCTAATAGCTAAACAGTGCACACTCAGACTAGACAGACTTCAAGTGTTCTGTATTTAACACAGTGGCTCATATCAGTTGGCTTACTTTACCAGTGGAAGACTGGAGAAATAAAAAAAAAGAAAAGGGGGGTGATATGTGACCTGCACTTTTTTTTAAAGGAAATCTGTACTTTATGACCTGTAAAGAAATTGATTCGAGGAAGTTGCCGATGCACAGTTGATTGAGCAAAACGTTAGGAGCATGTTCACAAAGCACAGTGAAACCATGCTGTGTAACCTTTAAAAACCACACTTTTATTAAATTAATTGGGTGACAGAACTATGCATAGAAAGAGTGACTGTAACTTTTATGTGCTGAAACTCCATGTGGGTGTTAAGCCTTGGTCCCCACAGCTCAGAAAGAGGCATGTGTTTTTTAAAACCTGTGGCATAGCCCTATAGCCTCTTGGCAAAGCCACAGCAGTGGCAAAACTTCGATGTGGGCTGTTTGTGTGTTTTTAATCAGCAGAGCGCCTTACTCCCTAATATAGACTGCTAGCGTTCTACTGCACAATATGTAGTCACAAGAACCGGTGACCAACCAGTTGGTTGGTGCTTATACATACCGCACTGCAAGGTGAACAATAGGTATAATTGTGCTCTGTGATTTTAAATGTTTCCCTCTATTTCAATAAAGTTAGTTATACTTTTTAAATTAGTGGTTGGGAAATTGAGTTATTGTGACCATTCAGGTGGTCCCTCTTAATATTGGATAGATGAACCAGCCAACCAATTGTCTCCTAGTTTTGGGTCCTGTGGCATCAATACATTAGCAGTAGATCATTTAGGATGTGTAAACTCTTAAGGTAATATTTGGTCATGATTCCCAAAACAAGGGATCTCACCTTATTGTCTGTGTGCTACCAACTGTTAGTCCCAAAACAGAAATTAGTATTTTGAGTAAAATACTAGGCAAAGAATGTTGATTTTGAAAAAAGGACAAACAAACATAAATTCTAATATATACAGTCAGGTCCATAAATGTTGGGACATTGACACAATTCTAACATTTTTGGCTCTATACACCACCACAATAGATTTGAAATAAAACTAATAAGATGTGCTTTAACTGCAGATTGTCAGTTTTAATTTGAGGGAGAACAGTGTAGGAATTACAACAGTTTGCATATGTGCCTCCCACTTGTTAAAGGACCAAAAGTAATGGGACAGAATAATAATCATAAATCAAACTTTCACTTTTTAATCCTTTGCAGTCAATTACAGCCTGAAGTCTGGAACGCATAGACATCACCAGACAGAGTAGATAATATTGCCCAAAACACTTCAGAATTCATCCTGCTGCTTTTGTCAGCAGTCACCATCAATAAATACAAGAGAAGCAGTTCGACTGGCAGCCATACATGCCCACTATGCCATGATACTACCACCACGCTTCACCGATGAGGTGGGATGCTTATGATCATGTTCCTTTCCTTCTCCGTACTCTTCTCTTCCCATCCCTCTGGTACAAGTTGATCTTGGTCTCATCTGTCCATAGGATGTTGTTCCAGAACTGTGAAGGCTTTTTTAGATGACGTTTGGCAAACTCTAATCTGGCCTTCCTGTTTTTGAGGCTCACCAATGGTTTACATCTTGTGGTGAATCCTCTGTATTCACTCTGGTGAAGTCTTCTCTTGATTGTTGACTTTGACACACATACACCTACCTCCTGGAGAGTGTTCTTCATCTGGCCAACTGTTTGTGAAGGGGGATTTCGTCACCAAGGAAAGAATTCTTTGCTCATCCTCCACAGTTGTTTTCCCTTTCTTTCCTTTTGGTGCTGCCGAGCTCAGGGATGCGTTCCTTCTTTTTAAGAATCTTTCAAACTGTTGTTTTGGCCACGCCTAATGTTTTGGCTATCTCTCTGATGGGTTTGTTTTAGTTTTTCCAGCCTAATGATGGCTTACTTCACTGATAGCGCTTTGACTCTTATCTTGAGAGTTGACAGCAACACATTCCAAATGCAAATAGCACACTTGAAATTAACTCTGGACCTTTTATCTGCTCATTGTAATTGGGATAATGAGGGAAACACACACACGGAACAGCTGAAAAGCCAAATGTTCCATTACTTTCGGTCCCTTAACAAGTGGGAGGCACAAATGCAGACTGTTGTAATTCCTACCTCGTTCCCCTGATTTGGATGTAAATACCCTCAAACTAAAGCGGACAGTCTGCAGTTAAATGAAATGAAACATCTTGTTTGTTTCATTTCAAATCCATTGTGGTGGTGTATAGATTCAAAAATGTTAGAATTGTGTTGATTTCCCAATGTTTATGGAACTGACTGTGTGTGTATAATATATATATTACACACACACACACACACAAGGCCGTAAATGTTGACATCCCTTAAATTTTTCTAGAAAATGAAGTATTTCTCACAGAAAAGGATTGCAGTAAAACATGTTTTACTTTACACTTTTATTTTATTTGTGTGTAGTGGAACTAAACCAAAAAATGGAGGGAAAAAAGCAAATTGGACATAATGTCACTCCAAAAATGGGCTGGACAAAATTATGGGAGAATAAGATTGTTTCAAGCATGTGATGCTTCTTTAAACTCACCTGGGGCAAGTAACAGGCGTGGGCAATATAAAAATCACACCTGAAAGCAGATAAAAAGATGAGTTCACTTAGGCTTTGCATTGTGTGTCGGTGTGTGCGCCACACTAAGCATGGACAACATAAAGAGGAGAAGAGAACTGTCTGAGGACTTGAGAACCAAAATTGTTGAAAAATATCAAGAAGGTTACAAGTCCATCTCCAGAGATCTACATTTGTGCAACAAATGTTGCGCATTTGTCCAATGCGCAACATTATCAAGAAGTTTGCAACTAGAGATGAGCGAATTTACAGTAAATTCGATTTGTCACGAACTTCTCGGCTCGGCAGTTGATGACTTTTCCTGCATAAAATAGTTCAGCTTTCAGGTGCTCCGGTGGGCTGGAAAAGGTGGATACAGTCCTAGGAAAGAGTCTCCTAGGACTGTATCCACCTTTTCCAGCCCACGGGAGCACCTGAAAACTGAACTAATTTATGCAGGAAAAGTCATCAACTGCCGAGCCGAGAAGTTCGTGACAAATCGAATTTACTGTAAATTCGCTCATCTCTAGTTGCAACCCATGGCACTGTAGCTAATCTCCCTGGGTGTGGACGGAAGAGAAAAATCGATGAAAGGTGTCAACACAGAATAGTCTGGATGGTGGATAAGCAGCCCCAAACAAGTTCCAAAGATATTCTCCTGCATGCTCAGGTAGCATCAGTGTCAGCACGAACTGTCAAAATTTAAATGAAATGAAACGCTATTGCAGGAGACCCAGGAGGACACCACTGCTGACACATACATAAAAACAAGACTACATTTTGCCAAAATGAAATTGAGTAGGCCAAAAACTTTCTGGGAAAATGTCTTGTGGACCGATGAGACCAAGATAGAGCTTTTTGGTAAAGCACATGATTCTACTGTTTACTGAAAACAGAATGAGGACTACAAAGAAAAGAACACAGTACCTACAGTGAAATACGGGGGAGGTTCAATGATGTTTTGGGGTTGTTTTGCTGCCTCTGGCACTGGGTGCCTTGAATGTGTGCAAGGCATCATGAAAACATGAGGACTACCAAGTGCACTTTTCGGTAAAAATGATACACTTACAAGGATACCCTATTTATGTAGGTTTTAATTTTACTACTTAAAAAAAATATGTATATGCACCAAAATTAGTATGTTTAAAATTGTCCTCTTTTGACTCAAACTTTTTTTTGCTGCATACGGGGCTATATGCATTTTTCGCGCCGTGGTCTGTTTCTATCGGTACCATTTTTGTTTTAATAGTGGTCAACGCATTTCAAGCTCGGACTGACCTCACTCAAGACGTACTCGCATAACTGTTTATATGGAAATTTAATTAATAAATATACTGCTTTATTGGGAGAAGCGCCAAGTCTGGAGAATTATTCTGATCCACATGCCACTGTCTACCTGCCGAAATCCAGAGGAAATCTGGTACGCCAGGGCTGCTGACCCGCTCCTATATTACACGCTGCTCTGAGCATAACCTACATCGGTGAGCATAATTGAATTTCACCTACCTAATTTACCTCCGTGGATAATGCACTAGGATTGCACTCCTCTGTTTATGTCTCAAGTTGATTTTTGTTTTGATGGGACATTTTGATTGCTTAATTTTTTTATTTTTAATGGTACATGAAGTGACTTTGGTATTTTTTGGCATGTACACCATCAGCCGTGGGGTTTAACTAACCTATTTTAATAGTTCAGACATTAACACACAATTGTTTTTTTATTACATTATTTTATTAAAATAAAATAGGGAAGGGGGGTGATTCAAATTTATTAGGGGCGGGGCTTATTCACATTAACTTTTTTTTAATTCCCAATAGGGGGCTATACCATGCAATCTTTAGATTACATACACTGATCAATGTTGCTCCATAGTACAGCATTGATCAGTGTTATCGTGCTCAGCTGCTACAGCCTGCAGAGCCTGGCTGGGGACATCACAGCACCTATCAGACGGCGAGGAGGCAGGTAAGGGCCTATTAGCTGATCGGGACATCGCAATTTCACTGTGATAGTTTCCACTGCTGAGCTGCCAGGATAGTTTTTTCGACCATTTCATTTAAAGGGTTAATGCCAGGCATCGTCCAGCATTAACCCTGGATCCCGGCTGCTGATAGCAGTCAGGATTCACTACGTGTGAAGCACGCTCAGCTCGTAAGTGTGCTTCAAACAGTGGTAACAGGACCAGGACATACAGGTATGCCCTGCGCCCTTAAAGGGGTATTCCAGAATAAAACTTTTTTTTTATATATCAACTGGTTCCGGAAAGTTAAACAGATTTGTAAATTACTTCTATTAAAAAATCTTAATCCTTCCAATAGTTATTAGCGTCAGAAGTTTTCTGTCTAACTGCTCAATGAAGTCACGTCCCGGGAGCTGTGCATGATGGGAGAATATCCCCATAGGAACTGCACAGCTCCCGGGACGTGACATCATCATTGAGCAGTTAGACAGAAAACTTCAGACGCTAATAACTATTGGAAGGATTAAGATTTTTTAATAGAAGTAATTTACAAATCTGTTTAACTTTCCGGAGCCAGTTGATATATAGAAAAAGGTTTTGCCTGGAATACCCGTTTAACTACCAGAAAGTAAGGGTGCACCCATATGTCCTGTGTCCTGAACAGGTTAATGAGCCCATATGATGAACGGCGTAAACCTTAAAAAAATGGAAAAAAAAAATGCAGCTTTTTGTATACCACATTCAAAAAAAAAAAAGTGACACGCAAAAGTGCTACCAATAAAAACTACCGATCACGGAGCAAAATAACTAGCCCTCAGACTAGTGTGTCGCAAAAAAATAAGCCATCATATGGAATTTTAGGTGCAAGATTGAAAGGGTTAAGATTTTTTAAATGAGGGGGGGGGGGGAAAAGTGCAAAAACAGAAAAACGCTCGGTCCTTAAGGGGTTAAATACTTATTTTTTAAGTTTTTCTTTTGTTTAAAGCAGTACAATAATAGTAAAGCATGTCTATCATTTTTATTGTATTCACCCACTTAAGGAAAACATGTAATTTTTACTGTTTAGTGTTCAGTATGAAAACAAAACCCTCAAATTTGCGGTGGAGCAGCTGCTCAGGTCACATTCGCTATGAGGCACCGATTTCTTCACTACGCTGCCCACTCCTGATCTCGAATACCAAGTTGCCCCGTAACAATGGCATAAAATCCCATTCAGGGTTTCAGATCTCCCTCTAGTTAAGTATTTGTAGAAGGGCTCAGTATTTATGATCAGGCATAGCTACTGGCCAGGCCTATTTTAGAACTGTTTAACAAGAGGGTACCCTCTATGATTGGAGGAAAGAAGGTGTCTACACCAGCACAGACAAGGGTTCACAATCTCAACAGTGGTCAGTTTGTGCAAACAATCCGTAGAAAAGAGAAAAGAAAACCAGGGTAACTCACCAAATACGTAAACTTCAAGCTTCTTTATTGATCCATGAAGGGTATAAACAGTGCAAGACACGGGTGGACAAAAAACAGGGGGACGTTCGTTCGGGGCTACGGTGCCGTTTCGCAAGATATGCTTCAACTGGCCCACATCGTCTTCCAGCCGGAAACACATTTAAATATCCCTCCCCTCCGTTGCCATAGAAATGAGCCAAACAAAATGTAAGTGCAATTAAAAATGTTAAAAACAACTGTGTGATACACCTAAGATTTTCATTTATGTTAATAATGCACTGAGCTCAGTACGTTCATTGAGACCTAAAGGCCCCATTGCTTCCAACCGAAGAATCGATTTCGTTTCATTTCTTAACAGTATTTCTTCTCTATTTTTCCCAGCAACACCATGTTCGATCCTTTCAAGTCCGGCAAAACGGAATCCATATTTTTCTCTAGAATGAAATTCATTAATATGTTGAATAAATCTAGTGGCTCCGATGCCGGTCCTGAGGGAACGAACATGTTCGCGGATTCTGTGAAATAAGGGCCTTTTTGTCTTCCCAATATAAAATAATTTACATTTACATACCAATGCGTAAACCACATGAGAGGATCTGCATGTAATACATTGTTTCACATTAATAGTATTACCTGCTAATTCTACATTTCATATTTAGAGAGCAAAATGAACATGAACCGCAAGTAAAATTCCCTTTTGGGCGTAATTCAGACAGCCAATTCTGTCCCGATGCGTTTTTTCAATAAATCTCCAACTGTTCTAGTTTTTCTATATGTAACAATCGGTTTTTCATTAGTAATTACTGCTATGTCAGCATCTTCTTGTAAAATATACCAATTATTCGTTATTGCTTTTTTCACTACATTATTAATAGGAGTATTTGAAAAAGAAAAAACGCAACGTTTGTTATTTTTTCTGTCTTTCGTTTTCAGCAAAACCTCTCTTGGTATTCGATCTATTTTCTTTCTTGCATCTAAAATTAAATTAAGAGGATAACCTCTCTGTTCCAATCGATACTGTAAGTCATCTGCCTGTTTTTGAAACAGTATGGGACTGCTATTAATTCGTTTTAGTCTGACTAGCTGACTGTATGGGATACTATTTTTAACCTGGGGGGGATGGGATGATTGATAATGTAACAATGAATTTTTGGCAATCGATTTTCTAAAACCAGATGTCACTATATTGCTATCCACAATATCTATCTGTACATCTAGAAATTCAAGATGTTGATCTCCAAATACATATGTAAAAAACATGTTAACTCCATTCACTTGGTTAAGATACTCAACAAAGGCAGCAAATTCATCCTGTGAACCATCCCAAATAATAATGAGGTCGACCACATATCTGAGAAAAAGTTTAATTTTACCAATAAAGGGGTTCTTGGATGTGAACACCCACTTGTCTTCCAACATGGAGAGGAAAATATTGGCATAAGCACATGAGGTGGGAGACCCCATGGCTGTACCATGTGTCTGTCTATACCAATCCCCTCCATATTGGAAGACATTATTACTCAACACGAATGTAAGGGCTTCAGTAACAAATTCAATAAAGTCAGGTGACTTAAATAAAGTCAGGTGACTTAAAATTAAGATTATAAAGCGGGACAAATTTATAAGAGACAAAAGAGACTTTGAGAATCATCAGGTCTTCACTTGGAATAAAAAGTCTAATGCTAATCGAAAAGTCTCAAAAAATGTCCCGGTGAAGTCAAATTTAAGCAGGAATAAAAATAAAAGTTCGGATTTTATGACAACTGACACAGACAGCAGTGGTTCGACAGAGTCGACTGGAGACGCAGGGAACATCAAACAAAAAGCTGCCGGAATCCCTTTGGACCCAGAACCCGAAGAGGGAGAGGAAAATCAAAGAAAGAATTTTGAGAAAACGCGTACCCAAACGCAAGAATGTAACTTGGCGCAAGTAATTCCTGAAAATATAGTAGTGAACCTCACGGATGAAAAGTTGGATGAGGACACGATCTCATTATTGAACAAAGGATTGAACTTTGGTCTTAGAGAAAAATTCGACTATGTCCAGTTCCAAGAGGACTTATTCAAGGGTGTCCGTAAATTAAATTTAAAAAAAAGTTTTTTCTGCAGTAAATAATGAAAATAAAAATGAAATCTTACTCGAAGGTGAAACTAGCTGTAAAATAGGGCCCTTAGGGTTTTGTGTACCTAGTGAATTTAATGATGAGGAGCGGGAATTAGTCACGTACCTTGCTGATATTAGTGATCAGGTGTCTGATAGAACAGATAGTACTAGTGATAAGTTTTTTTCAGGAGGTAATCCCTCTTTGTTTAATCCTCCTGTTACACCTGGGAGTCCACTTGATATATTCCAGAAGTCAGTTCTAAAAGAAGTTAAAGCCCTCATTTACCCGAAGGTCCAGAGCAACATCTTAGATAGAGAACAAATAGCCCTAGATAAATTAAGAAAAAGGGAATATATTGTTGTTACCAAGGCTGATAAGGGTGGGGGGGTTGTTCTGTGGAAAACTACTGACTATAACACAGAGGCTCTTAGACAGTTAGGAGATGAGAACACCTACTGTAAATTAAAAAAAGATCCCTGTCCACAAATAATCAACAACTTGAGATCGTTACTTCGGAAATTTCATGAAAAAGGGGTTATCAGTAGAAAAAGTGCTGAACGTCTCCTCCCTAGGAACATTAAAAAACCCTCTTGGTATATTTTGCCTAAGGTCCATAAGTCGGTGACCCAGCCCCCGGGGCGTCCTATTGTCTCTGGGATTGGGTCACCGACTGAATATTTGTCCAGTTATGTTGATTGGTTAGTGTCGCCTCTATTGAGAGAATTACCTTCTTATCTCAGGGACACCGGAGATTTAATTAAAATTTTGAATAATTTCCATTGGCAACCTGGTTTAAAACTGTGTTCCGTGGATGTGGAGAGCCTATACACCCGAATCCCTTTGGATTCGGGTGTGGAGGCTATGACCACTATCCTACGGAAAAAACAGGCAAGTCACCTGACTTTATTGAATTTGTTACTGAAGCCCTTACATTCGTGTTGAGTAATAATGTCTTCCAATATGGAGGGGATTGGTATAGACAGACACATGGTACAGCCATGGGGTCTCCCACCTCATGTGCTTATGCCAATATTTTCCTCTCCATGTTGGAAGACAAGTGGGTGTTCACATCCAAGAACCCCTTTATTGGTAAAATTAAACTTTTTCTCAGATATGTGGACGACCTCATTATTATTTGGGATGGTTCACAGGATGAATTTGCTGCCTTTGTTGAGTATCTTAACCAAGTGAATGGAGTTAACATGTTTTTTACATATGTATTTGGAGATCAACATCTTGAATTTCTAGATGTACAGATAGATAGTGGATAGCAATATAGTGACATCTGGTTTTAGAAAATCGATTGCCAAAAATTCATTGTTACATTATCAATCATCCCATCCCCCCCAGGTTAAAAATAGTATCCCATACAGTCAGCTAGTCAGACTAAAACGAATTAATAGCAGTCCCATACTGTTTCAAAAACAGGCAGATGACTTACAGTATCGATTGGAACAGAGAGGTTATCCTCTTAATTTAATTTTAGATGCAAGAAAGAAAATAGATCGAATACCAAGAGAGGTTTTGCTGAAAACGAAAGACAGAAAAAATAACAAACGTTGCGTTTTTTCTTTTTCAAATACTCCTATTAATAATGTAGTGAAAAAAGCAATAACGAATAATTGGTATATTTTACAAGAAGATGCTGACATAGCAGTAATTACTAATGAAAAACCGATTGTTACATATAGAAAAACTAGAACAGTTGGAGATTTATTGAAAAAACGCATCGGGACAGAATTGGCTGTCTGAATTACGCCCAAAAGGGAATTTTACTTGCGGTTCATGTTCATTTTGCTCTCTAAATATGAAATGTAGAATTGTAGAATTAGCAGGTAATACTATTAATGTGAAACAATGTATTACATGCAGATCCTCTCATGTGGTTTACGCATTGGTATGTAAATGTAAATTATTTTATATTGGGAAGACAAAAAGGCCCTTATTTCACAGAATCCGCGAACATGTTCGATCCCTCAGGACCGGCATCGGAGCCACTAGATTTATTCAACATATTAATGAATTTCATTCTAGAGAAAAATATGGATTCCGTTTTGCCGGACTTGAAAGGATCGAACATGGTGTTGCTGGGAAAAATAGAGAAGAAATACTGTTAAGAAATGAAACGAAATGGATTCTTCGGTTGGAAGCAATGGGGCCTTTAGGTCTCAATGAACGTACTGAGCTCAGTGCATTATTAACATAAATGAAAATCTTAGGTGTATCACACAGTTGTTTTTAACATTTTTAATTGCACTTACATTTTGTTTGGCTCATTTCTATGGCAACGGAGGGGAGGGATATTTAAATGTGTTTCCGGCTGGAAGACGATGTGGGCCAGTTGAAGCATATCTTGCGAAACGGCACTGTAGCCCCGAACAAACGTCCCCCTGTTTTTTGTCCACCCGTGTCTTGCACTGTTTATACCCTTCATGGATCAATAAAGAAGCTTGAAGTTTACGTATTTGGTGAGTTACCCTGGTTTTCTTTTCTCTTTTCTACGGATTGTTTGCATTGGACTTTGCTATTACCAGTGAGCACCATCAGACGTGGTTGAGCCAGCAGAGGCATTGGATGTCAGGTGCTAACAATTAAGGAAGCAGTGCCGAGTTTGTTATCTCTACTATTGAATAGTGGTCAGTTTGTGTTTGTATTGGTAGGATATTAAGTAAAACAGTCCAAGGAAATCATGGACAAGTCTGTTTATTTAGGTAAAATAATTCACTGCCATATTAAGCCACCTTCTGTAAGTAGTGCATGAATGGGTTTACATAACAGTGAGATTCATTGGTCCCTTGAAATAAAAATTGCTGTTCAAAGCACACTAAAAGGACAGGCACTTTAGTTCCTAGCTCACATTTTCTTGCACTTTCCATAATTATTCTTAAACAGTATATAATTCCAACATAGTGTTTATATAGATATACACTCCTGCTCCGGAACCGCTGATTTAATACAAGGCACACTGCACATCATATAGTGATGCTTACCAAGACAGAATGCAAGGTGCATAATGTTATTGGGGTGCAGTCTTGTTGTAAGTGCTTGCGGCAGATTAACCTTTGACACCATAGAGCAGGGTATATACACATTACATATGAAAGCAAAATGGTATAATGGAGCGCAGGATCTAACCTACAATTTGAGCAAAAAATAAACTTTGGATTATAAAACATTGTCTTTGACTAAAATTGGTTGCTATTGTGCATAAACAAAATGTGAAATCCCAGTGTCTGGAAAAAGAAAAAACACCAAAAAGAAGAGAACAGTACCAAAATGATACTTAAATAAATAGTTCATCATTTTGATGAATATATACAGGTGTGTGGTATCCCAGCACTTTAGGTGTCCAGCATGTCACTGTCCAGGGGTGCTGGGGCAAGTTCACATAAATAAAACAGGGTAGCTTCATTGGCTTCTGCTTCAGTCAGAGGCTCTAGCCGCAATAGTTTGCTTTGTGTCGGCTCACAGTCCAGGCTAGATTCCAAAAGATTGTCCGTTTCATTTGTTTTGCTCGTCTGTGTCTCTGATACAAAAGGGCTAGAATCACCATCCAGGAAAGCCATAAGTGGATATGTTGTGTACTGCACAAGTTGCTGGTCTGCAAAACAAAATGCTATTGATTAGGACAACCAGTAGCTGACAATGGAAAACCCATTGTTTGAAAATAATGACTTGCTAATGTCTGAGAATAGCCTTTTAAAGGGGTACTCCGGAGGGAAAACATTTTTTCAATTGGTGGCATGAAGTCATACAGATTTTTTAATTACTCCTATTTAAAAAAAAAAAAAAAATTATGCTTACTGTAAAATCTCTTTCTCGGAGGAGCCATTGGGGGACACAGACCGTGGGTATATTCTGCTGACACTAGGCAACAAAAAGAAAGTCGGCCCCACCCAGCAGGATATGCCCCACCTACAGACTGAGCTATCAGTTTAGTCCCTATAATACAAATAGCTCAAAAAAACTGTCAGAATTGGGCTAGCCTCTGTTCCCCATCATGAAAAATCTAAAAATATTAAACTGCGGTATGACTTAAAGTTAAAATAGCAATTTATTGGGTATAATATTAAAATTACGTATATAAACCCCTAAAAAGTTTAGTCCCAAAGCAGTAGGAGAGAACCGAAAGGGAAAGAAAAAACAGCAACTGTCCGAGGAAACCACAGACAGAAAAATAACCAAACTGAACCAAGGACACCAGAACAAATGGGTGGGTGCTGTGTCCCCCAATGGATCCTCCGACAAAGATTTTACCGTTAGCATAAAAATCTACTTTTCTCGTTCGGCTCCATTGGGGGCGGACACAGAGACCGCGGGACGTACCAAAGCAGTCCCTGGGGTGGGAGAAAACTCAAGCAACTCAGGTGGAAGGTTAGGCCACAGCAACACCTTGCAACCCAAACCAGAGTCAGCGGACGCAAAGGTATGCACCTGGTAACATTTTGTAAACGTGTGCAAGTACAACCAGGTGGCCGCCTTACAGACTTGCAAGGCCGAAGCCCTGTTGCGGAGAGCCCAGGAAGCCCCGACGGAACAAGTGGAATGAGCTGAGACCCAGAAAGGAGGAGTCTTCCCTTTGCAGCGGTAAGCTTCCGAGATGGCAGAACGGATCCACCTCGAAATGGTCAGCTTGAAGCAGGAAATCCCTTACAACGACCCTCCCTAAGCACAAAGAAAGAGTCACACTGGTGAAAGGATGAGGTGACTGAAAGGTAAATCCGAACGGCTCGTACCACATCAAGACCATAAAGTTCCCTAGGATGGGATGGAGCTGGACAAAAGGACGGGAGGACTATATCCTCATTAAGGTGAAAGGCTGAGACCACCTTAGGCAAAAAGGATGGGACTGGACGGAAAACAACTTTGTCCTGGTGCAAAACCAGGTAGGGGGAACGGCAGTAGGGGGAACGGCAGGAAAGAGCCGCCAGCTCCCAAACTCTAATGGAAGTGACCGCAAGAGGAAGGCTACCTTCCAGGAAAGGATACAAAGAGAAATGTCCCGGAGAGGTTCGAAAGGAGTACCCTGCAAGGCACTGAGAACCAAATTCAGATCCCACGGGGTAGTAGGGGATCTGTACGGAGGAGCCGCATGAGCAACACCCTGCAGAAAAGTGTGGATGTGAGTGTCGGACACCAGGAAACATTGAAAGAGAAAAGAGAGAGCAGACACCTGACCCTTAAGGGAACTGAGAGCCAAGCATTGTTCCAGCCCAGACAGTAAAAAGGAAAGAAGGCGTGGAAGGGAGAACACAACTGGGGAGAAGGATTGTGATTCACACCATTGAAAGTAGGACCGCCAAGTACGGTGATAAATCTTCCCAGAGGAAGGCTTGCATGCCTTGATTATTGTGCTGATCACCTGGGGAGGGAACCCCTGGTCCTCAGAACTGCAGTTTCAACTGCCACGCTGTCAAATGCAGCGACAGTAAATTGAGATGGCAAAGAGGACCCTGAGAGCAGGTCGGGACGAACTGGGAGGCGCAGTGGTACGTCGGCCGCTAGGCGAACAAGGTCAGCGTACCACGCACGCCTGGGGCAGTCTGGAGCCACAAGAATGGCGGGGACACCCTCCGCTTTGAGTCTCCTCAGGACCCTGAGAAGGAGAGTAAGAGGAGGGAAGAAATTGGGGAGGACGAAGTGCGACCAGGGGATCCCTAAGGTGTCTACAGCTACCAGAGGATCTCAGGACTTCGCAACGAAGCAGGGAACTTTCTGTTTGTGGCAGGACGCAAAGAGGTCCACGTCCGGAGTGCCCCAGAGGTTGCAGATCTCCGCTAACACCTCTGGATGAAGAGACCACTCGCCGGGGTCGGCCTAGGAGCGAATGAGGAAGTCCACATCCCAATTTTCAACCCCTGGGATGTGAATCGCTGAGATGGAGGGAACTCTGAGTTCCGCCCAGAGAAGAATCCTAGATCCCTCGGTCACCGCTGTGGGGCTTAAAGTGCCACCCAGGCGATTGACATGCCACAGCCGTGAAGTTGTCTGGACACGAACAGGACGGTCCTGGAGAAGGCGCTCCCAATAAGAGAGGCAAAAAAGGTAAATTGCACAAAGTTCCAGGATGTTGATGGGGAGGAGAGCTTCCTGGGAGGGCCAACTGCCCTGGACCGTCCAATCCCTGAAAACTGGGACAAGGTCTGAAGAGAGGAGACTCTTCAGATTCTGGGCCCTAGTCGGAGCCTTGAACAGGAGGTCGTCCAGGTAGGGGTATCGCGGATACACCCCGGGCTTGCAGGATGGCGATCACTGCCACCAGAACCTTGGTGAAGACCCTTGGGACCGTGGCCAGGCCAAAAGGAAGGGCCACAAACTGAAAATGGCCCTCCGGAACAGCGAAGTGGAGAAAGCGCTGATGTGCCGGAAAAATGGGGATGTGAAATTAAGAGTCTTGCATATCCACTGAGGAAAGTTTGTTTGTTCTGGGTTCGGACATAGGTGCAAGCAAACAGAAAATGGAGCAGTCTCACCCATGTGTCTGTGTCCCTTAGATGGAGAGGAGAAGCAGACTGTGGTGTGAAGAGCCGGCACTCTGTGCGGTGAGGGCTAAACCTAAGGATTAGGCCGCAGCCTTAATTAAAGACCCCCTGCGCTCCGGTCACCTCACTTGGAGGGAGGCCGAAGTGAAGAAAAACTGCAGACATGGAAACAAAACCCTGACGCTCCAGACGCTGAAGCGAAGATGATGCCGGCTGTGCACGCAAGGCGCAGCTGCCGGAGGAATGCGGGGCTGTAAAAAATGCCCCAGTGAATAAAGTTGGCCCCAGAGGCTGCCGAAATACAGTAAATATGCCCTTTGCGCCACTGCTTCTGTCCTGACTTCAGAATGGCCGAGCATAAACCGTCCCCAGAATGAATAAAGAGGAGTGGGCCCAAAACAGAGGGACTACAGAGGTTGAAATCCCTGAATAAACGATAATTTCTGGTAACAAAAAAAAATAAAAAATAAAAATAAAAAAGGGGGAGAAGAAAAAGGGAAAAAAATACTCACCTTCCCCCGGGGAAAAAAACGTACCTAGTGAAATCTTCAGCCAGTTATTATACACCTGCATCATGCCGGGCTGAGACAGGACCTGGACGCAAAGGTGCAACCCCAGGTGCTGACCAGTGGCGAGAAGGGGGTTGACGTTGCATAACTGGATGCTTGTGCCCCTTCTTCGCAAGTGGGAGAACAGTGAGTGCTATGTTCCTGAACCCCCACCTAAAAAGAGAGAAATAAAAGGGAGAAAAAAAAAATCTAAATACATGTCCCTAAACTAAAAAATAAGAAAATAAAAGACCAGGTCTGGAGAACTCCAGTATTGTGACTGCCTCCAACGGACACTAAAACGGATAGCTCAGAGCCTGTAGGCGGAGTATATCCTGCTGGCAGGGGCAGACTTTGTTGATGCCTAGTTTCAGCAGCATATACCCACGGTCTCTGTGTCCCCCCAATGGATCCGAACGAGAAATCTTAATCCTTCCAGTATATATCAGCTGCTGCATACTACAGAGGAAGTTGTGTAGTTCTCTCCAGTCTGACCACAGCGTTCTCTGCTGCTACTTTAAAGCATTAGGCTAGTTTCACACTACCAAACAACAAAGGATGGTTTCCTTGGAACACCAAGAAAGCCTCCTCAGGTTTTCTTTGTGTTCCAAGAAAACCACCCTTTTTTATTTGATAGCTCTATCATGAGGTTCATTATCTGGGGCATAAGTGCAGCCTCTAACAATACATATTTTTAAAAAATTTCTGAGTTAGGTTAACACTACGGAATTTTAGATGGAGCTGGCTCATTCTTTAGGCAAAATCCCTGCCACAGACATTGCTTTCTAAGGGGATGGCAATGTCCGCACGGTCCTATCGCCTACAGATTCAGTCAGTGTTGGCCACACTTGGAATCTCCAGACAGATTTTGTCCAGCCAGAAATTCTGTAGTGTGAACCTAGCGTTACTGTCATTTAACATGTCAAAAATTTTGATTAAGACGGTGCTCACTTAAAAATTATTATTTTTTTTGTACATGTTGTCCAGTAATCTTAAAAATGTGATAATTTCAACTGTTCTAGTAGTAAATCCATGCCTACATATCTCTGCAACACCTTCCCATAATGCGCCCAAACTTCAAATTCTTGCGTTCTCGCTCAAATTAACTTACCCAGTTTCTTGGAATCTGCAGTGGAATTAGGGGATTCAGGAAAGGTTTCTCCATTTCTAAAAGTCTCCATTCCTTTGGTCTCCAGCTGTAAAATATTGAGAAAAGAATCATTTGACCTGGACTTCACCATCAGTTTAAAGTATATTTAGAAGGAAATGCACAAAAGAACAGCTTATTCTTCCATCAAGAATACAACCACAGAATTCCCTTTCCATACTGGGTACAAGGCCTAAAAATGTGATGACAATTGTTCATTAAGCCACAGAAGTAACTGAATAGTCTAAGGCTACATTCACATATTTTTTTTTTTTTTTTTTTTTTTGCATATCAGTTGCCGTATCAGTTTTTTGTTTCCCTAAAAGGCATAAAACATATATTATTAATAATCATCATCCTCCAGTCAGTCTATGTTCTCATACAGCATGCAGGTGCTGGTGGGTAATAGTTACAACCACCTGCTTTATTTCCCTTAGGCCACATTGACACATACGTTATACAGACAACCACTGTCCTGCCCTCACCACAGGTCTAGAGACCCAAATTGAAAACATCAGAATGCTCTATACTGCATCAGAATGCTCTATACTGCAACAGGATTGGTATCCAACAGGACCAAATAAAAAACCTGCAGGCAGTAATGAGGTTGTTGTGGGCGGTCACAGAAAATACAGTGGGTCCCGCAAAATCCCGAATACCTCCGAAATGCCACAAGGCGGGTGGACTATTTCTAAAAGCTGTGCCAAAATGTTTGCAGAAGCAGGTGGGATTACACACACTGAGCGGGAGCAGACGGTTACAGTCATATCCAGCAGGAGTGGGAGTCCCATGAAGGGCTCTACTCTATACTGCTTTCAATTCAGGTTATCAGATGGGACTTTGGTACAGAAGTGTTTGAATCAGTGTGAATATGAATGTGGTGACCTCTATTACAGTTGTTAGGCAGGTGGGGAACAGCTAGTCTAAGACAAGGCTGTTTAAACATTATAACAAACCGCATAATTACCCATGTAGGTACAAAAGCAGTAAAAAAAAGAAAAAACATTTTGTTGGAAAAAAAAAAAAAAAAAAACTCTGAACATAGATAAGCCACTTCACCATTGAGATACCAGTCTGTTGCCGGGAACACTGGTTGTAGTCTCTGGTGGGAATTTATCAAACGTAATTGCCTCTTTT
This sequence comes from Hyla sarda, assembly GCF_029499605.1. NCBI lineage: Eukaryota > Metazoa > Chordata > Amphibia > Anura > Hylidae > Hyla > Hyla sarda. The sequence goes on along the minus strand of NC_079191.1, from coordinate 252,840,539 downwards.
GTTATCTGGTTCTCGTGGGCTGATCTGGCGCACGTCATTTGGTAAATTTGGCGCAGACTAAAACAGCATCCAATAAGTGCTCTGCACAGTCACTTTTTAATGGTTGCACTTTTGATAGCTGTTTGCACGTAAATCATGCAACTTTTTACAAAAAGTGCACATAAAATCACGACCACGTCTATTCCCCACATGCATACATTTACTTTGCAGGACTCTGTGCGATCTCTGTGCAGCACCAGACGTTCATTTAGAATGCTGGGTGCTGGCGGCGTGACGTGATGTACACACCCCTCGTTATGTCACACGTCCCCTCCCACATACTTGCATTGAGGGAGCGTGACGTCATGAGGGGCGTGGTCATGACGTCACAACCCCCGCCGTCTGCACCCAGTGTTTGGAACAAAATGTTCCGAGTGCTGGGGCAGGGGACTACCCCTTTAACTACTATTGGTTTTTTTTTTTTTTTGGACAATACAAATGAAAAAAAAAAAAAAAAAAAAGTATCTCCAGTTGCTGTTATTTCTGCTTACCAGTCTCTCCAGAAGCAAGCCAAATCCCCTGCGCTGATGTGAAGCATAATTTCCCTAAAGTGAGGGCGAGCAGGGGGACATGACAGGACAACACAGTAATAAAGAGAAAAACAAATCCTCAGCTACACAACTTGGGGTGAGGGAGTACTATGAAAACCACAGGAAGGCATTACTTTTTGCTAACTGGAGTATATATTACACATATACATAGCTTCAGATAATAGACTTATTTTGCCCGGAGTACCCTTTTATGTTAAAGAAAATAAGATGAGAAAAAGGAGGATTTTATTACAAGACTGGAGGCTCCATTTTGCATACTCTTCTTTTACTACTCAGGTGTTAGCAGCAAGGTATAATCACAAGGTACATAGAAAAAAACGTTACATATGCAAATAAGGTGTGTCAGGTAACCAATCAGGTGCTAGCATAGGTGATAAGAGACAAGGTAACATACAATACTTCCTCTTCTTTGCTGCTCCGCTCACAAGTTAAGTATTCATCAATTTTGCTCTTGTCTCATATACTTTTATAACGTTTTTTCTCACATTAATTCACACTATATATATATTGTGAGTATTATCATACATATATATATATACATTCTACAGTTTTTCATCACCTTTTTGTCACCATACCAATACTGCCGTCCGTTCCATTATCCTCTTATCACCAGATATAACATATATACACTTTCCCAAGCTTTCCCCTGGGTTTATCTTACTTTCGCTTCCTCACTCTTATCTCCGTTTCTTATACACTCCTCTTTCAAGAAAATACCCATTAATCTTCCCCTCGGTATCGCTGGTCTTGGCACCGCCGGACTTCTAGTGATATCACGTGAGCTGGTCCTCAGCTTCGCGCTCTTTCACCTCACGTTCTGTGACTGAAATTCCTGTCAGTCAGAACTTGGTTACTCCGGAGACGGCCGCGTCAGCATTAGCTAGTGCTTCTCAGTCATTCTTAGCCTGTGACGCCACCTACTGGTAAAAACCGGTATTTACCATCCAATATTGCGAATTGGATAGGAGAAATAGGTTTACTCCTTGTGTCATATATATATATATATATATATATATATATATATAATTTAATCTATACATATATAATTCCCCATATATATTCTCCATATCATTCAGTATATATATATACTACAATATGGCTGACGAGGATACATCTAAGGATATGGGGTCCAATTGTAATTTTCAAATTATGGATGGCAACGCCATACAATCTATGGTGAACCTGTCGGTTCAAAATGCAATGTCCAGCATACCTGAAATTGTGGCTCAATCAGTAGCCTTGGTCATGTCCCATCCTAATTACCAAAAATCCCCCAAAGCTGGACCATCTACCCCGTCGGATCAATTTTGGTCCGCGGAGGATTCCACATCCAAACTAGCCAAAGGATGGGGGAAATCTGGGAAGGCCTCCCATAAACGGCCTATGCCCACTACCGGTCCTTCAAAATCTTATAAAAAGTCTAGAGTGACTAAGGATCAGGTCCCTTGTCCTGCTACTACAAAGAGCAGATATACTGATGCTAAAAAGTCGCATCCCATACCCTCCACCCGGGAGGAGAAACATGACAGCCGGGTTAAGAGAGCATCCCGTAGAGAGAAACCGGACTCTTACAACACTTCCCCTGACCAATCCTCATCTGAGGAAGGGGAGATTTCTGAGGGGTATTCAGATTCCGAGTATGAGGACATCTCTGAGAATGAGGAATCTCCAGTAACAACTGAGATCCCCAAGTCAGTTATTATGGACAGTGCGGGTACTCCGTACTTTGACCCCAGTCTACTTAAACACCCCCGTTCTGGGGAATGGGAACCTCAACCCCAGGTATCCCAATTTTTGAACCTTTGGGTAAGGAAACCCATTGATAAGGCTACCCGCAACAGACTACGGGCAGAATGCCCACGACCTAGTATCCCTAACAAACTATCCATTACTCCAGAGATCGATCCTCCACTGGTTAAATACCTTAATAATACGGGTAAAAACCCCAAAAAAGGAGTAGATCGGTCCTTCAGGACGATCCAAGACAGATTTTTGGACCTACTTGGCCCACTGGCAAAAATTTTAGACCTCACAGAGGAAGCCAATACCTCGGGTAACCCAGTGAATTTAGAGGTCCTAAAAGGCTGGGCTCAAAGGGCCCTATGCATTTTTGGTGGCATTAACACTACCATCTGCACTGAACGCAAGAGGTCCATCCTTTTAAAATTGGATCCACAATTAATTAACTTAGCTACAACAGAACCGGATTCCCCCACTGATGGACTCCTCTTCGGTGATGACTTCATCAAAGAGATAAATAAATATGTGTCTCTCTTTTCATCACTAAATAAAGCCCAATCTTCCCTCAAGAAGGTTTTTCAACCTCGGGTTTTACCCAGGGCTGGGAAAAGAAGGGGCAATTTTCCCAGCCGCCAGTCTCAGGAGAGACAATATAATCGTGCCCCCCCAAGACCAGACAGGTTCCAGAATCCTGCCCCTGCCTATCAACCCAGTCCCTTCTTCCCCACAAGAGGAAGACCATGGAGAGCCAGAGGTCACCGCGGATACCCCAGATCCAGACCCAACAACGGTAAGTCCTTATCCGATGTTTTCTTCCCCACTTCCATTAGGAGGAAGGATTGCATATTTTTCCCATACTTGGGCCATGGTAACATCCGACCCTTGGGTCCTAAACTCAATCCTAGGTTATCAGATAGAATTTGTCCAAACTCCAATTCAATGTTCAATTCCACAACCAATTCATTTCTCAGAGGAGAACAAATCCCTTATAGAGACAGAAATCAAGGAGTTGATTTCCAAAAATGCAATCATTCAGGTACCCTTACATTCTCAGGGTTTCCTGAGCAACCTTTTTCTAGTGAAAAAGAAGGACGGGGGATACAGACCTGTCATAAATCTAAAAAATTTAAACAATTATGTGATCTATCAACATTTCAAGATGGAGGGCATCCACCTTTTGAGAGATCTGCTATTACCAGACGACTGGCTAGCGAAAATAGATCTCAAGGATGCATACCTCACAGTTCCAATACATCACGAATCTCAACCATACCTCCAATTTTTATGGAAGGATCAAAGATGGCAGTTCACCTGCCTACCATTCGGCCTATCCTCGGCCCCATGGTGCTTTACAAAGCTACTCAAACCAGTCGTGGCAGTTCTAAGAGCACGTGGAGTCCGTCTGATTATATATCTGGACGATATACTTCTTATGGCCCAATCTTTATCTCTAATTCGACTCCACATTCAATGGACTCTATCTCTTCTCTCCAATCTGGGCTTTATTATCAACACGGAAAAATCCATCCTTGCTCCCTCCAAGGAGGTAGAATTTTTGGGGTTCATGATAAACACCCAATCTGCCCTACTCAGCCTCCCTTCCAGGAGGATGAAGACCATTCGGAGGGAAATTTATTCCATCCTAAACAAACAAACAGTCTCTCTTCGTTCCATAGCCCGGGTAGTGGGTCTCCTTTCTGCTTCAATCCAAGCAATTTTCCCAGCCCCGCTTCATTATCGAGCTCTCCAACGTCTAAAAGCGCATCATCTTCGAAACGGCTTAGGATATTCAGACGAAATAGCCCTAACTCTAGATACCAAAGAAGAACTTCTTTGGTGGCTAAAACATCTTCAAGTTTGGAATGGAAAGACTATCTTCAATTCTGTTCCAGATCTGATTATAGAATCAGATGCCAGTCGTTCAGGTTGGGGGGCCCGATGCGGATCCTCTTCAACAGGAGGAAAATGGTCTCCAGAAGAATCTCTATTCCACATCAACTGTTTGGAATTACTGGCAGGGTTCTTCGCTCTCAAGAGCTTTGCGAAGAACAGATCAGATTGTTGCATCCTCTTACGGATGGACAATATCTCCGCAGTACAGTATATCAACAAACTTGGTGGTACGAAATCTTTTCTTCTGGCCAACATCGCCAAAGATCTTTGGCACTACTGTCTTCACAGAAACATCACCATCAAGGCAGAATACTTACCAGGTCTTTCCAATATCATCGCGGACTGGAACTCCCGTTTCCTTACGGATTCCAGCGATTGGCAATTGGATCCTCAGATATTCAATCGCATCAATTCCTTGTGGGGTCCTTTCCTCCTAGACCTCTTTGCATCCCGATTGAATCGACAGATTCATCGCTTTTACAGCTGGCGTCCCGATCCGGAGGCAGAGGGCATAGATGCCCTCCTCCAACATTGGCCCTTGGAGAACCTTTATGCATTTCCTCCCTTTATCCTGATTCCGAGAGTTCTCCTTCTCATAAAATCTCAGAAATCAACAGTAACTCTCATCACTCCTTGGTGGCCAACACAATCTTGGTTCCCTCAGATTCTGGAAATGCTTATCGATTTCCCTCGCTTACTCCCTTCTCATCCTTTCCTACTTCGGGATTCTCTAGGGAACCCTCATCCTCTCATAACATCCAACAATCTTCTGTTGATAGCCTGGTGTGTTTCGGGTCACCAGACCCGGGTTTCGGACTTTCTAACTCATCTAGAGAAATCCTCTCAGACGCCTGGGCTCCAGGTACCAGATCTGCTTACAGATCAGCCTGGAAAATTTGGTCTGGTTGGTGCATGCAACGGGGTTTGGATCCCGTACATGCACCTTTAAATCATATTATAAATTTTTTATCTTCATCTTTTGATACGGGAAAAGCTTACCGTACCATAAACGTCTATAGATCAGCCATTTCCTTCTACCACGCTCCTATTAATTATATATCTGTGGGTAAACATCCCTTAATTTGTAAATTACTAAAAGGCATAAAATTCAGACGTCCACCATTACCCAGATACCAGTCTACCTGGGATGTGAATATTCTCTTGCAATATTTGAATTCCTTAGGTGATAACCATTCCCTTACATTAAAAGTACTATCTTTTAAATTAACGGCCCTCCTTTGCTTGATATCCCTTAAACGAATTTCGGATGTCAGAGCCTTAGATATATCTCACAGACAGTTCTTACCTGATGGTGTTCGTTTTTCTATATACAGACGTACTAAAACTTCTCTTCATTCAGTATTCTATCCATCTTTCCCTCAACAGACACATCTCTGTGTAGTTTCATGCCTACAGGCTTACGAACAAAGAACACAATCTTTCCGTAACCCTTCTGACACTCAATTACTCATTTCCTTCTGTAAACCTTACCGTCCTGTTTCATCCCCTTCTTTGGCCAGATGGATGAAGCAGATTATGCAATTGGCAGGTATTGACATTTCTATCTTTAAAGCCCACTCCTCCAGAGGAGCCATGTCCACTAAGCTGAAACAATCAGGGGTATCCCTTTCGGATATTCTTAAAGCCGCCAATTGGAGTTCCGAATCAACTTTTAAAACCTTTTATTTCAGACCAGACTCGCATGTTTCTATGGCAATTGTTTAAACTTGTATATATCCTGTCATATTTTTATTCAAGTTTCCTTTCTATAGCTTTAAACTTGCAAAATGGAGCCTCCAGTCTTGTAATAAAATTGGGGATTTTCCTAGTCCCTTATGACGGAAAATATAGATTTTATTAAAGACAGGAGGCGAACATTTTCCCTCCCTTTATCCCTTCCCTTTATTATTATTATATTATCTTTGTTCTTTCAGTGTAACTTTTGGTTTGACAATTATCTTCGAGTCAACAGAACACTTGGCTACCTACATCTTCTAGGACTTGTTTCCAGTTCATAAAGTTGCTCCAGTCCATCGCTCAAAGGAACTTTTCCTCCACGTGATTTCCAACCTCAAGAACGAAAAAATTTTTGTGTGGACTTTACTCCATCTATATATATTTTTCTTGTTTACCAACAAGTGGACTTTAGTGTTTTTTCCTGTTATGTTTTAGGTTTATGCTATACTATATCGTTATACTGTGACATCAAAGAAGAGGAAGTATTGTATGTTACCTTGTCTCTTATCACCTATGCTAGCACCTGATTGGTTACCTGACACACCTTATTTGCATATGTAACGTTTTTTTCTATGTACCTTGTGATTATACCTTGCTGCTAACACCTGAGTAGTAAAAGAAGAGTATGCAAAATGTTCGCCTCCTGTCTTTAATAAAATCTATATTTTCCGTCATAAGGGACTAGGAAAATCCCCAATTTTACAACGTGTAAAACTACACATCAGGGGTCCTGTGTCAGAGAAATAGACAGCAGAGTCTTCTTTCTTGCGACCACACTGGCTACGAAAAGTGGCAGGGAACAGAATTATCTGGCCTCTTTTTAGAATAATATTGTGCTTTATGGACCTTCTTACCATTACTATGGCCTAGTATAGCCCTTCTCCCTGTTACTAGCCCAATGTTTCCAACCAGGGTGCCTCCAGCTGTTGCAAAACCACAACTACCAGCATGCCCGGAAAGCCTTTGGCTGTGCGGGCATGCTGGGAGTTGTACTTTTGCAACAGCTGGAGGCATGCTAGTTGGAAAACCCTGCACTACCAAATCAGGGTCCAGTCTGATTCAGGAGTCTAGGAGAGCTGGGTAGAAGACTTCGGCTGTCCAGGCATGCTGAGAGTTGTAGTTTTGGAGGCACCCTGTTGGGAAACACTGCACTAGCCACTACTTTCCATTTTACCATGTAGAATTCAAGAGGGAGCCCAGTATTTCCAGTAGAAAGGTTTCGCTTAGTGTCCATTATGACTTGGCGGCTGTTAAATGCATAAGGTGAGGGAATACGAGCCATTGCTCTTTTTAGATGCATACCTTTGGGCCATTAAGATAGTCAGAAGGACTCATTTGGACATTAGTGGAGAAAATCTGGAAAAAGAAAAGTAAAATTCAGTTTTTGAATTTTGTTTTCAAGATCCAAGGACCACTGAGCCAGGTTTTGTGCTTTGTAACCCACAATGGTCAGGCTAAAAGAAAAAGTCATCATGTAACCCATACATCCACTCTCAACAATGGCTTTGAACTATCACCTCCTGGGAAACAACATGAATTCATAGATGACTAAAACCCCTTTTGACACTACAGAATTAGGTCTCTATTTTATTAATAAAAAGCTCTGGCCCTTTAAATGGGTACTTCGCCCCTAGACATTTTATCCCCTATACATGGATAGGGGATAAGATATCTGATCGTGGGGGTCCCACCACTGTGGAACCCCGCAATCTCTCCTGCAGCCCCCTAGTCATCTGCAGCACGGAGCCAAAGTTTGCTCCGTCCCTGATGACTCACGATACAGGGGCCGGCGGTTTGTGATGTCATGCCCCACCCCCTTAATGCAAGTCTATGGAAGGGGGTGTGGCAATGACCACACCCCCTCCCACACACTTGCATTAGGGGGCAGGGCATGATGTCACGGGGGAGTGGGGCCGCGACATCACGAACCGCCGGCTCCTGTATAGTGAGTCATCAGGCACGGAGCAAACTTTGGCTCCGTGCTGCAGATGACTAAGGAGCTGCAGAAGAGATCGCAGGGGTCCCCAGCGGCGGGACCCCTGAGATAAGATGTTTAGGGGCGGAGTACCCCTTTTAAGGCCTCATTAACACAGCAGAATTGCCAAGTGGAATCTGGATGAAAAATTCAGCTTAGAAATTCTATTGCAGTAGACTCCAAAAGGGAGATTTATCAAAACCTGTGCAAAGGAAAAGTTGTCTCGTTGCCCCTATAGCAACCAATCAGATTGCTTCTTTCATTTTGCAGAGGCCTTGTTAAAAATGAAAGAAGTGAGCTGATTGGTTGCTATGGGCAACTTTTCCCCTGGACAGGTTTTGATAAATCTCCCCCCAATTGTTTTCCATGGGATACTGCTGCACCATGCACACGGCTGGATTTCCACGGCAAAAAAAATAAATCTACTGCAGAAACTCTGATTCAGACATGTCTAGTCTTTCTGCATGAAGATGCATTGCAGTCTATGGAGACTGTGCATTTCCCAGCAGTCCTAGTGCCAGCGTCTGCAGAAGTTTTCCGGATGGACATTCCGCTGTGTGAATAGGGCCTCAGGGAGACAGGAGTCAGGCTCTCCAAAGGCAGCATTGAAGTCTCACTTTCCTGTGTGATGCTCTGCATGTAGTGAGAGATTCAAATTAACCCTTTAAAAGCAGCTGTGTCCTGATTCTCTAGCAGATAACCTTGTTGAAGCACCTGTATCCTTGTCCTTCAACTTGTATATAATACATAGAAAAGGTGAGGACATTTTTTGCCTGATTTCAGTTTTTCTTTTTCTACAGCCCCTTGGTGAATTAATGTACATCTGGCAGCCCATCTGCATGCTATGGAGGCAATAAAATGAATGCTGCATTTTTTAAGTTTGTTGGCCTTTTCATAAGCCCAAGGAAAAAAAACATGATTTTAAGAGTCAACGAGGCAGGGCCAAGGTGCTGAATGGCTGCAGCACTCCCCGCTCTACCATGATTGATGTACAGAGCTCAGCTTACAGCATGTAGCCCTGTATACAGATCACATGCCTGTACCGTGCGCGCACACACAGTGACCAGGCTCATTCAGCACATTCCTGTGTCTGCCCCTTATTAGTATGCATGGTGCAGGCACTTGAATTGGCGCTGTAAGCCAAGCCCTGCATGTCAATCATTGCAGAGCAGTAGAGAAAGGGACAGTCAGGAGGTAGGTGTTCCTGTGGCACTTCAGAAGCTTAGCCCCGCCTCTTTGACTATTGAACCTAGGACAAAAACAGGATTTTATGAATTCTGAAAAGGCCAACAGCTTTACAAAATGTACTGTCCATTTTATTGCCCCATTATCTGTCAGCTCATAGCATGCAGATGTGTTGACAGATTCCCATTAATTCACCAGGTTTGTGACAAAATTTGAATAAAAATTTGTTTATATGAATCTCCCACTGTATTCTATATTGTTTATTGTATTGCCTCATTTGTGAGCCCATAACATGCAGGTGAGCTGCCAGAATAACTTTTATTATAATAAAACTTCACCCTGAATCCTGGCCAGATCAGACTAGTCCTTGTTGCCCATAGCAACCAATCAAAGCTCACCCGGGAAGAGCCGAGTACCCATACAGATCATGGGGAGTCCCAGCAGTCGGACTCCCCGCAATCTAAAACTTATCCTGTGGATAGAGGATACGCTTTTGTACATGATATCTCTTTTTTAAAGGGGTATTACATTTCAATATATAAAGACTATATAAATTAATGGGACCCTACATTGTTTACTTCCAGAAGATTAATGTCATGTGATAGACTCACAGGTACACACAGTCCAAACAGCACAGTTACTAGAGGTGGGTTTGGGGGACGAACCCTGCACCCATGTGATCATCAGAGGTTTTAATCCAACACCCCCCCCCCCCCCTCAGCCAGCGAGCCAAGCAGAATTTTCTTAAGTGCAGACAGGGACCAGGTATACGGCCTCCATTTTAGGACATAGTCAGTCTTCAGCCGCAACTCTGTCCTCCATCAGGCGAAACAGCGTCCTGCCTCCTCCCTCACACCAATCGCTGTCATCCTTCGGCCACAACTCCCTCCTCCCTCATCCAAAACTCCTTTATCCAAAACACCATCATGCCTCAGACGGTTCTCCTTCAGACGAAATTTCCTGCCGCATAGCAGAGCACATGCTACACAGCATTGTATAGCAGGGTCGAAATTGTGAAACTTCCACATGCGCTACAGAGTCTGTATAGCAGAGAGCTGACACGGAATAGCATATACAGCAGAACCCGTATAGCAGAGAGCCGACACAATAGCATATACAGCAGAACCCGTATAGCAGAGCCGACACGGAATAGCATATACAGCAGAACCCGTATAGCAGAGAGCCGACACAATAGCATATACAGCAGAACCCGTATAGCAGAGCCGACACGGAATAGCATATACAGCAGAACCCGTATAGCAGAGCCGACACGGAATAGCATATACAGCAGAACCCGTATAGCAGAGAGCCGACACGGAATAGCATATACAGCAGAACCCTTATAGCAGAGAGCCGACACGGAATAGCATATACAGCAGAACCCGTATAGCAGAGAGCCGACACAATAGCATATACAGCAGAACCCGTATAGCAGAAAGCATACACGGAATAGCATATACAGCAGAACCCGTATAGCAGAAAGCCGACACTGAATAGCATATACAGCAGAACCCGTATAGCAGAGAGCCGACACTGAATAGCATATACAGCAGAACCCGTATAGCAGAGAGCCGACACGGAATAGCATATACAGCAGAACCCGTATAGCAGAGAGCCGACACGGAATAGCATATACAGCAGAACCCGTATAGCAGAAAGCCGACACTGAATAGCATATACAGCAGAACCTGTATAGCAGAGCCGACACTGAATAGCATATACAGCAGAACCCGTATAGCAGAGAGCCGACACTGAATAGCATATACAGCAGAACCCGTATAGCAGAAAGCCGACACTGAATAGCATATACAGCAGAACCCGTATAGCAGAAAGCCGACACTGAATAGCATATACAGCAGAACCCGTATAGCAGAGAGCCGACACAATAGCATATACAGCAGAACCCGTATAGCAGAGAGCCGACACTGAATAGCATATACAGCAGAACCCGTATAGCAGAGAGCAGACATTGAATAGCATATACAGTAGAACCCGTATAGCAGAAAGCAGACACTGAATAGCATATACAGCAGAACCCGTATAGCAGAGAGCAGACACTGAATAGCATATACAGCAGAACCCGTATAGCAGAGAGCCGACACTGAATAGCATATACAGCAGAACCCATATAGCAGAGAGCAGACACTGAATAGCATATACAGCAGAACCCGTATAGCAGAAAGCCGACACTGAATAGCATATACAGCAGAACCCGTATAGCAGAAAGCCGACACTGAATAGCATATACAGCAGAACCCGTATAGCAGAGAGCCGACACTGAATAGCATATACAGCAGAACCCGTATAGCAGAGAGCAGACACTGAATAGCATATACAGTAGAACCCGTATAGCAGAAAGCAGACACTGAATAGCATATACAGCAGAACCCGTATAGCAGAGAGCCGACACTGAATAGCATGTACAACAGAACCCGTATAGCAGAAAGCCGACACTGAATAGCATATACAGCAGAACCCGTATAGCAGAAAGCCGACACTGAATAGCATATACAGCAGAACCCGTATAGCAGAAAGCCGACACTGAATAGCATATACAGCAGAACCTGTATAGCAGAGAGCCGACACTGAATAGCATGTACAACAGAACCCGTATACCAGAGAGCCGACACCGAATAGCATATACAGCAGAACCCGTATAGCAGAAAGCAAACACTGAATAGCATATACAGCAGAACCCGTATAGCAGAGAGCCGACACTGAATAGCATATACAGCAGAACCCGTATAGCAGAGAGCAGACACTGAATAGCATATACAGTAGAACCCGTATAGCAGAAAGCAGACACTGAATAGCATATACAGAAGAACCTGTATAGCAGAGAGCCGACACTGAATAGCATGTACAACAGAACCCGTATAGCAGAAAGCCGACACTGAATAGCATATACAGCAGAACCCGTATAGCAGAAAGCCGACACTGAATAGCATATACAGCAGAACCCGTATAGCAGAAAGCCGACACTGAATAGCATATACAGCAGAACCTGTATAGCAGAGAGCCGACACTGAATAGCATGTACAACAGAACCCGTATACCAGAGAGCCGACACCGAATAGCATATACAGCAGAACCCGTATAGCAGAAAGCAAACACTGAATAGCATATACAGCAGAACCCGTATAGCAGAAAGCCGACACTGAATAGCATATACAGCAGAACCCGTATAGCAGAGAGCCGACAGTGAATAGCATATACAGCAGAACCCGTATAGCAGAAAGCAGACACTGAATAGCATATACAGCAGAACCTGTATAGCAGAGAGCAGACACTGAATAGCATATACAGCAGAACCTGTATAGCAGAGAGCAGACACTGAATAGCATATACAGCAGAACCCGTATAGCAGAGCCGACACTGAATAGCATATACAGCAGAACCCGTATAGCAGAAAGCCGACACTGAATAGCATATACAGCAGAACCTATATAGCAGAGAGCCGACACTGAATAGCATGTACAACAGAACCCGTATACCAGAGAGCCGACACCGAATAGCATATACAGCAGAACCCGTATAGCAGAAAGCAAACACTGAATAGCATATACAGCAGAACCCGTATAGCAGAAAGCCGACACTGAATAGCATATACAGCAGAACCCGTATAGCAGAGAGCAGACACTGAATAGCATATACAGCAGAACCCGTATAGCAGAAAGCAGACACTGAATAGCATATACAGCAGAACCCGTATAGCAGAAAGCCGACACTGAATAGCATATACAGCAGAACCCGTATAGCAGAGAGCCGACAGTGAATAGCATATACAGCAGAACCCGTATAGCAGAGAGCAGACACTGAATAGCATATACAGCAGAACCTGTATAGCAGAGAGCAGACACTGAATAGCATATACAGCAGAACCCGTATAGCAGAGCCGACACTGAATAGCATATACAGCAGAACCCGTATAGCAGAAAGCAGACACTGAATAGCATATACAGCAGAACCCGTATAGCAGAGCCGACACTGAATAGCATATACAGCAGAACCCGTATAGCAGAAAGCAGACACTGAATAGCATATACAGCAGAACCCGTATAGCAGAGCCGACACTGAATAGCATATACAGTAGAACCCGTATAGCAGAAAGCAGACACTGAATAGCATATACAGCAGAACCCGTATAGCAGAGAGCCGACACTGAATACCATGTACAGCAGAACCCGTATAGCAGGGAGCCGACACTGAATAGCATATACAGCAGAACCCGTATAGCAGAGAGCCGACACTGAATAGCATATACAGCAGAACCCGTATAGCAGAAAGCCGACACTGAATAGCATATACAGCAGAACCCGTATAGCAGAGAGCAGACACTGAATAGCATATACAGCAGAACCCGTATAGCAGAGAGCCGACACTGAATAGCATATACAGCAGAACCCGTATAGCAGAGAGCCGACACTGAATAGCATATACAGCAGAACCCGTATAGCAGAGAGCCGACACCGAATAGCATATACAGCAGAACCCGTATAGCAGAAAGCAGACACTGAATAGCATATACAGCAGAACCCGTATAGCAGGGAGCAGACACTGAATAGCATATACAGCAGAACCCGTATAGCAGAGAGCCGACACTGAATAGCATATACAGCAGAACCCGTATAGCAGAGAGCAGACACTGAATAGCATATACAGTAGAACCCGTATAGCAGAGAGCAGACACTGAATAGCATATACAGCAGAACCCGTATAGCAGGGAGCAGACACTGAATAGCATATACAGTAGAACCCGTATAGCAGAAAGCAGACACTGAATAGCATATACAGCAGAACCCGTATAGCAGAGAGCAGACACTGAATAGCATATACAGCAGAACCTGTATAGCAGAGAGCCGACACTGAATAGCATGTACAACAGAACCCGTATAGCAGAAAGCCGACACTGAATAGCATATACAGCAGAACCCGTATAGCAGAGAGCCGACAGTGAATAGCATATACAGCAGAACCCGTATAGCAGAAAGCAGACACTGAATAGCATATACAGCAGAACCCGTATAGCAGAGAGCCGACAGTGAATAGCATATACAGCAGAACCCGTATAGCAGAGAGCAGACACTGAATAGCATATACAGCAGAACCTGTATAGCAGAGAGCAGACACTGAATAGCATATACAGCAGAACCCGTATAGCAGAGAGCAGACACTGAATAGCATATACAGCAGAACCCGTATAGCAGAGCCGACACTGAATAGCATATACAGCAGAACCCGTATAGCAGAAAGCAGACACTGAATAGCATATACAGCAGAACCCGTATAGCAGAGCCGACACTGAATAGCATATACAGCAGAACCCGTATAGCAGAAAGCAAACACTGAATAGCATATACAGCAGAACCCGTATAGCAGAAATGCTTCAGCAGGCATCCAGGGAAAACGCCGATGGGGGCCATGTAGGCCCCCCCCATGTCGGCGATCGCCTCAAATCGCTAGGGAAATCGCCCCTGCGATCTGTGGAGATACCGACCGCCCGGTAATTTTGCATGATTCCGGCTGTAACAGAAAGCCAGGACCATGCTGAAGTATAGGAGCTAGGTGGCAAGCCTGCCACCTCCTCCTATCCCCTGCGATTCATCGGTTAGCTAACCGACCAATCGCAGGGGGGGGGGCGGTTACTTCCTCCCGCCTTGCCCCGCGAAGTCCGGAGAGGACGGGAGGAAGACCAGAGGACGCGGCGGGGGAGTGCTGGGGCCCGGCCCGGCCCCGGTACTTACCTCGTCCTTGAAGACCCAGATCCCGGCGATGAAGAAGGCGGCGGCGGCGACAGGAGAGTTCCTCTTCAGCTGCAGTCGGGCCCTTGGCGTCTGGGCATGCTGGGAGTTGCAGTTTTGCAACATCTGGAGGTACACAGTTTGGAGACCACTGTGCCCTTACAGATGTTGCAAAACTACACATCCTCAGCATGCCCTTACTGTCCAGGCATGCTGGGAGTTGTAGTTCTGTAACATCTGGCCCTTCAGATGTTGCAGAACTACAACTCCCAGCATGCCTGGACAGTTTTGGCATACTGGGAGTTGTAGATTTGCAGCATCTGGAGGGCTACAGCTTGGACACCACTACACAGTGGTCCCCAAACTGTTCTCCTCCAGCTGTTGCGTAACCACTACTCCCAATATGCCCTTCGGCTATCTGGGAGTTGTGGTTTTGCAACAACTGGAGGCACACTGGTTGGGAAACATTGTCTGTTTCCTAACTCAGTGTTTCCCAACCCGTGTGCCTCCAGCTGTTGCAAAACTATAACTACCAGCATGCACTGATAGACCGTGCATGCTGGGAGTTGTAGTTTTGCAACAGCTGGAGGTCCCCCCCTTGTGAATCTACAGGGTACATTCACATGGGCAGGTGGCTTACAGTGAGTATCAGGCTGCAAGTTTGCGATGCAGCAAATTTTGCGCGGCAGCTCAAACTCGCAGCGGGAAACTCGCTGTAATCCCCTGCCCGTGTGACTGTACCCTAAAAACACTACACTGCACTACACTAACACAAAATAAAATAAGTAAAAAAACACTACATATACCCCTACACAGCCCCCCTCCCCAATAAAAATGAAAAACGCCTGGTACGCCACTGTTTCCAAAATGGAGCCTCCAGCTGTTGCAAAACAACAACTTCCAGTATTGCCGGACAGCCGTTTACTGTCCAAGCATGCTGGGAGTTTTGCAACAGCTGGAGGCACCCTGTTTGGGAATCGCTGGCGTAGAATACCCCTATGTCCACCCCTATGCAAATCACTAATTCAGGCCTCAAATGCGCATGGCGCTCTCACTTCAGAGCCCTGTCGTATTTCAAGGCAACAGTTTAGGGCCACATATGGGGTATCGCCGTACTCGGGAGAAATTGCCTAAAATTTTGGGGGGCTTATTCTCCTTTCACCCCTTATGAAAAGGGGAAGTTGGGGTCTACACCAGCATGTTAGAGTAAAAAAAAAATTTTTTACAATAACATGCTGGTATTGCTTTATACTTTTCATTTTGACAAGAGGTAAAAGGGAAAAAAGCCCCCCAAAATTTGTAATGCAATTTCTCCCGACTACGGAGATACCCCATATGTGGGAGCAAAGTGCTCTGGGGGCGCACAACAAGGCCCAGAAGGGAGAGTGCGCCATGTACATTTGAGGTGATTTGCACAGGGGTGGCTGATTGTTACAGCAGTTTTGACAAACGCAAAAAAAAAAAAAAAAAAAAAAAAAAAAAAAAAACACATGTGACCCCATTTCGGAAACTACACCCCTCATGGAATGTAATGAGGGGTGCAGTGAGAATTTACACCCCACTGGTGTCTGACAGATCTTTGGAACAGTGGGCTGTGCAAATTAAAAATTTTGTACAGCCCACTGTTCCAAAGATCTGACAGACACCAGTGGGAGTAAGTGCTCACTGTACCCCTTATTACGTTCCTCAAGGGGTCTAGTTTCCAAAATGGTATGCCATGTGGGGGTTATTTTGCTGTCCTGGCACCATAGGGGCTTCCTAAATGCAACATGCCCCCCAAAAACCATTTCTGAAAAATGTACTCTCCAAAATCCCCTTGTCGCTCCTTCCCTTCTGAGCCCTCTACTGCGCCCGACGAACACTTTACATAGACATATGAGGTATTTCCTTTCTCGAGAGAAATTGGGTTACAAATTTTAGGAAGATTTTTCTCCTTTTACCCCTTGCAAAAATTCAAAAACTGGGTCTACAAGAACATGCGAGTGGAAAAAATGAAGATTTTGAATTTTCTCCTTCACTTTGCTGCTATTCCTGTGAAACACCTAAAGGGTTAAAATGCTGACTGAATGTCATTTTGAATACTTTGGGGGTGCAGTTTTTATAATGGGGTCTTTTATGGGGCATTTCTAATATGAAGACCCTTCAAATCCACTTCAAACCTGAACTGGTCCCTGAAAAATAGTGAGTTTGAAAATTTTGTGAAAAATTGGAAAATTGCTGCTGAACTTTGAAGCCCTCTGAGGTCTTCCAAAAGTAAAAACACGTCAATTTTATGATTAAAACATAAAGTAGACATATTGTATATGTGAATAAAATAAAACAATATTTGGAATATCTATTTTAATTACAAACAGAGAGCTTCAAAGTTAGAAAAATGCTAAATTTTCAAATTTTTCATCAAATTTGGGGATTATTCACCAAGAAAGGATGCGAGTTACCACAAAATGTTACCACTATGTTAAAGTAGAATATGTCACGAAAAAAACAATCTCGGAATCAGAATGATAACTAAAAGCGTTCCAGAGTTATTAATGTTTTAAAGTGACAGTGGTCAAATGTTCAAAAAATGGCCGGGTCCTAAGGTGTAAAATGGCCTGGTCCTTAAGGGGTTAAGCATAAAAAACATGTCAGTTATATTAAGGCATAGAAACAAGTACTCCAAGTAAGGCTAGGTTCATACTACGCTTTTGTCTTAGTTTTTTTCTAAAAACACGTTGAACTGATGCTAAAAATGGACGCTGCCATATACCCTACAGCTTAATCCTTTTCCATTCACTTAGTAAGAAAAAACTGACCATAAGCCCACATTTTTCACTGTACACAAAAACATGGTTGACCGTTTAATTTTGCTGGAGACAACCAGGCTTATGTGCTGGTCCTACCTTGTACACAGGGCCAGCGTCAGGGGTACAGTCAATACCCCAGTAGGGGGCCCAGGCCCCTGTGGCACCCCCCTGGAGAAGCCCCAGCACAGAAGCACAAGACGGCTGTTTAAACAGTGGTTCTGTACGTCCGTCGGCCACATCATTCACCCCCCTCCTTCCCTGATCCCCTGTGCCACTTTATTCCCTGTGCCAAATCACCCCCCCCCCCTTATTACCCGCTGTGCCACATAATTTCCTCTTGATCCCCCTATGCTATTTCATTCCCCCTTAACTACACAGGGTATAAACAGGGCATGAAATGATACAGGGGAGGGATGAGTGATTAAACAGCACTGGGAGATTCTACTGTAATGTCGCTTATTATCATGTTTTATAGGTAATTACACTCTATAGTGAGTACAGTAAAAGTATTCCGTCATTTAGGCTGGGTTCACACCACATTTTGTTAAATACGGTTCCCGTATACAGCTGGGAGGAGGGGGGCGGGGCTTAATCGCAGTGCCCGCACTCAGCCGTATTCGGGAACCGTATTTAATGTATGTCTATGAGCCGACCGGAGTGAACCGCAGCCTCCGCTCGGCTTTGTTTTCGGGTGTATGCGGTTTCCCGACCGTAGGCAAAAATGTGGTCGACCGCGTGGTCGACCGGTCGGGAAACTGCATACACCCGAAAACAAAGCCGACCGGAGGCTGCGGTTCACTCCGGTCTGCTCATAGACATACATTAAATACTGTTCCCAAATACGGCTGAGTGCGGGCGCAGCGATTAAGGCCCCCCCCCCCTACTCCCAGCCGTATACGGGAACCGTATTTAACAAAACGTGGTGTGAACCCAGCCTTAGAAAGATTTTTGAGCTTTTTTCCCAATAGGGGACATCTCTCAATAGCAGACACTTTTTAAATTCCCCGTGACTGTCCACTTTTGGGAGATTCTACTATACTTTAACCCCTTAAGGACGCAGGGTTTTTCAGTTTTTGCGAAATTCTTATCACCTTCTAAAAATCACAACTGTTTCTATTTTGCACATACAGACCCATATTAGGGCTTATTTTTTGCGCCACCAATTGTACTTTGTAATTCCATCAATCATTTCACCACAAAATTTATGGTGAAGCCAGAAAAAAAAAGATAATTTGTGGGGAAAAATTGGGGAAAAAAAGCCATTTTGTATATTTTGGGGGCTTCCGATTCTACGCAGTACACTTTCCGGTAAAAATGACACCAGATCTTTATTCTGTAGGTCCATACGGTTACAAGGATACCAAATTAATGTAGGTTTTATTTATTTTACTACTTTAGAAAAAATATAAAACTACATGCATTAATATGTGTAAAATTGTCATCTTCTTACCCCTATAACTACAAGGATGTAGGAGGGTTCATTTTTTTTGCGCCATGATCTTAAGTTTTTATCGGCACTATTCTTGTTTTGATGGGACTTTTTGATTGCTTAATACATTTTTTTTAGGGTATACAAAGTGACAAAAAATAAGTAATTTTGGACTTTAGATTTTTTTTTTTACGTCTAGTACGCCATTGACCGTGCAGTTTAATTAACATTATATTTTTATAGTTCGGACATTTACACACGGCGATACAACATGTTTATTTTTATTCTAGTTACATATTTTTATATGGAATTTGGGAAAGGGGGGGTGATTCAAACTTTTAATATGGAAGGGGTTAATTAGTGCTTTTTAAAACTTTTTATTTATTTTACACTTTTACACTACATCACTAGGGAGCAGTTAAAGGTCCCTTTAGACGGCGCTGTCAGCTTTGACAGCGGAGATCTAAAGGGTTAATAGCCGCCCACAGCAATCGCTGCATGTCCGGCTATTAACAGCAGCCTCCAGCTACAAGAATCAGCTGGAGGCTGGCCGGGATGACACTGGCTCGAGGTGGGAGCCCGCGCCATACACTTCTTGCTGTCTCAGGACGAGTTGGCTTGTCTTTATACGTCAACAAGTTAAATGTAGACAAACACGTGGTGTGAACCTAGCCTACCTAAAATGAGAGTTCTTAGGCTATACGAACACACTGTATCTTGGCACATTTTCTGAGCCGTAAAACATTCGTTTTATATTTCAAGGCGGTCACATTCTGTAAGAACATAATTATTACAGACATGAAATTTAAGGATTTATCTGATGATTTAAATAAAATAATCAAAAAATTGAAAAAAATTTAATAAAACAAAAAAAAAGCCTTAGGAATAATAGGTGCACCCTTTCATCTTTTCTGGTCCATGCTGCTTTTTCTAATGCCCCATTTCTATATACCCGATCCGTTTGTTGGCCCTGTTCTTCCCGTCAGACACTGCTCTGAGGCAACATTTCCTGGCAGTCAGTGCAGCGCCGTTCTGACTGCTGCGTATACTCCCAATGTGCACCAAATCCCCTTGTTGGACAGACTGCGAGACAGAGGAGCACACGCACAAAGCACTACACGCTCGCCACCTCAGGCTGTTTTTTTTCATAACAGTGTCACATCACAGCTGTGGGCTTGGATTGCTGCTATGGTTTTGGAAGTTAGCATAGCTTACCAGGAGACTATGCAGCAAGCCAGGCTCCTAGCCAAAACAAAGGCCATATGGTCTTTATCTCACATGCAGGGGCGAGATGAGACGAAGAGGACAAGGGACGGCATGTTTTCCACTACTTCCTGATGGTTAATATATACTGAAGCAGCAAAAATTGAGCGGCTCATTTAATGCAAGTAAATTAGACTACTTGTTAGACCCGGCATGAGGGGACAAGTTAAAACTATTTTTACTATCGGAGAACCACTTTAACTGGACTACTTCTGGGTCATCTTATCAATCAGCTGGTGTTAGCTGGAACAAAAATCAATAAATATGAATAAAAATAAAAAATATTACAGACTTTGCCTATAAAACAGGCATTTTTCCTGTCTCAAAATAAAGACCAAATATTACAATAATGCTGTTCAATATAAGCAAAGGGGAAGAATTAAAATAATTGTTCATACATCTACCAGCAGGTCTCTGTCTATGCTGAACTGACGTCCAGATAGTAAAGCTTTGAAGTCTTCTAATGTGCAGTCAATGCTGTCTAGATAATCGATCAGTTCCACTCTGTAAAACAAAAGACAAGTTCAGCAAATACAACATCAGCTTTACTAGTCAAACTTGGGCGCAAATAAAAAAAAAAATTATGTTTTAAAAAATCTAGAAAAATCCCCCTAATTTTTTTAATTGCCCCCCCCCCCCAAATATAACACTGCAAAAAAGAAACACATTTGGTTTTACCACAAAATTTAATTGTCTGAAATGTTACATTAATTTAGATTAAAAGGCATAAAGGAAGTGTGAAGTTAAAAACTAAAGTTCATGGGGCAAAAAATTTACAGCTCAGTAGGTGGAAAGAAGCAAACTGGTACTTGATTTGCTGAGACTATTTTTACAAACATCTTATAACCAATTAGACATATTAAAGGAAAACTGTCATCCCGGTCACCCACCCTAAACCCAATACACTGGGTTATAGTGCAGGTGAACAGGAGACTGATGCAGGGTATCGTATTAACTTCTCCTATGAAGGTCCACTTCTTTCTTTGGCGAATTGCGCATTGGAGGCGTGCCCGCCGGGTGAATTTGAATATTCATGGGTGCTGGTCACATGAGCGCTCAGCAGGCTCAAGCACCAAATGAAATACCAATTTGCCAAATGTACCGGACAGAAGGTACATATGTTAATCAGAGAGCCTGCATCGGTCTCCTGTTCACCAGCCCTATAACCCAGTGTATTGGGTTTAGTGTATGGGATGATCTCTATGGGGGTCCCTCAACTTGACTTGCAGGTGAGCCATCGGCTACTGCAATTTGGTATAGAATGAATGGAGAGGTGATAATCTGTAAATATGCTATGTGTATGACTGGTAAATTCCAAGATGAAAATCCACAGTATAGGGGATAACCATTATATCTGTTGGTGCCGACTGCTCGGACCCTCATTGATCCTTTGAACGGAGCAACACATTCAGCACTTCACTTATTTTTCATAAGGCCTCTTTATGCGGTGTATTAGCACTTACTTTCCAAGCAGATTGATATTCTGAGAAATGACACCACTTTCATTAAGAATAGAATCCATCATGGAGACAGGGTCCTCTGTGCTAAGTGAAGACTGGTTGTTCAGTTGCAGAGGACCAGACATCAGTGGGCTTGAAACGTCCTCCCGTACTGGGCTCAGTGACCCAATTGCATCTGCGGCTCTATCTTGAGTAACTGGGACATTTTCATCTTCACTGTCATCCTCCACTATTACAATTTCGGGGGAACTGTGAGCACTAGTAGAAACATTAAGAATTTACACTTTTTTTTTACCTGCAATTTCCAACATAAAGCATATATTATATGGTTAAATGTAAGAGGTCTTACTTTACTGTATCAGGAGAGGGAGTATTTGAAATGTCAGGGGTGGCATGGTTTTTCTCTCCTTCATCCTCCATGTTGTCAGTTATGTCATAGATTACTATATCATCAGAAATCTCCCCTCTGTTTAAAGCTTCTGTCCTAAGTGGGACCTGCAAAGATCAGAGAAAAAAAAAAAAAAAAGTATATAGGATTATTTTTCTGCCACTAAGGGCCTGCAAACATGTCCAGAATACAAATAACTGAATCTTTGCATCCAACATCCCATACATTGGCTTATATGATGAAATAGCCTGCAGACCATCTTGCATAGCTGCCCCCCCTCAGTTGGTTTTCAGAGGATAAAAAGACACTCGGGGAGATTTATCAAAACCTGTCCAGAGAAAAAGTTGCCCATAGCAACCAATCAGATCGCTTCTTTCATTTTTGAAGAGGCCTGTGAAAAATGAAAGCAGCAAACTGATTGATTGCTATGGGCAAGTCAGCAACTTTTCCACTGGACAGGGTTTGATGAATCTCCCCCACTGTCTTTTGATCCAGTGCCTACAGACTGGGTGGCAGCTAAGCTGGATGAATGGACATGAGTCAATGCCAGCCTTAGAAATCATCAAGTATTTGGTTACTCCCAACAACTGGGATCAAACATTTCCCATGTAACACACATTGTGGAAAACAAATCTTTCCAAATGGAATTGATGGCACACGTACCTGTGATGCATAAAATGTTACCATTTTGCAGAGGCTTTGCTACATCTTTCAGGCTTATACAAACTCCTTAAGGACGAAGGGCGTAGATGCGGGCTACATGTGCTTCATACCCAGTGGGCCCCAGTTACCATCAGCAGCCAGGACCCAAAGGTAATGCTGGACGGGTCGATGTCTGGCATTAACCCTTTAGATGTGGCAATCAAAGTTGATTGTGGTGTCTAAATGTGGGAAATTCAGTTGTCAGCCAAATCAGGGAGCTGATTGCGATCACAGCAACAAAATCAGAGTCCCAATCAGCTGAGAGGGCAGGTGGAAGGTCCCTACCAATTGGCGCTCCTTCAGTGCAGGAAGCCAGCACTAATGAAGCGCAGATGACGCAGATCAATGATGCTGTGCTATGTTCAGTATATGCAATTGTAAGAAGAAAAAAAAAAAATAGTGAATAAACCCCTTCAATAATAAAAGTCGACATCACCCTTTTTTTTTTAACCCCTGGAGGACCGGGCCATTTTTTATTTTTGCTCTTTCGATTTTTCCTCCTCCCATTCTTAAAATCATAACGTTTTCAATTTTCCACCTACAGACCCATATGAGGGCTTGTTTTTACTTTATAATGGCATTAATCATTTCACCACAAAATCTATGGCGAAACCAAAAAGCCGGGAAGTTGTTTTTTTTAAAACATTTTAGACACTGCGATAAACTTTGATCTCAGTGTCTAAGGGGTTATTATATATATCACTGTATCTGCTGCCGGGAACCACCCCGCTATGACCCGCGCTAAGCTCCTGAGCGCACGTCATAGAAGGGGAGCGGGACAAGGGCGTACAGGTATGCCCTTTGTCCTCAAGAGGTTAAATAATGTAAAACAAAAATAAACATAAGCATAGATGGATTCACCACATGCGTGAATGTCCGAACTATTCAACTATAATGTTAATTATACCGTGGGGTCAATGGCTTAATAGTCAAAAAAAGGCTAGAATAGAAAATTTTTGGTCACTTCATACATAGATATGAATGGAGGGGCGTGTTTTGACCAGCTGCCATGCTGGGTACAAAACTCACCTTAGCAGAGCCAGGGTCCGAACAATCAGACATTTATCCCCTATCCAGCAGACATCTTCTTTAATGGTTAAATAAAAATAAACTTACATGGCGTTTGTCCTCTCCAGTTTCTTTAACCAATGTCTGTAGTATAGTGGCTTTAGGGGAACTTTTTGTGTTCAGAAGTAATGGCCTTCAAAACAACAATAGAAAACATTAGTTACTGTTAACATTGTCTGGCATCAAAACAGAAACTCAAAACAAAAACAAAAAAACTTACTGTTTTCTCTTCAAGCTCACTAAGCTATTATTCTGCACCAAGGTCACAATGAACTGGACAATCTGAAAATAGGAGGAGACATTAAAAAAGAAAAAATCAAGTCTCTAAACAAGTTTTCCAAAACAGGACAAGGCAAGTATGAACCTTCCCTCCTGTACCACAGATAGAATGGAAAAACATTCTTAAAATGTATCATCTTACCTTTCTAATAACTTGCTGCTGTTGAGAGTGTTTAGCCCGCAGATCTGTAATTTCTCTCCATAATGCTTCATTTTCCCTGCAAGGAAAATACCAAGTTATGAGCACAAGAGAGGAATACGACCAATGACTAAAGGAGTTCATCGAATGACCATATTAAGAAGATATCCAGGATCATTAATTGGGCACTGTCATTAAAAGTAATTTTGGCTATTTCACTCCTTATGGTAAATAAAAAAATATTTCGAATGTACTTTAAAAAAAAAATTTTTTAAAAGGAGATTTTTTTTTGTACTCACCGTAAAATCTCTCTCTCGTAGCCTTCATTGGGGGACACCTAACTGATGGGTATATGCTCTTGCCACTAGGAGGCGCTGACACTAGGAAAAAGAAAAGTCTGCTCCTCCCTGGCAGGATATACCCGCCCACCTGCAGTGAGGCAACCAGTTTTGTCAAAAAGCTGTAGGAGAACCCAGAAAGGGAATACGTCCGAAGGACCGTAGAAAGGAATCCCGGAAAAAAAACAAGAACCGGAAAAGGAAGAAATTGGTGGGTGCGGTGTCCCCCAATGAAGGCTACGAGAAAGAGATTTTACGGCGAGTACAAAAAAAATCACCTTTCTCGTTCGCTCTTCATTGGGGGACACCTAACTGATGGGATGTACCAAAGCAGTGCCCTAGGGTGGGAAAAAACAAACACCAGCGGAAAGGAGACAGTCCAAGACTGAACTCGCATGCCCGCAAGGTCTATGGACGAGTCCACAGGTCGGAGACATACTAGGCCCAGAACAATGAGGTCTCGTAAGATCTCCCATCCAAGGAGAAGGACCAGAACACCAAGGGAAAGGTCCATCCTCTGTAGAGACCCAAGGCACCTTGGTCAAATAGAGAGACAAGAAACCACAGGAAAAAGGGGAACCAGATGCTTGCGAAAAAAACCTTCCAGAAAGAAATAAAGGAGAGCAGAACAGGAATACCGCCCCGACCAATGGATCACTGAGGAGTCGGAGGCCGGCCGTTATAAATGTCCAAGAACTGAACCATCATCAAGGCTCAAGGAATCGTAGAGCCGCCTGAAAAGAAGGCACACCGCAGCATCTCAGGGCAGAGTCCATCAAGGGAACCAACAGTGAAAGAACAGAGTGGTCTGAGAAGACCTGAACAGCCTCAAGAAACATCCCGTCAAAACGGAAATGGAGGATAACCGATAAGAGCCCAGCTGGACTCCCAGGGTCCGGGCATAGGAAGAATTACCCCAGGGGACCTAGGGTCAATGCATTAAGACTGACCCAGACAAAAAGGTAAGAAGGACATACAGAGCACTAGGCTGTGATAGCTGACAGAAAGCACACAAGCCTAGACTGTAAAATCCACTGTTGAATGCATCTTAGCAAAAACCAAATAGTCCCTCCAGGAGGGAAAAACTAGGGTGGCCGAGACAACAACTGGAGTAGAGACCTACGACAAGCACCCTGATCCCCGCATCCCAAATGAAAAGGGGGAGCGGCCCGTGCGCTAGGCGCAGAAGGAGCAGGGAAATGCAAATACTGCAAAGTCCCCCCCCCCCGGCTCCAGCGCAACAGTTGCCGCCTAGAGGAGCAACCGTGCGATCCTAGAGGGATCAGAGCCCCGCACTCCGAAGCTGGGCAAAAAATACAAGGCCTGTTGAGGGTCAATCCAGATAGTGATAGAGGAGGCACCTGAGTCACCCGGACAGAAACCCTGGAAAAGAACACCAAAAGAAGTACAGAAAGGGGCTGAACCAACAGGCGCCCCAGCAGGCCCTATGTCAGAACAGAGGTGCTCAACCGCCCCGGACTGCAGATACAACAGCACCGGAAGCCCCTGAGCGCACTACCGAGCAAAGAAGGTGGCTCTAAACCTGCAAAGCGGTCTTCGAATATGTAGGAACACAGACATGAGGACCCCACGACAACAGCGGCGGACCAAGACTGCAGACACTGTGAAAACATCCACAGGAACCAGCAGGAAAGGAGTTATGCCCACAGCAGACCAAGAATGCAACCTAAGAAAGGAGAACAAAGACGCTCCTGTTGCTGCAAAAGGCCCCGGAATCCACAGACAAAAAAACAAAAAACCCACACCCCAACTCCTAATGGTGCTAGGCACCAGGGCTGCGGTCGCAGACTCAGGAGAGGAAGAATGGATGTGGAGCAGGAAAAAAGGCCGACACAGTGTGACCTACAGGAAGAAGGGACCTAAGAACCCACATACACACACTCTGCGGGACTGCACCTGGGAGAGAGACACCGGACTACAGCTGCAATGGCAGCCGAATGTGGGAGGTGACCAGGTGGATTGGAACACCAGACAGACAGTCTGGCCATAGGGCAAAAAAAAGACCATGGCCACGACTGGTCCCGCACACGACGATGCACAGTGGGGAGATACTGGCCTGTAGACAGAGTAGCGGGCATGCAGAGAGGGACCTGCCAAGCAGGCCACCCAGTAAACCAGTATGTGGTGCAGTGTATAAGGCACATGGAGCAAAACGGAGAGACACCCACGAAAACTACCATGGCAGAGGTGAACTACCGTCCACGGGGCGACAATGCATGGTAGATGACCCAAAGCAGCAGTCTGGCTGAGCAAGGAACCCCCCAGACCGTAGGGAAGGGGTACAGCCAGGCCGGAGAGAACTGCGCAACTACGAAAAGGTGGAAGGGCGGGGAGCCAAGAAACCCCGCCCCCTGAAGGGAGATAGAGAGAAGCTGACATCCCTGCATATTGTCTATGGGACATACTGGGTCAGTTCCACGTATACCACGCACCACAGTGGGGTACTGGAAAACTAGCCGCAAAGAAACATTAGCCGTGAGATAGTCGGCAGAAGAAAAAATGCAGACAACTGTCTGGCTTACCGTATGAGTCCCTAGGAGACAGCGAGTCATCCCAGTAGTGAGGGTTTGGAAGACCAGTCGCAGATACACCGGTGATGTGATGCGTAACAAGTGGCGCAGGAAACCTTGCAGACCACTACCAGGTAGATAGGTAGAGGACTATGGAAAACGAGACAGTGTATTGATTGGCACCTCGCTCAGTAGGGAGGTACCAGAACCCCAGCCTCAAACACAGCAGATGTGTGATGTATGACAGGCGGTGCAGGCAACCATACAGACCACCGGCCGGCTCACTGGCATGGACCAGAGCAGATAATGGAACACTCCGTCGGACACCACCCACAATAGTGAGGTACCGAGACTGCAGAAGCAGAGACAACAGGTGGTAGATGTAGGACAGGTGGTGTAGACCACCAAGCAGATGAATGACTGGCTCACTGGTAAGAGTCCAAGACAACGATGCATCCTATTGGCACCTCACCAGCAATGAGGTACCAGAACTACAGCTGCAGATACAGAAGCCGTTTGAAGTTTGACAGACGGTGTAGGCCACCCTGCAGATCACTATCTGGCTAGCCGGCAAGGATGCACAGAAGACAACCAAGCATGCCACCTGCACTTCACTGAGCAGTGAGGGACCGGAACCCCAGACGCAGATACATCAGGCATCTGATGTATGACAGGTGGCGTAAGCAACCATGCAGACCACGGTCAGGCTTACTGGCAGGGATACACCAACAACAACTATTCATCCCATCAGTACCTTACTCAGTAGAGAGGGACTGGAACACCAGCCGCAGACACATCCGCCGTGTGATGTATGACAGGCGGTGTAGTCAACTATGCAGACAACCGACTGGCCTAATGGCATGGATCCACGGAAGACAGCCATATACACCAACAGTAGTGAGGAAACGGAACTCTAGTCGCAGATGCAGCAGCCGAGAATCGTGTGACCGGCGATGTAGGAAAGCATGCAGACTACTGTCTGGCTTACTGGAAGGGGTCCGTAGAAGACTTCGTAACGAGCCTTAGGGTCCTTAAGACACATCAGTTCAGTCCTCCATATACCGCACACAGCAGTGGGGTATCGGAACTGTCGCCACAAACACCTCAGCCATGACATGTGTGATAAATAGCAGAGGAAACCATGCAGACCACTGTCTGGCTTACTGGTATGGGTCCTGAAGGCACGTTGGTCAGTTCTCCATATACCGCACCCAGCAGTGGGGTATCGGAACTGCAGCAACAGATACATCAGCTGAGAGACGTGCACCAAACGGCAGAGGAAACCATGCAGACCATTGTCTGGCTAACTGGTATGGGTCCTGAAGACACATCGGTCAGTTCTCCATATACCGCACCCAGCAGTGGGGTATTGGAACTGCAAAAGAATTCTACCACTGAACCACCAAAGCTCTGCCATAGATATGGGTCCACAGCAGACAGCGAATCAATCCCAGTAGGGAGGTACCAGAAGGCCAGCAGGAGTGACTCCAGGAACTCAGGGCTGTAGGCATTAAACTTAAAGCAAATACAATGTAATGCCAGGATTGGCCACAAGAGGGTGCCAAACTGCACCAAATGGCTAGAAAAGCTGCATTTCCCCCCCCCCCCCAATAAATATTACTTATGCAAGATTGTGTTTCCGCCCTCTAGGAGGGGGGGGGGGGTCATAGTGGTGGAGCCGCTGTGGTGGCAAATATAGACCCCCACTTTACTGCTGTATGGACGGGGACATGTACCAGTCCTCGTCCAGTAACACACCCACCGCAGTAAGGTTGCGAGAGCGGACGGGACCAGCTCTGAAAAAAGACTGGGGCGGAGCTAAGCTCCGAGTCCCCGTCCGGGAGTAGACAGATCCCCGTCCCTCCGGCGGGAGAGTTTTCGATCGCCGCGTGAGGGACAGCAATGCCCGAACCCCCACGCAGACTCGCAACCGCTGCCCGGGGGTAGTCGGCCGGAGGGGTACACCGGCCGTCACCCCAGCCAGCGGTAAACCCCCTGCAGCGCGCCAGACCGGAGAGCTCGCTGAGGGGAGGAAAGGGGCGGAGCAAGCCCCGTCAGGAGAGGCAAAGAATCTCTCCCCTGTCGGCGCTCTGAAGGCAGTGCCGGCAGAGAGCCTCCCTACAGCTGAGATCCCAGGTTCCCGCTCTGAACTCGGGAAGAAGGGGGGCGGAGTTACCTGCCTCCATTATGGCTTCCGCCGCCGGCGACACAGCGACGGGCTGGAGCTGTGAAGGAATGAATAAAAGGGAATGAATAAAAACCGGCGGCTGCCCGGGTAAGGGACAAGTGACACTAACAGTGAGAGCCCCGACCCCATTAAACATCCCCACAAGAGCCAGGCCCCTGAAAACCACAAGGAAGGAATAAACCCTTAAGTCCCGTGCAGGGAGGGGAACACTCACCCGACCATCTGTACATACTCACCTATCTTCACATACTCACCTAGAGACGTCTTCAGCCAGCATTTTAGTCACCTGCATCACGTCATGCTGCTACAGCCCAAGACGAGCAGGGAAAATAGGGGGACCTGGACCCACGGTGCAACCCCAGGCGCTGGCCGTTGGCGGGAAGGGGTTAACGGTGCATTTGTATTTTATGTCCCGTGCACCTTAGCCGCATATGGGGGAACATGTAGCGCCATGCTCCTGAACCCCAACCTGAAAAAGGGAAACAAAAAGGAATAAAGAACCTGACTAAACAGCCCTTACTAGAAAATAATAAAAAAAAAAGGCAAGGTCTGGAGAGCTCCAGACCTGTGTCTTACCTCCTAAGTGACACTAGCTAAAACTGGTTGCCTCACTGCAGGTGGGCGGGTATATCCTGCCAAAGAGGAGCTGACTTTTCTTTTTCCTAGTGTCAGCGCCTCCTAGTGGCAAGAGCATATACCAATCAGTTAGGTGTCCCCCAATGAAGAGTGAACGAGAAATTAAGTTTTCTTATTTGTGTTTAAAAAAGCTGTCACTAGGTGTCTCCCTACCTGTCCAGAGCACATTACCCCCTATCTCTTGCACAGACTTTGGACTCCCGCTGGCCTGGCAGAAGTCCAAACACAGGAAATGCAGTCTGGAGTGCTGAGGGGGGTGTGTGCAGCATTAGCCATCTCACACTGAACTGCTCGGGGCTGTGTGTCGTGAGGAAGTTCTCCCCTGTATGGCTTCAGATGATAGCACGCCTGCTGGGTAACGCCCCTTCCCAGTCTGTGAATCTGAGACTGAGCAGAAAATATAGAGCAATATCAAGGTTGAATACTAAAAAGTAAAGGCAGGGGGTGGTTTATCATGATGGGGCAGTGAACTGGGAGGATTATAGAATTTAATAAGATAATGACAGGTACTCTTTAATAGTCATAATAAACTAGTATGTGTGTATGACAACTAGGAATCCTCTGCCTACAATATACAGAAAATAAAGCCTAATCACCAGTGTGGATTAAAGCGGGGAGGACCATAAAATATAACTTTTTATTTGTTTTCAATAAAATGTATACAAAAAACAATGTGTCTTTAAAAAAATATCAAGAGATAACAAATATCTGGTTTTGCCAGATTAGCGCACTAGCTACATGAGGATATAGACTATTGCTCTATACAATAAAAGCAGGCGCTGTGCACCCATACTCAAGACAGAGTGCTCAGCCCTGATGCAACTTAATAACCATGCTAATAAGAATAGCACAATTATCCACATAACAGGAAGATACTAGTTAAAGGGGTAGTCCAGTGGTGAAAAACTTATCCCCTATTCTAAGGATAGGGGATAAGTTTGAGATCGCGGGGGGTCCGACCGCTGGGGTCCCCTGCGATCTCTCTGTACGGGGCCCCGGCTCTCCGCCGAGATAGCGGGTGTCGACCCCCGCACGAGGCGGCGGCCGACACGCCCCCTCAATACATCTCTATGGCAGAGCCGGAGATTGCCGACGGCAGCGCTTCGGCTCTGCCATAGAGTTGTATTGAGGGGGCGTGCCGGCCGCCGCCTCGTGCGGAGGTCGACACGCCCCCTTACAGCGGGCTGTCGGGGCTCTGTACAGGAGATCGCAGGGGGCCCCAGCGGTCGGACCCCCCGCGATCTGCAACTTATCCCCTATCCTTAGGATAGGGGATAAGTTGCTCACCACTGAATCACCACTGGACTACTCCTTTAAGTGATGTAAACAAAGTATCTCTACCAAAGTAACTATAAATGTAAATATAAGAAATCACAGCATGGGGTTCCAACACGTTTCTGCCGCGATAATGCAGCGTCCTCAGGGGGTAGCTCAAGGTGTTTCAGAACACTGCATATGGGAGAGAGTGTCTGTATCAGATCGGCAACCATGGAAACCGGCTACAGTAACAATTTACATATAAAAAGGGCTGTAAACATTAAACATAGAATATAACTCCCTGGGGAATACATTTGCCAAAGAATAGTCCCAGGGAAAAAAAAATATGCATGCAGACTGTTGTGAGAATTTTCATTTTCACGCTGCACATTAAAAGGATACCCATAATTACATACTTTTCTATTGTACTGCTTTCTCAAATTATCATCATTATTTTTTTACAAAATCAGTACATTTAAAATTCCCTATTTTGACCACCTCTAACTTTCAAATTTTTCCGTATTCAGGGATATGTAAGGGTTCATTTTTTTGCGCCATGTTTATGTTGTTTTAATACCACTTTTGCTTATATGTGACTTTTTGATCACTTTTTATAATTTTATTTTGCCGTTTGATGTGAGAAAAAAGCAGAAATTAATTTATTTATTTTACGTTTACGCGGTTCGCTATAGGGGGATCATTAACATTATATTTCTTAGGTCAGACATTTACTCACGCGGCAATACCAAATATGATTATCGTTTTTTATGCTTTTTTTTTTATTATGAATGGGAAAAAGGGGTAATTTAAAACTATTGGGGGAGGGGCAATTTATTTTAAACTCTTCTTAGTCCCCATAGGGGATTATTTATAGCAATCATTAGATTGCTAATACAGTTCCGTGCTATGCATAGGGCATAGCACTGATCAGTATTATCGGTGATCTTTTGCTCTGGTCTGCTGGAAGGCAGACGGACGGAGGCAGGTGAGGAGATCTCCGTCCACCATCTTGGCTGATCTGAGCCGCGCAGCAGTGCCGCAGGCGATAAGATCAGCCATCTTAAGTGCCGCACTGCCGCAGATGCCATGATCTCTATTGATCAGGGCATATGAGGGGTTAATGGCGGACATCAGCGGGTTTGCTGATGTCCGCCATTACCGGCGGGTCCGCAGCTGCTGAAAGCCGCCGGGACCCGCAGTGCATAAAGTGAGCGCAGCTCCTGCGTTCGCTTCATAGCTGTGCCGTAACTGTACGTAAAAGTAGCTCTCTGCAGCGCCATACATTTACGGTGCGTGTCCTTAAGGAGTTAAATGGATGACCATGCAACACAAGGCTGGGCTGCAGCCACCAATGTGAGAATGCTCTTTCTTAGCAGCTCTCTTCTACCGCAGATCGAGATGACCGTTATGCAGATTCAATATACCTTTTCAGTGAGAACAGTCTTGAGTCAATAGTATCTTGTTTAACTTGAACTTTAGCTGCGCTGCTCAATATTTTGGATATATCTTCCTGCCTCACTTTTGTTTCTTCAGGTCTTGTAGAGGATACCTAGGAAAATAAAAAGGATTTGAGTATTAACATAAAATTACCCATTCGATTTTACCAACTTTACTTTGTGACAAAACTCCTTTAAGGCTATGTTCACATCAGCATTCAGGAGCTTTGTTACAGATGCTGATAATGGGGTGGAATTGAGTGTGTCACAACAGATCCGAATTATTTTCAATGGGGTCCTTCGGGTTTCCATTTGATGTCTGTAATTTTGCAGTGAAATTTTTCATTTTAAAACAGAATCAGTAAACATGGCTCCCTACCACTAATGTTAACCAAGCCTAACATGGCATTATAATTGCAGTATAAGTGAATTTCCTTATATAAGATTTAGAGTACATGTATTATTTGCAATGTAAAAATAGAACAGATTTAAAGAGTCATCAAATCAAAAATGTTACTGATAAAAACTTCAGATCACGCCGCCCCGTACATGGAAAAAAAAAATAATGATAGGGGTCAGAAGATGACAATTTTAAACGTATAAATTTTCCTGCATGTAGCTATGATTTTTTCCAGAAGTACGACAAAATCAAACCTATATAAGTAGGGTATCATTTTAACCGTATGGACCTACAGGATAAAGATAAGTTGTCATTTTTACCGAAAAATGTACTACGTAGAAACAGAAGCACCCAAAATTACAAAATGGCGTGTTTTCTTCAATTTTGTCGCACAATTCTTTTTTTTTCCCCATTTTGCCGTAGATTTTTGGGTAACATGACTGATGTCATTACAAAGTAGAATTGGTGGCGCAAAAAATAAGCCATCATATGGATTTTTAGGTGCAAAATTGAAAGGGTTATGATTTTTAAAGGGTAAGGAGGAAAAAACAAAAGTGCAAAAATGGAAAGATCCTCCATCCCCAAGGGGTTAATATTCGCTCTCAGAGCTAATGGATAATGTGGGGGGCCCTATGTAGCTTGCCATTTTGATTGGTGGAGGAGCTAAAAGAAATCCCTAAAAGAAAAGAGAAAAGGGCGCATTTCTCCCAGCCTTTTCACTCCCTGCAGGAGCTGAACACTTTTTAGCTCCTTCTAGCAATTGCTCAAAGGTCTAAAAATCCTGGCTCTGAATCATCATTCGGGCGTGTGCCGTGGATCTTGCTCTTCTTTCTCCCTGTCTGTACTTCTTCATACTCTCTCTTTCTCTCCTTCCCTTCTCATATCCTTTCACTCCCCCCGCCTTCCCTATCCTGCGCTCATCCCATACCCCCCCTTCCCTACTTCTCCCCCCCCCTCAGGTGAGTGGACATCTCATACTTTGGCTTGTTAGTACTTCTACTATCAGTATACTTCAATATTTGTTGCTCCGATGATTGTTTCTTATGTCAAGGGAATACCACTCCTTTGTACTGCTGTATTTGGTTGCTATGTTTTATCTTTATGTTCCTTATAGTGACAAACTAATAAACATTTAATTTGGAAAAAAAATTAAAAAAATCCTGGCTCTGAGCGTAAAAAACTTTTGACATGTATCTATGATATGTCAAACTTTTTTTATTTTTTTATTAGAGTGACACTTTAAGGCAGTGCTTCCCAACCAGGGTGCCTCCAGCTGTGGCAAAACTACAACTCCCAGCATGCCCGGACAGCCTTTGGCTGTCCGGGCATGCTGGGTGTTGTAGTTTTGCCACAGTTGGAGGCACCCTGGTTGGGAAAAACTGCTTTATCCCCTTAAGGACGCAGCCCATTTGGACCTTAAGGACTCAGACAATTTTATTTTTACGCTTTCGTTTTTTTCCTCCTCCCCTTCAAAAAATCATAACTCTTTTATATTTTCATCCACAGACTAGTATGAGGGCTTATTTTTTGCGCGACCAGTTGTCCGTTGTAATGCCATCACTCACTTTACCATAAAATGTATGGCGCAACAAAAAAATACTATTTGTGTGGGGAAATTAAAAAGAAAAACGCAATTTTGCGAATTTTGGAAGGTTTTTTTTTCACGCCATACAATTTATGGTAAAAATGACATGTGTTTTTTATTCTCTGGGTCAATACGATTAAAATGATACCCATGATTATAACTTTTCTATTACTGTTGTGCTTTTTAACCGAATTAGTACGTTTAAAATCCCCCTATTTTGAAGACCTATAACTTTTTAATTTTTCCGTATAAGCAGTGGTATGAGGGCTCACTTTTTTGCGCCGTGATCTGTACTTTTTATTAATACCATATTTGCTTATACAAAACTTTTATTACATTTTTATTAATTTTTTTGGGGAATAAAATGTTATAAAAAAGCAGCTATTTTGGACTTTTTTTTTCCGTTCACGCCGTTCACCGTATGGGTTCATTTACATTTTATTTTAATAGTACGGATATTTACGCATGCGGAGATGCCAAATATATATTTTTTTTTTCTTTTACACTTTTTGGGGGTAAAATAGGGAAAATGGGACAACTTACGTTTTTATTGGGGAGGGGGTTTTTCACTTTTTTTTACTTTTATCTTTACACTCTTATAGTCCTCATAGGGGGCTATTTACAGCAATCATTCGATTGCTAATCCTGTTCAGTGCTATGTATAGGACATAGCACTGATCAGGGTTATCGGTCATCTTCTGCTCTGGTCTGCGGGAAGGCAGATCAGAGCAGAAGACTCCCAGAAGACAGTGGAGGCAGGTGAGGGGACCTCCGTCTGCCATGCAGGATGATCGGATCGCCGCGGCAGCGCTGCGGGCGATCCGATCATCCTGTTAACTGATCGCGATGCTGCAGATGCCGTGATCTGTATTGATCACGGCATCTGAGGGGTTAATGGCGGACATCCGCAGGATCGCGGGTGTCCGCCATTATCGGCGGGTCCCTGGCTGCGATCCACAGCCGGGACCTGCCGCGCATGATGCCAGCATCGCTCCGATGCCCGCGGTTATGCTCAGGACGTAATGGTGTGTTAAGTACCACATCACCAGGACGTACATTTATGTCCTGCGTCGTTAAGGAAATGCTCATAAACCCTGTTAGGGGGTTGTCCCACATTCTGTGTTCATTGCACATGCAGTTACGCACACAGGTATCCAGAGTGAATCGACACATGTTCACCATGTACATTTAGAGCAGCATATAAACAACCACAGAAGTGTACAGACCTATATTACACTTATGACTGGTAAGATTGCAGGACAACATTTTGTTGAAACTAATAAATCAATGGAAGGAAAATGCAGTTTTCACAGGGATTTATTATTTCACCAGTACACTTCTGATAGTTTTAACGGCTAATTTTTCTTGTAAACACTAGATAGGCTCAGGTTTATCAAACTGTGTGAGAGAAAAAAGTGGAGAGATTTTTCCACAGCAACCAATCACAGCTCAACTTTCACTTTACCTCAGCTCGTTAGCTGAGCTGCGATTGGTTGCTCTGGGAAAGTCACTCCACTTTTTCTCTCACACAGTTTGATGAATCTGGGCCTCTAGTGTTTACAAGAAATATCAGCCATTAACACTAACTAACGGATGATATTTCTTGTAAACACTAGAGGCCCAGATTTATCAAACTGTGTGAGAGAAAAAGTGGAGTGACTTTCCCAGAGCAACCAATCACAGCTCAGCTAACGAGCTGAGGTAAAGTGAAAGCTGAGCAGTGATTGGTTGCTGTGGAAAAATCACTCCACTGTTTCTCACACAGTTTGATAAATCTGGGCTCTATGAAATACAACAAGTCTTACCTTTCTTTTTATATTCTCTAACAACTCATCTTGCCCCTGAATAAAAAAAGGATGTTGAAATTCAACTGGTCCGTCTCTCTCCTGCTTTACAATTCCAGAGTCCACATGGACTACCTTTCTGAAACCATCTGTGCGGGAGAGAAAAAGAATTGAACTGCTAGAAGTCATTGGAAACAAGCTGACAGACTTACCGAGAAGATTTCCTTATTTTGGGCTGCATTCGCATCACGATTTGTGCCTCTGAGGCATGATTAGGTTAGAAAAATCTCAAGACGCTGACATACCCATGCCTGGATAGCACGAGTCCCCTTCATTTCAATGGCCTGATCGTAGTGAACTAGTGACAACATTCGGGTCACTTCCCTAACATATACAAACTGACTAAAAAGTCTGACTAACAGCAGCCTTTGAAACGAATGGGATCCATGGCTATCCGAGCATGGCCACATCAGCAATCCATTTTAAGATTTTTTTCCAATGTATGCGCACCTCAGAGGCACAAATCTTTATGTGAATGTGGCTTAAAGAGATCATGTGATCTAGGATCATAAGCACTTCCAGGTAAACATTACTCTCTTTATATCAGACAGAAGACTTACACATATTAAGCTGTCTCACAAAGCTGGCCATATTATTGTGCTTGAAGTACTTGGGCAGGATTTCCTTTGCAAACCGTTGTTCATCAAGGACCAAAAAACTCTGGCCATTCTGAAATAAAGAAAAGGTATTCGATACAGCAAGGCAGAAGAAAACGTATGACAATTATAAGTGATGACAACAGTGGCCACAGCCTAAAATTGGATATCCGAGTGCGATAAATAGTGTCTTATGTATTAAAGGGTTACTCCGCCCCTAGACATCTTATCCCCTATCCGCCGCTGGGACCTCCGCGATATCTGTGCAGCACCCAATGTTTATTTAGAACACTGGGTGCGGACGGCAGGGGTTGTTACGTCACCCGCTCCAAGCGTTCGGAACAAAACGTTCAAAACGCTGGGGCAGCGGAGTACAACATAAGGCATACAACACAAGTAAATTGTTATATACCAGTCAGGTCTACAAACCGGCAATAAAACCCCATAAAACTTGGTCCAACCAAACACGTTCGCAAGAACTATTCATGAGAACAAGCAAAATAAAAATAAAGAAAAAAATCCTTTTATAAAAAGGGATAAATATTTTTATATGCAACTACTAAATGTGCTCAGAGTTAGGGAAGAAAAGTAGATATGTTTTTAATCCCCTTCCATTTTGCAGTCCCAGCTGAGCGGTGTATTTCCTAGGTGTTGGGACAGAGAAATCGAAACTTTGAGCAGCAGGGAGGGTACAGTCAGAACGCCATCGGTGAGGAATCAATGGTAGGGTGAGTATGTGTCTATTTTTACTCACTCTGTGCACAAACCTAAAATAATTATTTAGGGCAGTGTTTCCCAACCAGAGTGCCTCCAGGTGTTGCAAAACTACAACTCTCAGCATGCCTGGACAGGCAAAGGCTGTCCAGGCATGTTGGGAGTTGTAGTTTTGCAACATCTGGAGGCACCCTTGTTGGGAAACACTGCTTTAGGGAAACCCTTTAATGGCACTAACAGCAATGTCTTTCCCTTCTCCCACTGCATGCTTTCACACTGGTATGCATCACAGCTTATCTCAGGAGCCTCTATGCATTTCAGGGACGGTCGTGGTGTCCAACATAATGACGCATTTGCTCTGTACTCCCAAAATAGTACTGACAACTAAACTAAAGCCCATGGGGCAAAACACAAGGCCTCATATGGAGAAACAAGAGAAAAAACAGAGAACTGAACGGAAGAAAAAAAAAAAAAAGAAAAAACCTGTCTTAGGCTTGGTTCACACCACGTTTTTCAAATATGGGTACCGTATACGGGTTTCCGCTAAAAAACGTATGGCAAAAACCGTATGTAACCGTATGACTCCAAATCAAAACGTATACGGTTTTTCCCCGTACGATTCTATCCGTTTGCATCAGTTTTTGCGAACGGTTTTACTACATTGTTGGAATTAGTTTTCCAGCAGTTTAATAAAGTTACTATTGTTCTGTTGAAATTCCAATCTGCGCATGTGTCAACTCCAAAAACGGATTAGAAAAAACGTGTGCAACCGTATTGTGAAATTCTGTGTACGGTTCTCATAGACAACAATGTTAAAAGAACCGCATACGCTTCGCATACGGTTTTCCAACCGGAGGCAAAACCGTGGTCGACAGCGTTTTTGTCTACGGTTGAAAAATAGGGCAAAACCGTATCCGAGGCAAAACGGATGCAACCGTACACAACATTTGGAATACGGTTTACAATGCATTCTCTATGCATATGGTTTTGGATACTGTCGTATACGTTTTTTTGCGGAAAACCGTATATGGTTACCGTATTTGAAAAACGTGGTGTGAACCCAGCCTTAGGCTGCGTTCCCACAGGGCGTATACGCAGCGTATTTGAAGCTGCGCAAAATTTACGGCAGCAGCGGGAAATACGCTGCGTATTCCTTGCTCACTATACACACAGGGCTTTCCGGCGGCAGCCCTATGCACGTAGTGAGTTTTGGAGGCGGAGCCGCGCATCACAGACACACGACCCCGTCTCTAAAACTTACTACGTACATAGGGCTGCCGCCAGAAAGCCCTGTGTGTATAGTGAGCAAGGAATACGCAGCGTATTTCCCGCTGCTGCCGTAAATTTTGCGCAGCTTCAAATACGCTGCATATACGCCCTGTGGGAACGCACCCTTAAAGCTCCCAATAATTTCAGTGGGAGCTTCAGAGCAGAAGAACCTGCCTAAAATAAATATAAAAAAAAAAAAACACTTCTTGGTGCGTTTCACCATACTCCTGTGAACATGTCCTAACTCTATAAAGCAGTGTTTCTCAATCGATGTGCCTGCAGATGTTGCAAAACTACAACCCCCAGCATGCTCAGAGTGCCTTTGGCACACTGGTTGAGAAACTAACTGTAAAGGGTTTGTTTAACCTCTTAAAGACGCAGGGTTTTTCCATTTTTGCACTTTCGTTTTTTCCCTCATTGCCTTCTAAAAATCATAACTCTTTCAATTTTG
The DNA here is from genome assembly GCF_029499605.1 of Hyla sarda. Taxonomy (NCBI): domain Eukaryota; kingdom Metazoa; phylum Chordata; class Amphibia; order Anura; family Hylidae; genus Hyla; species Hyla sarda. Next base: position 252,800,919 of record NC_079191.1, on the reverse strand, counting down.
CACCTACAGACTCATATGAGGGCTTTTTTTAGGAGGAATCAGTAGATCCACAGTAGAACCAAATTGATCTGTGTGCTCTGCACCTGATTGATAAAGCCTGGTCCAGCAAGGCTCTATCAATCACAGAGCTGGGACAGCCATCGGAGGAAAGGTAAGCCCTCCAGTGGATCCCCCCCTCGCAATCGCACTGCAGAGGGGCGATCCACCCCACTGGACCACCAGGGATGGTCTAAAAATCTAAAGGGTTAATAGCCAGCTGTGGCGAACGATGCATGTTGGTTATTAACGCGGCCCCCTGCTACAGGAATCAGCTGGGGGCCGCGCATTATGGCACGGGCTCGAGTCAGGAGCCCATGTCATACACCGCTTGCTGTGTCAGGACGAGCCGGCTCGTCCTTAGACGGCAACTGGTTAAAGGGGGTACTGTGGTGGAAAACTTTTTTTTCTAATCAACCTGTGCCAGAAAGTTAAACAGATTTGTAAAGGACTTCGATCTAAAAGTCTTAATCCTGCAGAGGAAGTTTTATAGTTCTTTTCTGTTTGACCACAGTGCTCTCTGCTGACACCTCTGTCTGTGTCAGGAACTGTACAGAGCAGGAGAGGTTTGTTATGGGGATTTGTTCCTGCTCTGGACAGTTCCTGACATAAATCTCTATGGGAGAGCCAATCGGCAATCTTCGACTCTCCCATAGAGCTATAATGGTGGGGGCGTGGGGGCCTGACACGAGTCATGACACGCAACTGTGAAGGAAAGCCCCTATCCTTGGGATAATGGATAGGTTTTTTTCACGTGATCCTTCAACTGATCCACATATGGATCCATTGGTGTAGTCCAAGCTAAGTCTACAGGTCCATACATCCAGTACCTGAATGGTCACTAGAAGCACTGACAGCATACAGTGGATTCATACATAAGGCCCCTTTCACACTACTGTTGTCACCCTGCAAAAACTCCCGTCTGAAAATCCCTAATACGGGCGTCAAAAAATCCCATTCATATCAATGGGATTTTTTGACCATCCTGCAGCACCAGTTATGTCCTCTTATGACTAACGGACGTTATTTTTGATGGCACAAAAGACGGTGCATACACTAATTTTTGTCCCGTCAAAAATAACGGTGGAATAACAGACGTTAAAATTTTAACATTGAAGTCTATGGGTGACGGATATTCACAATTGACGTCCATTAGTGCCCGCTATTTTAACGTCAGTTATGATCAGTTATTTGTACTGCGCATGCTCAGAACATGGAAATAAAATAATGGATATAAAATAACAGACTACAACGGATGAAATAACAGGTGATAGATAACATGTCCGTTATTTTTGACAGAATGCCCATTAAAATAAACATCCGTTGTGTTCAGTTATTTTGTCGACTTTTTCATGAGCTCTTTCAGCAGAAGCGGCTGTTAAAATGCAGGGACGTGACAGTAGTGTGAAAGAAGCCCAAGTCTGGTGTATTCATGAGGCATGCTTCCCCTCTCCTCTGTTTTTATTTATTTCTATAGTGGACTCCGGGTGCTTCAGACATAAAAAGAATGTATAGTCACCTGCAGCTGCCATTCCAACAGCTCCCAATGCTTCTTCTGATGTGTCGTCCCTGCAGAAAATGACCACTCTCAGCTACTCACTGGTTGAGGCAGGTCGCCAGAGGGTGGTGGGGACCAGGAGCTATCAGAATAGCAGATTAGGGGAAATCGGAGCAGGGGACTTATCGATAATTCTTAACATCATCATAAGTTATCCCGAGCCACAGGATAGGGCATAACTAGCTAACTGGTAGGGTCCGACAACTGGAATCCCACTAATTCTAAGGATAGAGGACAATAAAGTGACTACATGCATGGACGGCACTTTATTCTCTAAGGCTAGAACTGTCAAGATTGCAGCAAAACTGACCCTTAGGCGCTCCCAACTTGGAGGAATGGATTCCAGACGGATGTGTGTCTAGGAATAAATGCTGTTTTCCACACATTCATCATCCAGGGAGGACACCGGTCCTCCGTTCTCAGGATGGGTGTGTTGCAGTGGTCAGACATCCACCGATAAGTGATCCTATACCCTGTGGATTAGATTATTCAAAATGGAGTCAAAAGTTAAAAACGTATACGTTTTTTTCTTAAAAAACGGATGCAACCGGACATCATTTTTCAAACCATATACGGCTTTTAACCGTATACAGGTTGAGATTTGTACACACGTTTTTCATCAAAAACCTCATACGGGAACTGTAGTGCAAAAAACGTGGTGTGCATGCACCCTTACGCAGCTTTTATTTGCAAAATAAGGGTCTATTCACACGGCAGAAGTTCCGCTAGCGGAATTCCACCTCAAATTTAAGCCCATAGACTTCTATGGGACTCTGCACTCCCATTTACAATTCTGAATTTCCGCTTACGGAAATTCACAAGTGTGAATGGGAGTGCGGAATCCCATAGATGTCTATGGGGCAGATTTATCATTGCTTTTAGAGCTTTTTTTTTTTTTGTCTATGTTTTGGCGCAGTTCCGGCGCAAGCAGCATATCTAGCGACTTTTATGTGTCTTTTGATATAGACAGTTTCACTCTTTTTGCCTACCCGTAGAACTTTTTCTTTTTGACCATGCAGTGGTCACGTATTTATTAGGGATCGACAGATTATCGGTTTGGCCAATATTATCGGCCGATAATCGCGATTTTGGACATTATCGGTATCGGAAATTACCTTGCCAATATGCCGATAATGCCCCGCCCAGAGACTACCATTGCCGCCGCTGCCCCATTGCCTCCCCCATCCTCTGCCCACATGCCGCCGCCACCCCACTGCGGCGGCGGTATGTGGGCAGAGGATTGGGGGGGGGAGGCGATGGGGCAACTGTGGTGGTTAGACTCAGGACCCCAGGACAGGCAGGGGGAGAGAAGCGGGTGGCAGCGGCAGTCTCTGGCACTGCAAAAGCAGCTGCAGTTCATTGATTTAAAGTGCCCGCTTTAAATCATTGATCTGCAACGGCTTCTGCCCCGCCAGGGGGGGGGGGTTGAAATAGCCGATAACTTATACCAGAATATCGGTTTAAGTTATCAGCCTAAAAGGTGACAGATTTTCGGTATTGGCCCTAAAAAAAAAATAAATAAATAAATAATTCGATATCGATCGATCCCTAGTATTTATCATTTGCGACTTTTGTCAAAAGTGGCTATTTTGTGCACAAAGGTACTTTTTTAGGCGCAAAGCTACACCACCTACCAGTAAGCGTGAGAATCACTTCTACCTTCCACAATTCAACCTTTAACCTCTTGTGGACAACAGCGTCCCACTCCCCTTCTATGACACGCACTCAGGATTTTAGCGCGGGTCATAGCTTGGTGGTCCTGGCGGCTATCTGCCACCAGGACCCATTTCGGTGATGCCCGGCTTTAACCCCTTAGACAACGCAATCAAATTTGATTGTAATGTCTAAAATGCAAGTAAAAATGTCCCGGCAGCTCTGTGAAAGTAAGTAAAAACACCTAACCTGCCAAATTCAGGACCTGGGAAAGTGTCTACTTCCCTCCCCCACAAGTGTCTAGAAAAAGTGTATGTGGTAGAGCTTTTCCCACCACAGCAGACCTGTGCGCAAAATTCATCATCCTGCTGCACCTTCTTGATAAATAACCCACCACCCAAATAAACGTGGGAAAATAGCTCTACCGTAGATACTCTTTCATAAATCTGGGCCTATGGGCTTTAATTTGAGGCAGAATTCTGTGGTGTGAATAGACCCTAAGGGAATGTTCACACATGCGTATTCTTGCTGCCTAATGACTTCAATGGGTAGCAAGATTTGCAGAAAAATAATAAGCACATGAACATACCCCAACACTAGACTTTCGGCACCACTGTGGTTACTAGTAGCATGGACCTGAAACGTGCTGCGGTATCCACAGGAGAGGTAATAACTAATGGCGTCTGACCTCCAACATTGGGGGAGATTTATCAAAACCTGTTTAGAGGAAGAGTGGTGCAGTTGCCCATAGCAACCAGAATGCTTTCATTTTTTGAAAGAGACCTGGAATAAATGAAAGAAGCGATCTGATTGGTTGCTATGGGCAGCTGCCCCACTCTTCCTCCACACAGGTTTTGATCAATGTCCCTAGTGATAATGAATAGTGCACATGCTTCCTATGGAACTTCCAGAAGTAACTTGCACAGCACCACATTCATTTGGGGCTCCAGTCAGTCAGGCTCCCAGTGGCTAGTGATAAAGTGTAACCTCTGAATACCCCTTTAAGCTCTGAAGCCTGCAGAATTGTGAGTGCAGCTCTGGAGTGTAATCCCGTCAGTGCTATGCATTATGTGAGGGCATAGAAGCCGTGCATGTCCGTGCCTTTATATGGTAGTGATGGAGGAAGCTTATTATAGAGACGACATCACCGCCATGGCGGCTACTGGAGAGCACAGCCCGGGCAGGGAGAACACCAAACCAGTCATGTCGGGCCTGTGCCAGCAGATGCCAACAGGCCCGCACCAGGTCCGCTGCCACAAGATGGTAGCCGTGCCACATCCGCGCCCAGCCCATTACCTGGCTCCACGTTATGAACTCGTTGGTGTCGGAATCTTCCACCAGGGTCCACAGTTTGCTCAGGAACGCCGGAACGTTGGAGTTCTGCTTCATTGTCCCTATGTCCGCTGGAAAGTAAACACAATGTCGCCCGCAGAATGAGTGAACCAGTGGAACGGAGGCCGCATGCGCGAACGTTACACCTTAGTTACGCGTCTCCAAGGAACGCCCCCCCGTGATGACGTAACCGACTCAGACTGGCTGGAGCTGGATGATGGTCGGCGGCTGGGTCTCCGCCTTTACATAACGGGTACACATTCACGTGGAGGGACAGGTGGGGAGAGGGCTCTGCGCGACCACTGCTGCTCATTGGTAGCTGGACCTCTGCCAGGAGGGATGTCGTCCAATGTAATGACTGAAGCTAGGGGGACATCGAGCTGTAGTGGGGGAAGCAGGAAGAAGTAGCATGTTTGTGTGCACAAAACGGGGCAGAGCCTTCAATACAGTTCCCGTATCAGGGTTTTGATGAAAAACGGATTCCTCAAACCCTGACTATATCAACTGTATCAAAACTTGTGTACAAATTTCAACCTGGATACGGTTAAAAACCGTACACGCATCCATTTAAGAAAAAAAACGTATACGTTTTTAATATTTCACTCCATTTTGAATAAAGTTTCACTTGTTTGATTGAAATTCCAAGAAAAAAAACAGTGCAAAGTAGTAAAAAAAATATGCTGGAAACCGGATGGAATCATATGCACAGATGGTTCTTTACAGTTCCCATTGACTCCCATGTTAAAAAAAAAAAAAAAAAAAAAAAAAGGTATAAGGTTTTAAGGGGTACTGTCACGCCCCCTCCATAGGCTTGCATTGACGGGGCGGAGCCGTGACGTCACTATGTTCCGTCCCTGTGATCGCTAGTAATCAGACCCAGAGCGAGCACGCTTCGGGGGCTGATTCTAACGGGGTGTGGCGTGGAAGATCACGGAAGTCCCCAGCGGCGGGACCCCTGCGGTCTGGCATCCTATCCCCTATCCTTTGGATAGGGGATAAGATGTCTTAGTGCCGGAGTACCCCTTTAATCCAGTTTTTCAGCCAGACCAATAAACGTGGTAGACTACGGTTTTGGGTACGGGTAAAAAAAAACAAAAAAAAAAAACGGATGATGAGTTTGACATGCGGTTTTCTATACGGTTCCTTACGGTTTTTAAATTGAAACCGTATACAGGAACTGTATAGCAAAAACGTGGTCTGCATGCACCCTTAACCCCTTAAGGACCCTTGACGTACGCCTTCGCCATGTGACCCTGGTAGTTAAGGACCCATGACGTACGCGTACGTCCGTAGGAATTCCGGACCCTGCTGCACGCCGGGCGGGGACCGGACCAGAGTGACTGCTGATATCGATCAGCAGGCCCCCCGCGCAAATGCCATCAGACCCCCCGGCCCCCCCGCTCCCCAATGTCGGCGATCGCCGCAAATCGCCGGTGAATTCACACCGGCGATTTGCGCAATTCCGGGTCATACGGGTCTATGGTGACCCGGAAAATAAGGCGGATCAGGGTAGTCAAGGGATAGGAGTTCGGTGGCAGGGGTGCCACCCCTCCTATTGGTTGTATAGAAGCGACGAACAATAGCAGATCGGGCTGGAGGGGTTAACTTTGGGTTTCTCCGTTCTGCCCACCCACAATAGGCAGGGCAGAATGGGGAAACCGAGGAGGTGCCGAAGTACACTTGCCCATCGGCGGAGGCTGCGGGCGACGATCAACGGTGGAGATCGGCGGGTGGCGATGTCATGCGGCTGGCTCCCTGTATCCTACGGAAGCCGGTGAGTTGTCTAACAACATCTGGAGGGCTACAGTTTGAGACCACTATACAGTGGTCTCTAAACTGTAGCCCTCCAGATCTTGCAAAACTACAACTCCTAGCATGCCCACACAGCAGTTTCCTGTCTGGGCATGCTGGAATTTGTAGTTTTGCAACATCTGAAGGGCCGCAGTTTGGAGATCACTGTGCAGTGGTCTATAAACTGTAGTCCTCCAGATGGTGGAAAACTGCAAATCCCAGCATGCCCAAACAGAAAACAGCTGTCTCTGCATGCTGGGAGTTGTAGTTGCGTACCTCCAGCTGTTGCATAACTACATCTCCCAGCATGGCCTTCGGCGATCAGTACATGCTGGGAGTTGTAGTTTTGCAACAGCTGGAGGCACACTGGTTGGAAAATACTGAGTTTGGAAAACCTTCAGTTAGGTTCTGTTATCTAACTCAGTATTTTCCAACCAGTGTGCCTCCAGCTGTTGCAAAACTACAACTCCCATCATGCATGGTCGGTCAGTACATGCTGGGAGATGTAGTTTTGAAACAGCAGGACATTCACTGGACAGGGTACATTCACATGGGCAGGTTTACACTGAGTTTCCTGCTTCAAGTTTGAGCTGCGGCAAACTCCAAGCGGAAAACTCAATGTAACCCGCCAGTGCGAATGTACCCTAAAAACACTACACTATACTAACACATAGAAAAAGGGTAAAACACTACATATACACCCCCTTACACTGTCCTCCCCAATAAAAAAGAAAAACGTATCATACGGCAGTGTTTCCAAAACGGAGCCTCCAGCTGTTGCAAAACAACAACTCCCAGCATTTCTGGACAGCCACTGACTGTCCAGGCATGCTGGGAGTTTAGCAAGAGCTGTAGGCACTCTGTTTGGGAATCACTGGAGTAGAATACCCCTATGTCCACCCCTATGCAATCCCTAATTTAGTCCTCAAATGCACATGGCGCTCTCTCACTTCAGAGTCCTGTCGTATTTCACTGAAACAGTTTAGGGCTACATATGAGGTATTTCCGTACTCGGGAGAAATTGCACTACAAATTTTGGTTTTTTTTTTCTCCCTTTACCCCTTATGAAAAGGTAAAGTTGGGGGCTACACCAGCCTGTTATTGTAAAAAAATAAAAATGTTTACACTAACATGCTGGTGTTGCCCCATACTTTTTATTTTCACAAGTGGTGAAAGGAAAAAAAGACCCCCAAAATTTGTAACACAATTTCTCCTGAGTACGGAAATACCCCATACGTGGGCGTAAAATGCTCTGCGGGCGTACAACAAGGCTCAGGAGTGAGAGCGCACTATGTACATTTGAGGCCTAAATTGGTGGTTTGCACAGGGGTGGCTGATCTTACAGCAGTTCTGACATAAACGCCAAAAAATAAATACCCACATGTGACCCCATTTTGGAAACTATACCCCTCACTGAATGTAACAAGGGGTATAGTGAGCCTTAACACCCCACAGGTGTTTGACGAATTTTCGTTAAAGTTGGATGGGAAAATGAAAAAAAAAATTTTTTTTCACTAAAATGCTGGTGTTACCCTAAATTTTTAATTTTCACAAGGGAAAATGGGAAAATAAGCCCCCCAAAATTTGTAACCCCATTTCTTCTGAGTAAGAACATACCCCATGTGTTGACGTAAAGTCCTCTGTGGGCGAACTACAATGCTCAGAAGAGAAGGAGCGCCATAGGGCTTTTGAAGAGAAAATTTGTCCGGAATTGAAGGCCACATGTGTTTACAAAGCCCCCATAGTGCCATAGTGGACCCCCCCCCACCGCCACATGTGACCGCATTTTGGAAACTACACCCCTCACATAATGTAATAAGGGGTACAGTGAGCATTTACACCCAACAGGTGTCTGACAGATTTTTGGAACAGTGGTCTGTGAAAATGAAAAATGAAATTTTTCATTTGCACAGCCCACTGTTCCAAAGATCTGTCAAACGCCAGTGGGGTGTAAATACTCACTGCACCCCTTATTAAATTCTGTGAGGAGTGTAGTTTCCAAAATGGGGTCACATGTGGGGGGTCCACTGTTCTGGCACCACAGGGAGCTTTGTAAACGCACATGGGAAATGGTCTGTGGTATTGTATCCACCCCACAGCAGGTGTGTGCTCAATGATCCTCTTCCCAGCAGTAGAGACCAAAAAATCATAAGGGGGGGGGGGGAAATTTCCCAAGGGAAGTGCTCTAAAATATAGCTTTTAATAATTCATGATAAAACAACACCATTATCAATATATGTGACCCATTAAAAAGTAATTAAACAATATAGGTACCAGAAAAGTGCAACCCAATGCGTTTCCACTGTATATGACAGTTTCCTCAGGGGAATAGCATTGGTACAATGACCACAACCCACTCAAGGGTAAAATACAGTAGTCAAAGTCTATATTGTTGGTATGCAGAATTAGCCGAGTTTCAGAAGAGCCCTAGTTGGTGGGCCCTAACATCCAAACAGGCAATAATGCTACTTGCAATATGGTGTATGGTTCATAACATTATGAACCAGCAGTAGCCAGCAGCGTGGCTCCCTACCACTGTAGGTAGTGATCATTGCTCCACTTACCCGGACACCTAAACGCTTCCCAGGTGAAGGCAGGTCACCGTGGGATACCAACCAGTCCGGTATAGGCTTAAACAATTTTATATTTTGTGAATATACTATTCTGAGAAACAAGTATATGTGAACTATAATAACTCAGTTCAATATAATGTTATGATTAAATGCACATGGGCCCTGACTTCCATTCCAAACAAATTCACTCTCCAAAAGCTCAATGGCGCTCCTTCTCTTCTGAGCATTGTAGTTCGCCAGCAGAGTACTTGATGTCCACACATGGGGTATTTCCATGGGGTTACAAATTTTGGGGATAATTTTCTCCTATTAGCCCTTGTAAAAATGTAAAAAACAAAAAGTCATCAGACACCTGTGGGCTGTAGTTTCCAAAATAGTATGCCATGTGTTTTTTTTTTTTTTTGCTGTGCTGGCACCATAGGGGCTTCCTAAATGTGACATGCCCACCAAAAACCATTTCAGCAAAATTTGCTTTCCAAAAGCCAAATGTGACTCCTTCTCTTCTGAGCATTGTAGTTCGTCCGCAGAGCATTTTACGTCCTAACATGGGGTATTTCCATACTCAGAAGAGATGGGGGGCATTTTCTTCCATTACCTTTTGTAAAAATTGTAAATTTGGGGAAAAAAATTCACTTTAGTGAAAAAAAATGTTTTTCATTTACATATCCGACACAAGTCCTCAAACACCTGTGGGGTGTTAAGGCTCACTGGACCCCTTGTTACGTGCCTTAAGGGGTGTAGTTTCCAAAATAGTATGCCATGTGGGGCCATAGGGGCTTCCTAAATACCATTTCATCAAAATTCACTCTCCAAAATTCCATTGTCGCTGCTTCCGTTTTGAGCCCTCTACTGCGCCCGCCGAACACTTGACATACAGATATAAGGTATTTCCTTACTCGAGAGAAATTGGGTTACAAATTTTGGGGGAGGACTTTTTCGCCTATTACCCCTTGCAAAAATTCATACATATGAGTGTAAAAAATGAAGATTTTGAATTTTCTCCTTCACTTTGCTGCTATTCCTGTGAAATGCCTAAAGGGTTAACACACTTACTGAATGTCATTTTGAATACTTTGAGGGGTACAGTTTTTATAATGGGGTCATTTATGGGGTATTTCTAATAGGAAGACCCTTCAAATCCACTTCAAACCTGAACTGGTCCCTGAAAAATTCTGATTTTCAAAGTTTTGTGAAAAACTGGAAAATTGCTGCTGAACTTTGAAGCCCTCTAATGTTTTCCAAAAGTAAAAACTCGTCAACTTTATGATGCAAACGTACAATAGACACATTGGGGGACATGTATCAAAGAAATGACACCAATTTTGCGCAAGCTGTTTTTTGCGTCTTTTTTTTGCGTACATTCTGACATTTCCTCCTCATGTCACAATATGGGGTACCTTGGAGTGACATCTATAGTAGGCACGGATTTATTAACTGCGTACTTTTCCTTTACACCCAAACATTTTCCACAAGTACCTTTTTTTGAACGTAAATATAAGCCATCTTGGACTGCACAAGCAAGATGCTCTAAATCATCCATTCCATTTTTCAGAGTGAATTGCGGATATTACTCTGCTTCTGCGCCTAGTCAGATTATCTCTGTGATACTTAAAATCTTTCCATGTACCTTTTAAAAACAATGAAATGATTATGGACACTTGTGATCACCCCTTCACCCGCAGTCTAACGTGATACACCCGAATACACCCGGTTATAGTGCGGGTGAAATACTTCCCGACACAGATCACACTTCACACTGTGTAAAATTCAAACTTCCCTCTGTTCTTGATGAGAGCAGGAGATTGCGTCTGTGTAATGTAACCATGGTGACCACAGCCAGGAATATACCACTGTAATGTGCAGGGAGGGAGAAGGAAGTACAGCTGTTAGGTCTATGTATATGTGTGATTGTGTGTATGTAGCAGAACTGAGTGTGTTATGTGTATATGTAGCACAGTTGAGTGTGTTATGTGTGTATGTAGCAGAGCTGAGTGTGTTATGTGTGTATGTAGCAGAGTTGAGTGTGTTATGTGTGTACATAGCCGAGTTGAGTGTGTAAGTGTGTGTGTGAGTTGACTGTGTGATTATGTAGCAGAGTTGAGTGTGTTGTGTGTATGTAGCAGAGCTGAGTGTGTATGTAGCAGAGTTGAGTGTGTTATGTGTGTATGTAGCAGAGCTGAATGTGTTGTGTGTATGTAGCTGAGTTGAGTGTGTTATGTGTGTATGTAGCTGAGTTGAGTGTGTGTTGTGTGTATGTAGCAGAGTTGTGTGTTGTGACGGACTGACTCCGCCAAAGGTGACTTCTCCTTCCGGATGACAAGCCCCAGCATATCACAGGCAATATCCCCAGGCAGAACTAGAGATTATTGCATCCTTGTACCCAAAGAACCAGGCAACACCAGTCTTCAGGTATAAAATCAGAACCCTTTATTGAGGAACCCTCCCAAGCAACATTTCCCAAAGGAAAACTCCATCTGTCACCAGTTGAAGGGACAGGGGGCCTACTGCTTCCTCACTCATTTGCAATATCTGCCACTGAGGAGCCAGCCCCTGTACTGTTCAACAGCCTCTGGGGATCCGGGTCAACCGTCTGGGATCCTGACTGGACCGATGCAGGGACCACAGTCCCATCTGTAACTGCCGACCTGACGGCAGTCTTCAGTGCTAGGCAGATTGAAGCAAAACTCTGCCCTGATGCCGGCACTTCAGCCGGAGAAGTGATCACTAGGTGGAGAGGAAGGTCAACTACCTTCTCACCTGTTTGCAATGGCTGGCGCTGGGGATGTAAACCGACCACTCCATCTCCCAATATGGAATTCTGCAGTGGGGAAGCTGCACCAACTGTGCTTTCACCAGTACCGTTAAACAGCCACTGGGGATCCAGGCCGACTGCCTGCGATCCCGGCTTTACCAGTGTAGGGATCACGGTTCCCTCTGTAGCTGCGGTATTCGTTGTTGAGCAGAGTATAGTAGGACTCTGCCCTGAAGCCGGCGCTTCAGCCGGGGCTGTGCTCAGTAGGTGGAGAGGGAGGTCAACTCCTCCTCATCCGGTTGCAACCTCTTGCGCTAGGGAGATGAGCCGACCGATCCATCTCCCGGCGTAAAATTCTCCATTTGGGGAGCTGCACCGTCTGTGTGTTGCTCCTGTGCTGTTAAACAGTCTCTGTGGATCCAGGCCAACTGCATGCGATCCAGGGTGGACTGGTTCAGGGATCACTGACCCCTCTGTAGCTGTAGAGCTGGCACTGGTGTCTGATGCTGGACAGAGTGTAGAAGAACCCAGCCCTAATGCCGGCGCTTCCACCCTGGTGTCCTGACCGGATACTGCGAGAGCGTCGCGGTCCGGTGTGCAATCCAGGGGAAGGGGAAGACAGAGACCAGCCGTCTCATCTATGCTGGTTTCCTCTGCTGTACATGGCTCGTGACCGTAGAAATCCCCCTCAAACAAGGACAGGTAGTCTTCCTCAAGGTACCATTCCTGATACGTCAGCCAAGATAGATCCGGTTCCAGGTCTGGCACCTCCGACTGCGGCAGCATCTCTCTCTCCGCTTATCCTGGATGTCCCAGAGTCTGTATGCCTCGGTACGACCAAAGTCGTACCGCTCCTCGAATGCATCCCACAATAGACCAGGCCAGCCGAAGTCTGTCCCTTCTGGAGAACAGGCTGTGTTTGGCTCCGACTGCCTGCAGCTTGCCCACCAGTACAGGGCACGGTAATGAGCCTCGTGCTCCATTTCTTTCTGCACCAATTTGTGCAACTCAACCATTTCGCTGCCCGTGGGTTGCTCTCTGGGGTAGTCCTGCCCACCCCTGAAGCGCTGTTCTGGGGTGGGCAGGACTTGTGCTCGGCTTCTCACTGACTCCTCAAGAACAGCTTCCCAAATCTGCAAGCGAATTAAGGCTCTCTCTTGCATGGACATCTCTTCCATGGCATACTGCAGCTTCGCTATACGGAGTTGCGTCAGCTGTGTAAGGACCCTGTTCACACTCTCTCGTGGAGGATCTTTGAAGAGACCCAGGAACCATTGCACCTCTCTTCAGAAATCCTCCATCCTTACAGGCTCTTCCTCGCCAGGGTAAGTTGCTGAGACCGGGGTCAAGCCAGCGGCTGTATCTCCCCCAGCTGGGCTGGTCTCAGTGTCGATCCTGGAGAAGTTAGATCCCACCGTTGCCACCAATTGTGACGGACTGACTCCGCCAAAAGTGACTTCTCCTTCCTGATGACAAGCCCCAGCATATCACAGGCAATATCCCCAGGCAGAACTAGAGATTATTGCATCCTTGTACCCAAAGAACCAGGCAACACCAGTCTTCAGGTATAAAATCAGAACTCTTTATTGTGGAACAAGTGTCTTCTTTTATAGGAAGGACATCACAGGGGGAAGGGTCAGTAAAGACAATATAGGTGACAGCGAGTCTGGGAGATAATCCAATAAAAATAGCTCTCCCTATACAGTGCCTTGAGTGCAAAAGGTGGAGGTGTGCAAAAAGGAGAAGCCTGTGTAGAATTAGTGCATTGTACAAATGGTGAACCGTGTGCAAAATGTGGACCATGTGCAAAAGGTGTATTGTGTAAAGGAGGTGGACCATCTGCAAAAGGTAGACCATGTGCAAAAAGTGTATGAAAACAGTAAATAAAAGTATTTTAACTCTGAGCTTTATGTCACTGGACAACATCACCTGAGGGGTACAAATAGCGATGTCCCAAAGTCCATCCAAGTAGGTAGGGTGACTCTAGGATCCGTCATAGTGCTCGCCCCTAATAAAACAGCAGACCCATTGCGATCCCAACAGATCCACTTGGGGCTGTCCGGGCTTCAACCATCAGACGCAGTTGTCCTGGTCCTCCTCTTGGTTGGGGTGTGCGGCAACAATGTAATCCAATACCAGCAAAACCTGTATGAAGTTTACTGGGGCTCCCCTCAAAAAATGTTTCTGCTTTTCACCCCCTCCCCGGCCAGGGGAGGGGGAAAGCCTGGCCTGGCCCGTAGTCTGTGGGGAGGAGGCTAGCTTCCGATCCCCTCCCAAGCAACATTTCCCAAAGGAAAACTCCATCTGTCACCAGTTGAAAGGGCAGGGGGCCTACTGCTTCCTCACTCGTTTGCAATGTCTGCCACTGAGGAGCCACACTGACTGTGCCAGCCCCTGTACTGTTCCACACCCTCTGGGGATCCAGGTCAACCGTCTGGGATCCTGACTGGACCGATGCAGGGACCACAGTCCTATCTGTAACTGCAGACCTGACGGCAGTCTTCAGTGCTAGGCAGAACTCTTTATTGTGGAACAAGTGTCTTCTTTTTTAGGAAGGACATCACAGGGGGAAGGGTCAGTAAAGACAAAACAGGTGATAGCGAGTCTGGGAGATAATCCAATAAAAATAGCTCTCCCTATACAGTGCCTTGAGTGCAAAAGGTGGAGGTGTGCAGAAGTCGGACTGTGTGCAAAAAGGAGAAGCCTGTGTAGAATTAGTGCATTGTACAAAAGGTGAACCGTGTGCAAAATGTGGACCGTGTGCAAAAGGTGTATTGTGTAAAGGAGGTGGACCGTGTGCAAAAGGTAGACCATGTGCAAAAAGTGTATGAAAACAGTAAATAAAAGTATTTTAACTCTGAGCTTTATGTCACTGGACAACATCAACTGAGGGGTACAAATAGCGATGTGCCAAAGTCCATCCAAGTAGGTAGGGTGACTCTAGGATCCGTCACATGTGTTATGTGTGTATGTAGCAGAGTTGAGTGTATGTGTGTATGTAGCAGAGCTGAGTAAGTTTGTGTATGAGTGTGTGTATGTAGCAGAGTTGAGTGTGTTATGTGTGTATGTATCAGAGTTGAGTGTGTTATGTGTGTAGCAGAGCTGAGTGTGTTATGTGTGTATGTAGCAGAGCTGAGTGTGTTATGAGTATATGTAGCAGAATTGAGTGTGTTATGTGTATATGTAGCAGAGCTGAGTGTGTTATGTGTGTATGTAGCAGAGTTGAGTGTGTGAATGTGTATATGTAGCAGAGCTGAGTGTGATCAGGTGTATGTAGCAAAGTTGAGTGTGTGCGTGGTCATGCTTACATATAATCACACATTCAGCTCTGCTGCATACCCATGTCGCACACTAATTTCTGCTACCAGGGTGCCTCCAGCTTTTGCAAAACTACAACTCCCAGCATGCCAAGTTTTGCAACACTTGGAGGCATTCTGGTTGGTAAACACAGATATAGAGGTAAGGGGACAGATTGTTCAGCAAAATTACATATTTTTAAAACCCAGACATTCTGGGGGAGATTCACAAAAACTACTGTAATTTCTGTTCTAGCGATATTATTCACACCTTTTTTTTTTCTTTTCACATTTTCAAAGGTCTTTTTTGCTGCTATGAAAATATGTGAAAATTCATTTTTGCACCACTTTTTTTTTTGTGCCAAAATTGTCGATTTTTGCGCCAACTTTTACATCCAAGAAAATTCTGGTGGAAACATCTCATGAAATATTCCATGGTTACTAGTGCCCAGACAAGCGATACCTGTATAAATAAAACATTTCTGAGCTTAAATGTGAGTGTAGGTGCAGTGACCAAGAAAATAAATAAATTAAAGTATATATATAAATATATATATATATTTAAACATTTTTCGATAATAATAATTTTTTTTATAATTACTTACATAACGCCTTCCCCCCCCCCCCCAAAAAAAAAACACAGAAAAAAAAACCAAAATATAAAACTACAACCATTTCTGTAAAGCTGGTGTGAAATTTTTGATGTAAACTGGGCTCTCACACCACGTATAAATATCATGTAAAGCAGACAATATACGTGGACACGCCCACTTTTATAAAACTGACATGAACAGTGTAAACCAGGGCACAAAGCTCTTTGAAAATGTGGTCAATACTTTTTGCGCAAAAAAAATTTTATTTTATTTTTGAGTGAGTGCAAAATTCTTTGAGAATCTCCCCCTCTGTGTACTTTATACAGATTTATGATTTTACTGTTATGCAGAGTTTTGTTCGGCGCACACTGCTGCTCCAGCACTTCTAACTATGAGCAGTGTACCATGTGAGGTAGAGAAGGAGTGCACAGTAGAGTGAGGGGGGGCATTTCTATATTTGCACAAAATTTATCAAGTGCACAACTTTAGTAAATCTTGAGCAAGAGTGTAAATTAGAGAAGCAGTGTAAAGGGGTAGATCTGTGTCTACAATAGACACATAATGATACATGTCCCCCCCATTTTGTATGTGAAACAATATATATTTTTTTCGGAATGTCTTTTTTCCTTACAAGCAGAGAACTTCAAAGTAAAAAAAAATGCTAAATGTAAAATTTTTTCATAAAATTTTGGAATTTTTCACCAAGAAATGACGCAAGTATCAACAAAATGTGCAAAAAATGGCCGGGTCCTACACTGAAAATTGGCTGGGTCCTTAATGGGTTAAGGGTGCATTTACACCACGTTTTTGCAATACAGCTCCCGTACAGTGGCGGATCCGGGGGGGGGGGGGGGGGGCAACGGGGCAATTGCCCCCCCCCCCGCTCCCTAGCATGGTGGAGCCGAATCTGTAAGCTCCAGCTCCACCACTCACTAACCTTACACACACGCTTTGCGTACACAGCGTGTGAGCTGCGGGGACGAGATCCACTAAAGGCCAGCGCGATGACGTCACATCATCGCCCCGGCGCCTGGAGGACCCGACCCCGCGGCCTGCATACTGGAAGTAAAGGTATGCTCAGGGATTAGGGATATGCGTCATTGTTAGGAGGGGGGGTCAGAGAAAAGGGAATATTTCATGAGGGTCTGCAGGGCAAAGCATAGGGGGCATTATATGTGAAGAGCATATGACATTATATGTGTGGGGCACACAGCACAGGAGGCATTATATGTGTGGGGCACAGCACAGGGGGGCATTATATGATATAATGCCCCCCTGTCCTGTGCCCCTCACATATAATGCCCCCTGTGCTGTTCCCCTCACATATAATGCCCCCTGTGCTGTGCCACACATATATATATTATATGTGTGGGGCACAGCACAAGGGACATTATATGTGTGGGGCACAGCACAGGGGGCATTATATGTGTGGGGCACAGGACAGGGGGGCATTATATCATATAATGCCCCCTGTTCTGTGCCCCACACTTATAATGCCCCCCTGTCCTGTGCCCTTCACATATAATGTCCCCTGTGCTGTGCCCCTCACATAATGCCCCCTGTGCTGTGCCACACATATAAATTATATGTGTGGGGCACACAGCACAGGGGTCATTATATGTGTGG
Organism: Hyla sarda; assembly: GCF_029499605.1. Taxonomy (NCBI): domain Eukaryota; kingdom Metazoa; phylum Chordata; class Amphibia; order Anura; family Hylidae; genus Hyla; species Hyla sarda. The sequence goes on along the minus strand of NC_079191.1, from coordinate 252,783,709 downwards.
GGCACAGCACAGTGGGGCATTATATGATATAATGCCCCCCTGTCCTGTGCCCCTCACATATAATGCCCCCTGTGCTGTGCCCCTCACATATAATGCCCCCTGTGCTGTGCCACACATATATAATGCCCCCTGTGCTGTGCCCCACACATATAATGCCCCCTGTGCTGTGCCCCTCACATATATTGCCCCCTGTGCTGTTCCCTTCACATATATTGCCCCCTGTGCTGTGCCCCACACATATAATGCCCCCTGTGCTGTGCCCCTCACATATAATGCCCCCTGTGCTGTGCCCCACACATATAATGCCCCCTGTGCTGTGCCCCTCACATATATTGCCCCATGTGCTGTTCCCTTCACATATATTGCCCCCTGTGCTGTGTCCCACACATATAATGCCCCCTGTGCTGTGCCCCTCACATATAATTCCCCATCATGCGTCCCTCACATATAATGCTCCCTGTGCTGTGCCCCTCACATATAATGCCCCCATCATGTGCCCCTCACATATAATGCCCCCATTCTTTGCCCCTCACATATAATGCCCCCATCATGCGCCCCTCATATAGAATGCCCCCTGTGCTGTGCCCTTCACATATAATGCCCCCATCATGCGCTCCTCACATATAAGGCCCTCTGTCCTGTGCCCCTCACATATAATGCCCCCTGTGCTGTGCCCCTCACATATAATTCCCCATCATGTGCCCCTCATATATAATGCCCCCATCATGCGTCCCTCACATATAATGCCCTCTGTGCTGTGCCCCTCACATATAATGCTCCTGTCATGTGCCCCTCACATATAATGCCCCCTGTGCTGTGCCCTTCACATATAATGCCCCCATCATGCGCTCCTCACATATAATGCCCCCTCTGCTGTGCCACACATATAAATGTGTGGGGCACACAGTACAGGGGGCATTATATGTGTGGGGCACAGCACAGGGGGGCATTATATGATATAATGCCCCCCTGTCCTGTGCCCCTCACATATAATGCCCCCTGTGCTGTGCCACACATATAAATTATATGTGTGGGGCACAGCACAGGGGGCATTATATGTGTGGGGCACAGCACAGGGGGCATTATATGTGTGGGGCACAGGACAGGGGGGCATTATATCATATAATGCCCCCTGTTCTGTGCCCAACACTTATAATGCCCCCTGTGCTGTGCCCCTCACATATAATTACCCATCATGCGCCCCTCATATATAATGCCCCCATCATGCGCCCCTCACATATAATGCTCCCTGTGCTGTGCCCCTCACATATAGTTCCCCATCATGCGCCCCTCACATATAATGCCCCCATCATGTGCCCCTCACATATAATGCCCCCATTCTTTGCCCCTCACATATAATGCCCCCATCATGCGCCCCTCATATAGAATGCCCCCTGTGCTGTGCCCTTCACATATAATGCCCCCATCATGCGCCCCTCACATATAATGCCCCCATCATGCGCCCCTCACATATAATGCCCCCTGTGCTGTGCCCCTCACATATAATGCCCTCTGTGCTGTGCCCCTCACATATAATGTTCCTGTCATGTGCTCCAAACATATAATGCCCCCTGTGCTGTGCCCCTCACATATAATGCCCCCTGAGGGGACAGGACATGGGGCTTTATATGTGAAGGGCACAGCACAGGGGGCATTATATGTGAGGGGCGCATGATGGGGGCATTATATGTGAGGGGCACAGCACAGGGGGCATTATATGTGAGGGGCGCATGATGGGGGCATTATATGTGAGGGGCACAGCACAGGGGGCATTATATGTGAAGGGCACAGCACAGAGGGCATTATTATGTGGGGGGAACAGGACGGGTCATATTATATGTAGGGGCACAAGATGGGGCATTATTACTATATGTGAAGGCACAGAGTGTTTTGCCTTTCAGAAGTATAGTGTATATTATGAGGAATTTCTGGGGTGGTAAATTTTTTAGGGGCCACAATACATTACGGTATTTTACTCAGAGGGTGCACTGCACAGCAAGTTATATTCAGAGAGTGCAGTGTGTGGTAATATTAGATTTAGAGGGCAAAGTATGTGTTAGTATTATATTCAGTGGGTACAGTGTGTGATAGTATTATATTTAGAGGGTGCAGTGTGTGATAGTATTATATTTAGAGGGTGCAGTGTGTGATAGTATTATATTCAGAGGGTGCAGTGTTTGGTAGTATTAAATTTAGAGGGTGCAGTGTGTGGTAGTATTATATTCAGAGAGTGCAGTGTGTGGTAGTATATTTAGAGGGCACAGTGTGTGATAGTATTATATTCAGAGGGTGCAGTGTGTGATAGTATTATATTCAGAGGGTACAGTGTATGGCGGTATTATATTCAGAGGGTACAGTGTGTTGTATATTCAGGGGGTACAGTGTGTCAGAATTATATTCAGAGGGTGTGTGCCAGTATTATATTCAAAGAATACAGTGTTTGGCAGTATTATAATAATTATTGTTTTCATATAGAGGATCAGAATGTGCTGACATAGTGAGGAGACGTCTGGGCATCAAGTTCTGCAGAGAGAAGATTTAGCTGGAACAAATCCTGGCGGTATGTACCAGCTGAATTAGATAAGGAAAGACTATAGAGAAGACGTCACCTGTAATCACTGATATCATTGTGTATTCTCCTCACTATAGAGAAGACGTCACCTGTAATCACTGATCTCTATAGTGAGGAGAATACACAATGATATCAGTGATTGCAGGTGACGTCTTCTCTATAGTGAGAATACACAATGATATCAGTGATTACAGGTGACGTCTTCTCTGTAGTGAGGAGAATACACAATGATATCAGTGACTACAGGTGACGTCTTCTCTATAGTGAGAATACATAATGATATCAGTGATTACAGGTGACGTCTTCTCTATAGTGAGGAGAATACACAATGATAAGACGTCACCTGTAGTCACTGATATCACTGTGTATTCTCCTCACTATAGAGAAGACGTCACCTGTAGTCACTGATATCATTGTGTATTCTCCTCACTATAGAGAAGACGTCACCTGTAGTCACTGATATCATTGTGTATTCCCCTCACTATAGAGAAGACATCACCTGTAGTCACTGATATCATTGTGTATTCTCCTCACTATAGAGAAGACGTCACCTGTAGTCACTGATATCATTGTGTATTCTCCTCACTATAGAGAAGACATCACCTGTAATCACTGATATCACTGTGTATTCTCCTCACTATAGAGAAAACGTCACCTGTAGTCACTGATATCATTGTGTATTCTCCTCACTATAGAGAAGAGGTCATCTGTAATCACTGATATCATTGTGCATTCTCCTCACTATGTCCCATCAGAGCTGGAGTTACTTGTAAGTTCTGCAGTTATGATGGGTGAAACAACAACTCCCAGCATAACCTTACCACTGCTTAGGTCATACAGGGAGCTGTAGTTTTAAATGGTAAAAATTTCTTTAGCACTTTCCCATTCTGTGGCAATTGGTATATTTGATTATTATTCTGACATATGAGCACGGCCTAAGAGTCTTAAACAAGGTTAGGACTGTATGATACATTTAATAATATTGTAAGTTCTGTAATCTTTTTTTCTGTCCGCCAACACAAAATACTCTAATAGTGCCCCTCCCGAGACTCGACTCTGGATCCGCCCCTGTTCCCGTATCAGGTCAGCTTTGACATGTCCATATATCCAGGTCACTGCTGCAGCCAATATTTGGCCTCCGCACCCCATGGTTAAAGACCACTACAGACAGTGACTGGCTTCAGCAATGATAAAGTTATGGGCACATAACAAATCCACTGGGGAGTAGCTGTGGGAAGTGCATGCACACCACATTTTTCCAATACAGTTTCCGTATCAGGTTTTTGATGAAAAACAGATTCCTCAAAACCTGACTAAACTATCAAAATGTGTGTACAAATTTTACCCTGTATAAGGTTAAAAACCATATACAGTTTTAAAAATGATGTCCGGTTGCATCAATTTTTTAAGAAAAAAAAACATGAATAAAGTTTCACTTGTTTGATTGAAATTCCAAGAAAAAAAAACTGTGCAAAGTCAAAAACCGTATGGTGAAAACCGGATGGAACCGTACACATATACAGTTCTGTACGGTTCCCATTGACTCCCATGTTAAAAAAGCGTATACATTTCAACATGGTTTTTCACCCGGACCAAAAACCGTAGTAGGCTACGGTTTTGGGTACGGGAAAAAAAACTTACAAAACCGTACAGGATGCAAAACGGACACAACCTGATGCATCTTTTGGCATACAGATTTCAATACGGTTCCGTATAGTTTTCAAATTGAAAACGTATATGTGAACTGTATTGCAAAAACGTGGTGTGAACCCAGCCTTACAGAGCTTTTCAACCAGGGTGCCGAAGACTGTCCGGGCATGCTGGGGGACAACAGCTGGAGGCACCCAGTACGGTACACAGTGTTCCATGTGTGGTCTGACTAGGCATTTGTACAGTGGTAGAATTATATACGACTGGTAAATACCACCACATAGTGACTGAACAATTGACTATTACTATATAATACAGCCACAACATAACTACCACAGTAATGGGATGATACCTCTATACTAAAGTCATATAATACCACTACACCATGACCACATAGTGTGAGAATAATATACTGTTACTATATAATACAACCACACATCAAAAAGTGACTGAAAAAAAAGTGGAAGATCCCAGTTGTACCCAGGCTCTGAAGCCCCTTATAAGGAATTACACTTAGATCCACGGACTCACAGGTGACACCATCTCTGATCAGTCGTCCATTTTCCTTTTCTTTTTGATCCAGCCCAGATTTGGTCTACAACCAGACTCTGCAGGATCTCCATCTTTACTTCCATCACTTTTCCCACCTCTATCAAACTTCCCATCATAATGGCCCAAATGGAAATGCTGCACTATTTAGGCCACATACAGATTAAACCCCTTCTGTGCCCTCCCACACTAGTTAGGCCCTCTCTTCTTGCCCCACAATAAGCGCCCCTCCTGTGCCCCCCCCCCCCCATAAACCATTAGCTCCCTTCTTTGACCCCTCCTTCTGTGCATGCTGGGAGTAGTTATGCAACAGCTGGAGGCACATTTTTCTCTATCGGCTCCATTGGGGGACACAGACCGTGGGTGTATCTTGCTGTCTCTAGGAGGTGTAACACTATGGTAATAAAAAAAGTCAACTCCTCCCAGCAGGATATACCCGCCTTCAGGCTCTGAGCTAGTCAGTTTAAGCTTAGTGTCTGAAGGAGGTGGACGTGGTCTGGATTGCTCCACACCAGGTCTTCTGATTTTTTGTTTTCCTAGTTACATATAGTTACATAGTTACATAGGTAATGCGGTCGAAAAAAGACATATGTTCATCAAGTTCAACCAGGGAATTCAAGGGTAGGGGTGTGGCGCGATATTGGGGAAGGTATGGGATTTTATATTTCTTCATAAGCATTAATGTTATTTTGTTCCAGGAATGTATCTAATCCTGTTTTAAAGCTGTTAATTGTTCCTGCTGTGACAAGTTCCTGAGGTAGACTGTTCCATAAGTTCACAGTTCTCATGGTAAAGAAGGCGTGTCGCCCCTTGAGACTAAACTTTTTCTTCTCCAGACGGAGGGAGTGCCCCCTCGTCCTTTGGGGGGGTTTAACCTGGAACAGTTTTTCTCCATATTTTTTGTATGGGCCATTAATATACTTATATACGTTTATCATATCCCCCCTTAAACGTCTCTTCTCAAGACTAAACAATTGTAACTCCTTTAATCGCTCCTCATAGCTAAGATGTTCCATGCCCCATATTAGTTTAGTCGTGCGTCTCTGCACCCTTTTCAGCTCCACAGTGTCCCTTTTACGGACAGGTGACCAAAACTGAACAGCATATTCCAGGTGAGGCCGTACCAATGCTTTATAAAGGGGGAGTATTATGTCCCTGCCCCTTGAGTCCATGCCTCTTTTGATACATGACAATATCCTGCCGGCTTTGGAAGCAGCAGCCTGACATTGCATGCTATTCTGTAGTCTGTGATCTACAAGTACACCCAGATCCTTCTCTACCAGTGACTCTGCCAGTTTAATCCCCCCTAAGACATACGATGCATGCAGGTTATTTGTACCCAGATGCATAACTTTACATTTATCCACATTGAACCTCATTTGCCAAGTGGATGCCCAGACACTTAGTCTATCCAAGTGATCTTGTAACCTATACACATCCTCTATAGACTGTACCGTGCTACAAAGCTTGGTGTCATCTGCAAAGATAGAAACAGAGCTGTTAATACCATCCTCTATATCATTGATAAATAAATTAAACAACAGCGGTCCCAGTACTGAACCTTGGGGTACACCACTAATTACCGGGGACCAATCAGAGTACGAATCATTGACCACCACTCTCTGGGTACGATCCATGAGCCAGTGTTCAATCCAGTTACAAACTAAAATGTCTAAGCCCAAAGACCTTAACTTACCTGTCAGACGTCTATGAGGGACAGTATCAAATGCTTTAGCAAAATTCAGATACACTATATCCACAGCCATTCCTCTGTCAAGGCTTCTACTCACCTCTTCATAAAAGCAAATTAGATTGGTTTGACAACTTCTATCCTTAGTAAACCCATGCTGGCTATCACTTATAATACTATTATCCCCTATGTATTCCTGTATGTAATCCCTTATAAGTCCTTCAAACAATTTACCCACAATGCACGTTAAACTTACCGGTCTATAGTTTCCTGGGGAAGACCTAGAGCCCTTTTTGAAGATTGGCACCACATTCGCCTTGCGCCAGTCCCTTGGCACAATACCGGACACCAGTGAATCTCTAAATATCATGAACAGGGGTACAGATATTACTGAACTTACCTCTCTAAGAACTCTTGGGTGTAGTCCATCTGGCCCTGGAGATTTGCTTACATTTACTTTACTTAACTTACCTTGTACCATCTCTACATTAAGCCAGTTCAGTACATTACATGATGTGTTACCAGCACTGACCTGGCCAATGTCAGCTCCTTCTTCCATAGTGTATACAGAACTAAAGAACCCATTCAGTAGCTCCGCCTTCTTTTGATCGCCCGTGACAACCTCCCCATTATCATTATTAAGGGGTCCTACATGCTCTGTCCTTGGTTTTTTTGCATTTATATATCTAAAAAAATATTTAGGATTAGTTTTGCTTTCTTTGGCCACCTGTCTCTCATTTTGAATTTTTGCTGTTTTTATTAAATTTTTACAGATTTTATTAAGCTCTTTGTACTGTTTAAATGTTATAGCTGACCCATCAGATTTGTATTTTTTGAAGGCTATTTTTTTGTTGTTTATTGCTCTTTTAACATCATTTGTCAGCCATGTAGGATTTAGTTTTAATCGTTTATATTTGTTCCCCTTTGGTATATATTTAGCTGTATAGTTATTTAGAGTTGATTTAAAGATGTCCCATTTACCTTCTGTATCAGTATTTGAGAACACCTCCCCCCAGTCTATGTCCTGTAGTGCAGCTCTCAGCCCAGGGAAATTTGCCTTTTTAAAGTTATATGTTTTTGCCTTCCCCGCCTGTCTTTGTTTTCTACATTTTAAGTCAAAAGTAACTATGCGGTCGCTATTACCAAGGTTTTCCCGCACAGTTACATTACCAACCAGCTCTGCGTTGTTGGAAATGATCAGATCCAACAAGGCATCACTTCTTGTTGGGTCCTCCACAAACTGGCCCATAAAATTATCCTGCAATAAATTTAGGAATTTTCTCCCCTTTGTAGTTTTAGCCAGCCCCCGGCCCCAATCTATATCTGGATAGTTAAAATCTCCCATTATTACCACTGTACCTGCCCGGGCGGCCCTCTCTATTTGTTTATGAAGCCGACCTTCTATCTCTTCAGTGATATTAGGGGGTCTGTAGATTACCCCAAATACGATTTTTTCAGTATTTCCCTCCTTTTTTAATTCTACCCACAATGATTCCACATCCTCAAAATCATCATACACTATGGCATCGTTCACACTGACTTTCATACCACTTCTTACATACAGACAGACTCCACCACCTTTTCTGTTCATTCTATCCTTGCCATGTCCAGCCATGTCTCAGTGACCCCAACTATATCAATATGTTCCTCCAGTATCAAGGCCTCAAGCTCCCCAATTTTATTTGCTAGGCTTCTGGCATTTGTGAACATACACTTTACATTTCCATCCTTTATGTTATTGGGGTTAATGGGATTCAAGGGTGTAAGTTTTATTTTCCTATGAAGCCTATTCCTATTAACTATTCTAACCCCTCCCTCCGCTCCACCCCCAGGTACATTTATAATTCCCACCTCTCTATCTACACTATCTTCCCCCTATTTGCTGTAGGTTCCCTCCCCCCAAGTCTCTAGTTTAAACACTCCTCCACCCTTCTAGCCATCTTCTCCCCAAGCACAGCTGCACCCTCCCCATTGAGGTGCAGCCCGTCCCTACGGTAGAGCCGGTAACCGACAGCGAAGTCAGTCCAGTTCTCCATGAACCCAAACCCTTCCTTCCTACACCAGCTTCTGAGCCACTTGTTTACCTCCCTGATCTCCTGCTGCCTCTCTGGTGCCTGACTGTCCTGCAACTCCATCCCACTGTCCTCCCCCACCTCTACTCCCGAGAGTGCCTGCTCAATGAGCAGGAGACTCCTCTCCATGTTGTTAATGCTTTTCATTGTTGCCAGTCGCCCCACTAGATGCAGGATCTGGGCTTCCAAACGGACAACTAGCACACTTCTTGCACAACAATATGCACCCTCAAACTGTTGTTCAAGGATTGCATACATTGAACAGGATGTATATTGGACTGCACTTTCCAACATGGGGGCCATCTAGTTATGGGGATTTCACAAATGTATAGGCAAAAACAGACAATCAAAATTACACTTCAAATTTTTGTAGACCTTGTGGGTTCAGAAATTAACACTCACAGCAATCTCAACCTCCTGCTTTTAAACTCCTGTTTTTGAAACTCCTCTTTCACGCCCCCTCTTACACAACAACACTCAGAAGAGCAAGCTCTCAATAAGAGTCCCAATCTACTCCTCCTCCCCCTAGAGGTGGAACAGAGAAAAAAAAAAATGAAAAAGGGTGTTTAAACTCTAACAGTTATCCCACTATGTGCAAGAGAGGAAGACTTACCCAAAATATGAATGTGGACTATAGGCAGTCGCACCCACTCCACAGATTCACTCCGCACAACAGATAATCACAGTTTTTGAAACTCCTCTTTCACGCCCCCTCTTACACAGCAACACTCACAAGAGCAAGTTAGGGACGTGTTAGTTTTTTAATTCCTTTTCTTTTCTGTTTTCAGGTGGGGACTCAGGGACTGCGGTTCCCTGTTATCCCATTGCGAGTAAGGGGGCACAGACATTGCATATATGCGCGGTTAACCCCCCCCCTCACCAACGGTCAGCGCCTGGGTGGTACCTCATGGGTCCGGGTCCCCCTATGTCTCTGCTCGCCTCGCTCGCGCATAGCAGCCAGGCGTGATGCATGGACCATAAGCTCGCTGAAGACTTCACTGAAGACTCCATTAGGTAAGTTCTTCTGACTGAGGTAAGTACCTTTTTCCACAGGTACAGCCACGAAACCTCTGGAGACCCCCTGTTTTGGCCCACCTCAGTTTTTGGGGCTTTTTTAACAGGGGCTGCATTTGCTGGGGGAGCAGTTTTATTAAGGGGGAATATATTATTCCAAAAATTCCTTTATTGTGTGTGTTGTTTGTTTTGGACACTACTGAGCGCCTCATATGCGGCTGTCAGCCGCGGCGCTTTTTCTGCTTGAGCGCTTTCAGCGGCGGCTTATTTCTCTCTTCACATCGCCTTAAACGCGGCTGCAGCCGCGCCACTGTTATGAGCTGGGCGCTTCAGCGCCGGCTCAGTTGTACTTCATTTCGCTCTGGCCCCGAGCGCACATATCTCCTTTGCAGCGCCTTATATGCGGCTGCAGCCGCGGCGCTGTTATGAGCCAGGCGCTTCTGCGCCGGCTCAGTTTCACTTTCTTTTCGCCAGCAGAGGCTGCCGGCGCTCTGGCCGCCCGCTCCGTTCCCCCGAGCGCATATAGAGTTATATGGGCGCTCGGGACAAGGAGCGGGCGCCATGACACTTCTTCCCCGACGCTGTAGCTCCGCCCACTGACCGGGGGGAGCTCTCAGAGGCGCGAAGCAGCACCCAATCAGCGCCGTGGGCGCAATCCTCTGTGTTTAGGGGTCAGTTACTTCGTGCTAGGCACGCCCCTCCCTCCCTATTGGCTGGCCTTATTAGTCTAACTGCTGCACAGAGCAATGTCTCCTCACTGCAGCTGATAGGGGACAGATCTGGGTGAGAAAGTGCCTGCCTTCTCCTTTTTAACCCTTTATGTCTGTACCCAGGGCTGTTCATCCCTCTAAACGGAAACCTGGGAATTTAGTGACTTACTATACCTGTAAGCACTGTAATACCTAGATGCCTGGCTCCGCTGAGCCCGCTGGCTCTGCATGCTCCTCTGCTCCCCCAGACCCCCTGGTGCCCCCTGATGCCCCTTCGGTCCAGTGGGTTCAGCCGCTCCTCCAGACTGGGTTTCTTCCCTGACCCAGTGTATGGCTGACTTGTCCCGAGTCTCCCGTTCGGTGGCTGAGGCTGCTTTGAAGGGGTCATCCCGGCACAGGACCTCTGAGAGGGCCCGCTCTTCGTCCCCTCGTACCTCACGCTCTCACAAGCGTGCTAGGGGTGCCTCGTCTGACCCTTCCATTGAATCTTCGGATAGACGTGGGCGTTCCCCTCGCGGGTCCCGCCCCTCATCTGGGCACAAACATCGCTCCTCTAGAGGACGTTCTCGGAGTCGCCGCTCTGCCATACCCGGTCTGGATCGCCCTCTACAAGACTGCCTCTACTCATTCACATGCCCCTGGTGAACTAGTGGACGAGGCTTCCGAACCGGCATCTGACACAGAGGACCGCTCGGACTGAATTTCTATGGTGATCTCATTGGTGACAGCCATAAGAGACACCTTTCCCTTGGAGGACCCAGGATCTTCGGATGTCTATCCAGAAGTATCCTTTCATCGTAATAAGCCAGCACCTAAAGGGTTCAACGCTGACTTTGATGACATTCTGGAATCCGCATGGAAACATCCAGACAAGAGATTCCCAGGATTCAAGACAATTCAAGAGCGTGACCCATTTGACAAGGACCTTATCGCCAAGGTGACTTCCCCTCCCTCTGTGGATCCACCAATCTTCCGGATCTCTAGGGCGACTACACTGCCTCTGGCAGATGCCGCTGCCGTCATGGATTCCGCGGACAGAAAGGTGGAATCTTTAGCGAAGTTTGCTTCTGAAGCAGCTGGCTCTTCTCTTATTCCCATCTTCACCTCAACACGGGTGTTCAAGGCCCTGTCGAAGTGGTGCCAAAAGCTCTATCAGGATATTTTAGCGGGACCCCCCCCCCCCCCCCAGAGGGCTCTCCAATGCGCTAAAGCTGGGGACTTTCTGTGCGCAGCTTCCATGCAGTCAGCCCGCTGTTCTGTCTTTGCCGTGGGTCACCTAGCGGCCCTTGGCCGCCCTATGTGGCTTAAAGCTTGGAATACAGATGCCGCTTCCAAAGGTCTTTCATTGAGCTTCCCCTTACGGGTGGCCATCTTTTTGGCAAACGCCTTGATGAGATTCTCTCTGAGGCAATGGGAGGTAGGAGTTCCTTGTTACCTCACACTAAGGCTCTCCCTACTTCCCAAAGGAAGTCCTTTTCCTTTTGGTCCTTCGGACCTCTGGCCCCAGTAATGGGTCCGGGCAGGCACCCTCACGGGACAAGAAGGCTCCCTCGTTCCGGGCACGCCGTCTTGGAAGTCGGACTCCAACCGTCCAAACTGGACAACCGTAACCCCACTTCTGCATGAAGTGAGGCCCCCACCCGCGGTTTCTTTTGGGGAGGGAGGTCGTCTCTTGTTTTTTCCGAGACATCTGGTCCTCACACATTCAGGACCCTTGGGTCAGGGACGTGGTGTCCAACGGTTACTCGGGTCTTTACAGATCCTTGCGCCAGTGATGGGCATGTTTCAGTCGAGGGGTATCTCGGTGATACCCTTATCTGGACGACCTTCTCATCAAGGCTCCAACCAGAGCCCAGTCTCTGGAGAATCTGGGCGTCACTCTCCACACCCTGATTCTCTCGGGGGGATGGTCAACCGGGACAAGTCAGTCCTCCGTCCTACCCAGTCTCTAACCGTTCTGGAATTTCGATTCGTCCGGCCTCTGCCCAGATTTGTCTTCCGCTGGACAAACGCCTGGCGCTCCGGGCAGGGGTCCGCTCCCTTCGGACCCAGGTATCAGTCTGCATCCGCACTTGTATGGAAGTCCTGGGTCGGATGGTGGCAACTATGGAGGCCGTTTTCTTACCGCCCTCGTCAACTGGCGGTTCTCTTTCGATGGCACAGGTCTCCTCTGTTCCTCGATCGTCGGATTGTTCTCCCTCTCAGGATCCGTCAGTCTATGCTCTGGTGGCTTCGCTCCTTTCTTCCCCTTCACTGGCAGGTTGTTACAGTGGATGCCAGTCTGTCGGGCTGGGGCGGCGCGTTCAGGGATTGGACGGTTCAGGGACTCTGTTCTCCTCCGGAGACCTTTCTTCCGATTAACATATTGGAATTACGGGCGGTTCTTCTTTGTCTTCTTCATTGGGAGTCACGTCTTCAGTCCTGTCCGCGTTCAGACGGACAACGCCACGGCCGTGGCGTACATAAATTGATAGGGTGGCACTCGCAGCTCGGCAGCCTTGGCCGAGGTGACCAAGATTCTCACCTGAGTGGAGAGCAAGGTTCCGGCCTTTTCGGCAATTCACATGCCGGCAGTGCTCAACTGAGTAGCGGACTTCCTCAGTCGGTCCTTGCCCGCCCCGGCGAGTGGTCTCTTCATCCGGAGGTCTTCACGCAGCTGCGGCCTCTGGGGCATTCTGGACTTGGATCTCTTCGCATTTCGGCACAATCGGAAAATTCTTCTGTTTGTGTCCAAGTCCGGGACCCTCAGGCTTTGGCCGCGGACGCCCTAGGGATTCCTTGGGCAGGGTTCGCCCTACCTTATTTCTTCCCTCCTCTTCCCCTCCTTCCCAGGGTGCTGAGGAAGCTCGAGGCCGAGGATGTCTCCGCCCTTCTGGTAGCTCTAGATGGGCCCCGAAGGTCGTGGTACGCCGACGTAGTCAAGCTCCTGTCGACGCTCCTCTGCGCCTTTCGCCCCACCCGGACCTACTATCTCAGGGTCCTCTTTGCCACCCCAATTTACAGTCGCTGTATTTGACAGCGTGACGGTTGAGACTGCGGTTTTGAGGTCCACGGGTTCCCTTCCCCAGTCTTTCACACCATCCTCAAGGCTCGTAAGCCCTCCTCTGCAGGAACTTACCACCGTACTTGGCGGTCTTATTTTCGTTGGTGTGAAGCTCAGGACTTCTCCCCGGTGACCTTCTCGGTCCCGTCTTCTCTCCTTTTTTGCAGTCGGGGCTGGAACTGGGGTTGTCTCTCAGTTCTCTTAAAGGTCGGGTTTAGGCCCTTACTTTCTTTTCCAGCGGCCCTTGGCTTCTAATCCTCATATCCGGTCCTTCCTGCAAGGAGTGGCGCGCGCTGTTCTCCTTATCGGTCACCTTCTCCCTCTTGGGACTTGACTTTGGTTGGTGCACCCTTTGAGCCCCTTAGAGAGGTGTCCCTCCGCCTCCTTTCTTGGACATTGGCGTTTCTTGTGGCTATCACCTCCATCCGGAAGGTGTCTGAATTGGCAGTTTTTTCCTGCCGTTCTCCGTTTCTGGTGATCCAACTGGACAAGGTCGTTTTCCGGCCAGATCCTTCCTTTTTACCTAAGATGGGCTCGGCCTTTCATCTCAGTGTGGACATTGTCCTCCCGTCCTTTTGTCCGGTTTCTTCTCATTCTAGGGAGCGCTTACTGCGCAAGCTGAACGTAGTTTGAGCTGTTCGGTCTTATCTCTCCATCACTTTTTCGTTTCGTCCTTGCGGAAGGTCGTCGCAAGGGACCACCTGCTTCCAAGGCTACCATTCTCGGTGGATCCGGTCTGCCGTTTCGGAAGCGTTCGCTGTAAGGGGAAGGTTCCTCCTTTCAGGGTTGTGACTGATTCCACACTTTCTGTTGGGGCATCCTGGGCTCTCCAGAATAGAGCCTCGGCCTCGCAGAGCGGCTACTTAGTTGCCTTTGCATACTTCTCGAGGTTTTTTACCGAGTTCATACTTTCGCATCGGCTGATGCTAGTCTGGGCCGTAAAGTGTTGCAGGCGGCAGTGGACCGGCCGTCTGCCTGATTACTTATCTGCCCACCCAAGGGACGGCTTTGGTACGTCCCACGGTCTGTGTCCCCCAATGGAGCCGATAGAGAAAAGGAGATTTTTTAACACTTACCGTAAAATCTCTTTCTCGAAGGATCCATTGGGGAACACAGCTCACGCCCTTTTTTGGTTTTTTTTCCCTCTGGTTCTCTGTCCGAGGGTATATTCACTTGTTTTTTCTTCTGGCTCTCGGACAGTTTTTGGGTCTTTCTTTGACCTATTGGTCTCCTCCTATTGCTCTGGAACTTAAACTGACTAGCTCAGAGCCTGAAGGTGGGTATATCCTGCTGGGAGGAGCTGACTTTTTTATTACCATATTGTCACACCTCCTAGAGACAGCAAGATACACCCACTGTCTGTGTCCCCCAATGGATCCTTCGAGAAAGAGATTTTACGGTAAGTGTTAAAAAATCTCCTTTTTTTCAATGAGAAAGTGTGCCTCCAGCTGTTGGATAACTATAACTCCCAGAATGCACAGACTGTCAAAGGTCATGCTGAGAGTTGTAGTTGTGCCTCCAGCTGTTGCATAACTGTAACTTCCAGCATGCCCTTCGGCTGTCAGTGCATGCTGAGAGTTTTAGTTTTGCAACAGCTGAAGGCACACTGGTTGCGAAACATTGGGTTAGGGTTTGTTACCTAACTCAGTGTTTCGCAAGTGTTCCTCCAGCTGTTGCAAAACAACAACTCCCAGCATGCACTGACAGACCGTGCATGCTGGGAGTTGTAGTTTTGTAACAGCTGGAGGTACAGTGGTGCGGAAACACTGACTGCGGTAGTCTGTTACCTAACTCAGTGTTTCCCAACCAGTGTGCTACCAGCTGTTGCATAACTACAACTCCCTGAATCTAAGGTCTGTCAGTGCATGTTGAGAATCTTAGTTTTGCATCAGCTGGAGGTGACTGAACCTCAGCCCATGTGACTGTACCGTAAAAACACTACACTACACAAAATTAAAAGTAAGACTCTACATATTCACACCCTTACACTGTATTCCCCCCCCCCCCCCCAAAAAAAAAAAAAAGAAGAAAAATGCCTCATATGACACAGTTTCCAAAACAAAGCCTCCAGCTGTTGCAAAACAACAACTCTCAGTATTGCCGGACAGCCATTGACTGTCCAGGCATGCTGGGAATTTTGCAACAGCTGAAGGCACCCTGTTTGGGGAACACTGCCATGTCCGTCCCTATGCAAATCCCTAATTTAGGCCTCAAATGTGCATGGCACTCTCTTACTTCGGAGCGCTGCCGTGCACTACTCTAAAAAATTTCTAGATCTGAATGAACGAACTGATCGCATGAAATACTTTCCTCTTTACATAGTTGAATGTGCTGACAACAAAATCACACAAAAAATTATCAATGGAAATCTAATTTATCAACCCCAGGGAGGTCTGGATCCAGCTTTGATGTAATGTCCTTAAAACAAGTCAAAATGAGGCTCAGTAGTGTGTGTGTGGCCTCCACGTGCCCATATGACCTCCCCACAACGCCTGGGCATGCTCCTGACGAGGTGGCAGATGGTCTCCTGAGGGATGTCCTCCCAGACCTGGACTAAAGCATCCGCCAACTCCTGGACAGTCTGTGGTGCAATGTGGCGTTGGTGGATGGAGCGAGACATGATGTCCCAGATGTGCTCAATCGGATTTAGGTCTGGAAAACGGGCGGGCCAGTCCATAGCATCAATGCCTTCCTCTTGCAGGAACTGCTGACACACTCCAGCCACATGAGGTCTAGCATTGTCTTGCATTAGGAGGAACCCAGGGTTATGGTTACACAAGGGGTCTGAGGAACTCATCTCGGTACCTAATGGCAGTCAGGCTACCTCTGGCAAGCACATGGAGGGCTGTGCGGCCCCCCCAAAGAAATGTCACCCCACACCATTACTGACCCACCGCCAAACTGGTCATGCTGGAGGATGTTGCAGGTAGCAGAGCATTCTCCACATCTCCAGACTCCATCACGTGCTCAGTGTGAACCTGCTTTCATCTGTGAAGAGCACAGGGTGCCAGTGGCCAAATTAGCTAATCTTGGTATACTTTAACAAATGCCAAATGTCCTGCACAGTGTTGGGCTGTAAGCACAACCCCCACCTGTGGATGTTGGGCCCTCATACCACCCTCATGGAGTCTGTTTCTGACTGTTTGAGTGGACACATGCACATTTGTGGCCTTCTGGAGGTAATTTTGCTGGTCTCTGGTAATGCTCCTCCTTGCACAAAGGGTGCCCTCCCACAGCCCCTCCATGTCTCCTGATGTACTGGCCTGTCTCCTGGTAGAGCTTCCATGCTCTGGACACTACGCTGACAGACACAGCAAACCTTCTTGCCACAGCTCGCATTGATGTGCCATCCTGGATGAGCTGTATTACCGGAGCCACTTGTGTGGGTTGTAGACTCCATCTCATGCTACCACTAGAGTGAAAGCACCGCCAGCATTCAAAAGTGACCAAAACATCAGCCAGGAAGCATAGGAACTGAGACATGGTCTGTGGTCACCATCTGCAGAACCACTCCTTTATTTGGGGGGGGGGGGGGGGGTCTTGCTAATTGCCACCCGTTGCCTGTTCCATTTGCACAACAGCATGTGAAATTGATTGTCAATCAGTGTTGCTTCCTGAGTGGACAGTGTGATTTCACAGAAGTGTGATTGACTTGGAGTTACATTGTGTTGTTTAAGTGTGCCCTTTAAGTTTTTTTTGAGCAGTATCTTTCAAGGCAACAGTTTAGGGCCACACATGAGATATTTCCTTACTCAGGAGAAATTGAATTAACATGTTGGGGGCTTTTTCTCCTTTTACCTTTTATGAAAAGGTAAAGTTGGGGTCTAACCCAGCATGTTAATGTAATTTTTTTTACACAAACATGCTGGTTTTGTCCCATACTTTTTATTTTCACAATAGGTAAACGTGAAAAAAAGACCCCCCCCCCCCCCCCCAAATTTGTGATGCAATTTCTCCTGAGTACGGAAATACCCCATATGTGGACGTAAAGTGCTCTGCGGGCGCATAACAGGGCCCAGGAATGATAACGCACCATGTACATTTGAGGCCCAAATTGGTGATTTGCACAGGGGTGGCTGATGACAGGGGGCTCAGCCTATCACCGACCAGGGCGGGACATCGCGGCATCCCCAGGAAGTGGAATTACGTCAGCACTGCCGGACCAATGGGGGTTCATAGGAAGGTATGTATAGGTTTATTTTTGAGGCCCGGGCATATATAAATGTCTACCACTGCAGTTGTCCTTTAAAGCGGTTCTGACAAACTAAAAAAAAAACATTTTGGAAACTACATCCCTCAAGGAATGTAACTAAGGGTATGGAGAGCCTTAAATGGGTACTCTCATTAAACATTACTTTTAATATAATATAGATTATGCATAAATAACAATCTTTGTAATATATTTTATTTAAAAAAAACATTTACCTTTCATACTTTTTTTTACATTTGTAATCCTGGCCACTAGGTCTCACACTACATGGTCCAGGAAGCATTCCCCCCCCCCCCCCCCCTCACGCAGGGCACATTCGGACCACTGCTAGAGCGAGAGAGATATATATATAAAACTCAACGTGTATGTGTGTGTGTGTGTGTATGCATGTATGTATGTATGTATGTTCCACAAAAACTTTCAAATGGCTAAAGATATTAACATGAAACTTAGCACACATGTTACTTATATGTCAACAACAAACATAGGATAGGTGCTTTAACCCTTACTCACCCCCATTTGCCAGGGGCGGGGCCTATGTTTAAAGTCCCATGCAAGTCAATGGGAAATATATGTTACTGCATAACTTCCAAACGGCTGGAGATATTTTGATAATACTTGGTGACATGTTACTTATATGTCGACTTAAAAAATAAGATAGTTAATTTAACCCTTAACTACCCCCATTTGTGAGGGTTGGTAGAGGTAGAGAGGTAGAGAGAGAGTCTATATCTCTCTCTCATATCTATCTAGCAACAGGAGAATACAGCAGCACACTGCTAGCACAAAGATATAGATAAAACATGAGTATACATGAGTATATAGATAGAACATGAAAAGCTATACAGCTGTAACGCAATAAATGAAAATATGAAATTATGAGGTACTTAGCTTGGACCGTCCCACCACGGTAAGGTGACCTCATTTTGGGATGGACCCTACACTATGAATATGCCTATGTGTGAACAGTTCAGCAGGCATTGCAAGATCTGAAACATCCAAGGCACCTTATATACACCTGATAGAGGTGGGTGGGGTGCAGGAGCCAACATGTAGGTAGCCACTCACCCGTATGTGTAATACAACCAAAGAATAAGTTGGCCAGCACTATTGATTCCAAACTATCTATGTATAAGGTGCCTTGGATGTTTCAGATCTTGCAATGCCTGCTGAACTGTTCACACAGAGGTATATTCATAGAGTAGGGTCCGTACCAGAATGAGGTCACCTTACCGTGGTGGGACGGTCCAAGCTATTTGGCCGCCAAATTTGCAAGCTAAGTACCTCATAATTTCATTTATTGCATTACAGCTGTATAGCTTTTCATGTTCTATCTATATACTCATGTATACTCATGTTTTATCTATATTTTTGTGCTAGCAGTGTGCTGCTGTATTCTCCTGTTGCTGTATATTTAGCCCAGCAGCCTGCACCTGTAGGCCAGGTCTATATATAAGTTTGGAATCAATAGTGCTGGCCAACTTATTCTTTGATTGTATCTCTCTCTCTCTCTCATATCTATCTATCTCTCTCTCTCTCTCTCTCTCTCTCTCTCATATCTATCTATGTCATATCTATCCATCTACTCTATCCATCTACATATATTGAGCCAGCATGGTATGTACGCTCATTTTCATGTAATGAGCCAGCATACTATGCACGCTCAATATCAGGTATTGAAACAGCATGGTATGCACGCTCAATTTCATATATTGAGCTTGCATAGCATGCTGGCTCAATATATGATAAGCGTGCATAGCATGCTGGCTCAATACATGTAATGAGACAGCTTGGCATGCACACTCATTATCAGGTATTGAGCCAGCATGCAATGCACGCTCATTTTCATGTATTGAGCCAGCATGGTATGCCCTCTCATTAACAGTAATTAAGCAACCATGTTGGCTCAATACATGAAAATGAGCGTGCATAGCATGCTGGTTCAATCCATGAAAATGAGCGCGCATACCATGCTGGCTCAATACCTGATACTAAGCGTGCATACCATGCTGGCTAATTACATGAAATTGAGCGTGCATACCATGCTGGCTCAATACCAGATATTGAGCATGCATAGCATGCTGGCTCAATACATGTAATGAGTCAGCATGCTATGCACGCTCAATACATGAAAATAAATGCGCATACCATGCTTGCTCAACTTACATGATATTGAGCGTGAATAGCATGCTGGCTCAATACATGTAATGAGCCAGCATGGTATGCACGCTCATTAACAGGTTATAATTATTATGCATATTTTTGGATGAAACAAATTCACTTTATCATCACCATCTATACTGTAAGGCTGCAGTTTTACCTTCTACATAAGCTTACTAGGTAAAACTGCAGCAATACAGTATAGATAATGATGAAAATAGAGAATTTATTCCATCCAAACTATAAATGTATACAGTATTATGTTTTTACTTTCTTCATGCAAGGCACGGCAGCTCTGTACTCCAACATTCCTCCACTATGTATGGAGGAGACACAGAAGCTGCCGTCCCTGCCTTGTACTTAGCCTGTATGCGCGCTCCCGAGAGTGAGAGCAGCATACCGGAAGAAGGGCGGAAGCCAGCCCTGTGAAGCCTCAGATGACGTCTAGCCTGCCAGGCCACACCCACTTCCTCCCTCACTGAACCACCGATGAATGTGCAGGCTGATAAGCCTGGAAAAAGAGGTACGAAGGGGGGGGGGGGGGTTTGAACAAAATAAAAGCCAGGATTAGTGTCAAGGTTAGTCAGGGACACATGCTGGAGGGTTTTAGGGACAGATTAGTTTATGATAGCTACTCTTTAACACCCCACAGGTGTTTGAATTTTTTTTGTTAAAGTTGAAAATGAAATATTTGATGGTGTTACCCTAAAGTTTTCATTTTCACAAGGAATAATAGGAGAAAAGGCCCCCAAAATTGGTAACACCATTTCTTCAGAGTATGGAAATAGCCCATATGTGGCTGTAAAATGCTCTGCAGGCACACTACAGGACTCAAAAGAGAAGGAGCACCATTGGGCTTTTGGAGACAGAATTTAGCTGGAATTGAAGGCCATGTGCGTTTACAAAACTCCCACGCTGCCAGAACAGTGGACCCCCCCCCCCCCACATTTGACCCCATTTTTGGAAACTACACCCTTCACGGAATGTAACAAGTGGGGCAGTGAACATTTGCACCACACAGGTGTCTGACATTTTTTGAACAGTGGTCCGTGAAAATGAAAAATTTTATTTTTCATTTGCACAGCCCACTGTTCCAAAGATCTGTCAAATGCCAGTGGGGTGTAAATACTCACTGCACCCCTTACATTCCATGAGGGGTGTTGTTTCCATAATGGGGTCACATGTGGTGGGGTCCACTGTTCTAGAAGCACAGGGGCTTTGTAAACTCACATGGCCCCCCAACTTCTATTCCAACCAAATTCTTTTGAAAAGCCCAATGGCGTTCCTCTTCTGAGCATTGTAGTACATCCGCAGAGCACTTTACGTCCACATATGGGGTGTTTCCATACTCAGAAGAAATGGGGATACAAGTTTTGGGGGCTTTTCTCCTATAACCCCATGTAAAAATGAAACATTAGGGGTAACACCAGCATTTTAGTGGGGGAAAAAATTCATTTTCACGTCCAGCTTTAGCGAAAATTCATCAAACACCTGTGGGGTGTTAAGGCTCAATGGACCCCTTATTACATTCCTTGAGGGGGTAGTTTCCCAAATAGTGTGCCATGTTGTTGTTTTTTCTGCTGTTCTGGCACCATGGAGGCTTCCTAAATGTGACATGTCCCCCAAAAACCATTTCAGCAAGAGTTGCTCTCCAAAATCCCATTGTTGCTCCTTTCCTTCTGAGCCCTGTAGAGCACTTTACAGCCACATATTGGGCATTTCCTTACTTGAGAGAAATAAGGTTACAAATTTAGGTTTTTTTCTCCTTTAACCCCTTGTAAAAAATGAAAAATGGATCTACAAGAACATGTTGAAGGCTTAGAATGTTCTCCTCCACTTTGCTGCTATTCCTGTGAAACACCTAAAGTGATAAACTTTCAGAATGTCATTTTGAATACTTTGAGGGGTGCTGTTTTCATAAGGGGGTCCATTATGGGATATTTCTAACAAAAACCTCAAATTCACTTCAAAACTGAACTGGTCCCTGAAAAATTCAGATTTAGAAATTTTCGTGAAAAATTGCTGCTATACTTTGAAGTCCTCTAATGTCTTAAAAAAGTTAAAAAAAGTCAACTTTATGATGCAAACAAAGTAGACCTATTGTATTTGTGAATCAATGTATAAATTTATTTGGCTTGTCCATTTTCCTTACAAGCAGAGTTTCAAATTTAGAAAAATGCAGAATTTTCACATTTTTCATAAACTTTTAGAATTTTTCACCAAGAAATGATGCAAGTATCGATGAAAATTTCAGAGTTAATGCTTAAAGTGACAGTGGTCAGATGTGCAAAAAAACTGCTGCGTCCTTAAATGGGCACTCATTAAAACAAATTTTTGCTATTGCACTCCTTATGGTAAATAAGAAATATTTCTAATATACTTTGTTTAAAAAAAATGAAGTTTTCTATGTTTTATTTGTGCTTAAAAGCTCAAGAGCACATTTCCCCCCCAACTCATACACAGACTTTGGACCGAAGTCCAAACACAGGACATGCAGCCTGGAGTGCTGAGGAGGGTGTGTCCAATCTCATCCAATCATAGCTCCTCTCACCTAACTGCCAATAAAACATAGAAAACTTCATTTTTTTAAACAATGGCCCTCATTTACTAAGAAAATCAGGTTGTAAGTCTATCTTGCTTTCTTACCCGACTGCTTTTTTCCCCTGGTATTTATTATTATGTCGCATCCTGTTTGTCGCACGTGGGTTTTGTAGGTTTTGGTTTCCAACTCCTCTGAGCTGTCGGGAAAAAATCCACAACAATTCAACAAATTCAGGTTGGAAACTTTAATAAATACGTGGGAAAGCTCAGAAATGTCGTGTTACGCCCCTTTTCCGGGTTTGGGAGAATCCACATCGGGTCCGTCGGGAAAAAATTTCGCATAGTGTCGCAGACTGGCGCACGATGTCTGCGACATGGCGCAGACAAAGATGCGCCAAAAAAACCCGACAAAAGAGGTCGGGTTTAGAATAGTAAATGAGGGCCAATGTTTTATTTGTGCTTAAAAAAAGCTCAAAAGCACATTTTCCCCCATCTGATACACAGACCGAAGCCCAAACACAGGAAGTGCAGCCTGGAGTGCTGAGGGGTGTGTGTCCAAGCAACAGCATATGGCAGTTAAGTGAGAGGAGCTATGATTGGATGAGGCTGGACACACCCCCCTCAGCACTCCAGGCTGCATGTCCTGTGTTTGGACTTTGGTCCAAAGTATGTGTATGAGTTAGGGGGAAAATGTGCTCTTGAGCTTTTTAAGCACAAATAAAACACATACTTTGTTTAAAAAAAATTAAGTTTTATATTAGAAATAATTTTTATTTACCATAAGAAGTGCAATAGCAAAAAGTTTTAATGATAGTGACCATTTAAGGTCAAAATGGGCTGTGTCCTTAACCCCTTAACGACGCAGGACGTATATTTACGTCCTGCGCCGACTCCCGCGATATGAAGCGGGATCGCGCCGCGATCCTGCATCATATCGCGTCGGTCCCGGTGCTCATCAACGGCCGGGACCCGCGGCTAATACCACACATCGCCGATCGCGGCGATGTGCGGTATTAACCCTTTAGAAGCGGCGGTCAAAGCTGACCACCGCTTCTAAAGTGAAACTGAAAGTGACCCGGCTGCTCAGTCGGGGTGTTCGGGACCGCCGCGGTGAAATCGTGGCGTCCCGAACAGCTGATCGGACACTGGGAGGGCCCTTACCTGCCTCCTCGGTGTCCGATCGACGAATGACTGCTCCGTGCCCGAGATCCAGGCAGGAGCAGTCAAGCTCCGATAATGCTGATCACAGGCGTGTTCATACACGCCAGTGATCAGCATAGGAGATCAGTGTGTGCAGTGTTATAGGTCCCTATGGGACCTATAACACTGCAAAAAAAAAAAAAAAAAAAAAAAAAAAAAAAGTGTTAATAAAGGTCATTTAACCCCTTCCCTAATAAGTTTGAATCACCCCCCTTTTCCCATAAAAAAAAATAAGTAAAAAAAAATAAACATATGTGGTATCGCCGCGTGGGTAAATGTCCGAACTATAAAAATATATCATTAATTCAACCGCACGGTCAATGGCTTATGCGCAAAAAAATTCCAAAGTCCAAAAAAGCGTATTTTGGTCACTTTTTATACCATAAAAAAAATGAATAAAAAGTGATCAAAAAGTCCGATCAAATGAGTCCTCATACCACCCTGTACGTGGAAAAATAAAAAAGTTATAGGGGTCAGAAGATGACATTTTTAAACGTATAAATTTTCCTGCATGTAGTTATGATTTTTTTCCAGAAGTGCGACAAAATCAAACCTATATAAGTAGGGTATCATTTTAACCGTATGCACCTACAGAATAATGATAAGGTGTCATTTTTACCGAAATATGCACTGCGTAGAAACGGAAGCCCCCAAAAGTTACAAAATGGCGTTTTTCTTCGATTTTGTCGCACAATGATTTTTTTTTCCCTTTCGCCGTGCATTTTTGGGTAAAATGACTAATGTCACTGCAAAGTAGAATTGGCGACGCAAAAAATAAGCCATAATATGGATTTTTAGGTGGAAAATTGAAAGGGTTATGATTTTTTAAAGGTAAGGAGGAAAAAACGAAAGTGCAAAAACGGAAAAACCATGAGTCCTTAAGGGGTTAAAGGGGTACTCCACTGCTCTGGGTTTGGAACAAACTGTTTGGAAAGCTGGAGCTGAGAGCTTGTTACATCATAGCCTCGCCTCCTCATGACGTCTCACCCCACCCCCTCAATGCATGTATAGAAGTGAGGGGGCGGGGCTATGATGTCACGAGCTCCCGGTGCCGGCTCTAGCGTTCGGAACAGTTTGTTCCAAAACACAGAGCTGCAAAGTACTTCTTTACGGGGTTAAAAATATGTTCCAGACCAATGCTTGGTGGGTTTTCCGCAGCAACATTTTTTTCCCCCCCAGGAGTTTACATAAACTTCAATGGAGTCTGCAATAAAAATCATGCCACCGCTCAAACCCAGTGGGAAGCTTCCTAAACATCTGCTCATGTAATTGTATCCTTGGAGTTTAGATCCCCAAACATGACATCAGAAGCATCGACTACTGAATAGGATTAAAACGTCCTGTACACAGATTCTGGCCACTTTCCCTAAGCTGTGATTCTACCTGGTCTCACCAAATGAGGAGGCACCTAGCGACTGCAGCTACCTTCCAAACCCTTTTGAGAAAGCTACTTGTCTTTTTCCCATGTGGTCTTTGAAATGTCAAAGAGAATCTTTTAGTGACAAGTGATCTCTTCAAGACTGTAGTATTAGGAGTATCACTCTTAGGTTACAAGATCCTGATCTTCAAAGGGGTAGTTACACTTGACATTTTAAGGGCTAAACATTTGATAATAAAAAGGGAATGTAAAAGGTGTATAAACAGAAAGGTGTTTTCCACTCGTGTTCTAGACCTCGAAACATGATATAATATCCTGTACAGGTCTAATTAACATTTATAGGGACTGATAGCCTTCAGTACCATCTTTGTATAAGGTTGAATTAGTGCTAAAGTCTCCAATTTCAATAAGGAAGCAAGCATCTTCTGAGAAAAGTATAAAAAATAAAAGGTTGCAGTAGCACTCGGTCAAAAAACGTTCCCCCTACCACCACACGGAGGTAGCCTAACCTCAGTTGGGACCCCAACACGCTCATTCCACTCACCCCTGCTGGGCATATAGCCTCTGACTGGGTGACATGCAGGATCCAATGTAAATATTAAAAAAACTAAACAGGGAGGGGTGCACTGCTAAATAGGGTGCCACTCCTCCTCACTTGCATTGGGCAAGATATAGCCCAAGGATAAAATCTTGAATTTTAAAAAGGTATTATCTTAATACTAAACTTTAAAAGCTGGCTTCACACATTTTAGACAGACAGTATTGTTTTTTTGTACTAAAGCCAGGAGCAATACATGGGTCTTTTTTCAACTGAACTATGTAACCTTTCCATAACTAATGAATAGATCTGCACCGTTTTCTATGTACTGGGACCACTCCTAATTTTGGTAGGGACTGAACTGTGTTTCAAATACTGACATTTATTGGCCCAGATTTATTAAAGTATTTGATACAAAAAGGTGTCTGATTGGCCAAAGCAACCAATCACAGCTCTGTTCATTTTTCCCGAGCAAGCTCAGCTTTTATTTCATAGATTGCTCTGTGATTGGTTGCTTTGGGCAAACCAGATATTTTTCAATCAATCAGAGATAAAAATCTGGGCTACTGTGTGAACTCTGCTTAATACTTTTAAACAGAGTGACTCTCACAGTATCAGCAATACAATCCTGGCAGAGATTTAATGCAGGTAAGAATTTGGTTTTATAAATTGCACACTAGTAATGAAAGCTTTCCTAGGCTTGTCCCCTTACAAGAAAACTACTTTCATTCCCCTGGGGAACACTACCAGAATCTGGGGTGCTTTAGACAGTCTATACTTCTAAGTCCTGGAAGTGCTGCACAGGGACTATCTTACTATGAATTCATGGTCTGAACCCAGGATAATGCCTTACAGTTTCTCAACACCAAGGACAGGGCTTCTGATCTTTTTTCCTACCTCTGGCAGGAAGTTCCAGGTCACAGATCTACCCTTCCTGTACAGGACAACCATGTTTTATGTAACATTTATATATACATTAGAGCTACACATTATCGCTCAAATCACGATTTTTGTGATCTAGCAATACGCCCCCCCCCCCCCCCCAGGAAAACTTGCAATTATCTGCTTGGCCCGGCTCCCGTGTGCTGCTGCAGGCAGGGGCCGGCCAGAGCGGCTAAAAACAAATCTAAATACTAAAAGTCTTTTTCCCAGCCAGGGTGCCTCCAGTTGTTGCAAAACTACACCTCCCAGAATGCCTGCACCGGCAAAGGCTGTCCAGGCATGCCGTTAGTAGTAGTTTTACAACATCTGGAGGCACCCTGGTAGAAAAACACTGAGCTAAGTAAAAGGGCACAGGGAGAAAAATAAAACCTTCTGCTCACCTACTCCCGGTCCCTACAGATGCCGTTCCCCTCCGTGCGGTCCAGTGTCTCCTCTTTATTATACAAGTAGTAGGACCTTTCCCTTTTCAGCCAGTCACTGGCAGCAACGGTGTCATGTGTCAAGCCAGTGATTGGCTGATGGGGAAAGGTCTTTTTCGGCTGCAAACACACTGGGTTTCCCGGATCCGCTGGCAGATTTGAAAACAAACCGGGAAACCCAGTGTATTGCTGCAGTACAAAAAGCTACCTACTGGGGGGGAAATGTGACAAGAGGATATGTGGGGGGGGGGGGGGTAGGGGGAAGAATTTGACAAGGGGGAAATTGTGATGTGAGAAGATGTGACCATGAGGGGAGAATGTGACCAGGGGAGATAGAAATTAAATGTGGATATCGAAATTGCAATATTTAGGCCCATAATCGCAATCTCACATTTTCCCCATATCGTGCAGCCATAATACACATACATACCCCACTTTTTTTTTTTGGGGGGGGGGGGGGGGGCACTATAAAAAGCTATACCCCCATATCAATCCCCCCACATCTCCCCATCTGACATCTAGCCTCTGCTCATGACACCTACTTCCCATTTCCCGTCAACACATTGGCTGAGCAGGCAGTTCCTACTGAGAATCTCTGGTAACATATTGCATAGGTGTTCCCCCTTAATCAGTGATTGGCTGTGAGGGGTGCCTCTACTGAGAACGCATTAACAGGAACCAAGAAGAAGCAGTGATTAGCCAGGACTGATAATTGTAATTTTTTGCATTCTTTTTAAGGGTACATTCACACATGCAGGATCCTGCGCTGATTTGATGCGCAGGATTTGTAACTGCCGATTAGAAGCCGTGCTCAGTCATTTAGTTTACATTGAAATCTGCAGCAGAAAATCCTGCGCATCAAATCTGCGTACGTGTGAACGTACCCTAAAAGGGTTTTCAATGACCGATTCATGCTTATCCAGTCACCCAACACAAACTATTGAAATGAACAGTGCAATTCTTCCATCACCGCTCATGTATAGTGTGGGGTGGCAGCTGACTGCCAGGGACTGCCTGGTGTCTGCACCCTGCCTATCAGCGATTGCTATGAACAGGCAATGTGCTATGAATAGGCTAGCAGTCCAGGAAAATTCCTTTAATAGCAGGCAACTGAAGATCAGATTGAGAGACAGTTAAAATGGATTTAACATTTAGCAGTAACGCTCCATGCGATTAGTCAGTATTCCATGTGGGATACAGTATAATATGCAGACACTTCATAAAACCAACTGCAGATATAAACAGCCGTCACGCCCCCTCCCATAGAATTGCATTGAGGGGGCGGGGCTCTCCCGGTGCCCGATACAGTTTGTTCCAAATGCTGAGCAGCGGAATACACCTTTAAATCTACATCCAATAATGAACATATGTAAGCACTTAAATGGGCACTGTAAGATATAGAAACATTTTATATTTTTTTCTGATGAAAATTAAAGACATTTTGTAGTATAGTTGTTTGATGTCCTGCAGTAACATCAGCTTTGTCCATGAGTCATGGACAAGTAATGACTCATGGACAAGGCTGAATGAGCAGACACAGTCACCTCCCATCACCACAAGGAAGGGACAAGCCCCCCTCAGTGCTAATGAAAAGAGGTATTTTTTTATAATATAGGTGATAGAGGCATAAAAATTAGATGCACATGGTCAGTATTAGGTGCCGAGTAACTTTTTTGTAGGAGTTGACAGGTATGCTTTAAATATGACAGAAAAGACAGTAATCGGATAATAAAAACACTTTTATGGGCATAGTTTTTAGAAAGCAACCACAGAACCAATAGAGCTACATAATATGCATCAAATAAGCAGTGATAAACAATAGTATCACACAGACATATTGTCCAGTGCATACTTTTATCTATTATGTAACTAATGCGATCTTTTAAGTCTAAGCTCTGCTGCAAACCTAAAAAGTCATGAAAGAACTAAGAAATGACAAAATAAAAACTTTACTACTGTGTAGGAAAGCATTGTAAAACATCCACTATAGGACAGTCTGATTTGACGCATGTGAATACAGTAAAACCCTGATAATCATGCATGAATGGGACCAGACATGGTCCAGATTATCAGAACATTAAAAACAACAAGGGCAGATCTCATGGGAAGAACTTCAGAAGGCCAGGGTCGTCCACTTCTAAGTAGAGTTTTGGCTTCATCCTGCTTAATTTGTGTTCTACCAGGTCTTCAGTTTTTTGCTGACTGGTATTCTACTTTTAACACTGGACTATTGCGCACTTCCCAATTTTTCATATACGCAGGACTTACAAGATTTCATTGTGGAAGAACTTTTCAGCCATACCGTCTTCTGCACTTGTCCAATGACATCCCTCCACAGTGATGACTAACACTGAAGGATAAACCTTTTTCTTGTGACATTTTATGTAACGTCTCAATTCTCTTGACTAAAAGTAACTTTTGCCTTTCAATCCACCGAAAGCTGGCTCTCTGGCAAGTTTAAAATCACTACTACTAGATACAGCTAAAAGACTTACACGGTGCCTACCGTGACACATATTGATTATGTCCAATTCATGTATAGTCACATATGTCTAAAATGGAAGCTACGAGTCATACTCTTTCTTAGTTGCGTCAGACCACAATCCGTGATTATGTCTCTGGGAATTATACTTTTCATTTGGCTGGTTTCGTGGGGTATCCAAAGTAGCTGGACGTCCAGGTTTTTGAGAATTTTGTATCATCATGTAGTTAGCTAAACTGGTCAATACTGTTGAGATTTCAGAAAGTTTCTGATAAGACTGCTGCTCCACATGTAGAACCTTCTCATTCAGCAAAGTATTTTCCCGATGAATTCGTTTAAGCATTCGTCCAATTTTGGCACAAGATAGTCTGCATGTTTTATCTGTCTTCTTCATAGAGCCTTTAAAATAAAGCATACATATAGTATAAATAAAAGGTACCGTTTCATGCCAGTAGATGAGATCAATTCAATAGTTATTTGACTCAACATTGACAGTTTTATGTAAATTACTCTTTTTAAGAAAGCGAGAGGGCATGTGCAGCCCAATATCCACCAGCAACCAGCTAGACCCCCACAAGCAGTGTTTCACAGGACTCCTCATACTGTGGTGGTAAAATCAGGGAGCAGTTTACATTTTCTGATATCAGACATATCCCCATACAGAACAGACCTGTAAAATATATACACTTGTTGAAAAGATTCTTTTTGAAAGGTCTGTCCTATATCCAATGTCTATCTGAATTACAAATTCACCAGCAGCAATTTCTCCTAAACCTCTGGACCCCATTTTGAAGGAACAGGTCACAAGTTTCATGCTGCCCTAACAACCCGCAGCATTAAACACAGATTCCCTCTGTACAGTGATATATGATTCACTCAAACGCTGCAGCAATTCAGTGGAATGATAGTTATAACACCAGCCAGAAAAATGGCTTCAATTACTGGGGCGCTTCCTGGCGGTTTCTAAATCTGCAGTACGGTCTTCTTGGAGGTTGCCTACACTTTTCTACAACCATATAATATTTAGTAAGGTCAACAATATGTCAGCCTTTAAGTAGTTATGCCATGGGAAGGTGGAGGTGGGTACACATTTCTCCTGGAGAAGCATATAAATGTAACTGAGGAGGGTCTCCCCCCCCCCCCTCCCCCTACTAACTAGAGCATTACCATATAATGCAGTATTACATGTGATAGGATATTTATAACTATCACTAGGCTTCTTATAAAATGCTTGAGCTACTAGATGGAGATGCCAACCATATTTTGATAGATGCTTGCTTAACTTCCATTTTTATTGGTACATATTAAAATATCTGGTACTGAATCTACTTTTGGGTATGAAGACAGTGCGGTCATTATAACTTTCCATGATCACATCCATACATGTGTTAAGCTGGCCATACAACATTAGATAACAGTCGGCCGAACACTCATTCGCCCAACTGCTATCTCTCCCAACCACCCCATATAATAGCACACCATGTTTGGCTGCATGTAAATGTTTTTTCAATGGTGAGACAGGGGTAAGTTGCTGCCAGACACCTCTGGTACTGGCTTATCTTCCTTGGGAACAAAAGGATCAAGCAGGATTATGTTAAAACTCAACCCTTTTCTTCCTCCAACATCTGCCATCAAGGTAAAGTCAGAGGCTCCATTGCTCATTAGGCTGTTACCACTAAAATAGTCAGGTTGGCAAATGTTAACCTTATGTGTATGGCCAGCCCTACACCCTTCTTTAGAGTATGTGGTGTGTACCTTGCTATTTCTTTGCATCGTTGGCTTCTTTCCGTCACACTTGGTCCTTCACTTATTCAGGTTGCCTCCGCAACCCTCTTTTTGCCACCCTATAAGAAGCTGAACCTTAGGGGTGTTAGAAGTCTTGCAGAGCACTTGTGCTTCCCTGGAACACCTCCAGAGATCTCTACTGCATTAGTGAGGGTCAATATAAAGCTAAGAAACTTTCTATTCTAATAAGCCATCCCATGTCAAGGTAATGTACAACCATCATAGACTACTTGTGGGAAAGTCATTTTATTTATTTAAATTCCAGCAATGTATTGTGCACCTGAAAATGTAACATGTATTTTATATGCAAAAACAATGGTTGCTCTCCTTTTTAAACAATGCTCTGCAATATCATCTCCATCAGACATAGGGGAGAGCGACAGTTACATTTTTACCAATTTACTTCTACAAAAAGAAAAAAAAATCTGGCAAAAATTACTTCTCCTATATGCCTGAGTTGTCAGAATGAAAACAACAAGTAAAATGTTATTTTTATTCCGGCAACATATAGGAGAAATAAATATGTATGCCTATATTATTCTTGAGTTGCCAAAGTAAAAAACTTTTACTTACCTTCTGCTGCTCCCCCAATGCCACTAAAAAAAGGTCTTCCATCCTTCATCCCTGTGTGCTTACAGCTTTTGGTGCCCAACACATCACGCTGCGCTCTGCTAATAACTGGCACAGCAATGTCCCACCTAAGCAGGTGACAGGCTGAGCAGCAGTGTAATGTGACGGGCCCGGGCACCAGGAAGGTGGCTGGGCCAGTTATATCACACTGCCAGGGATAGGCTAAGCAGCAGAGGTGGATCATCACTGCAGCAGATGATTAGCTAAGCGTAGTGAGGCATGTTGGGCACCAAAATCTGGAAGAAGTCCGGGGCCAGAGGCACAGGAGACAGATTCCATCAGCATCAGGGGAGCACCAGAACGTAAGTGAAAGTTTATTATTCATATTTTGAAAGTCTGGGCATATAAGAAAACAATTTCACAGAAGTCAAGAACACCTGGATAAGAAAAGAATCGTGAGCAATCACTGTTCTTAAGTCTTGTCTCTATTGTGAAATAATTCTTCACTGTGCGAGATATGAAAGGCTTCGGGGGTAAAGTAGCAATGGGCGACGGTCCGTATCTCCCTCTCTGACAAAGCACACGCCGTGCGATACGGACCGTCGCTCATTGCTGCTATACCCCTACAGCGAAGAATTGCACAATAAAGAGACCAGACTTCAGAACAGGGAGTGCTCTTGACATTGCCTGTTGTACTTAGAGAAGCACCTTGATGTTAAGTGCAGTTACACCTGTGAGCAGCCCGTTCCCAAGATAGAGAGAACGGAGTGGAGCAAGTGCCGAGTCCTTTTATCTTCTGTCTGGAGAACTTCACAAAAGTTCCCCTTTAGGGTCTATTCACACGTACAGTATTCTGCACAGATTTAATGCAAAGGATTTCAAGCTGTGTTCAGTTTACATTGAAATCTGCAGCATAAAATCCTGCACGTCAAATCTGAGCAGAACACTGTACATGTGAATAGACCATTAATGTACAATTCCATCAATCTAAAAATGTGACCAGGTTTATTGTGATAAAAGTTGGTTTCTTGGACAACAGTTTATATTTACCAGATTCCTCATAGTAATTCTTGTGTTCCTCTTCTTCCTCGGAGTCACTGTATTCCACTCTGTGCTTCGTCACCTGAGATTGTGGACATAAACAAAAAAGAACATTTTAATTCCTGTTTTGACTTTGGGAACTACAACTCAGGATTTGCAGTGTGGTGGCACAAATGTATTTCACAACATCAAATGGTTTCATGAAAAGGGGTTAATCACAAGATTAAAGGTTACAACCTATCCAAGAGCCAGGTGATAACTAGCTGATCGGTGGGGGTCCAACCACAAGCACTGTGCTGCTATTGTCATAAGTCCAATAGAGTGAGGCATGGAAGGTGGTAAGGGAGGCATCCTAAGATAAAGGCCAGGTCAGGATGGATTTAAAGAAAAGTTTACTGCTGGTAACCTTCCTTCCTCAATGAGTGAGGCAACAATAATTCTAATTTAAAAACCTGGGAAGGATGAGTGTGGCCCTGATTCATATAGACCAATCTCGCAGCTAAATACAGACATGAAGATCTTAGCAAAAATATTGGCAGTAAGATTGACAAAGGCAGTGCCCTCTTAATATTACAGGATCAGGGTGGATTTATGAGTGGAAGAACAGCAGCTGATAATGTGAGAAGACTTTTTGGCAATCTTCAAATAGAAGGGGAGGGGGATGGTTCCATTCTGTGGCTGAACGTGGTTAAGACCTTTGACAGGGTGGAGTGGTCCTTCCTCTGGAAAGTTTTAGGGGGTATGGTTTTGGAGAAGGATTTATGAAGTGGCAGAGTTTGCTGCATATAGAGGGAGAGAGGACAAAATTATATTTGCAGACTACATATTCTTTAGTGCAAATACCAATAGAAGAATTTGGTAACCTGTCCGGGTTAAGAAAGTATAAACTGTAACAAAACAGTGCTTATGCCAATTGACCGACCATTAACTCATGGAAAACTTTAAATACTTAAAAACGGTAAAACATTTAAGTAGTTGGGGGTGGTTATAGGAAAGCATATAAAAAATATCCAGAACTAAATGTTTGGCCTACAATGAAGATCAAAGCAAAGATTAAGGTCTGGCTGGGGCTGATCATTTTTAACAGGCTTATGCAGGGTATGACAGACAGTATAAGCCTGCTAAAAATTATCATGTTACCCCAAATTGTATGCATACTAGCAAATAGTCCAGTGTGGTCAGGAGAAAGGATATTGAAGGAAATAGAAGCCCTACAGTAAGGCTCCTTTAACACTATACTGTTGCTCCGTTACAAACGGACGTTAATGGCTTTTTTTCTTTCCTACTTTGGCTGCCATTAACGTCTGTTATTGCAATGGAGCGAAACGGAAGTTCTAACGGACAAAGAGGATCCCATTCATGTTTTTGGTAGCGGGAGAAAGACTTTACATGCACAAATTTTTCTCCCGCTATCTTCCAAATGGCCGGTACACTGACTGGCACAAACGTCAATGTGAAAGAAGCCTAAGAGAATTAGTGTGGAAAGGGAAGAAGCCGAGGATTAAATTAGTGCATTTATGTAAAGGGTGGGGAGAAAGCAGTCCCCGATTTTAAGTTACATTTTATAGCAGCACAATTAAGATTTACTATGAAGTGAGAATTCATTGACTTTTGCCCACATGGTGGAAAATAATTATTGTGTAAAATATGTGGAAGTTGTTGGAATTCAGTAAGGGAAAAGGTCCCTTAGATAAATGAGAAGGTAGGGTTCACTGGAATTCAGAAGATTATTTAATAATTTACTATGTAAAGAATTAGAAGGCCAAGAATGGTGGTTTTGGGATAAGTATGTGGTTGAATATGTTGCACAAAATTTGGAGGGAGGAACACAAGTCACCTGAAGAGTTGACTGCACAAAAGAAAAAACAAAAAAAAAAAAAAAAAACACAATTGTATATTTATTGCCTATCCTGATAGCTTTTATTCTTGGGATAACATTAAAAAGGGAAACTGACTGCAGGGTCAACCACACTAACCTGAATGTACAGGGTGACCCGGTTTGTGAGCAGTGCAGGACATATTCAATCTTGTTGCTAATGTGGTATTTTCTAAAATGCCCTGGAGCTGCTGCTGTATGACCAATGCTTTCTCCTGCCCTCTCTGGACGATAATCCTATCTTCCTCAGCATGTCCGTGAAGGGGGCGGAGTTATTGGGATGAGTGGTTGGGACAAAGCATTGCACATAAAGACATTTTTTTTTCCAGCCTTTAAGCCCATAATGCCAAGTTATAATACTGTGTAATTTGCTTTTATTACCTCAGTGCGCTGCTTTGTCCCATTTTCATGCACAGGACACACCTTGAAGTGCTAAAGTCTTTAATTTACTGTTGTCTGACCTTTTCCAGCATTCCATGCAGCCATTCCATTCAGAACTGACTGCGCCATCTAAACTGGCTTTTTTCCTGTCATTGGTGGTGCAGATGTTCAAATGTAGCTGCTGCGCCTCTCGACCTACGTAGCTGCTGCGCCTCTCGACCTACGTAGCTGCTGCGCCTCTCGACCTACGTAGCTGCTGCGCCTCTCGACCTACGTAGCTGCTGCGCCTCTCGACCTACGTAGCTGCTGCGCCTCTCGACCTACGTAGCTGCTGCGCCTCTCGACCTACGTAGCTGCTGCGCCTCTCGACCTACGTAGCTGCTGCGCCTCTCGACCTACGTAGCTGCTGCGCCTCTCGACCTACGTAGCTGCTGCGCCTCTCGACCTACGTAGCTGCTGCGCCTCTCGACCTACGTAGCTGCTGCGCCTCTCGACCTACGTAGCTGCTGCGCCTCTCGACCTACGTAGCTGCTGCGCCTCTCGACCTACGTAGCTGCTGCGCCTCTCGACCTACGTAGCTGCTGCGCCTCTCGACCTACGTAGCTGCTGCGCCTCTCGACCTACGTAGCTGCTGCGCCTCTCGACCTACGTAGCTGCTGCGCCTCTCGACCTACGTAGCTGCTGCGCCTCTCGACCTACGTAGCTGCTGCGCCTCTCGACCTACGTAGCTGCTGCGCCTCTCGACCTACGTAGCTGCTGCGCCTCTCGACCTACGTAGCTGCTGCGCCTCTCGACCTACGTAGCTGCTGCGCCTCTCGACCTACGTAGCTGCTGCGCCTCTCGACCTACGTAGCTGCTGCGCCTCTCGACCTACGTAGCTGCTGCGCCTCTCGACCTACGTAGCTGCTGCGCCTCTCGACCTACGTAGCTGCTGCGCCTCTCGACCTACGTAGCTGCTGCGCCTCTCGACCTACGTAGCTGCTGCGCCTCTCGACCTACGTAGCTGCTGCGCCTCTCGACCTACGTAGCTGCTGCGCCTCTCGACCTACGTAGCTGCTGCGCCTCTCGACCTACGTAGCTGCTGCGCCTCTCGACCTACGTAGCTGCTGCGCCTCTCGACCTACGTAGCTGCTGCGCCTCTCGACCTACGTAGCTGCTGCGCCTCTCGACCTACGTAGCTGCTGCGCCTCTCGACCTACGTAGCTGCTGCGCCTCTCGACCTACGTAGCTGCTGCGCCTCTCGACCTACGTAGCTGCTGCGCCTCTCGACCTACGTAGCTGCTGCGCCTCTCGACCTACGTAGCTGCTGCGCCTCTCGACCTACGTAGCTGCTGCGCCTCTCGACCTACGTAGCTGCTGCGCCTCTCGACCTACGTAGCTGCTGCGCCTCTCGACCTACGTAGCTGCTGCGCCTCTCGACCTACGTAGCTGCTGCGCCTCTCGACCTACGTAGCTGCTGCGACTGTGCTACCGAGAGCCGGCATTGATTCATGAGTGCAGATATATGTACTGCATTGATCCGTATGAGCAATAAGTACTGTACTCTAGGGACTTAAAAAAAACAAACTATTATACCCCTTTTAATCATCCCCCTTCTCACATTTTCTACAGGTAAAAAATAAAAACAAACATTTGGTATTGCCACTTGTGGCATTGTCCAAACTACTGAAATAATATTGAAAACAGTTAATTGGTTACTGTGAGACACATTCTCTGTTCACCAAAGTGTTCAAGTCAAAGGAGAACTCCAGCAAAAAGTAACTCAAATTAACGACACGTGCACCTTAGAGAGTCGGGTCTGCAGGGGTCCCAGCAGTTGGTCCCTATGCGATCAGATATATCCTGTGGATAGGGGATAATTACATTTTTGCTGGAGTTCTCATTTAAGGGCCAACTGGCTTATTTGTCTTACCTACTCCCTATAATTATGAAGGCCTCAGAAATAATTGTCTCTGGTTAAATTATTTTGAAAACTTTTTAGCAAAGAAGGGAGATATGAGGAAAACCACAAGTCCAACAGCTTCTCAGTTACTACTTACCACAATATGTTTGTCTGTGCCATTTTTCATTCTCTTGCGCGTTACTTGCTGTCTGTGATGTTAAATAAAAATAAATGTTTTAGTACATCAGATATTCTATTTACAAC
Organism: Hyla sarda; assembly: GCF_029499605.1. Lineage (NCBI taxonomy): Eukaryota > Metazoa > Chordata > Amphibia > Anura > Hylidae > Hyla > Hyla sarda. Next base: position 252,746,740 of record NC_079191.1, on the reverse strand, counting down.
ATTTTACCAGCATTCTGAGAATATCCATTCATCAACCTTCTGTAAAAGAAAGCTACGTAACATACAAGCTGTGTAATACACCCCACACTGGGCCTTTAATCCTGAAATTCTCCCTCTGCTGGATCATAGAGAGAACGGCACTGCCATACAGGTACAGCAGCAGTTTTCTCTATCCTCTCCTGCACTCATGCCTAAGAGCTGAGTATAGAGGGAACCGGGATTTACAGCTAGATTATGCTGTAGCCTGGAGGAGTGAGTAGCCAATGGACACTCAATATGCAGCATTAACCCTTTTGATTGGCCTAGACTACCATGTAACATAGGCAACCAGAGAGATATTAACCACTACATTGACTTAGACCAGCAGGTATACTTACATTAACCCTCTGACTAGCTTAGACCCAAATATAACGAGCAGAGAAAATTTTCAAGTGTTTAGTTTATCTAGTTCGCCAAACTTTAGTACAGACCGGACACAAACTTTACCAATTGCCCTAAAACGAATGTATAAACATTGTCTAAGAGCCCGAAAAGCCATGCACAAATTGCGTTTATGTCACCTTGAAGTGTACTTTCGGGCTGTTTAAGACAAAGTTAATGTCACAGTTATGTCAACGGTGGTGGTAACTTACTGCTTGTTTAAAGGAGTACTCCGGCGCGCACTTTTCTCATTTTACCCCGTCCGGGCTGCAAAATAAAAGAAAACACACTTTCTCTTACCTGCCAACGAGCCCCCGGAGCTCCGGTACACTCCGGTACAGGTGTTCGGTCCCCGGGCTGTATTCTTCTTACTTCCTGTTAGCCCGGCACGTCACACGGAGCTTCAGCCTATCACCAGCCACAGCGATGTCCCGCCTCGGCCAGTGATAGGCTGAAGCTCCATGTGACGTGTTGGCTAACAGGAAGTAAGAAGAATACAGCCCGGGGACCGAACACCTGTACCGGAGTGTACCGGAGCTCCGGGGGCTCGTTGGCAGGTAAGAGAAAGTGTTTCTTCTTTTATTTTGCAGCCCTGACGGGATAAAATGAAAAGTGCGCGCCGGAATACTCCTTTAACAAAAGCACATTGCACTAGCTATTTATTATTTTAATAAAAGATCCAAAAATTGTCCTTCATTGTGGCAGATGCATGTTGGGGTTTATACACATTATTATCATAGGAATTAATGGCCTTTACCCAGTGATCCAAAAATGATCCAACATGTTTTGCATCTTGAAAATGAAGTAGTGGCTTACTGTCCATTAAAGGGGTACTCCGGGGAACTAAACCCATAGCCCATCCTTTCCCTCTCACCAACCTATGTATTGGTCTAAATATCATTTATTAGCTATATACAGCAGTTTCCCTCTTTCAGTGTGAGAGTGTTTCAGTGTTTCCCCTCCCTGTGTGAGAGCTTGTGAGCTGTGAGAGAAAAGCAGTGAAGATTCTTAGTCACAACTGAGCACATAGCTGCTGTTTTTCTGCTGAAAATCTAATCACTGACTTCTGCCATTCAGAGCATAGCAAGATTTATTGCAGGGTGAAGGATAGTCTGAAAGAAAAGACATGTACAGTGTGTGAGTTGCAGTGTGAACATGCACACAGATAGTGAAAGCAGATGGCTGGCAGACATTACACAGAGCTGCACTGACTTCTGGGAGTTGTAGTCTGTGCTCCAAACAAGGAAAGAGTATTTAGGAGACATCAGGGGCCAAAGAAGCTGCCAAAACCACATTTATAACTACAGAGGACACAGAACAGGTATTGTGGTAGCTTTGGGGTATTTTTATGTTTCTTCATTTCCCTTGATTACCCCTTTAAAGTTACTCATGCACACTTAATTCAACAATGAGATTCCTCACAAAATTTACTGTGAATCGACAATCTATTCAGACAGGTAATTTTGGCGTTAAAATCCTCCACTTCACCATGCAGAAATCAGTGTACACTTGGGCCCATTCACACTACGGGATTTCTGAGCTGAGAAATTCCGCCCAGAAATTCTGATGCAGCAGCCTTCTATTGTTTTCAATGGGATTCTACTGACCATGCACACTTCTGAATTTCTGCATTGAAAAATGTTCATTCTTTAGGTGGAATGCTGCAAAGACTGCACTGCAGTCATTGGTCACAGCGCACATCTGCACTGTCCCATCACCAATAGATTTTAGCGGCTCCTGCCACAGACTGAATCCATACCCGGAATATCTCCAGAGATTCCATATTTGAATGGATCCTTAGAAATTCTGTTAGAACTTTCCTTAAATTTTTATGTGGATTCTGCCTAAAAATCTACCTGCAATCAAAGCCCCATTGATGTTAATGGATAGTCCTGTGAGGATTATTTTCTGTTCTAGGAATGGACATGTCCATTTCACAGGTGCGCATGAGCGCTTAGAGCCCACTCACACTATGGAATTTCCAAGCAGAGAATTTCTGCTTAAATTTCTGTGCAGCAGACTCCCATTGTTTGCACACTGCAGAATTTTCAGACTGTCGAAAGAATACACATTCATACTTTCAGGGAATTTGAATAAAGCATGAAGATGAACATGGGTGAGTGCAACTGTTGTCTTTTTAGTTTGTTCTGAATGAATTGCTGATTTTACGCTCAAGACAGAACACTAAACTAATGACTGTATAGGAACACAGATCAGAGAGCTGTGGGGAAGAAAGAGGCTGGCAGTGCAGACTACCTATTTCTAACATTTGTGCTATTTTAGCAGGATCAACTGGAGGTTCCAGTTCATAATGAACCAGACTAGGCAAAGTTCAGACCACCGCCAGGTTTGGGTCGCTCATCTCTAGTAACAAGTACATCGCCCTACACCCACCAAGAATCTTTACATAAACCCCTCACTGTGCTATACCACCATGATACTGTTCTATATTGCCCAGCTTCGAATGAAGAGTGCTAGGGTGTCTAATTGGCCCACTAGCTAGTTAAAGGGGTATTCCAGGCAAAAACTTTTTTTTCTATATCAACTGGCTCCGGAAAGTTTAACAGATTTGTAAATTACTTCTATAAAAAAATATTAACCCTTCCAATAGTTATTAGCTTCTGAAGTTTTCTGTCTAACTGCTCAGTGATGATGTCACGTCCCGGGAGCTGTGCATGATGGGAGAATATCCACATAGGAACTGCACAGCTCCCGGGACGCAAGTCATCAGAGAGCAGTTAGACAGAAAACAGCAACTCAACTTCAGAAGCTAATAACTATTGGAAGGATTACGATTTTTTAATAGAAATCATATACAAATCTGTTTAACTTTCCGGAGCCAGTTGATATATAAAAAAAAAGTTTTTGCCTGGAATACCCCTTTAAAGTTTAAAAAGGAACATTGATCGCAAAGCAGGTGAAAGTTACGTTCGGGCTGTGGCCATGAAGGAAAGTTGCATAGGGAAAGGGGACTGTTGCACTAGGGTTTTATGCCTTTAGCCATGAATGAATGCATAGTAGTGTCACGTGGAAACAAAAATGCTTTGTCTTTCCTTAAATTGCGCTAGTAGCAATAATTTTGTATAGACTTAATTTTAAAATGGTTTTACTGCTATTGCAAACATAAGGCCTTAAGTCATCACTTACTTATCAGCTGCCTTTGAGAATGAGTGGCTGTGGTTGGAGGCAGATTCCTCATTGACCATTTCTTCACTTTCACAGGATGATAAGTCAGAGAGATCATCAGATTCATCTGTCTGATAACTTTCATAGTCATGGGGTCTGCGATTTAAAATAAAAATAAATTGCAACGTTTACCAATAAGAAAATATATAAAGATGAAAAAAAGTGCCAAGTTTCTTTTAAAAGGAACCTGTCACATTATAAATTTAGTCCAATCTACAGGCATCATAATATAGAGGAGGAAGAGTTGAGCAGACAGAGTTTCGTGAGAAAATGTCAAGGATAACTTCTTAAAGGTAATTTATTAAAGGATAAAGTGTCAAATCACAGGGGGTCCTACCACTGGGACCCCCCACGATCTCCTGCCTGGAGTCCTGGCTCTTCTTATGAATGAAGCCGTGTCTACTACGGCACAAAGCGGTGGCCAGCACACCCCATTCATGCATTTTTACGGGAGAGCCAGACATAGCATTCGTGTTTCTCTGGCTTCTCCATAGAGATGCATGGAGGGGACATGACTGCAACCACTTCTTGCCAGGATCAACACTGCAACATTCATGGGGAGAGCTGGAGCGACTGGCAGGAGATTGCGGGGGTCCCAGCGGTTGGACCCACCAATCATCCTATACTTTTCCCCTAATCTGCGGATAGGGGATAAGTATTTGTAAACTTTAGTACTCTAATGTAAACATCTACTCATTCCAGGTCAAGTAGTCAAGAGGGTTGTCCTACTCAGTTATTGACAGCTCTCTATATAAGTGTGCATACAGAGCTGTCAATCTTAAAGAATGACTACTTAGCCCCAAAAGAGCAGAAATGTGCATGAATTACGGTAGATACAAGTTATTCTGGATTTTTTCCCCCCCCAAAAAAACCTATGCATCAATCTGTTCAGCAAACCCTGCTCTAACATTTTACCTTTTATTGGACTGCATTTTTTGTGTGACAAGTTCCCTTTAATAACCTGATTTAGTGATACTAAACATTATGAAGCTCCCAAAATAACAAAAAAAATAAAAAAAAAACACAGTATGGGGGAGATTAAAACCTGTGCAGAGGAAAAGTTGCCCATGGCATCCAGTCGCTTCTTTCATTTTGCAGAGGTCTTGTTAAAAATGAAACTAGTGATCTGATTGGTTGCTATGGGCAAGTTTTCCTCTGCTCGGGTTTTGATACATTTTTCCCTATATACCTGTGTCTACAGGTTTAACTAGATATCAAGATCCAGCTCAGCATTGCTTTGTTTTAGCCAATGGTGGGAGTCTCTACACACGATATATTGAGGTATTTATGCGTAGATTTGACATAGTTATACTTTAAATCCCCAATGCTGTAGTACAAGAATCTGAAGATAAATTAAAATAATTGACTGAATTATTATTTTTAAATAAATTATGCAAGAAAGGGAATTACTTACATAGAAATTTTCAACATTTCATTACTGGGCTCCTCTGTGGAGCTGTCAGGGTCTTCTCTCAAAGATCGCTTGGTGCCCCTGCTCGATTTCCTGTCAATAGTCCATGCTGATCGGTTGTCATACGCCTAAATAACACAGTGTACTTAACAGTGGCATTATGGGACAGGTTTATCAAAAACTAAACATTACTTTTCTTTAAAAAACTCCACAACTGTCCTATTGCCCCCCAGTTCCAAGCAGATTGAACCACGTTTTAATACCCCACAGAACTTGAGTACAGTTGTTGTGCTGTTCCTGGATAATTCCTTCAATAAAATGATTATATTGTATATATATTTTACACAAGTCTATTTCTGTTAAATAGTTTTTTGTAGCATATTCATTCTTGCGTGAAAAGTTGTAAATTTTAACTGTAGATTTGACTTAATCCTTTAGAAAATGATCTGCTACTTCATGACATATCCTTACAATTTTTTTACATGTGTTTATACGTTTTTACATTGTTTTTATTTTAATAAAATATACCCAAATTGAACTGCAGCATGGATTTTTTCTACCATAAATTTCAAATCCATGTAGATAAATAACCCAATACTTATTCTGCATAGAACACACAGTATCAGGTATCTAGGACGCATATTAGTCCTATTTAATACAGCTAATATGGGTCCAAAACAACAGCAAAGTCTGCAGCAAGAGTGTAACACACAGCAGAAATGATACAGAGTATGATATATGAACACCTTAAATGTCCTGACAATGAAAATTATTGCCTACAAAAAAAAAAAAAATTCAATGCCCATAAACATTCATACTGAACGCCAGATCCTGTTCTGTGCCCAATTCCATAAAACTTGTCCATACATACAGGCACAGGTCTTATTGGTGTCTTATATAAATCATGGGTTTTACCTGATCAGCATTTTGAGGCGTTTTAGACATTGCCAGTTGGTTGTAGTTTCCGGTGCTATCAATCATAAGTGGCCTAAACAAACGGTAAATACATTACTCTTGTGTTACAGATTGGTAAGAGACATTATGAGCTTTTATTCACACAAAAAACAATTCTCTTATTCACACAAAAAATAATAATTTACTTGGAAGACCAGAAGAGTCCTCCATTCTCAGTGAGAAGATGCCATCATAAACTGATATTTAAAGAATTCTCATGAACTTTTGCCAAGTCAAGATTGTTACAACATTCCAATACTAACCAAATTGTATCTCTGTTAAAGGGTAGCTCTCACCATCCTATATTTTTTTTCTGTCCCTGCCTATTGCACATCTATCCCTAACCCCCTCCCTGCTTTTAATTTTTTTACTATATTAAAAATAAACTTTTTGTCTGCCTGGTAGTGTGCTCACTACCAGGCAGACTTCCCTAGCAGGCAGAATGTCACTGATGCCTGCTGGGGACAACACTTCCGCCCTTAGTTCATCTACACAGGGTGACTCCAGCTGTTTCACCACTACAACTCCCAGCTTGCCCTGACATCTATTGGCTGTCAGGGCATGCTAGGAGTTGTAGTAGTGAAACAGCTGGAGGCATCCTGTGTAGATTAACTATAAGTTAGTGCCATGTGGCGCTACCCCGTTCCCTCCATCACACTGCTAATCCACCCCCCCCCCTTCAGAAACTCAGAACCCCACTCTCCTTACTGATACTGCAGAGTCCGGCAGCGGGCGTGCAGGGGCGGCGACATGGGCGGGAGGAGTGGCCTTCCAGCCAGTGGCCGGGGAGCCAATGTGCTAACTCCCGCCTGATTGACAGGCAGGGAGCGAGCACAGTGTAAATGAATTAGGACTGATTGCCTGGCCGCAATCAGTCCAAATTCAGGCGTGACGTCACGTCGTGCTGCAGCCGGCCACTAGGAGGGAGACCCTAGTGGCCGGATTTCAAACGTAAAAATCACCGTAATAAAGAAAAAATAAATAATGAAAATATATTACAGATATGTTGTAGTACATAAGTACTACAACATATCAAAAAATTAAGTTGGTGACTGTGCCCATTTAAATACATAATAACTCATTAAAAAGTAAAGACATTTCTCAGACACATTCTTGTAAGAAATCTGTTCACTAGTAAAAGACATAGGTTCCATGCAATTTAAGTATGACAAGGCTACTAAATATTCCATTTAATGCTGCTTTACTGGCTTTAACCTACCAGGCAAGTTGAATTTTAACTGTCCGATAATTTTGCTATCAAAAAGGAGTGTCAGTGGTTTACCTTTCCCTTCCATTACAAACAGAAATGTTCAGCTGAGCCACACATTCATGTGTATAGAGATACAAAGCCATCACATGTGTGAGGCTACCTTTAAAAGGGGTACTCCGGTGGAAAACTTTTTTTAATCAACTGGTGCCAGAAAGTTAAACAGATTTGTAAAATTATTTCTATTAAAAAATCTTAATCCTTCCAGTACTTATTAGCTGCTGAATACTACAAAGGAAATTATTTTCTTTTTGGAACACAGAGCTCTCTGCTGACATCACGAGCACAGTGCTCTGTTCCGACATCTCTGTCCATTTTAAGAACTGTCCACAGTAGGAGAAAATCCCCAAAGCAAACATATGCTGCTCTGGACAGTTCCTAAAATGGACAGAGATGTCAGCAGAGAGCTCTGTGTTAAAAAAAAAGAAAATAATCTCCTCTGTAGTATTTAGCAGCTATTAAGTACTGGAAGGATTAAGATTTTTTAATAGAAGTAATTTACAAATCTGTTTAACTTTCTGGCACCAAAAAAAAATAAAAAAAATAAAAGTTTTCCACCAGAGTATCCCTTTAATAGGCAAGTAGTGGCAGATAAGTTATGGCTTTCCTGTGTAAAAATGTGCCTTACCATGTTAGCACAAAGTAAATTTGCTTATGATCTACTTACTGGGTTGTTTGCAAAGTGGCCATCTGTTCAAAAGACTGGGAAGCTGTAACCTACAAGTAAAGCAAAAGCCACAAATTTATTGCTTCATCAATATACATAATGCAGCATACAACTTTGCACAATGTCTCCTTGAAAACCACATCTCTATTAAAAAAAAAAAAAAAAAAAAAAAGTGCAGACAAATGTGGGAAACCTGTATATTTTGGATCTTCCTCCCCTTTACCTTCTAACAGTGGAAGAATTCCTCCTGGTGCAACGCTGGATACTGTGCTGTGTCTTCTGACCAATCAGTTGTCATCTGCGCCCTTCTCAGAGCATTAGTCTCACAAAGACTGAGGGACTGTATCCTCACCCCCTCCCTCACTGTCTTCAGTGTCTGCTATACACCGTGCCAGCTTTTTACTGTCTAATCACTTACTGGAAATGTGCACAGAGACAACACCACCTTTCTCAGAGCCACAGTCTACACAGGGGTCCTGTATTGAAGACAACTAAATTCAATGGAAACTACAAAGTAGAACTGAAAAGAAAGTAGTGACTTTCAATTCAGTTCACAATCTTCCATTGAAAGTAATGGGAGAGGTTCATTTATTTATTATTTAACCCTTTAACGACAATGGACGTAAATGTATGTCATGGTGGCGTGGTACTTAACGCACCATGACATATTTACGTGCCGCCATGATCGCGAGCACCGGAGCGGTGCTCGCGTCATGCGCGGCAGGTCCCGGATGCTATCAGCAGCCAGGGACCCGCCAGTAATGGCGGACATCCACAATCCTGCGGATGTCAGCCATTAACCCCTCAGATGCCGTGATCAGTACAGATCACAGCATCTGCGGAAGTGCGGTACTTTGAATGGATGATCGGATCGCCCGCAGCGCTGCCGTGGGGATCCGATCATCAAGCATGGCAGCCAGAGGTCCCCTCACCTGGCTCCGGATGTCTCCAGGGTCTTCTGCTCTGGTCTGAGATCGAGCAGACCAGAGCAGAAGATCACTGATAACACTGATCAGTGCTATGCCCTATGCATAGCACTGCACAGTATTAGCAATCAAACGATTGCTATGAATCGTCCCCTATGGGGAATATTAAAGTGTAAAAAAATAAAAAATTAAAAAAAGTAAAAAAGTGAAAAATCCCCTCCACCAATAAAAAAGTATATTTGGTATCACCGCATGCGTAAAAGTCTGAACTATTAAAATATATTGTTAACTGTCCCGTACGGTGAACGGCATAAACGTAAAAAAATATATAATAAAAAGTCCAAAATTGCTGCTTTTTTGTCACATTTTATTCCAAAAAAATATAAAAAATTTATAAAAAGTAAAACCTAAGCAAAAGTGGTACTGATAAAAACTACAGATCATGGTGCAAAAAATTAGCCCTCATAACCCCCATATATGGAAACATACGGTAAGTTATAGGTGGTCAAAATAGGGAAATTTCAAGCATACCAATTTTGTTAAAATTGTTTGAGATTTGTTTTTTAAGCGGTAAAATTATAGAAAAGCATATAACATGGGTATCATTTTAATCGTATTGACCCACAGAATAAAAAAAACATGTCATTTTGACCATAAAGTGTACAGCGTGAAAACAAAACCTTCCAAAATTTGCTAAATTGCGGTTTTCTTTTCAATTTCCCCACATAAATATTTGCTTGGTTGCGCCGTACATTTTATGGTAAAATAAGTGATGTAATTACAAAGTACAATTGGTGACGCAAAAAACAAGCTCTCATATGGGACTGTGGATGGAAATGTAAGAGAGCAGATTTTTAGAAGGCGAGGAGGAAAAAACGAAAATGCAAAAATAAAATTGGTCTGGTCCTTAAAGGGTTAAATAAGCACTGTAACCAATATATAGAAAAAAAATTTCATCATGTCCTTTAGAGTAGACAAAACGTAATTGTTTTGGGTCTCAGTGCTCAGACTCCATTAGAGCTCAAGCTTAGCAAGGGACTTTTATAAAAGTTTATGGGACTGGCTCCTGCAGCTACAGTGGAAGAAAGAGGCCTCTGTTTCACACTTCTCCCTGCTATTTCTTGGAAAGAGTTAAGGTCTCCTAATGGAGATCCTGGCTTGATATGTACAGTACTAGAAAAGTGTTAAAAGTTGTGTGTCAGGTACAACAACTAAAAGCATAAAGCAGCACTGTTTCCACATCAAAACCACATAGTAAGTAGTGTGTACATTCCCTAACATTTGGCAGAAAGGGACAGAAGTAGGGTCTGTGATCACCAGAAATATACCAATTTTCCCTAAAATTAAAAAAAAAATTCCAGCTTAAAATTTGAGATTAGCTTGAAAGGTACAAGTCTGCATGTAAGCAAGGCCTTCGCATTTCTAGATTGCAAGAATTGTAACGCAACTTTCTGGGACACTGAATGACCAATGCAGTGATCAGCCACTTTATAACTAGGGATAACTATATATAGTAAGGAAAAACAATAATGCAGTTAGCAAGAATCTAAATATTTCAGCCTATTATCCTACAAAGTTGATCCAAAGGAAGGCAGAGAATGACTACTAGTGTGTACTTACTAGTGATTTTTCATTTTGAAGTGTCCCAGTCATATAAAATAGCATAAACTTGACATGTCAAAAGTTTTGATCGGCTGGGATTGCTGAAGCTCCCACAGATTAGAACAAACCAGAGAAGCACATGGTTATACACTTAAAGGGATACTCCGGTGGAAATTTTTATTTTTATGAACTGGTGGCAGAAAGTGAAACAGATTTGTAAATGACTTCTATTACAAAATCTTTACCCTGCCTGTACTTTTTAGCAGCTGTATGCTACAGAGGAAATTCTGTTCTTTTTGAATTTCATTTTTGTCTTGTCCACAGTGCTCTCTGTTGACATCTGATGTACGTATCAGGAGTTGTCCAGAGCAGGAGAAAATCCCCATAGCAAACCTATGCTGCTCTGGACAGTTCCTGACACGGACAGAGGTGTCAGTAGAGAGCACAGTGGACAACACAAAAGAAATTTTATAGAAGTCATTTACAAATCTGTTTAACTATTCTGGCACCAGTTGACTTATAAATACCTAAAAAAAAAAAAAAAAATTCGCACTGGAGTACCCCCTTAACTCCTCTGCTCACTGCAATCTGTCAAGCTGCTCTAAAGTCCAATTCTAAGATATTGATTAAAACTTTTGACATGTCTCAAGTTGTTTTTTCTTTAAAAAAAAAACAAAAAAAAAAAACAAACACCTTAAAGGAAACCTGTTGGCAGAACTTAGCGTATATAACCATTGGGAGTGCACTATAGTTTTTACAAGCTTTCCTGCAGTGTCATGTAGGTCAATTTTAATTTTCCAAAATACTCAAAAGGATATAGTTATTTTATTGCAGATGTGCAGCACACAGCATACCTGTTTTCACGCAGATTATTTTCTTCTACAGTACTGTATATGCATTTGCAGGATACAATCCAAATTACCCTAAATGTTTTCTAAGTTGTATTGGTATGGCTGTCTGCTGCACCATACACCCACCCCCCCCACCCCTCCCTCCCTCCTTTTAGGTTTCAGCTGTAGCTGAAAAAGTTTTGTCTATTTAATACTCACAGTTTCAAACTGCGGCTGTGCTGGTCTTAACTGTAGGACCTCCTTCCATAAGGCCTCATTTTCCCTTTTTAAAAATAAAAACAAATTTTTTTTACTGAGGTGAGCTAGACAAAGCCAGAATTTAAAAAAAAGCCACACAAAAAGGATCTGCCTCAGCCACGTCTTAACTTGATGTATGAAAAGAATTGTTTACATGCAAGTATAATAAAATCTGTATGGCACAAATCTACAAGTATTTGCACAGATTCTCTCCTCTATTGCTGTTAGCAAGGTAAAAGGTAAATTTGCTGCTTTCAAAAACGGCGGACCCCCTTTCAACCAGACAGTGGTAGATAGCTGATCTAACAGCTAATTCAGAAACATTTCAAAAGATAACTCATTTTTACAAACTTCTCATGTCTCCTCGGGAAGCAGAGCAAGCAGTGTTTGGATTAATAGAAAGCCCTTCTACCTGTACACCGCTTGCGCCATTCACCAAGAAGAGCTGAGAGGAAGCTAGCAGATCAAAACTATTCACATGTCAAAAGTATGAGAAAGTGATAGCTAGCCTTTAACCAACCCCCCACCCGAAAATAGCTAAGCTGATAAAATAGGGAGAGAAGAGCTAAGTGCTGCCAGAGTGCCATACAGATTTCTATCCTGCGTCTACCCAGAATGGTATACATCTATACTGATGTGTGCAAATGACAAGTTTGACCCGTTTTCCATTGGGAATAAAGTTTCACCTCTAAGCAGAAGTTTGCTATTAAAATAAAAAGAGCTTCTATGTACCTCCCTGGCTTCCCATCCGCAGGCTCATGTCTGCCTAATGTCAGCTGACACCACTTCCCAGCACTGCAGACATAACGTCACAGAGCAGCTCCAATCATTGGCCCCAGAAGTGTCCCACCTCAGTGATAAAAGGAGCATCGCTGTGAAATAGGGTGTTGCAGCTCTGGGAATGGCCTGCGGATGAGGCTCCCTGACACCGGAGACCTGCGGAGAGCCAGGAAGATACATAGAACCCCATTAATCCAAGTGAAGTACGATCTTTCAAGAAACAGAAATGACATGCTTAAAATATCTGTCTGCTAAATGCCGTTACAACTATATCTATGTTAACAGCATCTGTAAGACATCACCACAGATAAGATGATAAGGTCAGGTAACTGAGCAATCTTACAAATACTAGGATGGGTTTACACTGCATTAATAGAGTCCATTGGAGGCAGAAGTGGACAAGGGATGAAGACAGACCGTGATTTACTGCATAGCTTGTGACTAGTGGGGTCAGTAGTGCGATCTGCGGAACAGGGTCAATAAAGGGGTTGTCCACATTATTTTAAAATTTCCTACCAGCTTGTTATTTTCAAAAAAAAAAACAAAAAAAAAAAAACACTATTAGGCTGCATTCACACCACGTTTTTGCAATACAGTTCCAGTATACATTTTCTATGTGAAAACCGTATGGAACAGTATTGGAAAACGTATGCATTGACTCTCCATTGAAAACCGTATGCCAAAAGATGCATCAGGTTGTGTCTGTTTTTGCATTCTGTACGGTTTTGTCTGTTTTTTCCCGAACCCAAAACTGTAGCCTACCACGGTTTTTGGTCCGGGTGAAAAACTGTATTAAACAGTATACATTTTTATTTTATTTTTTTTAAAAAAATTTTTAACATGGGAGTTAATGGGAACCGTACAGAACTGTATGTGCGTACGGTTCCATCCGGTTTTCACCATATGGTTTTTGACTTTGCACAGTTTTTTTTCTTGGAATTTCAAACAAGTGAAACTTTATTCAAAATGGAATGAAAAGTTAAAAACGTATATGTTTTTTTCTTAAAAACAGATTCAACCAGACATTTTTTAAACCGTGTATGGGGTAAAATTAGTACACACATTTTGATACAGTTTAGTCAGGTTTTGAGGAATCCATTTTTCATCAAAAACCTGATACGGAACTGTATTGGAAAAATGGGGTGTGAATTCACCCTTAGCCAGTTTAATTCCCACAGCTACTCCCCAGCGGATTTGTTATGTGCCCATAACTTTATCATTGCTGAAGCCAATCACTGTCTGTAGTGGTCTTTAACCATGGGGTGCGGAGGCCCCCCCATTGGCTGCAGCAGTGACCTGGATATATGGACATGTCAAAGCTGCAGCCATGTAAACATAACCTGCAGGGCGAGCAGCAGCACTAGGCATGGCAATGATTAAAGTAGGCTTTTATTGGTGCTCGAGGTCTACGAATAATCGGGTCTCACCAGCAGTAAAACCTGTGAAACCACCTCTATATATAACAGATTATAAATTAAAATCTAGTCAAATCAAATAAAACCTAAGGCGGTTCTGAAACGCATCCAGCCTATTAGTTATGCCACCAGTGTATCCCTAACAATACTGGATAATGGACATTTGCTGCTAATTCCACTAAAAGGGATACTGAGAAGCTGCTGTCAATCACCTGTCTTACATCCGATCACGGCTTTCTGAGTGCGCACTTTTATAGCCAGAAGGATGCCAGCCCATCATAGATTGCCGAGAGCAGAGGAGCTTACTTCGGCACGCTCACTAGATAGAAGCATGATAACAGCCACGCAAGCTCTGCCAGCCGCACTGACAACATCACCGTACGTCCGATCGGAGTTTACGCTTGGAGGCTGGATCAGGTGAGAGGTGCGCTGCACCAGTCTTATCCTATAGCGGATCCCACTGCCAGAGGGTCCACTGGAGGGGACAGTTACATCTAATATCAATAACTCTCCAAGCAGTCTATATAATATCCAAGCCAGACTTTGCTCTATGTTTATTGCTCTATGGATACAGCACGATATGGAACGCTAACTCTCTGGATCTAAATATCAGTAAGAGGCTTGCACGTCCTTGTGGACACGGCCGCATACAGACAATTATACTGTGCCTAATATTGAACATAGACGATTCATGTCTTGCCGTGTTATGCAGTGGACTTTATTATATGCATTATTAAAATACTTTGAGATATACTGGTGCCATTCTACTTGATTTTATTAGATATCATTTTATAATCAGTTCTATATAGAGGTGATTTCACAAGGGCCCTGTGACCCACCTGTTATAGTAATTTTATTCTATGGGTAATTGATCTAATTTTCTAAGAGACGATTATTTGTAGACCTCGAGCACCAGCATTTGTGTTTTGTTGCCTCTTCTCTTTGCACCTTGGGTATAGGTGTTTGGTTGGTTTGCCCGGTCTAAACAGTGGTATTCAGTGCAAGTTGAGCCTTTCCATTTTTTCTTTTCAGTTTTTTTGTTTATAATTTTACAATCCTGAGTACTGGCAACATTTTTCAATAACTGACAACCCCTTTTAACGCTGGACTAGTCAGTCATGTCTCACCAAAACATTATGAATGTCAGCCATTTTTTTAGGGTACCGTATATACTAGAGTATAAGCAGAGTTTTTCAGCACGATTTTTCGTGCTGAAAATGCCCCCTCGGCTTATACTCTAGTGAACTCTCCATCCGTTCTCAGTGGTCTTTAACCTGCGGACCTACAGATGTTTTAAAAATACAACTCCCAGCATGCCCGGACAGCCATCGGCTGTCCGGGCATGCTGGGTGTTGTAGTTTTGAAACCTCTAAAGGTCCGCAGGTTGAAGACCACTGCGGCCTTCATCATCATCCAGCCCCCCTTTTGTTTTGTACTCACCTCCCCTCGGCGGGAAGTCAGGGTGAGCTGGTCCGAGCCATCTATGCTGCAGGGACCGTCCGGTGGGGAGGGTTAGTCGTTCCGGGCTGTCCACTTTCACCAGGGGGCCCTCTTCTCCGCGCTTCAGACCCGGCCCCGGGCTAGTGACGTTGCCTTGACGACGACGCACAGGGACGTTAATGCGCAACGTCCCTGTGCGTCGTCGTCAAGGCAACGTCACTAGTCCGGGGCCGGGCCCGAAGCGAAGAGGGCCCCCTGGTGAAAATGGACAGCCCGCAACGACTAACCCTCCCCACCGGATGGTCCCTGCAGCATAGATGGCACGGACCAGCTCACCCTGACTTCCCGCCGAGGGGAGGTGAGTACAAAACAAAAGGGGGGGCTGGATGATGATGATGAAGACCACTGATTAAGGGATTGACAGGCGGTGATGATGAAGAAGGTGGGGGGGTGGATGATGACTTAGGCTGCAGTGGTCATCAACCTGCAGACATCCAGAGATTTCAAAACTACAACTCCCAGCATGCCCGGACAGCCATGCTGGGAGTTGTAGTTTTGCAACATCTGGAGGTCCGCTGGTTGAAGACCACTGATGAAGGGATTGACAGGCGGTGATGAAGGGGGGGGAGATGATGACGGTGGTGTGGATGATTACATGGGGGGACGATGCATTTCCCACCCTAGGCTTATAGTCGAGTCAATAACTTTTCCTGGGTTTTTGGGGTGAAATTAGGGGCCTCTGCTTATACTCGAGTATATATGGTATGTTCACATGCTGCAGATTTGTTGCTGGAACTCCTCCTCACTCCCACAGTTCAAGCAGAAGTGGTTGGTAAATCAACAGTAGGTGAATTTAAAGGACAACTGTAGTGGTACACTTTTATATATGCTCGTGCCCGGGCCTCAAAAATAAACTCATACATACCTTCCAACGAGCCCCCGTTGGTCCGGCACAGGCCTCACGGTCTGGCAGTGCAGACGTCATTCCACTTCCTGGGGACGGGGACACCGCAGAGCAGTCGGCATATCACCGGCTGTAGCAATGTCCCGCCCCAACCTGTGATAGGCTGAGCCAACTGTCATGTAAGAAGTCGTCCAGAGCTCCTTACATGACAGTGGGCTCAGCCTATCACCAGCCAGGGCAGGACATCGTTACGGCCGGTGATACCCCGACGGCTCTGCGGCGTCACCGTCCACAGGAAGTCCAATGACGTCAGCACTGCCGGACCGTGAGGCCTGTGCCCGACCAATGGGGGCATGTAGGAAGGTATGTATGAGTTTATTTTGTTTATTTTTGAGGCCCAAGCATGGGCATATATAAAAGTGTACCACTACAGTTGTCCTTTAACCATGTTGAGGATAAACATATTTAGCATACCATAAAAATAAAGGATGGCTGGGGTGAATGTTTTCGGCTTACTATATTCTATGTTTGTATGTTTCTACTTTGCTCTTCAATATAGAAGTTAAACTTTGCAACAAACTTGCTGCATGTGAGAAGTCAGCGCTAAGCTTGTTCTCTCCCGACTATCTCACATGACCCGGACAGTCTATGGGGCCCTCCAGGTCTCCAACACAGCGTGGACAGGAGTACACTACCCCTTGCTGATTTTAGTCAATGGTCAGGGTCTCTACCCAGACCAATAAAATCTTTTGACATGTTCCCAGGACATAAAACACTGAGAAAGATACCCTACAACAAGGTAGGTAACACTGCAAGAGAACTGAAAAAACAGAAAAAAATTTATGCACAGGATTTTCATATAGTATAAAAACTATAAACTTTTGAATCATACATGAAAAAATGTCATTTAAAAAAAAAATAATAATTATATATATATACCGTATATATATATATATATATATATATATATATATATATATATATATATATATATATAGAAAACAAAACAGTATGAGAAACAAGAAAAAGACAAAAAGACACCAGAATACTGTAGAGAACAAAGTGGGTACAGTATCTGACAAAAAAAAGCTAAATAAATAAACCTATAGAGGTGGTGTGGGCGGAATATAAGTCTCAAGGGTCAAGCAAAGGCCCGAACCAAAAAATGGACAATAAAACCCACACCACTACAAAGGACATGAAAACGTAAATGAGCCAGAGAGCATATAAGGTGCCAGACCATACCCACCAAACCTGCACAGATCCTGTACCCACTTTGTTCTCTGCAGTATTCTGGTGTCTGTCTCCTTTTCTTGTTTTTCATACTGTTTTGTTTTCTAAATATATTTTTAAATGACTTTTTCATGTATGATTCAATAAAGTTTATAGTTTTTATACTATATGAAAATCCTGTGCATAAATTCTTCTAGGTGTTTTCATGTTCCCAGGACATGCCAAAAGTTTTTATTAATTGACAGGTACTACAGTTGCATCTAATAGACCTACAATGCCCAATTTGTATTCTATCTGCAGCTTGCCCATACCCCATTCTTTAGCATTACAATGTTTATCATCGTACATGAATACACAGTTCTCAGTCAAAAATGATAAATTTTCCCCTATTTAACAACCCTACTCAACAGGTCTAGCTCTTAGAATACCTCTTCAGAGATTCAACAGCTGTATCAAGGATATCTTGTCTTGCTTGCAGCTGATGGAGAAAGGTTAATATTTTCTGCATGTCATCTGGCCCATTTTTACCTTCCTGAATACGTGGAACAGAAACCTGGCAGAAAGTTATTGTACATAATGAGTGATAAAGTCTTGGTGAGAACATCTCATCTTTCGTTAATTGTGTTAAAAAAAGAAATAAAATCACCATTACAATTCCGCCATAGCTGTATAAGAATGTGGCCACAGGGTAAAAAGGTCCCTTTTGTGACACTATATGTAAACAGAGTAATAAAGGAATAGGTCTATCACAAGGATGTCATATCTCTGCCACCATCCTGTTTAAATATAACCTGTAAAAGAGCTGCAGAATTTACCATTTAATAGGACCAAAAGTCTTGTTAATTGAAGCATAGTGCACATAAAACAAGTACACAGCGGGTAATAAGCTTGATCCCATACGCGCCTCCTAATTTGTTACGTGTACTATGCTTCAACAAACAAAAGCTTTTGGAAACATGACTGAATGGCAAAGCATTTTTTTTACTGGTTGTCTTCATGGATGTGTTTATTAGTGGTTAAGCAGCCAGTCAGGCCTCATCCACACTGAACATTCAGCCAGTGGATTTCCGCTTGCAGTTTTCAATGGGATTCTGCTGCTATGTACATACGGCAGAATTACTGCAGTGGAATGAATGTCTCCACAAAGAATTAACAAGTTCATTCCTTGGCCAGAATTCCACCAGACTGCACTGCCGTCTGAGACGGCACACAACCGTCCTGTACTACCGCAGTTTATTTCAGCAGCACCTGCTGCAAGTAGAATTCTGCCAGATAAACATCCGCAGTGCAGACTGGACCTCATTCTGCTGTGCAACCCAAATACCAGGAGCACGCACTAAGAAACCGGTCCGGCACTGCTTCTGGATTAGCAGAAGCACTTACACTGGGTAAACCTGGCTTTTGACTTCATTACGGGGGGATAGATGCAAACCAGGAAAAGAGGGAGTTCATGAATCCAAACAAGTATAAAGAGAAAAGTTGCACTCACCCGAAGTAGAATTGCTATAAGAAACTATATTTCATAAAAGCAGGAGATATACAGCGGGGTAAGATCAGTGGAGCAAACCATGTGGCAACAGACTGTTTCAAGCGTACTTCCTCACAACGGTGGCCTGAGAAAGTGCGCTTGGGTGCAGGAAACAGTCTGTTGCAGTCAGGTTTGCTTCATTGGTCTTACCTGCTGTATATCTCCTGCTTTTATGGAATAAGGTTTCTTCTAGCAATTCAACCTCGGGTAAGGGCAACCTTTATCCTCTTTATACTTGAATGAAATACCAGGAGCGCGTGTCCACCCAAGAGGCTTTGCTGAGGCTCTCTCTCACTGATACTGTTGCAATATGACGGTGGACATGTACATTTCTACTGAATATACTGCTGTATATACGGTTGTGACATCACGCCACCTCAATTCATGTCTATGGGAGGGGGAGTGACTGCTGTGGTCGCTAGACCACAGCCGTCACTCTCCCCTCCGATAGACATGAATGGAGGGGGCATGATGTAACAACCACATCCGCCTGAAACCAGTGTTCTGAGCTTAAATGTTCAGAAAGCCAGGGTGCCGGGCCAGAGATCAGACATCTTCTACCTTATCATTTGGATAGGGGATAAGATGTCTAGGGGCGGAGTACCCCTTTAAACTTAAAGGGAACCCGCCAGATTTTACCATATAGAACGCAATTTTACCATATACAACCTGAAAGTTTGTGCTTTTAATGTTAAGGAAGAACTTAAAGCGCAACGGTCATGAAATCTGGGTGCAATAACCTGCACACAGCCTTTGTACTGTGTGCAGGTAGGTGGTGGGTATAACAATGTTTTTACCTAATATTTTCAGGTTTTCATGACCCCCAAAAATGCTTTTCGATAAAAGCCCTTGACTGTCGGATAGGTGTGGCACGAGGTAAGCATCGTGGACCTCGTGCCACACCTATCCAACCCTCAGTGGCTTTGATCAAAAGCATTTTTTTGGGGTCATGAAAACCTGAAAATATTGGGTAAAAAACATTGTTATACCCACCACCTGCACACAGTACAAAGGCTGTGTGCAGGTTATTGCACCCAGATTTCCTGACAGTGCGCTTTAAAAAATGGGTACTCTGGAAAAAATAATTTTTTAATATAAAACATTAATATGGCCATTAATGGACGGTAGCAGCTAAATGGCCCTATTTCCCTGGAGACTTCCTGTAAACGTCCAATTACCAAAATAAAAAATTCTGTTTAGCTTAAATCAGTAAATACTAGGCATATAGGAGGGGGATGCGGCTGCAACTTGTTACTGTATTTTTAGCATCAGGAAGAGACATATGATTGGCCAGTACATCCAGCACAGCTCTTACATTACACCAGAGAGTCCGCCCACTTAGCAGGCATGGAGAAAGATGCACATTTACAGATTCAGCATAGGGAAGTAAAAAGACCCAAAAATGTTAGATACATTTTTAAAAGCATTAAATATACTTTAATAATTTGTTGTTTTTTCTGCAGTGATAGGTACTTTAAATTGTACAATTGTTATCACATAAATATAATATGAACATACCAAGTAATTAATGATGCATCATAAAATACACAAAGATGTGGTATATGATTACAAAAAGCAATTGAAGATAATTGCAAAAAGAAATAATTTCTTCTAGAACTGAAACAAATGCTACTTTATTGGAATAACCTGATTGAACAGGAACAAGCCTGAAAAAACTAAACTGAAAAGTAGTCTTTATGACATGACTTTCACTTTACTATCAGACAAGTAGAAATCTTGGCAGCATACCAACACTCAAGATAACAGACAAACGTTACCACTAGAGCAGAATGCTAGTATACATGCCACAATGTTAGAGAGGTTAAGCCAATCTATGCAGGGTTTACATGTAGCATTTTGGTCAGTATTCAGACAGCATTTTTAACCAAAGTGGGGAAATGTTTCAGTTATTTCTGTTCTCTCCACTCCAAGTTTTGTCTAAAAATACGGACCAATATACTATGTGTGAGCCTAGCCTTAAACTAGTCTGGAATCTGATTAAACTGTCCCAGTTCCCCCCGATTTAGATTACATTCAAGTATTCTGTGGAAGCACTGATAGGTAAACAGAGGGCTGGATGAGGTTTGGGTCATTTCTTAAAACAAAAGTAACAGCCAGTAGGCGACATTTAGATAGCAATGCTGCCGCCAATTGCTAGCAGCCCATATTGGTTTACACCTAAGCAATTCCATTCAAACACATTAAAGAACACACAACTTAAAGGGGTACTCCACTGGCCAGCGTCCGGAAGTAAATGTTACGTACACTGTTTTCGTGCTGCGGGGGTCAGCCACGCCCCTTGTGACATAATGATCACGCCCCCTCAACGATAGTCTATGGGATGGGGCGTGACGGACTATCATTAAGGCGGCGTGGCCGTGATGCCACGAGGGGTGTGGCCGACCCCCGCAGCACGAAACAGCGTTTGGAACATTTACTTCTGAATGCTGGCCAGTGGAGTACCCCTTTAACAGCAGTACATGTCTGATGTACCATAAAGCATCTATCCTACTGTTTATCTGCAACTGTACCCGGAATTTATATTACAAAAAAAACAAAAAAAAAACCACCAACCTTCGGCTTTCGGATCACCCGCTTTTCTCCCGTACTTGTCGTTACCTTCCGTTTTATCTTTATCAGTAGCTCTTCATGGCCACGCTTGAAAAAGTGATGCTGGTATCTGCCTGAACAATATTTATCATGCCTGGATGCACCAGTGTCATCCTGCAAAACTTTATGGAAGCCATCTGAAATAGAAATAAAGAAAATGGATATGCATTTTAGCGTCAAAGGCACCTTAGTGCAACTGAATTGTGAACTTCCAGCATTTAGGCTCAGGTGAAGCTGCAACAACATTTCAGCGTGCTGCGGTACTTAGCGCACCAGGACGTATATTTACGTCCTGTACATGACCGCGAGCATCGGAGGGTGCGTGTGTGTGTGCGGGTATACCATGATAAACTGTTTCTGGCCCCGCAGAAGCCACTGAAGATCAATGATTTAAAGCAGGTGCATCAATTAACTGCATCGGCTTTTATGGGGCCAGAGACCGCCGCCGCCACCAGCTTCTCTCCCCCTGCCTGTCCTGGGGTCCCGAGTTCAACCACCGCCGCTGCCCGATTGCCTCCCCCTGCCTATCCTCTGGCCAGAGACGGCCGCTTCCCCATTGCCTCCCTGGTTTTATAATTACCTGTTCCCAGGGTCCGCGCTACTTCTGGCTCTGGCGGCGTCCTGAGCTGTCACTGTGCGCCGTGCCACTGATTGTGACGTCGAGGACATCACTCGTCATTGTGCAGCGCACAGCAACATTGCAGAATGCCGCAGGAGCCAGAAGTAGCGCGGCCCCCGGGAACAGGTAATTATAAAACCGGGGATGGGGGAGGCAATGGGGCAGCGGCTGTCTCTGGCCAGAGGATGGGCAGGGGGAGGCAATCTGGCAGCAGCGGTGGTTGGACTCAGGACAGGCAGGGGGAGAGAAGCGGGCGGCGGCGGTCTCTGGCCCCACTAAAGCCGCTGCAGATCATTGATTTAAAGCACCTGCATTATCAGCAAGGTAATAGCCAATACGGATAACTTAGAAAATCATGAATATCGGCCAAACTGATAATCGGTTGATCCTTAGTCCATGTTGCTATCTTAAGCCAGGACCCACGGCTAATGCTTGACATCGTTGTTTGGGCTGATGTTCGTCATTAACTCTTAGATGCTGTAATCAAAAAGTGATTGCAGCATCTAAAAACAGGAAAAATATTATACCCGGCTAGCTCTGAACCACTATGTCAAAATCACAGGGTGCCAATCAGCTGGGGGCACAGACAGGTCTTACCTTGCTCCTGTCTCTGCTATTGGCACTCCTTTACGGCAGGAAACCATGGCAGCCTGTAGTAAGAGCGTGGATAATCCTGATCAATGCTGTTCTATGGAACAGCATTGTTCAGTGTTTGCATTCTAAAGATTATATTTAAAAGTCCTACATGGAGGCTGAACATTACTATATATAAAAACAATTTTTTTTTTTAAAGTGAATAAATGTGAACAAGCCCCTTCCGTTATTAAAATTTGACTCACCCCCTTTAATGTTTAACTAAAATAAAGTAAACATAAATTAACATATGTGGTATTGCTGCATGCATAATTGTGAAAACTAGGAAACTATTAATGATAACTAAACTGCAGGTCAATAGCGTAAATGGGGGGCGGAGGGGTGGCAGCAGAAAGTAAGGCCTAGTATGCATGGAAATATGAAAGTGCTATGGCTATTAGAAAACAAGGAGGAAAATAAGTGCGTGCAAACATACATATATATATATATATATATATATATATATATATATATATATATATATATATAGATATCTATGAGATTATATATTATGCATAAAATAAAAAATAAATATCGACACAGAAGCAATGTGATTGTAAAATAGGCAGCAAGGACATTAATCTGCACAGATGTTTACAAACATCCTGACTTCCGTCATTAAAAGAGTACCCGTCACCAAACTAAACTTTTAATATATTGTTTCTTATGCAATTATAAGACACTTTGCTATTTACTTGCTGTTAAAATTCTCAACCCTTATGTTTTTAAGCCCTTAATGATGCAGGGTATTTTCAGTTTTTGCATTTTTCATTTTTCCTCATCACCTTCTAAAAATCATAACTCTGAATTTTGCACCTAAAAATCCATATTATGGCTTATTTTTTGCACCACCAATTCTACTTTGCAGTGACATCAGTCATTTTACCCAAAAATCCACGGCAAAAAAAAAAAAAAAAAAAAAAAAAATGATTGTGCGACTAAGCTGAATAAAAAACGCCATTTTGCAACTTTTAGGGGCTTCCGTTTCTACGCAGTGCATTTTTCGGTAAAAATGACACCTTATCTTTATTTTGTAGATCCATACGGTTAAAATGATACCCTACTTATATAGGTTTGATTTTGTCGTACTTCTGAAAAAAATCATAACTACATGCAGGAAAATTTATACGTTTAAAAAGGTAATCTTCTGACCCCTATAACTTATTTTTCCGCATATGGGGATGTATGAGGGCTCATTTATTGCGCCGTGATCTGACGTTTTTATCGGTATCATTTCTGTTTTGATTGGACTTTTTGATCGCTTTTTATTCCCTTTTTTATGGTATAAAAAGAGACCAAAAATACGCTATTTTGGACTTTGGAATTTTTTTTATGTGTACGTCATAGACTGTGCGGTTTAATTAACATTATTTTTTTATAGTTCAGACATTTACGCACGCAGCGATACCACATGTTTATTTTTAGTTACACTTTTATTGGGAAAAGGGGGGTGATTATGACTTATTATGGAAGGGGTTAAAAGATCTTTATTAACACTATTTTGCAGCTCCGATAGGGGGCAATAACACTGCACACACTGATCTACACAGATCACTGCCTGGCAATTGCCAGGCATTGATCAGTGTTATCGCTACTCGACTGCTCCTGCCTGGATCTCAGGCACGGAGCAGTCAATCGGCGATCGGACAGTGAGGAGGCAGGTAGGGACCCTCCAGTTGTCCAGCAAGCTGTTCGGGACACCACGATTTCATCACGGCGGTCCCGAACAGCTCCACTGAGTTAACCGGCAACTTTTACTTTCACTTTAGACATGGTGATCAACTTTGATTGCCGCGTCTGAAGGGTTACTACCAGGCATCACCGCGATTGGTGATGTCCGGTATTAGCCACGGGTCCCGGCCATTGATGGCCGCCGGGACCGACGCGATATGACGCAGGGACAGTGCGTGACCCTGTGTTCTATCGAGGGAGCCCGCTCATGACGCTAGGTGGCTATGTTTTCTTCCCAAACAGTTAATTTGGTCTTCACCTAGACTTGCAGAAGTCCTAACTCAGGAAGTGTGTGCGGGGCATGGTGAGGCACAGCTTTTGCAGACTTCAGTGACAATGGTTGCTGCTGGTGAATGCCCACTTTCTCCTGCCAGGAGCTCATATAATGTGAGCAAGGGGAAAGGAATGATACACAGCTTTTTAAAGCTAGGAATTTTTTTTAGGGCAGGAGGGGTGTTAGGCATAGTTAGGGAATATAATCTGAGTTAGTTTAGAAAATATGGTTTCATGACAGGTACTCTAAAAAAAACAAAAAAAAAAAAAAACAATACAGCCACTTTTATATTAGGACTAAATGTTTTATATTTTTTATATGCTACAATCTATAATAGATTAAAAAACAACTGTGTTCCCCTCTCATTTACTGTCTTGTGGATCAGCAAGATGATTATGCAAAGTAAAAGAGAAAGTGTGAACTTACTCCTTGCTTAGGCTTTATATACACAAGAGAATCATCTAAAAAGGACTCAAACATATAGACAGATGCAGCACAAAATACTTGAATAAGGGATGCATATATTAAACTTTAAAGCAATAAATAACTAATATGCTGAATGTCTATATGGAAAAAGTCCTTAACGACCAAGGACGTAAATGTATGTCCTGGTGTGGCAGTACTTCGCGCACCAGGACATACATTTACGTTCTGTACATGACCGCAAGCATCAGGACCCAGCCAGGGACCCATTGGTAATGGCAGACGTCTGCGATCGCGCGGATGTCTGCCATTAACCCCTTAAATACCGCGATCTGCGGCAGCGTGGCTACATTATATGCTGACCTGGCCGCCCGTGGCACTACCGTGTGGGATCGGATCAGCTAACATGGCGGACGGAGGTCCCCTCACCTGCCTCCACCGCCTTCTTCTGCTCTGATCTGCCTTCCAGCAGACAAGAGCAGAAGATTGCCAATAATACTGATCAGCGCTATGCCCTATGCATAACACTGAAGAGTATAAGCAATCAAGTGATTGCTATAAATAGTTTCTATGGGGACAAAAAAAAAAAAAAAAATAAAAAAAAGTTAACATTTTTAAATGTCCCTTTCCCCCCCCATTTTCCCCCCAAAAAGTGTAAAAAAAATAAAAAATTTACATTTGGTATCGCCGTGTGCATAAATATCCAATTAAAATATAATGTTAACGATCCCGCATGACATGTATGTTTAAATAAAGTCCCAAATTGGCGCATTTTATAAAAAAAAAATTTTTTTATAAAAAAGTTTTGCATACACAAATGTGATATCAATAAAAAGTCACAGCACAAAAAATGAGCCCTCTTACTGCCGCTTATACGGAAGAATGAAAAAGTTATAGGTCATCAAAAGGGATTTTAAACATACTAATTTGGTTAAAAAATGTGCGATTTTTTTCAAGCACAACAATAGAAAAGTATGTAATATGGGTATCATTTTAATTGCGTTTTTCTGTTTAATTTCCCCACACAAATAGAATTTTTTTGGTTGCACCATACATTGTATGGTAAAATGAGTGACGTCATTACAAAGGACAACTGGTCGCACAAAAAAAAAACAAGCCCTCATACTAGTCTGTGGATGAAATTATAAAAGTTACGATTTTTTAGACGGCGAGGAGGAAAAAACTAAAATGCAAAAATAAAATTGGCCTGGTCCTTAAGGTCAAAATGGGCTTGGTACTATTGGTAACATACAATATTTGTTAAACTTTTTTGCAAATATTGTGGGGAATATTCTTTAGGACTGACCCCCTTGTACATTTTCATTTTGGCATATATTTTCCCACTAATGTGCTTCCAAACCATTTCGCATACATTGACTGCTACATTGTACTGGATTTTAAACATTTCAAGGCTTCCATGGCACAGAGTGATGGAACTTACACCAGTTCAGCTGTCTCACAAAACTTGCCATGTTGTTATGTTTGAAATGTCTAGGCAGGATTTCTTTAGCAAATCTTTCTTCATCCAACACGATGAAGCTGTTTCCATCCTAAAACCAAACAAAAGCAAAATTACTACAAAATCTAAACATACTGTAGACAAAAAGGCACGCGGACATTTAAACTTCAAATAGGTATCTGGTGTTGATTAGGCTTACTGTGCTTCCATTATTGGGGTCCATAAGGAAACACATACTTAACATACGAATGGCATGTGCTTAATGGCCTGAATGTAAATGACATGATATATGTATAACTAAATTAGATTTCACCTTTACTTGTTCTGCACTTTCTGCTACACCCAAACATTATCAATAGAACACAAATTCCGGCTATTGTACTGTGGTGGGTCATTCATTGCATGTTTATGTATTTAGAGGTCTTACAGATGTCTAAGTGATAGATGACCTTCGGGGGGAGGAGATAATTATGAGAAATATTATGGGCCTGCATATTTGAAGGTTTTCACATGAAAGCACACTCATATCCATTGTGGCTAAAGGTCCTTTTACACAGACAGCTAGCTACAGTAAGGCTAGGTTCACATTGCAGTCGTGCTTCGCTATATGAAGCTCTGATGGCAAGTCTGTCAGAACTACTAAACTACCAGATCACTGATGAACCCCATTAAAGTCAATTGGATCTGTCGGAACAGATGTAAACCAAAACTGGTCCAAGCACAATGGACAACGGCAATCTGGACCTAGCCTTAGTCTATTGGTACTTTTTTTAAACTAAAATGTTGCAAATTATAGTTTTCTCTTTGTTTTGGCTAAAACCTCTAACCAGACACTGACCAAAATACTACATGTGAACCCAGTCTCTTGCTGTTAAAGTAGCCGCACACAAGGCGAATGACTACTGTATCCGCAGATTTCAGAGAGACTGGCCGACAGAACAAATCGACAGCTGGATTTTAACATGCGTAATCTTTAGGTTTCACAGGAGATAAGCTGTCTCCAGGGGTGTCTGGGACTGTCTCATACCCCTCTCACCATTGTGTAAAGGAGGCTTAGTGAGAAACAGCTGCCTGCCAAATGAGGTGGTATGTGCCACCTCACGGCACCGAGAAGGAACAGGTGCAAAAGACTCCAGTGATGGACTGCCAGCCAAAAGCCCCTCTAATACACCTCAGGATTAAAAAATTTCCCCCACTGTATCATGTGACCAGTATATGTCTTTATGTATGTACACAATTGTTTCAAGAGACTGTCCGCTCTGTACCAATGCATGTGTCACAAGGAGATTTAACTAATTATACCAGTAGCTTACTGAATGGCTATATTAAAAGGGAAACTGTCTGTTCACCAGCACTAAACCCAATATACTGGTTAATAATAAGGGTGAACAGCATTACAACAAGGTGTCACTTACATAAATTGGTGCAGTGAATTAAAAAAGTTATCCCTCCTGGGTACTTTATTGCTATAGTGCTGCTGTGTGCAATGGAGGCATGGAGCCGGATTGCTAAGCTCCCCTGCCTCTAGTATACACATCACTATGCCCGCACCTGACATGTATATTATAATTTCTTCACTCTGACGCCCTAAGTCACGTGACAGGTGAGCACTCTTCTTGAAGCACAGTGCAGGCACGCTTCCGTGTAGGCTCTAATATTAACAGGATGCGAGAGTAAAGAAATGAGAATATTCATGTCAAGGGCAGGCATTGTGCTACGTATAAAGGCGGCAAGCCGGCTTCCCACCACCATTATGCACAGAAGCGCTATAGCAATACAGCCAACATTTAATCCACTGCACCAGTTTATGTAAGTGACCCCTCAATGCAGACTAAACCATTGTATTGGGTTTAGCGCATGTGACTAGTTGTCAGCCGCACCACTGAGCCCTGAACATCAACGAGAGCATGGTAGGGGGTAGGAGGGCTAAGAATCATTTGTTTTATCACCTTGTGACCTATCCACCAGTCTCTGCAGCTCCATACCTGGTACATAGCTGACAAATTATCTCTAAAGAGGGTTTACCAAAATTAAAAGTTGTAACCTATTCCCAGCATAGATAGTAATTAGCTAATCGGAGGTGTAACTGCAGGGACTTACAAAAACAGGGTTCCCTTGAGGGAATGAAGCAGCATCAAGTGTGCTTGGCCACAGCTCCTATCACTTGTTATGGGACTTCCAAATAGTGCTGGGCGATAATTCGGTTCCTACTGAATACCGGTATGTTTTTTCTGTACAGTATGAATTTTTCCCCTATACTGAAATACCTGTCGGGCCCCTCCCCCTTAAATGAATGAATTATCAGCCGCAGTGCGCTGGGGAATCATATATGACCAGCGGGCGCTGTCCTGCTTTTCCTCCCCACCGAATGAATGAACTATCAGCCACAGCAATGTCCCCACATCGAGGAACTAATCATGTTA
The DNA here is from genome assembly GCF_029499605.1 of Hyla sarda. Taxonomy (NCBI): domain Eukaryota; kingdom Metazoa; phylum Chordata; class Amphibia; order Anura; family Hylidae; genus Hyla; species Hyla sarda. The sequence continues at coordinate 252,717,747 of NC_079191.1, read as the reverse complement.
CTCCCAGGCGCTGATCTCCTTTTCCTCCTGTGAGCCACAGCGCTGGAAATGAGTTGGGAGCCACAGGCGCAGGACGGAGAGCAGAAGCTGTCACCTCCACCTGCAAGCGCTGAAAGCCAGTGGGCCACGGGCACTGCAGAAGTTCTGATCGATATGGGGGGGGGGGGGGGGAATTGGTTGCTGTGGGAAAATCACTCCAGTTTCTCTCTCTCAGTTTGAAGAACCTCCCTATATGTCCAGAAGGCTCATACTGTGAATGGATGTCTCCTGTCTCAAGGGAAAAGAGAACTCAAATTATTATCAGTGGGGGGTCCCAGCGGTTAGGCCCCAATCAGCCATAGATCACCTATCCTGTAGAAAGGTGACGACTTGACTTTGGGATAACCCATTAATTATTAAATAATCCTCATACATTTATATGTGTGGAACCCAGAAAGCACCACATTATTGAACTAATGTTAGATGTTCACTCTTGGCTATTATTTCCGCTACATGTTCTTGCTAATACTTACCAGCACTGCTGCTTTCACACTGGCAACTATGCTGAGACTATCGTATATTACTTCTACATCCATATCTGTTACTTATGCAAAACCCAGGAGGAGTGGAGCCAATAATTATAAAGGAAAGACAGAAAAGTCTTGTTTGGTTCATACAATGCAGGTGTAAACAAAGTGGCCAACATGGTACATTCACTGCGTTTCTAAGGGCCAATGCACACTAAGGAATATTCATTGTTTTCAATGGGTCACACACAGGATAAATGATAAATATACTGGGGCCCAGTGCTCACTTTTATGGAGGTCCAAAGTCTCCCTTTCCTTCTCAGGTACAGAATGGTAAAGTGCACCTTAGAGTAACCAATTAAAGAATCATTATGTTTAGTGTGCATTCACATGTACAGTATCCTGTGCATATTTAAAGGAAATCTGTCATCAGAATCACCCGCACTAAACCTGTTACACAGGCTTGTAGTGCGGGTGATCCTGATTAAAACGCTCCTTACCTGGTTAAAAATGGTTCAGCGCTTCTTCAGATATCTATATTTTTAGTTTTCAGTTATTCCCTGGCTTGGGACTCAGTGGGAGGTGTTATCATCTGGGACTCGGCCACACGTCATTCTAGCTGGGCGGAGCTACCGCCTGGCTCATGAATATTCATGAACTTATCCTCCTGATCTAATTCTTCTTTCTCGGTCCGTTTGTGAATAAATACACCCTCCATCCCTCCCACCCCCGGCTTTTCACTTATGCAGCCCGTCTTCTTACTTGTATAGGGCCGCAGCTTGAGTGAAGTGGGGGGAAAACGCCGCTTCCGGGTGTACGGAACGCGGCGCATGCGCGGCCCTCCACAACAGACAGAGAAAGAAGAATTAGACCAGGAGGATAAGTTCATGAATATTCATGAGCCAGGCGGCAGCTCCGCCCAGCTAGAATGACGTGTGGCCGAGTCCCAGATGATAACACCTCCCACTGAGTCCCAAGCCAGGGAATAACTGAAAACTAAAAATATAGATATCTGAAGAAGCACTGAACCATTTTTAACCAGGTAAGGAGCATTTTAATCAGGATCACCCGCACTACAAGCCTGTGTAACAGGTTTAGTGCAGGTGATTCTGATGACAGATTTCCTTTAAAGCTGCAGATTTTATGCTGCAGAGTGCAATGTAAACTAAATGACTGAACACAGCTTCAAATCCTGCACATCAAATGTGTGCAGGATACTGTACATGTGAATTCCCTTCAGCTTGGCAACCCCTATGCATAGGATAAGAGATAAGATGACCGGTTAGGGGCCCGACTACTTAGATAGAATGAATGGAGCATATCACATGTGCGCAGCCAAAGGGGAACGCATTCGCTATGGGGGAGCCAAACCTTTCCGAGTTCAGCACTTGAAAACATTTGGCAGCAGATGGGGGTCCTCTCTGCAGCGGGCACTTTTTGCAAGTCCAGTGTATCCTCAGAAGCAGGAAGAAGCAGAGGACCGGAGACCAGGCA